>NW_028123832.1:0-733610 GCF_965194805.1 Balaenoptera borealis
GCTTTTGTTTGTTTTTAAATTTCATTTATATTTATTATTAGAGTAATATTCCATTGTGTACGTGGACCACTTCTTCTTGGTGCATTCCTCGGTTGATGGACATTTTCATTGCTTCCAAGTGCTGGCTATGGTAAATCTTGCTGGCGTACAGGTTTGCCAGCCTGTGACTTTTTGATTCTCATTTTCTCAGTGTTAGGCCAAGCAGTGGTTGTGATTGATTGACTGGTAGCTCAATGTTTCCCTTTTCAAAGCACCTACACTGTGTTTTCATTAGTGGCTCTTTACATGCCCCCCCTTACAACCGAGGGTACGCATTTCTCCACACTCCCTTCACCGTTTATTTTTTGCAGCATTTTTCCTAATGGCCATTCTGACTGCTGTGAGCTGATAGGTTTTTGTAATATGGGTATGCCTGTCATTAAATTTTTTAAAATTCATCATATTCCTACATCGTTCTCTTTTCTCTTAAAAGAAAAAACCGTGAGTACAATATAGCTCTTGAAATTGTCTTCTTCGAAAGGTTGCCCTCTTTTGAATTTTTTGGTCGATTTTTGACCCCAGAAATTTTCTGGAGGGCAGGTGTCATTTACAGAACTGCAAGTTGGTGAAAATTTAGTGACCTTTCGCAGTGGGTTCAAACCTGCTGTTGTGGGAAACGGCCACAAGGAGGTAGCATTTCTCCATTCCCCAATCTGGGTACTAGGGCAGCAGAGCCTTTCTGGAAGTCATTGTCCTAGGTTGTAAATTAGAATGGAATTTGCCAGGAGAAATCCCCATAAGTTTATGTCTCATTACTTCTTCTTGGTTTTTAAAAGTTTTTTAATCTGGGTAAAGTTTAGAATATTGTTTATCCTAGGTGTACACAATCTGGTTCATTTGTACATTATGTATGTCTATTAATGTACAGATCCTCTTCCCATGTAAAATATTACAGTGTTCCGTCGACCTCCCTTGCTATATGTTCGGACTTTTTGATACATGTACAAAATATGTATTTGTATATGTATAGTAACACTAATCTTCATTTCTCAATTTCCCCCCTCCTTTCCTTTCAGATGAGCATAGTTTGTTTTCTCAGCCTGTGAGGGTCTTTCTCTTTGGAAATACGTTCATCTGTGCCAGTTATTAGATAATGCCATAAGTGATAATATAGGATATAGGTGTTTTGCTTTCCGACCTACTTCATGTTTTGTGATTATCTCCAGGCTCATCTATGGTGCCTCAAAGAGCAGTGCTTCAATGTTTTCCATGGCTAATATTCCATGTGTACATGGACCACTTCTTCTTGGTGCATTCCTCTGTTGATGGACATTTTCGTTGCTTCCAAGTGTTGCCTATGGTAAATATTGCTGGAGTGCAGGATTGCCAGCCTGTGATTTTTGATTTTCCTTTTCTCAGGGGATAGACCCAGCAGTGGGTATGATTGATTGACTGGTATGGTAGCTCAACGTTTACCTTTTCAAGGCACCTCAATTGTGCTTTCATTAGTGGCTCTTACCACGTCCCCCTTAGAATCGAGGGTACGCATTTCTCCACAATCACGTCAGCATTTCTAGTTTGCAGCATTTTTGTTGATGGCCATTCTGACTGGTGTGAGCTGACAGGTTTTTGTAATTTGGGTTTACATGTCTGTAAAAATTCCTACAATTCATCATTTTTCCACGCCTTTTACTTTTCTGTTAAAAGAAAAAAGAAAGAAAGTGTGAGTGTAATATACCTCTTCAAATTTTCTTTTTGGAAGGTTGCACTCTAGAATTTTTTGGTCGATTTTCGACCTCAGTATTTTTTGGAGGGCCGGTGTCATTTACAGACCTGCAATTGGTGAATAATTAGTGACCTTTTGCAGTGGGTTCAAAGCTGCTGTTGTGGGAAACGGCCACAAGGATGCAGCATTTCTCGATTCCCAAATCTGGGTACTAGGGCAGCAGAGCCGTTCTGGAAGTTGTCTGCCTAGGTTTTTCAATTGGATGGAATGTGCCAGGAAAACCCCCCATAAGTTTATGTCTCATTACTCCTAGTTCGTTGTTTTAATTTTTTCAATTGGGGTAATGGTTAGAATGTTGCTTGTCCAAGGTGTACACACTCTGGTTCATCTACATATCATATATACCTATTTATGTAGAGATCCTCTTCCAGTGTAAATTATTACAGAGTGTTCCGTAATCCTTCCTTGCTATATGGTCGGTCTTTTTGATATATGTATATAATATGTATTTGTATACATATGGTAACGCTAATCTTCATGTATCCATTCCCCCCACCTTTCCTTTTAGATAAGCATAGTTTTTTTTTTTTAATAAGTCTGTGATTGCCTTTCTCTGTGGAAATATGTTCATTTGTGTCAGTTATTAGATAACGCCTATAAGTGATATCATAGGTTATAGGACTTTTCCTTTCCGACTTACCTCATGTTCTGTGATTATCTCCAAGATCATCTATGGTGCCTCAAAGAGCAGTGTTTCATTGTTTTCCATGGCTAGTATTCATTGTGTACATGGACCACTTCTTCTTTATCCTTTCGTCTGTTGATGGACATTTTGGTTGCGTCACTGTCTTGTCTATTGTGAATAAGGCTGCAGTGCAGCTTTTGCAGCCCGGGTCTTCTTCATTCTGGTCTTCTCAGGTGAGAGGCCCTTTGGTGCGCCTGCTGGATTGAATGGTACCTCAATTTTTCTTTTCAACGCAGCTTCTTTCTGTTCTCATTATTAGCGTTTAACCCTTTTACATCTCACCAGCAGCTAGAGGGTACACAGTTCTCTTAAACCTCTTCAGCATTTATTGTTTGTAGACTTTTTGCCAATGGTCAGTCGACTGGTGTGAGTTGAAAACTTTTTGTAGATTAGATTGCATGAGTCTAATACTTCCTGAGGCTGAGCTTTTATCCATTTTCCTTTTTTTTTAAAAGAGAGTGAGTAAAACTTACCTCTTCATACTATCTTCGTGAACATTTTGCCTGTTTTGAATTTTTTTATCCATTCCCTACCTCAGCACAATTTTGAGGGCAGGTGTCCTTTACAGCCCTGAGTCCTTGTGAATGGTAAGTGACCATTAGCTGGGGGTTAAAAGCTGCTCTTGCGGGAATCGGCCACAAGGCGGCAGCATTTCTCCTTTACCAAATCTGGTTACTAGGGCAACAGAGCCTTACTGGAAGTGGTGTTCTAGGTTGTAAATTAGAATGGAATGTGCGAGGAAAAAGCCCTTTAAGTTTATGTCTCCTTACTTCTTGTTGGTATTTTTAACTTAATTTTTATTTTTTCTCACAGCAAACTTGATTACAATGTTTTGTTTGTTCTAGGTGTGCAAGATGTGGTTCTTTCACACATATACATATATCTATTCTTCTTCGGATCCTTTTCCCATGTAGGTTATGACACAATGTTGAGTAGTCTTCTCTTGGTATTGCGTAGGTCTTTGGTGATTCTATATTTCACATGTGTTTGTATCTCTCTGTTAACCTCAATATGGTAATGTATCCAATCCTCACACCTGTCCATTTGGTGAACCATAAGTTTTTTAATGAATCTATGAAAGTGTTTCTCTGTGGAAATATCTTTGTTTGTATCATTTTTTAGGTAACACCTATATGTGATACGATAGGATATGTGTTTTTCGCTTTCTCACTTACTCCAAGTTGCGTGATTACTTCTAGACTCATCTGTGGTGCTGGAAATGGCATCGTTTCATTTTTTTCACTAGCTCATATTCCATCTGTACAGGTAGCAGTTCTTCTTTGTCCACCCATCTGTCGGTGGACTTTTTGGTTACTTCCATATCTTGGCTACTGTAATACTATGCAATGCAGATTTGCGTGCCTGTGTCCTTCCAATTCTGTCTTCTTAGTTTATAGGTCCAGGAATAGGTCTGCTGGAACATATGGTAGCTCAATGTTTACCTTTTAAAGGCACCTCTATTCTGTTCTCCTTAGTGGCTCTTTCCAGGTTACGTCCCACTTAAAGTGGAGGGTATGTATTTCTTCCCAGCTCCTTCAGGATTTATTCTTTGTAGTTTTTGCTGATGGTTATTCTGAGTGGTGTGAGCTGATACCTCTTTGTGGTTGAATTTGCATGTGTCTCATAATGCGTTGAAATTGATCTTTAAGACATGTCCTTTTTATTTTTCCAGCTGTGATTAGAGCTTATTTCTTCAAAGTGTTTTCTTAAAGTATGTGTCACCATTTGAAATATTTTGGCCATTATCTCCCTCAAGACATTTTGAGGGCAGGTTTCATTTACAGCCCTGCAGTACTTGTTCATATGAAGTGACCATTAGCTCAGGCTTTAAACCTGCTTTTGCAGGTAACGGCCAGAGAGCGGCAGCCTTTCTACGTTCCCCTTGCTGGTACTAGGGAAACAGACCTACCGGCCAGTGGTGTTCTTCGGTTATAAGTTAGAGTGCCATGTGCCCGGATAAACCCACAAATGTTGATGTCTCCTTGCTTT
The DNA here is from genome assembly GCF_965194805.1 of Balaenoptera borealis. Taxonomy (NCBI): domain Eukaryota; kingdom Metazoa; phylum Chordata; class Mammalia; order Artiodactyla; family Balaenopteridae; genus Balaenoptera; species Balaenoptera borealis. Next base: position 4,440 of record NW_028123832.1, read on the forward strand.
TGTTTGTTTTTAAATTTCATTTATATTTATTATTAGAGTAATATTCCATTGTGTACGTGGACCACTTCTTCTTGGTGCATTCCTCGGTTGATGGACATTTTCATTGCTTCCAAGTGCTGGCTATGGTAAATCTTGCTGGCGTACAGGTTTGCCAGCCTGTGACTTTTTGATTCTCATTTTCTCAGGTGATAGGCCAAGCAGTGGTTGTGATTGATTGACTGGTAGCTCAATGTTTCCCTTTTCAAAGCACCTACACTGTGTTTTCATTAGTGGCTCTTTACATGCCCCCCCTTACAACCGAGGGTACGCATTTCTCCACACTCCCTTCACCGTTTATTTTTTGCAGCATTTTTCCTAATGGCCATTCTGACTGCTGTGAGCTGATAGGTTTTTGTAATATGGGTATGCCTGTCATTAAATTTTTTAAAATTCATCATATTCCTACATCGTTCTCTTTTCTCTTAAAAGAAAAAACCGTGAGTACAATGTAGCTCTTGAAATTGTCTTCTTCGAAGGTTGCCCTCTTTTGAATTTTTTGGTCGATTTTTGACCCCAGAAATTTTCTGGAGGGCAGGTGTCATTTACAGAACTGCAAGTTGGTGAAAATTTAGTGACCTTTCGCAGTGGGTTCAAACCTGCTGTTGTGGGAAACGGCCACAAGGAGGTAGCATTTCTCCATTCCCCAATCTGGGTACTAGGGCAGCAGAGCCTTTCTGGAAGTCATTGTCCTAGGTTGTAAATTAGAATGGAATTTGCCAGGAGAAATCCCCATAAGTTTATGTCTCATTACTTCTTCTTGGTTTTTAAAAGTTTTTTAATCTGGGTAAAGTTTAGAATATTGTTTATCCTAGGTGTACACAATCTGGTTCATTTGTACATTATGTATGTCTATTAATGTACAGATCCTCTTCCCATGTAAAATATTACAGTGTTCCGTCGACCTCCCTTGCTATATGTTCGGTCTTTTTGATACATGTACAAAATATGTATTTGTATATGTATAGTAACACTAATCTTCATTTCTCAATTTCCCCCCTCCTTTCCTTTCAGATGAGCATAGTTTGTTTTCTCAGCCTGTGAGGGTCTTTCTCTTTGGAAATACGTTCATCTGTGCCAGTTATTAGAGAATGCCATAAGTGACAATATAGGATATAGGTGTTTTGCTTTCCGACCTACTTCATGTTTTGTGATTATCTCCAGGCTCATCTATGGTGCCTCAAAGAGCAGTGCTTCAATGTTTTCCATGGCTAATATTCCATGTGTACATGGACCACTTCTTCTTGGTGCATTCCTCTGTTGATGGACATTTTCGTTGCTTCCAAGTGTTGCCTATGGTAAATATTGCTGGAGTGCAGGATTGCCAGCCTGTGATTTTTGATTTTCCTTTTCTCAGGGGATAGACCCAGCAGTGGGTATGATTGATTGACTGGTATGGTAGCTCAACGTTTACCTTTTCAAGGCACCTCAATTGTGCTTTCATTAGTGGCTCTTACCACGTCCCCCTTAGAATCGAGGGTACGCATTTCTCCACAATCACGTCAGCATTTCTAGTTTGCAGCATTTTTGTTGATGGCCATTCTGACTGGTGTGAGCTGACAGGTTTTTGTAATTTGGGTTTACATGTCTGTAAAAATTCCTACAATTCATCATTTTTCCACGCCTTTTACTTTTCTGTTAAAAGAAAAAAGAAAGAAAGTGTGAGTGTAATATACCTCTTCAAATTTTCTTTTTGGAAGGTTGCACTCTAGAATTTTTTGGTCGATTTTCGACCTCAGTATTTTTTGGAGGGCCGGTGTCATTTACAGACCTGCAATTGGTGAATAATTAGTGACCTTTTGCAGTGGGTTCAAAGCTGCTGTTGTGGGAAACGGCCACAAGGATGCAGCATTTCTCGATTCCCAAATCTGGGTACTAGGGCAGCAGAGCCGTTCTGGAAGTTGTCTGCCTAGGTTTTCAATTTGGATGGAATGTGCCAGGAAAACCCCCCATAAGTTTATGTCTCATTACTCCTAGTTCGTTGTTTTAATTTTTTCAATTGGGGTAATGGTTAGAATGTTGCTTGTCCAAGGTGTACACACTCTGGTTCATCTACATATCATATATACCTATTTATGTAGAGATCCTCTTCCCGTGTAAATTATTACAGAGTGTTCCGTAATCCTTCCTTGCTATATGGTCGGTCTTTTTGATATATGTATATAATATGTATTTGTATACATATGGTAACGCTAATCTTCATGTATCCATTCCCCCCACCTTTCCTTTTAGATAAGCATAGTTTTTTTTTTTTAATAAGTCTGTGATTGCCTTTCTCTGTGGAAATATGTTCATTTGTGTCAGTTATTAGATAACGCCTATAAGTGATATCATAGGTTATAGGACTTTTCCTTTCCGACTTACCTCATGTTCTGTGATTATCTCCAAGATCATCTATGGTGCCTCAAAGAGCAGTGTTTCATTGTTTTCCATGGCTAGTATTCATTGTGTACATGGACCACTTCTTCTTTATCCTTTCGTCTGTTGATGGACATTTTGGTTGCTTCACTGTCTTGTCTATTGTGAATAAGGCTGCAGTGCAGCTTTTGCAGCCCGGGTCTTCTTCATTCTGGTCTTCTCAGGTGAGAGGCCCTTTGGTGCGCCTGCTGGATTGAATGGTACCTCAATTTTTCTTTTCAACGCAGCTTCTTTCTGTTCTCATTATTAGCGTTTAACCCTTTTACATCTCACCAGCAGCTAGAGGGTACACAGTTCTCTTAAACCTCTTCAGCATTTATTGTTTGTAGACTTTTTGCCAATGGTCAGTCGACTGGTGTGAGTTGAAAACTTTTTGTAGATTAGATTGCATGAGTCTAATACTTCCTGAGGCTGAGCTTTTATCCATTTTCCTTTTTTTTTAAAAGAGAGTGAGTAAAACTTACCTCTTCATACTATCTTCGTGAACATTTTGCCTGTTTTGATTTTTTTTATCCATTCCCTACCTCAGCACAATTTTGAGGGCAGGTGTCCTTTACAGCCCTGAGTCCTTGTGAATGGTAAGTGACCATTAGCTGGGGGTTAAAAGCTGCTCTTGCGGGAATCGGCCACAAGGCGGCAGCATTTCTCCTTTACCAAATCTGGTTACTAGGGCAACAGAGCCTTACTGGAAGTGGTGTTCTAGGTTGTAAATTAGAATGGAATGTGCGAGGAAAAAGCCCTTTAAGTTTATGTCTCCTTACTTCTTGTTGGTATTTTTAACTTAATTTTTATTTTTTCTCACAGCAAACTTGATTACAATGTTTTGTTTGTTCTAGGTGTGCAAGATGTGGTTCTTTCACACATATACATATATCTATTCTTCTTCGGATCCTTTTCCCATGTAGGTTATGACACAATGTTGAGTAGTCTTCTCTTGGTATTGCGTAGGTCTTTGGTGATTCTATATTTCACATGTGTTTGTATCTCTCTGTTAACCTCAATATGGTAATGTATCCAATCCTCACACCTGTCCATTTGGTGAACCATAAGTTTTTTAATGAATCTATGAAAGTGTTTCTCTGTGGAAATATCTTTGTTTGTATCATTTTTTAGGTAACACCTATATGTGATACGATAGGATATGTGTTTTTCGCTTTCTCACTTACTCCAAGTTGCGTGATTACTTCTAGACTCATCTATGGTGCTGGAAATGGCATCGTTTCATTTTTTTCACTAGCTCATATTCCATCTGTACAGGTAGCAGTTCTTCTTTGTCCACCCATCTGTCGGTGGACTTTTTGGTTACTTCCATATCTTGGCTACTGTAATACTATGCAATGCAGATTTGCGTGCCTGTGTCCTTCCAATTCTGTCTTCTTAGTTTATAGGTCCAGGAATAGGTCTGCTGGAACATATGGTAGCTCAATGTTTACCTTTTAAAGGCACCTCTATTCTGTTCTCCTTAGTGGCTCTTTCCAGGTTACGTCCCACTTAAAGTGGAGGGTATGTATTTCTTCCCAGCTCCTTCAGGATTTATTCTTTGTAGTTTTTGCTGATGGTTATTCTGAGTGGTGTGAGCTGATACCTCTTTGTGGTTGAATTTGCATGTGTCTCATAATGCGTTGAAATTGATCTTTAAGACATGTCCTTTTTATTTTTCCAGCTGTGATTAGAGCTTATTTCTTCAAAGTGTTTTCTTAAAGTATGTGTCACCATTTGAAATATTTTGGCCATTATCTCCCTCAAGACATTTTGAGGGCAGGTTTCATTTACAGCCCTGCAGTACTTGTTCATATGAAGTGACCATTAGCTCAGGCTTTAAACCTGCTTTTGCAGGTAACGGCCAGAGAGCGGCAGCCTTTCTACGTTCCCCTTGCTGGTACTAGGGAAACAGACCTACCGGCCAGTGGTGTTCTTCGGTTATAAGTTAGAGTGCCATGTGCCCGGATAAACCCACAAATGTTGATGTCTCCTTGCTTTTGTTTGTTTTTAAATTTCATTTATATTTATTATTAGAGTAATATTCCATTGTGTACGTGGACCACTTCTTCTTGGTGCATTCCTCGGTTGATGGACATTTTCATTGCTTCCAAGTGCTGGCTATGGTAAATCTTGCTGGCGTACAGGTTTGCCAGCCTGTGACTTTTTGATTCTCATTTTCTCAGGTGATAGGCCAAGCAGTGGTTGTGATTGATTGACTGGTAGCTCAATGTTTCCCTTTTCAAAGCACCTACACTGTGTTTTCATTAGTGGCTCTTTACATGCCCCCCCTTACAACCGAGGGTACGCATTTCTCCACACTCCCTTCACCGTTTATTTTTTGCAGCATTTTTCCTAATGGCCATTCTGACTGCTGTGAGCTGATAGGTTTTTGTAATATGGGTATGCCTGTCATTAAATTTTTTAAAATTCATCATATTCCTACATCGTTCTCTTTTCTCTTAAAAGAAAAAACCGTGAGTACAATGTAGCTCTTGAAATTGTCTTCTTCGAAGGTTGCCCTCTTTTGAATTTTTTGGTCGATTTTTGACCCCAGAAATTTTCTGGAGGGCAGGTGTCATTTACAGAACTGCAAGTTGGTGAAAATTTAGTGACCTTTCGCAGTGGGTTCAAACCTGCTGTTGTGGGAAACGGCCACAAGGAGGTAGCATTTCTCCATTCCCCAATCTGGGTACTAGGGCAGCAGAGCCTTTCTGGAAGTCATTGTCCTAGGTTGTAAATTAGAATGGAATTTGCCAGGAGAAATCCCCATAAGTTTATGTCTCATTACTTCTTCTTGGTTTTTAAAAGTTTTTTAATCTGGGTAAAGTTTAGAATATTGTTTATCCTAGGTGTACACAATCTGGTTCATTTGTACATTATGTATGTCTATTAATGTACAGATCCTCTTCCCATGTAAAATATTACAGTGTTCCGTCGACCTCCCTTGCTATATGTTCGGTCTTTTTGATACATGTACAAAATATGTATTTGTATATGTATAGTAACACTAATCTTCATTTCTCAATTTCCCCCCTCCTTTCCTTTCAGATGAGCATAGTTTGTTTTCTCAGCCTGTGAGGGTCTTTCTCTTTGGAAATACGTTCATCTGTGCCAGTTATTAGAGAATGCCATAAGTGACAATATAGGATATAGGTGTTTTGCTTTCCGACCTACTTCATGTTTTGTGATTATCTCCAGGCTCATCTATGGTGCCTCAAAGAGCAGTGCTTCAATGTTTTCCATGGCTAATATTCCATGTGTACATGGACCACTTCTTCTTGGTGCATTCCTCTGTTGATGGACATTTTCGTTGCTTCCAAGTGTTGCCTATGGTAAATATTGCTGGAGTGCAGGATTGCCAGCCTGTGATTTTTGATTTTCCTTTTCTCAGGGGATAGACCCAGCAGTGGGTATGATTGATTGACTGGTATGGTAGCTCAACGTTTACCTTTTCAAGGCACCTCAATTGTGCTTTCATTAGTGGCTCTTACCACGTCCCCCTTAGAATCGAGGGTACGCATTTCTCCACAATCACGTCAGCATTTCTAGTTTGCAGCATTTTTGTTGATGGCCATTCTGACTGGTGTGAGCTGACAGGTTTTTGTAATTTGGGTTTACATGTCTGTAAAAATTCCTACAATTCATCATTTTTCCACGCCTTTTACTTTTCTGTTAAAAGAAAAAAGAAAGAAAGTGTGAGTGTAATATACCTCTTCAAATTTTCTTTTTGGAAGGTTGCACTCTAGAATTTTTTGGTCGATTTTCGACCTCAGTATTTTTTGGAGGGCCGGTGTCATTTACAGACCTGCAATTGGTGAATAATTAGTGACCTTTTGCAGTGGGTTCAAAGCTGCTGTTGTGGGAAACGGCCACAAGGATGCAGCATTTCTCGATTCCCAAATCTGGGTACTAGGGCAGCAGAGCCGTTCTGGAAGTTGTCTGCCTAGGTTTTCAATTTGGATGGAATGTGCCAGGAAAACCCCCCATAAGTTTATGTCTCATTACTCCTAGTTCGTTGTTTTAATTTTTTCAATTGGGGTAATGGTTAGAATGTTGCTTGTCCAAGGTGTACACACTCTGGTTCATCTACATATCATATATACCTATTTATGTAGAGATCCTCTTCCCGTGTAAATTATTACAGAGTGTTCCGTAATCCTTCCTTGCTATATGGTCGGTCTTTTTGATATATGTATATAATATGTATTTGTATACATATGGTAACGCTAATCTTCATGTATCCATTCCCCCCACCTTTCCTTTTAGATAAGCATAGTTTTTTTTTTTAATAAGTCTGTGATTGCCTTTCTCTGTGGAAATATGTTCATTTGTGTCAGTTATTAGATAACGCCTATAAGTGATATCATAGGTTATAGGACTTTTCCTTTCCGACTTACCTCATGTTCTGTGATTATCTCCAAGATCATCTATGGTGCCTCAAAGAGCAGTGTTTCATTGTTTTCCATGGCTAGTATTCATTGTGTACATGGACCACTTCTTCTTTATCCTTTCGTCTGTTGATGGACATTTTGGTTGCGTCACTGTCTTGTCTATTGTGAATAAGGCTGCAGTGCAGCTTTTGCAGCCCGGGTCTTCTTCATTCTGGTCTTCTCAGGTGAGAGGCCCTTTGGTGCGCCTGCTGGATTGAATGGTACCTCAATTTTTCTTTTCAACGCAGCTTCTTTCTGTTCTCATTATTAGCGTTTAACCCTTTTACATCTCACCAGCAGCTAGAGGGTACACAGTTCTCTTAAACCTCTTCAGCATTTATTGTTTGTAGACTTTTTGCCAATGGTCAGTCGACTGGTGTGAGTTGAAAACTTTTTGTAGATTAGATTGCATGAGTCTAATACTTCCTGAGGCTGAGCTTTTATCCATTTTCCTTTTTTTTTAAAAGAGAGTGAGTAAAACTTACCTCTTCATACTATCTTCGTGAACATTTTGCCTGTTTTGAATTTTTTTATCCATTCCCTACCTCAGCACAATTTTGAGGGCAGGTGTCCTTTACAGCCCTGAGTCCTTGTGAATGGTAAGTGACCATTAGCTGGGGGTTAAAAGCTGCTCTTGCGGGAATCGGCCACAAGGCGGCAGCATTTCTCCTTTACCAAATCTGGTTACTAGGGCAACAGAGCCTTACTGGAAGTGGTGTTCTAGGTTGTAAATTAGAATGGAATGTGCGAGGAAAAAGCCCTTTAAGTTTATGTCTCCTTACTTCTTGTTGGTATTTTTAACTTAATTTTTATTTTTTCTCACAGCAAACTTGATTACAATGTTTTGTTTGTTCTAGGTGTGCAAGATGTGGTTCTTTCACACATATACATATATCTATTCTTCTTCGGATCCTTTTCCCATGTAGGTTATGACACAATGTTGAGTAGTCTTCTCTTGGTATTGCGTAGGTCTTTGGTGATTCTATATTTCACATGTGTTTGTATCTCTCTGTTAACCTCAATATGGTAATGTATCCAATCCTCACACCTGTCCATTTGGTGAACCATAAGTTTTTTAATGAATCTATGAAAGTGTTTCTCTGTGGAAATATCTTTGTTTGTATCATTTTTTAGGTAACACCTATATGTGATACGATAGGATATGTGTTTTTCGCTTTCTCACTTACTCCAAGTTGCGTGATTACTTCTAGACTCATCTGTGGTGCTGGAAATGGCATCGTTTCATTTTTTTCACTAGCTCATATTCCATCTGTACAGGTAGCAGTTCTTCTTTGTCCACCCATCTGTCGGTGGACTTTTTGGTTACTTCCATATCTTGGCTACTGTAATACTATGCAATGCAGATTTGCGTGCCTGTGTCCTTCCAATTCTGTCTTCTTAGTTTATAGGTCCAGGAATAGGTCTGCTGGAACATATGGTAGCTCAATGTTTACCTTTTAAAGGCACCTCTATTCTGTTCTCCTTAGTGGCTCTTTCCAGGTTACGTCCCACTTAAAGTGGAGGGTATGTATTTCTTCCCAGCTCCTTCAGGATTTATTCTTTGTAGTTTTTGCTGATGGTTATTCTGAGTGGTGTGAGCTGATACCTCTTTGTGGTTGAATTTGCATGTGTCTCATAATGCGTTGAAATTGATCTTTAAGACATGTCCTTTTTATTTTTCCAGCTGTGATTAGAGCTTATTTCTTCAAAGTGTTTTCTTAAAGTATGTGTCACCATTTGAAATATTTTGGCCATTATCTCCCTCAAGACATTTTGAGGGCAGGTTTCATTTACAGCCCTGCAGTACTTGTTCATATGAAGTGACCATTAGCTCAGGCTTTAAACCTGCTTTTGCAGGTAACGGCCAGAGAGCGGCAGCCTTTCTACGTTCCCCTTGCTGGTACTAGGGAAACAGACCTACCGGCCAGTGGTGTTCTTCGGTTATAAGTTAGAGTGCCATGTGCCCGGATAAACCCACAAATGTTGATGTCTCCTTGCTTTTGTTTGTTTTTAAATTTCATTTATAGTTATTATTAGAGTAATATTCCATTGTGTACGTGGACCACTTCTTCTTGGTGCATTCCTCGGTTGATGGACATTTTCATTGCTTCCAAGTGCTGGCTATGGTAAATCTTGCTGGCGTACAGGTTTGCCAGCCTGTGACTTTTTGATTCTCATTTTCTCAGGTGATAGGCCAAGCAGTGGTTGTGATTGATTGACTGGTAGCTCAATGTTTCCCTTTTCAAAGCACCTACACTGTGTTTTCATTAGTGGCTCTTTACATGCCCCCCCTTACAACCGAGGGTACGCATTTCTCCACACTCCCTTCACCGTTTATTTTTTGCAGCATTTTTCCTAATGGCCATTCTGACTGCTGTGAGCTGATAGGTTTTTGTAATATGGGTATGCCTGTCATTAAATTTTTTAAAATTCATCATATTCCTACATCGTTCTCTTTTCTCTTAAAAGAAAAAACCGTGAGTACAATGTAGCTCTTGAAATTGTCTTCTTCGAAGGTTGCCCTCTTTTGAATTTTTTGGTCGATTTTTGACCCCAGAAATTTTCTGGAGGGCAGGTGTCATTTACAGAACTGCAAGTTGGTGAAAATTTAGTGACCTTTCGCAGTGGGTTCAAACCTGCTGTTGTGGGAAACGGCCACAAGGAGGTAGCATTTCTCCATTCCCCAATCTGGGTACTAGGGCAGCAGAGCCTTTCTGGAAGTCATTGTCCTAGGTTGTAAATTAGAATGGAATTTGCCAGGAGAAATCCCCATAAGTTTATGTCTCATTACTTCTTCTTGGTTTTTAAAAGTTTTTTAATCTGGGTAAAGTTTAGAATATTGTTTATCCTAGGTGTACACAATCTGGTTCATTTGTACATTATGTATGTCTATTAATGTACAGATCCTCTTCCCATGTAAAATATTACAGTGTTCCGTCGACCTCCCTTGCTATATGTTCGGTCTTTTTGATACATGTACAAAATATGTATTTGTATATGTATAGTAACACTAATCTTCATTTCTCAATTTCCCCCCTCCTTTCCTTTCAGATGAGCATAGTTTGTTTTCTCAGCCTGTGAGGGTCTTTCTCTTTGGAAATACGTTCATCTGTGCCAGTTATTAGAGAATGCCATAAGTGACAATATAGGATATAGGTGTTTTGCTTTCCGACCTACTTCATGTTTTGTGATTATCTCCAGGCTCATCTATGGTGCCTCAAAGAGCAGTGCTTCAATGTTTTCCATGGCTAATATTCCATGTGTACATGGACCACTTCTTCTTGGTGCATTCCTCTGTTGATGGACATTTTCGTTGCTTCCAAGTGTTGCCTATGGTAAATATTGCTGGAGTGCAGGATTGCCAGCCTGTGATTTTTGATTTTCCTTTTCTCAGGGGATAGACCCAGCAGTGGGTATGATTGATTGACTGGTATGGTAGCTCAACGTTTACCTTTTCAAGGCACCTCAATTGTGCTTTCATTAGTGGCTCTTACCACGTCCCCCTTAGAATCGAGGGTACGCATTTCTCCACAATCACGTCAGCATTTCTAGTTTGCAGCATTTTTGTTGATGGCCATTCTGACTGGTGTGAGCTGACAGGTTTTTGTAATTTGGGTTTACATGTCTGTAAAAATTCCTACAATTCATCATTTTTCCACGCCTTTTACTTTTCTGTTAAAAGAAAAAAGAAAGAAAGTGTGAGTGTAATATACCTCTTCAAATTTTCTTTTTGGAAGGTTGCACTCTAGAATTTTTTGGTCGATTTTCGACCTCAGTATTTTTTGGAGGGCCGGTGTCATTTACAGACCTGCAATTGGTGAATAATTAGTGACCTTTTGCAGTGGGTTCAAAGCTGCTGTTGTGGGAAACGGCCACAAGGATGCAGCATTTCTCGATTCCCAAATCTGGGTACTAGGGCAGCAGAGCCGTTCTGGAAGTTGTCTGCCTAGGTTTTCAATTTGGATGGAATGTGCCAGGAAAACCCCCCATAAGTTTATGTCTCATTACTCCTAGTTCGTTGTTTTAATTTTTTCAATTGGGGTAATGGTTAGAATGTTGCTTGTCCAAGGTGTACACACTCTGGTTCATCTACATATCATATATACCTATTTATGTAGAGATCCTCTTCCCGTGTAAATTATTACAGAGTGTTCCGTAATCCTTCCTTGCTATATGGTCGGTCTTTTTGATATATGTATATAATATGTATTTGTATACATATGGTAACGCTAATCTTCATGTATCCATTCCCCCCACCTTTCCTTTTAGATAAGCATAGTTTTTTTTTTTTAATAAGTCTGTGATTGCCTTTCTCTGTGGAAATATGTTCATTTGTGTCAGTTATTAGATAACGCCTATAAGTGATATCATAGGTTATAGGACTTTTCCTTTCCGACTTACCTCATGTTCTGTGATTATCTCCAAGATCATCTATGGTGCCTCAAAGAGCAGTGTTTCATTGTTTTCCATGGCTAGTATTCATTGTGTACATGGACCACTTCTTCTTTATCCTTTCGTCTGTTGATGGACATTTTGGTTGCGTCACTGTCTTGTCTATTGTGAATAAGGCTGCAGTGCAGCTTTTGCAGCCCGGGTCTTCTTCATTCTGGTCTTCTCAGGTGAGAGGCCCTTTGGTGCGCCTGCTGGATTGAATGGTACCTCAATTTTTCTTTTCAACGCAGCTTCTTTCTGTTCTCATTATTAGCGTTTAACCCTTTTACATCTCACCAGCAGCTAGAGGGTACACAGTTCTCTTAAACCTCTTCAGCATTTATTGTTTGTAGACTTTTTGCCAATGGTCAGTCGACTGGTGTGAGTTGAAAACTTTTTGTAGATTAGATTGCATGAGTCTAATACTTCCTGAGGCTGAGCTTTTATCCATTTTCCTTTTTTTTTAAAAGAGAGTGAGTAAAACTTACCTCTTCATACTATCTTCGTGAACATTTTGCCTGTTTTGAATTTTTTTATCCATTCCCTACCTCAGCACAATTTTGAGGGCAGGTGTCCTTTACAGCCCTGAGTCCTTGTGAATGGTAAGTGACCATTAGCTGGGGGTTAAAAGCTGCTCTTGCGGGAATCGGCCACAAGGCGGCAGCATTTCTCCTTTACCAAATCTGGTTACTAGGGCAACAGAGCCTTACTGGAAGTGGTGTTCTAGGTTGTAAATTAGAATGGAATGTGCGAGGAAAAAGCCCTTTAAGTTTATGTCTCCTTACTTCTTGTTGGTATTTTTAACTTAATTTTTATTTTTTCTCACAGCAAACTTGATTACAATGTTTTGTTTGTTCTAGGTGTGCAAGATGTGGTTCTTTCACACATATACATATATCTATTCTTCTTCGGATCCTTTTCCCATGTAGGTTATGACACAATGTTGAGTAGTCTTCTCTTGGTATTGCGTAGGTCTTTGGTGATTCTATATTTCACATGTGTTTGTATCTCTCTGTTAACCTCAATATGGTAATGTATCCAATCCTCACACCTGTCCATTTGGTGAACCATAAGTTTTTTAATGAATCTATGAAAGTGTTTCTCTGTGGAAATATCTTTGTTTGTATCATTTTTTAGGTAACACCTATATGTGATACGATAGGATATGTGTTTTTCGCTTTCTCACTTACTCCAAGTTGCGTGATTACTTCTAGACTCATCTGTGGTGCTGGAAATGGCATCGTTTCATTTTTTTCACTAGCTCATATTCCATCTGTACAGGTAGCAGTTCTTCTTTGTCCACCCATCTGTCGGTGGACTTTTTGGTTACTTCCATATCTTGGCTACTGTAATACTATGCAATGCAGATTTGCGTGCCTGTGTCCTTCCAATTCTGTCTTCTTAGTTTATAGGTCCAGGAATAGGTCTGCTGGAACATATGGTAGCTCAATGTTTACCTTTTAAAGGCACCTCTATTCTGTTCTCCTTAGTGGCTCTTTCCAGGTTACGTCCCACTTAAAGTGGAGGGTATGTATTTCTTCCCAGCTCCTTCAGGATTTATTCTTTGTAGTTTTTGCTGATGGTTATTCTGAGTGGTGTGAGCTGATACCTCTTTGTGGTTGAATTTGCATGTGTCTCATAATGCGTTGAAATTGATCTTTAAGACATGTCCTTTTTATTTTTCCAGCTGTGATTAGAGCTTATTTCTTCAAAGTGTTTTCTTAAAGTATGTGTCACCATTTGAAATATTTTGGCCATTATCTCCCTCAAGACATTTTGAGGGCAGGTTTCATTTACAGCCCTGCAGTACTTGTTCATATGAAGTGACCATTAGCTCAGGCTTTAAACCTGCTTTTGCAGGTAACGGCCAGAGAGCGGCAGCCTTTCTACGTTCCCCTTGCTGGTACTAGGGAAACAGACCTACCGGCCAGTGGTGTTCTTCGGTTATAAGTTAGAGTGCCATGTGCCCGGATAAACCCACAAATGTTGATGTCTCCTTGCTTTTGTTTGTTTTTAAATTTCATTTATATTTATTATTAGAGTAATATTCCATTGTGTACGTGGACCACTTCTTCTTGGTGCATTCCTCGGTTGATGGACATTTTCATTGCTTCCAAGTGCTGGCTATGGTAAATCTTGCTGGCGTACAGGTTTGCCAGCCTGTGACTTTTTGATTCTCATTTTCTCAGGTGATAGGCCAAGCAGTGGTTGTGATTGATTGACTGGTAGCTCAATGTTTCCCTTTTCAAAGCACCTACACTGTGTTTTCATTAGTGGCTCTTTACATGCCCCCCCTTACAACCGAGGGTACGCATTTCTCCACACTCCCTTCACCGTTTATTTTTTGCAGCATTTTTCCTAATGGCCATTCTGACTGCTGTGAGCTGATAGGTTTTTGTAATATGGGTATGCCTGTCATTAAATTTTTTAAAATTCATCATATTCCTACATCGTTCTCTTTTCTCTTAAAAGAAAAAACCGTGAGTACAATATAGCTCTTGAAATTGTCTTCTTCGAAGGTTGCCCTCTTTTGAATTTTTTGGTCGATTTTTGACCCCAGAAATTTTCTGGAGGGCAGGTGTCATTTACAGAACTGCAAGTTGGTGAAAATTTAGTGACCTTTCGCAGTGGGTTCAAACCTGCTGTTGTGGGAAACGGCCACAAGGAGGTAGCATTTCTCCATTCCCCAATCTGGGTACTAGGGCAGCAGAGCCTTTCTGGAAGTCATTGTCCTAGGTTGTAAATTAGAATGGAATTTGCCAGGAGAAATCCCCATAAGTTTATGTCTCATTACTTCTTCTTGGTTTTTAAAAGTTTTTTAATCTGGGTAAAGTTTAGAATATTGTTTATCCTAGGTGTACACAATCTGGTTCATTTGTACATTATGTATGTCTATTAATGTACAGATCCTCTTCCCATGTAAAATATTACAGTGTTCCATCGACCTCCCTTGCTATATGTTCGGACTTTTTGATACATGTACAAAATATGTATTTGTATATGTATAGTAACACTAATCTTCATTTCTCAATTTCCCCCCTCCTTTCCTTTCAGATGAGCATAGTTTGTTTTCTCAGCCTGTGAGGGTCTTTCTCTTTGGAAATACGTTCATCTGTGCCAGTTATTAGAGAATGCCATAAGTGACAATATAGGATATAGGTGTTTTGCTTTCCGACCTACTTCATGTTTTGTGATTATCTCCAGGCTCATCTATGGTGCCTCAAAGAGCAGTGCTTCAATGTTTTCCATGGCTAATATTCCATGTGTACATGGACCACTTCTTCTTGGTGCATTCCTCTGTTGATGGACATTTTCGTTGCTTCCAAGTGTTGCCTATGGTAAATATTGCTGGAGTGCAGGATTGCCAGCCTGTGATTTTTGATTTTCCTTTTCTCAGGGGATAGACCCAGCAGTGGGTATGATTGATTGACTGGTATGGTAGCTCAACGTTTACCTTTTCAAGGCACCTCAATTGTGCTTTCATTAGTGGCTCTTACCACGTCCCCCTTAGAATCGAGGGTACGCATTTCTCCACAATCACGTCAGCATTTCTAGTTTGCAGCATTTTTGTTGATGGCCATTCTGACTGGTGTGAGCTGACAGGTTTTTGTAATTTGGGTTTACATGTCTGTAAAAATTCCTACAATTCATCATTTTTCCACGCCTTTTACTTTTCTGTTAAAAGAAAAAAGAAAGAAAGTGTGAGTGTAATATACCTCTTCAAATTTTCTTTTTGGAAGGTTGCACTCTAGAATTTTTTGGTCGATTTTCGACCTCAGTATTTTTTGGAGGGCCGGTGTCATTTACAGACCTGCAATTGGTGAATAATTAGTGACCTTTTGCAGTGGGTTCAAAGCTGCTGTTGTGGGAAACGGCCACAAGGATGCAGCATTTCTCGATTCCCAAATCTGGGTACTAGGGCAGCAGAGCCGTTCTGGAAGTTGTCTGCCTAGGTTTTCAATTTGGATGGAATGTGCCAGGAAAACCCCCCATAAGTTTATGTCTCATTACTCCTAGTTCGTTGTTTTAATTTTTTCAATTGGGGTAATGGTTAGAATGTTGCTTGTCCAAGGTGTACACACTCTGGTTCATCTACATATCATATATACCTATTTATGTAGAGATCCTCTTCCCGTGTAAATTATTACAGAGTGTTCCGTAATCCTTCCTTGCTATATGGTCGGTCTTTTTGATATATGTATATAATATGTATTTGTATACATATGGTAACGCTAATCTTCATGTATCCATTCCCCCCACCTTTCCTTTTAGATAAGCATAGTTTTTTTTTTAATAAGTCTGTGATTGCCTTTCTCTGTGGAAATATGTTCATTTGTGTCAGTTATTAGATAACGCCTATAAGTGATATCATAGGTTATAGGACTTTTCCTTTCCGACTTACCTCATGTTCTGTGATTATCTCCAAGATCATCTATGGTGCCTCAAAGAGCAGTGTTTCATTGTTTTCCATGGCTAGTATTCATTGTGTACATGGACCACTTCTTCTTTATCCTTTCGTCTGTTGATGGACATTTTGGTTGCTTCACTGTCTTGTCTATTGTGAATAAGGCTGCAGTGCAGCTTTTGCAGCCCGGGTCTTCTTCATTCTGGTCTTCTCAGGTGAGAGGCCCTTTGGTGCGCCTGCTGGATTGAATGGTACCTCAATTTTTCTTTTCAACGCAGCTTCTTTCTGTTCTCATTATTAGCGTTTAACCCTTTTACATCTCACCAGCAGCTAGAGGGTACACAGTTCTCTTAAACCTCTTCAGCATTTATTGTTTGTAGACTTTTTGCCAATGGTCAGTCGACTGGTGTGAGTTGAAAACTTTTTGTAGATTAGATTGCATGAGTCTAATACTTCCTGAGGCTGAGCTTTTATCCATTTTCCTTTTTTTTTAAAAGAGAGTGAGTAAAACTTACCTCTTCATACTATCTTCGTGAACATTTTGCCTGTTTTGATTTTTTTTATCCATTCCCTACCTCAGCACAATTTTGAGGGCAGGTGTCCTTTACAGCCCTGAGTCCTTGTGAATGGTAAGTGACCATTAGCTGGGGGTTAAAAGCTGCTCTTGCGGGAATCGGCCACAAGGCGGCAGCATTTCTCCTTTACCAAATCTGGTTACTAGGGCAACAGAGCCTTACTGGAAGTGGTGTTCTAGGTTGTAAATTAGAATGGAATGTGCGAGGAAAAAGCCCTTTAAGTTTATGTCTCCTTACTTCTTGTTGGTATTTTTAACTTAATTTTTATTTTTTCTCACAGCAAACTTGATTACAATGTTTTGTTTGTTCTAGGTGTGCAAGATGTGGTTCTTTCACACATATACATATATCTATTCTTCTTCGGATCCTTTTCCCATGTAGGTTATGACACAATGTTGAGTAGTCTTCTCTTGGTATTGCGTAGGTCTTTGGTGATTCTATATTTCACATGTGTTTGTATCTCTCTGTTAACCTCAATATGGTAATGTATCCAATCCTCACACCTGTCCATTTGGTGAACCATAAGTTTTTTAATGAATCTATGAAAGTGTTTCTCTGTGGAAATATCTTTGTTTGTATCATTTTTTAGGTAACACCTATATGTGATACGATAGGATATGTGTTTTTCGCTTTCTCACTTACTCCAAGTTGCGTGATTACTTCTAGACTCATCTATGGTGCTGGAAATGGCATCGTTTCATTTTTTTCACTAGCTCATATTCCATCTGTACAGGTAGCAGTTCTTCTTTGTCCACCCATCTGTCGGTGGACTTTTTGGTTACTTCCATATCTTGGCTACTGTAATACTATGCAATGCAGATTTGCGTGCCTGTGTCCTTCCAATTCTGTCTTCTTAGTTTATAGGTCCAGGAATAGGTCTGCTGGAACATATGGTAGCTCAATGTTTACCTTTTAAAGGCACCTCTATTCTGTTCTCCTTAGTGGCTCTTTCCAGGTTACGTCCCACTTAAAGTGGAGGGTATGTATTTCTTCCCAGCTCCTTCAGGATTTATTCTTTGTAGTTTTTGCTGATGGTTATTCTGAGTGGTGTGAGCTGATACCTCTTTGTGGTTGAATTTGCATGTGTCTCATAATGCGTTGAAATTGATCTTTAAGACATGTCCTTTTTATTTTTCCAGCTGTGATTAGAGCTTATTTCTTCAAAGTGTTTTCTTAAAGTATGTGTCACCATTTGAAATATTTTGGCCATTATCTCCCTCAAGACATTTTGAGGGCAGGTTTCATTTACAGCCCTGCAGTACTTGTTCATATGAAGTGACCATTAGCTCAGGCTTTAAACCTGCTTTTGCAGGTAACGGCCAGAGAGCGGCAGCCTTTCTACGTTCCCCTTGCTGGTACTAGGGAAACAGACCTACCGGCCAGTGGTGTTCTTCGGTTATAAGTTAGAGTGCCATGTGCCCGGATAAACCCACAAATGTTGATGTCTCCTTGCTTTTGTTTGTTTTTAAATTTCATTTATATTTATTATTAGAGTAATATTCCATTGTGTACGTGGACCACTTCTTCTTGGTGCATTCCTCGGTTGATGGACATTTTCATTGCTTCCAAGTGCTGGCTATGGTAAATCTTGCTGGCGTACAGGTTTGCCAGCCTGTGACTTTTTGATTCTCATTTTCTCAGGTGATAGGCCAAGCAGTGGTTGTGATTGATTGACTGGTAGCTCAATGTTTCCCTTTTCAAAGCACCTACACTGTGTTTTCATTAGTGGCTCTTTACATGCCCCCCCTTACAACCGAGGGTACGCATTTCTCCACACTCCCTTCACCGTTTATTTTTTGCAGCATTTTTCCTAATGGCCATTCTGACTGCTGTGAGCTGATAGGTTTTTGTAATATGGGTATGCCTGTCATTAAATTTTTTAAAATTCATCATATTCCTACATCGTTCTCTTTTCTCTTAAAAGAAAAAACCGTGAGTACAATATAGCTCTTGAAATTGTCTTCTTCGAAGGTTGCCCTCTTTTGAATTTTTTGGTCGATTTTTGACCCCAGAAATTTTCTGGAGGGCAGGTGTCATTTACAGAACTGCAAGTTGGTGAAAATTTAGTGACCTTTCGCAGTGGGTTCAAACCTGCTGTTGTGGGAAACGGCCACAAGGAGGTAGCATTTCTCCATTCCCCAATCTGGGTACTAGGGCAGCAGAGCCTTTCTGGAAGTCATTGTCCTAGGTTGTAAATTAGAATGGAATTTGCCAGGAGAAATCCCCATAAGTTTATGTCTCATTACTTCTTCTTGGTTTTTAAAAGTTTTTTAATCTGGGTAAAGTTTAGAATATTGTTTATCCTAGGTGTACACAATCTGGTTCATTTGTACATTATGTATGTCTATTAATGTACAGATCCTCTTCCCATGTAAAATATTACAGTGTTCCGTCGACCTCCCTTGCTATATGTTCGGACTTTTTGATACATGTACAAAATATGTATTTGTATATGTATAGTAACACTAATCTTCATTTCTCAATTTCCCCCCTCCTTTCCTTTCAGATGAGCATAGTTTGTTTTCTCAGCCTGTGAGGGTCTTTCTCTTTGGAAATACGTTCATCTGTGCCAGTTATTAGATAATGCCATAAGTGATAATATAGGATATAGGTGTTTTGCTTTCCGACCTACTTCATGTTTTGTGATTATCTCCAGGCTCATCTATGGTGCCTCAAAGAGCAGTGCTTCAATGTTTTCCATGGCTAATATTCCATGTGTACATGGACCACTTCTTCTTGGTGCATTCCTCTGTTGATGGACATTTTCGTTGCTTCCAAGTGTTGCCTATGGTAAATATTGCTGGAGTGCAGGATTGCCAGCCTGTGATTTTTGATTTTCCTTTTCTCAGGGGATAGACCCAGCAGTGGGTATGATTGATTGACTGGTATGGTAGCTCAACGTTTACCTTTTCAAGGCACCTCAATTGTGCTTTCATTAGTGGCTCTTACCACGTCCCCCTTAGAATCGAGGGTACACATTTCTCCACAATCACGTCAGCATTTCTAGTTTGCAGCATTTTTGTTGATGGCCATTCTGACTGGTGTGAGCTGACAGGTTTTTGTAATTTGGGTTTACATGTCTGTAAAAATTCCTACAATTCATCATTTTTCCACGCCTTTTACTTTTCTGTTAAAAGAAAAAAGAAAGAAAGTGTGAGTGTAATATACCTCTTCAAATTTTCTTTTTGGAAGGTTGCACTCTAGAATTTTTTGGTCGATTTTCGACCTCAGTATTTTTTGGAGGGCCGGTGTCATTTACAGACCTGCAATTGGTGAATAATTAGTGACCTTTTGCAGTGGGTTCAAAGCTGCTGTTGTGGGAAACGGCCACAAGGATGCAGCATTTCTCGATTCCCAAATCTGGGTACTAGGGCAGCAGAGCCGTTCTGGAAGTTGTCTGCCTAGGTTTTCAATTTGGATGGAATGTGCCAGGAAAACCCCCCATAAGTTTATGTCTCATTACTCCTAGTTCGTTGTTTTAATTTTTTCAATTGGGGTAATGGTTAGAATGTTGCTTGTCCAAGGTGTACACACTCTGGTTCATCTACATATCATATATACCTATTTATGTAGAGATCCTCTTCCCGTGTAAATTATTACAGTGTTCCGTAATCCTTCCTTGCTATATGGTCGGTCTTTTTGATATATGTATATAATATGTATTTGTATACATATGGTAACGCTAATCTTCATGTATCCATTCCCCCCACCTTTCCTTTTAGATAAGCATAGTTTTTTTTTTTTAAATAAGTCTGTGATTGCCTTTCTCTGTGGAAATATGTTCATTTGTGTCAGTTATTAGATAACGCCTATAAGTGATATCATAGGTTATAGGACTTTTCCTTTCCGACTTACCTCATGTTCTGTGATTATCTCCAAGATCATCTATGGTGCCTCAAAGAGCAGTGTTTCATTGTTTTCCATGGCTAGTATTCATTGTGTACATGGACCACTTCTTCTTTATCCTTTCGTCTGTTGATGGACATTTTGGTTGCTTCACTGTCTTGTCTATTGTGAATAAGGCTGCAGTGCAGCTTTTGCAGCCCGGGTCTTCTTCATTCTGGTCTTCTCAGGTGAGAGGCCCTTTGGTGCGCCTGCTGGATTGAATGGTACCTCAATTTTTCTTTTCAACGCAGCTTCTTTCTGTTCTCATTATTAGCGTTTAACCCTTTTACATCTCACCAGCAGCTAGAGGGTACACAGTTCTCTTAAACCTCTTCAGCATTTATTGTTTGTAGACTTTTTGCCAATGGTCAGTCGACTGGTGTGAGTTGAAAACTTTTTGTAGATTAGATTGCATGAGTCTAATACTTCCTGAGGCTGAGCTTTTATCCATTTTCCTTTTTTTTTAAAAGAGAGTGAGTAAAACTTACCTCTTCATACTATCTTCGTGAACATTTTGCCTGTTTTGATTTTTTTTATCCATTCCCTACCTCAGCACAATTTTGAGGGCAGGTGTCCTTTACAGCCCTGAGTCCTTGTGAATGGTAAGTGACCATTAGCTGGGGGTTAAAAGCTGCTCTTGCGGGAATCGGCCACAAGGCGGCAGCATTTCTCCTTTACCAAATCTGGTTACTAGGGCAACAGAGCCTTACTGGAAGTGGTGTTCTAGGTTGTAAATTAGAATGGAATGTGCGAGGAAAAAGCCCTTTAAGTTTATGTCTCCTTACTTCTTGTTGGTATTTTTAACTTAATTTTTATTTTTTCTCACAGCAAACTTGATTACAATGTTTTGTTTGTTCTAGGTGTGCAAGATGTGGTTCTTTCACACATATACATATATCTATTCTTCTTCGGATCCTTTTCCCATGTAGGTTATGACACAATGTTGAGTAGTCTTCTCTTGGTATTGCGTAGGTCTTTGGTGATTCTATATTTCACATGTGTTTGTATCTCTCTGTTAACCTCAATATGGTAATGTATCCAATCCTCACACCTGTCCATTTGGTGAACCATAAGTTTTTTAATGAATCTATGAAAGTGTTTCTCTGTGGAAATATCTTTGTTTGTATCATTTTTTAGGTAACACCTATATGTGATACGATAGGATATGTGTTTTTCGCTTTCTCACTTACTCCAAGTTGCGTGATTACTTCTAGACTCATCTATGGTGCTGGAAATGGCATCGTTTCATTTTTTTCACTAGCTCATATTCCATCTGTACAGGTAGCAGTTCTTCTTTGTCCACCCATCTGTCGGTGGACTTTTTGGTTACTTCCATATCTTGGCTACTGTAATACTATGCAATGCAGATTTGCGTGCCTGTGTCCTTCCAATTCTGTCTTCTTAGTTTATAGGTCCAGGAATAGGTCTGCTGGAACATATGGTAGCTCAATGTTTACCTTTTAAAGGCACCTCTATTCTGTTCTCCTTAGTGGCTCTTTCCAGGTTACGTCCCACTTAAAGTGGAGGGTATGTATTTCTTCCCAGCTCCTTCAGGATTTATTCTTTGTAGTTTTTGCTGATGGTTATTCTGAGTGGTGTGAGCTGATACCTCTTTGTGGTTGAATTTGCATGTGTCTCATAATGCGTTGAAATTGATCTTTAAGACATGTCCTTTTTATTTTTCCAGCTGTGATTAGAGCTTATTTCTTCAAAGTGTTTTCTTAAAGTATGTGTCACCATTTGAAATATTTTGGCCATTATCTCCCTCAAGACATTTTGAGGGCAGGTTTCATTTACAGCCCTGCAGTACTTGTTCATATGAAGTGACCATTAGCTCAGGCTTTAAACCTGCTTTTGCAGGTAACGGCCAGAGAGCGGCAGCCTTTCTACGTTCCCCTTGCTGGTACTAGGGAAACAGACCTACCGGCCAGTGGTGTTCTTCGGTTATAAGTTAGAGTGCCATGTGCCCGGATAAACCCACAAATGTTGATGTCTCCTTGCTTTTGTTTGTTTTTAAATTTCATTTATATTTATTATTAGAGTAATATTCCATTGTGTACGTGGACCACTTCTTCTTGGTGCATTCCTCGGTTGATGGACATTTTCATTGCTTCCAAGTGCTGGCTATGGTAAATCTTGCTGGCGTACAGGTTTGCCAGCCTGTGACTTTTTGATTCTCATTTTCTCAGGTGATAGGCCAAGCAGTGGTTGTGATTGATTGACTGGTAGCTCAATGTTTCCCTTTTCAAAGCACCTACACTGTGTTTTCATTAGTGGCTCTTTACATGCCCCCCCTTACAACCGAGGGTACGCATTTCTCCACACTCCCTTCACCGTTTATTTTTTGCAGCATTTTTCCTAATGGCCATTCTGACTGCTGTGAGCTGATAGGTTTTTGTAATATGGGTATGCCTGTCATTAAATTTTTTAAAATTCATCATATTCCTACATCGTTCTCTTTTCTCTTAAAAGAAAAAACCGTGAGTACAATATAGCTCTTGAAATTGTCTTCTTCGAAGGTTGCCCTCTTTTGAATTTTTTGGTCGATTTTTGACCCCAGAAATTTTCTGGAGGGCAGGTGTCATTTACAGAACTGCAAGTTGGTGAAAATTTAGTGACCTTTCGCAGTGGGTTCAAACCTGCTGTTGTGGGAAACGGCCACAAGGAGGTAGCATTTCTCCATTCCCCAATCTGGGTACTAGGGCAGCAGAGCCTTTCTGGAAGTCATTGTCCTAGGTTGTAAATTAGAATGGAATTTGCCAGGAGAAATCCCCATAAGTTTATGTCTCATTACTTCTTCTTGGTTTTTAAAAGTTTTTTAATCTGGGTAAAGTTTAGAATATTGTTTATCCTAGGTGTACACAATCTGGTTCATTTGTACATTATGTATGTCTATTAATGTACAGATCCTCTTCCCATGTAAAATATTACAGTGTTCCGTCGACCTCCCTTGCTATATGTTCGGACTTTTTGATACATGTACAAAATATGTATTTGTATATGTATAGTAACACTAATCTTCATTTCTCAATTTCCCCCCTCCTTTCCTTTCAGATGAGCATAGTTTGTTTTCTCAGCCTGTGAGGGTCTTTCTCTTTGGAAATACGTTCATCTGTGCCAGTTATTAGATAATGCCATAAGTGATAATATAGGATATAGGTGTTTTGCTTTCCGACCTACTTCATGTTTTGTGATTATCTCCAGGCTCATCTATGGTGCCTCAAAGAGCAGTGCTTCAATGTTTTCCATGGCTAATATTCCATGTGTACATGGACCACTTCTTCTTGGTGCATTCCTCTGTTGATGGACATTTTCGTTGCTTCCAAGTGTTGCCTATGGTAAATATTGCTGGAGTGCAGGATTGCCAGCCTGTGATTTTTGATTTTCCTTTTCTCAGGGGATAGACCCAGCAGTGGGTATGATTGATTGACTGGTATGGTAGCTCAACGTTTACCTTTTCAAGGCACCTCAATTGTGCTTTCATTAGTGGCTCTTACCACGTCCCCCTTAGAATCGAGGGTACGCATTTCTCCACAATCACGTCAGCATTTCTAGTTTGCAGCATTTTTGTTGATGGCCATTCTGACTGGTGTGAGCTGACAGGTTTTTGTAATTTGGGTTTACATGTCTGTAAAAATTCCTACAATTCATCATTTTTCCACGCCTTTTACTTTTCTGTTAAAAGAAAAAAGAAAGAAAGTGTGAGTGTAATATACCTCTTCAAATTTTCTTTTTGGAAGGTTGCACTCTAGAATTTTTTGGTCGATTTTCGACCTCAGTATTTTTTGGAGGGCCGGTGTCATTTACAGACCTGCAATTGGTGAATAATTAGTGACCTTTTGCAGTGGGTTCAAAGCTGCTGTTGTGGGAAACGGCCACAAGGATGCAGCATTTCTCGATTCCCAAATCTGGGTACTAGGGCAGCAGAGCCGTTCTGGAAGTTGTCTGCCTAGGTTTTCAATTTGGATGGAATGTGCCAGGAAAACCCCCCATAAGTTTATGTCTCATTACTCCTAGTTCGTTGTTTTAATTTTTTCAATTGGGGTAATGGTTAGAATGTTGCTTGTCCAAGGTGTACACACTCTGGTTCATCTACATATCATATATACCTATTTATGTAGAGATCCTCTTCCCGTGTAAATTATTACAGAGTGTTCCGTAATCCTTCCTTGCTATATGGTCGGTCTTTTTGATATATGTATATAATATGTATTTGTATACATATGGTAACGCTAATCTTCATGTATCCATTCCCCCCACCTTTCCTTTTAGATAAGCATAGTTTTTTTTTTTTAATAAGTCTGTGATTGCCTTTCTCTGTGGAAATATGTTCATTTGTGTCAGTTATTAGATAACGCCTATAAGTGATATCATAGGTTATAGGACTTTTCCTTTCCGACTTACCTCATGTTCTGTGATTATCTCCAAGATCATCTATTGTGCCTCAAAGAGCAGTGTTTCATTGTTTTCCATGGCTAGTATTCATTGTGTACATGGACCACTTCTTCTTTATCCTTTCGTCTGTTGATGGACATTTTGGTTGCTTCACTGTCTTGTCTATTGTGAATAAGGCTGCAGTGCAGCTTTTGCAGCCCGGGTCTTCTTCATTCTGGTCTTCTCAGGTGAGAGGCCCTTTGGTGCGCCTGCTGGATTGAATGGTACCTCAATTTTTCTTTTCAACGCAGCTTCTTTCTGTTCTCATTATTAGCGTTTAACCCTTTTACATCTCACCAGCAGCTAGAGGGTACACAGTTCTCTTAAACCTCTTCAGCATTTATTGTTTGTAGACTTTTTGCCAATGGTCAGTCGACTGGTGTGAGTTGAAAACTTTTTGTAGATTAGATTGCATGAGTCTAATACTTCCTGAGGCTGAGCTTTTATCCATTTTCCTTTTTTTTTAAAAGAGAGTGAGTAAAACTTACCTCTTCATACTATCTTCGTGAACATTTTGCCTGTTTTGATTTTTTTTATCCATTCCCTACCTCAGCACAATTTTGAGGGCAGGTGTCCTTTACAGCCCTGAGTCCTTGTGAATGGTAAGTGACCATTAGCTGGGGGTTAAAAGCTGCTCTTGCGGGAATCGGCCACAAGGCGGCAGCATTTCTCCTTTACCAAATCTGGTTACTAGGGCAACAGAGCCTTACTGGAAGTGGTGTTCTAGGTTGTAAATTAGAATGGAATGTGCGAGGAAAAAGCCCTTTAAGTTTATGTCTCCTTACTTCTTGTTGGTATTTTTAACTTAATTTTTATTTTTTCTCACAGCAAACTTGATTACAATGTTTTGTTTGTTCTAGGTGTGCAAGATGTGGTTCTTTCACACATATACATATATCTATTCTTCTTCGGATCCTTTTCCCATGTAGGTTATGACACAATGTTGAGTAGTCTTCTCTTGGTATTGCGTAGGTCTTTGGTGATTCTATATTTCACATGTGTTTGTATCTCTCTGTTAACCTCAATATGGTAATGTATCCAATCCTCACACCTGTCCATTTGGTGAACCATAAGTTTTTTAATGAATCTATGAAAGTGTTTCTCTGTGGAAATATCTTTGTTTGTATCATTTTTTAGGTAACACCTATATGTGATACGATAGGATATGTGTTTTTCGCTTTCTCACTTACTCCAAGTTGCGTGATTACTTCTAGACTCATCTGTGGTGCTGGAAATGGCATCGTTTCATTTTTTTCACTAGCTCATATTCCATCTGTACAGGTAGCAGTTCTTCTTTGTCCACCCATCTGTCGGTGGACTTTTTGGTTACTTCCATATCTTGGCTACTGTAATACTATGCAATGCAGATTTGCGTGCCTGTGTCCTTCCAATTCTGTCTTCTTAGTTTATAGGTCCAGGAATAGGTCTGCTGGAACATATGGTAGCTCAATGTTTACCTTTTAAAGGCACCTCTATTCTGTTCTCCTTAGTGGCTCTTTCCAGGTTACGTCCCACTTAAAGTGGAGGGTATGTATTTCTTCCCAGCTCCTTCAGGATTTATTCTTTGTAGTTTTTGCTGATGGTTATTCTGAGTGGTGTGAGCTGATACCTCTTTGTGGTTGAATTTGCATGTGTCTCATAATGCGTTGAAATTGATCTTTAAGACATGTCCTTTTTATTTTTCCAGCTGTGATTAGAGCTTATTTCTTCAAAGTGTTTTCTTAAAGTATGTGTCACCATTTGAAATATTTTGGCCATTATCTCCCTCAAGACATTTTGAGGGCAGGTTTCATTTACAGCCCTGCAGTACTTGTTCATATGAAGTGACCATTAGCTCAGGCTTTAAACCTGCTTTTGCAGGTAACGGCCAGAGAGCGGCAGCCTTTCTACGTTCCCCTTGCTGGTACTAGGGAAACAGACCTACCGGCCAGTGGTGTTCTTCGGTTATAAGTTAGAGTGCCATGTGCCCGGATAAACCCACAAATGTTGATGTCTCCTTGCTTTTGTTTGTTTTTAAATTTCATTTATATTTATTATTAGAGTAATATTCCATTGTGTACGTGGACCACTTCTTCTTGGTGCATTCCTCGGTTGATGGACATTTTCATTGCTTCCAAGTGCTGGCTATGGTAAATCTTGCTGGCGTACAGGTTTGCCAGCCTGTGACTTTTTGATTCTCATTTTCTCAGGTGATAGGCCAAGCAGTGGTTGTGATTGATTGACTGGTAGCTCAATGTTTCCCTTTTCAAAGCACCTACACTGTGTTTTCATTAGTGGCTCTTTACATGCCCCCCCTTACAACCGAGGGTACGCATTTCTCCACACTCCCTTCACCGTTTATTTTTTGCAGCATTTTTCCTAATGGCCATTCTGACTGCTGTGAGCTGATAGGTTTTTGTAATATGGGTATGCCTGTCATTAAATTTTTTAAAATTCATCATATTCCTACATCGTTCTCTTTTCTCTTAAAAGAAAAAACCGTGAGTACAATATAGCTCTTGAAATTGTCTTCTTCGAAGGTTGCCCTCTTTTGAATTTTTTGGTCGATTTTTGACCCCAGAAATTTTCTGGAGGGCAGGTGTCATTTACAGAACTGCAAGTTGGTGAAAATTTAGTGACCTTTCGCAGTGGGTTCAAACCTGCTGTTGTGGGAAACGGCCACAAGGAGGTAGCATTTCTCCATTCCCCAATCTGGGTACTAGGGCAGCAGAGCCTTTCTGGAAGTCATTGTCCTAGGTTGTAAATTAGAATGGAATTTGCCAGGAGAAATCCCCATAAGTTTATGTCTCATTACTTCTTCTTGGTTTTTAAAAGTTTTTTAATCTGGGTAAAGTTTAGAATATTGTTTATCCTAGGTGTACACAATCTGGTTCATTTGTACATTATGTATGTCTATTAATGTACAGATCCTCTTCCCATGTAAAATATTACAGTGTTCCGTCGACCTCCCTTGCTATATGTTCGGACTTTTTGATACATGTACAAAATATGTATTTGTATATGTATAGTAACACTAATCTTCATTTCTCAATTTCCCCCCTCCTTTCCTTTCAGATGAGCATAGTTTGTTTTCTCAGCCTGTGAGGGTCTTTCTCTTTGGAAATACGTTCATCTGTGCCAGTTATTAGATAATGCCATAAGTGATAATATAGGATATAGGTGTTTTGCTTTCCGACCTACTTCATGTTTTGTGATTATCTCCAGGCTCATCTATGGTGCCTCAAAGAGCAGTGCTTCAATGTTTTCCATGGCTAATATTCCATGTGTACATGGACCACTTCTTCTTGGTGCATTCCTCTGTTGATGGACATTTTCGTTGCTTCCAAGTGTTGCCTATGGTAAATATTGCTGGAGTGCAGGATTGCCAGCCTGTGATTTTTGATTTTCCTTTTCTCAGGGGATAGACCCAGCAGTGGGTATGATTGATTGACTGGTATGGTAGCTCAACGTTTACCTTTTCAAGGCACCTCAATTGTGCTTTCATTAGTGGCTCTTACCACGTCCCCCTTAGAATCGAGGGTACGCATTTCTCCACAATCACGTCAGCATTTCTAGTTTGCAGCATTTTTGTTGATGGCCATTCTGACTGGTGTGAGCTGACAGGTTTTTGTAATTTGGGTTTACATGTCTGTAAAAATTCCTACAATTCATCATTTTTCCACGCCTTTTACTTTTCTGTTAAAAGAAAAAAGAAAGAAAGTGTGAGTGTAATATACCTCTTCAAATTTTCTTTTTGGAAGGTTGCACTCTAGAATTTTTTGGTCGATTTTCGACCTCAGTATTTTTTGGAGGGCCGGTGTCATTTACAGACCTGCAATTGGTGAATAATTAGTGACCTTTTGCAGTGGGTTCAAAGCTGCTGTTGTGGGAAACGGCCACAAGGATGCAGCATTTCTCGATTCCCAAATCTGGGTACTAGGGCAGCAGAGCCGTTCTGGAAGTTGTCTGCCTAGGTTTTCAATTTGGATGGAATGTGCCAGGAAAACCCCCCATAAGTTTATGTCTCATTACTCCTAGTTCGTTGTTTTAATTTTTTCAATTGGGGTAATGGTTAGAATGTTGCTTGTCCAAGGTGTACACACTCTGGTTCATCTACATATCATATATACCTATTTATGTAGAGATCCTCTTCCCGTGTAAATTATTACAGAGTGTTCCGTAATCCTTCCTTGCTATATGGTCGGTCTTTTTGATATATGTATATAATATGTATTTGTATACATATGGTAACGCTAATCTTCATGTATCCATTCCCCCCACCTTTCCTTTTAGATAAGCATAGTTTTTTTTTTTAATAAGTCTGTGATTGCCTTTCTCTGTGGAAATATGTTCATTTGTGTCAGTTATTAGATAACGCCTATAAGTGATATCATAGGTTATAGGACTTTTCCTTTCCGACTTACCTCATGTTCTGTGATTATCTCCAAGATCATCTATGGTGCCTCAAAGAGCAGTGTTTCATTGTTTTCCATGGCTAGTATTCATTGTGTACATGGACCACTTCTTCTTTATCCTTTCGTCTGTTGATGGACATTTTGGTTGCTTCACTGTCTTGTCTATTGTGAATAAGGCTGCAGTGCAGCTTTTGAAGCCCGGGTCTTCTTCATTCTGGTCTTCTCAGGTGAGAGGCCCTTTGGTGCGCCTGCTGGATTGAATGGTACCTCAATTTTTCTTTTCAACGCAGCTTCTTTCTGTTCTCATTATTAGCGTTTAACCCTTTTACATCTCACCAGCAGCTAGAGGGTACACAGTTCTCTTAAACCTCTTCAGCATTTATTGTTTGTAGACTTTTTGCCAATGGTCAGTCGACTGGTGTGAGTTGAAAACTTTTTGTAGATTAGATTGCATGAGTCTAATACTTCCTGAGGCTGAGCTTTTATCCATTTTCCTTTTTTTTTAAAAGAGAGTGAGTAAAACTTACCTCTTCATACTATCTTCGTGAACATTTTGCCTGTTTTGAATTTTTTTATCCATTCCCTACCTCAGCACAATTTTGAGGGCAGGTGTCCTTTACAGCCCTGAGTCCTTGTGAATGGTAAGTGACCATTAGCTGGGGGTTAAAAGCTGCTCTTGCGGGAATCGGCCACAAGGCGGCAGCATTTCTCCTTTACCAAATCTGGTTACTAGGGCAACAGAGCCTTACTGGAAGTGGTGTTCTAGGTTGTAAATTAGATTGGAATGTGCGAGGAAAAAGCCCTTTAAGTTTATGTCTCCTTACTTCTTGTTGGTATTTTTAACTTAATTTTTATTTTTTCTCACAGCAAACTTGATTACAATGTTTTGTTTGTTCTAGGTGTGCAAGATGTGGTTCTTTCACACATATACATATATCTATTCTTCTTCGGATCCTTTTCCCATGTAGGTTATGACACAATGTTGAGTAGTCTTCTCTTGGTATTGCGTAGGTCTTTGGTGATTCTATATTTCACATGTGTTTGTATCTCTCTGTTAACCTCAATATGGTAATGTATCCAATCCTCACACCTGTCCATTTGGTGAACCATAAGTTTTTTAATGAATCTATGAAAGTGTTTCTCTGTGGAAATATCTTTGTTTGTATCATTTTTTAGGTAACACCTATATGTGATACGATAGGATATGTGTTTTTCGCTTTCTCACTTACTCCAAGTTGCGTGATTACTTCTAGACTCATCTGTGGTGCTGGAAATGGCATCGTTTCATTTTTTTCACTAGCTCATATTCCATCTGTACAGGTAGCAGTTCTTCTTTGTCCACCCATCTGTCGGTGGACTTTTTGGTTACTTCCATATCTTGGCTACTGTAATACTATGCAATGCAGATTTGCGTGCCTGTGTCCTTCCAATTCTGTCTTCTTAGTTTATAGGTCCAGGAATAGGTCTGCTGGAACATATGGTAGCTCAATGTTTACCTTTTAAAGGCACCTCTATTCTGTTCTCCTTAGTGGCTCTTTCCAGGTTACGTCCCACTTAAAGTGGAGGGTATGTATTTCTTCCCAGCTCCTTCAGGATTTATTCTTTGTAGTTTTTGCTGATGGTTATTCTGAGTGGTGTGAGCTGATACCTCTTTGTGGTTGAATTTGCATGTGTCTCATAATGCGTTGAAATTGATCTTTAAGACATGTCCTTTTTATTTTTCCAGCTGTGATTAGAGCTTATTTCTTCAAAGTGTTTTCTTAAAGTATGTGTCACCATTTGAAATATTTTGGCCATTATCTCCCTCAAGACATTTTGAGGGCAGGTTTCATTTACAGCCCTGCAGTACTTGTTCATATGAAGTGACCATTAGCTCAGGCTTTAAACCTGCTTTTGCAGGTAACGGCCAGAGAGCGGCAGCCTTTCTACGTTCCCCTTGCTGGTACTAGGGAAACAGACCTACCGGCCAGTGGTGTTCTTCGGTTATAAGTTAGAGTGCCATGTGCCCGGATAAACCCACAAATGTTGATGTCTCCTTGCTTTTGTTTGTTTTTAAATTTCATTTATATTTATTATTAGAGTAATATTCCATTGTGTACGTGGACCACTTCTTCTTGGTGCATTCCTCGGTTGATGGACATTTTCATTGCTTCCAAGTGCTGGCTATGGTAAATCTTGCTGGCGTACAGGTTTGCCAGCCTGTGACTTTTTGATTCTCATTTTCTCAGGTGATAGGCCAAGCAGTGGTTGTGATTGATTGACTGGTAGCTCAATGTTTCCCTTTTCAAAGCACCTACACTGTGTTTTCATTAGTGGCTCTTTACATGCCCCCCCTTACAACCGAGGGTACGCATTTCTCCACACTCCCTTCACCGTTTATTTTTTGCAGCATTTTTCCTAATGGCCATTCTGACTGCTGTGAGCTGATAGGTTTTTGTAATATGGGTATGCCTGTCATTAAATTTTTTAAAATTCATCATATTCCTACATCGTTCTCTTTTCTCTTAAAAGAAAAAACCGTGAGTACAATATAGCTCTTGAAATTGTCTTCTTCGAAGGTTGCCCTCTTTTGAATTTTTTGGTCGATTTTTGACCCCAGAAATTTTCTGGAGGGCAGGTGTCATTTACAGAACTGCAAGTTGGTGAAAATTTAGTGACCTTTCGCAGTGGGTTCAAACCTGCTGTTGTGGGAAACGGCCACAAGGAGGTAGCATTTCTCCATTCCCCAATCTGGGTACTAGGGCAGCAGAGCCTTTCTGGAAGTCATTGTCCTAGGTTGTAAATTAGAATGGAATTTGCCAGGAGAAATCCCCATAAGTTTATGTCTCATTACTTCTTCTTGGTTTTTAAAAGTTTTTTAATCTGGGTAAAGTTTAGAATATTGTTTATCCTAGGTGTACACAATCTGGTTCATTTGTACATTATGTATGTCTATTAATGTACAGATCCTCTTCCCATGTAAAATATTACAGTGTTCCGTCGACCTCCCTTGCTATATGTTCGGTCTTTTTGATACATGTACAAAATATGTATTTGTATATGTATAGTAACACTAATCTTCATTTCTCAATTTCCCCCCTCCTTTCCTTTCAGATGAGCATAGTTTGTTTTCTCAGCCTGTGAGGGTCTTTCTCTTTGGAAATACGTTCATCTGTGCCAGTTATTAGATAATGCCATAAGTGATAATATAGGATATAGGTGTTTTGCTTTCCGACCTACTTCATGTTTTGTGATTATCTCCAGGCTCATCTATGGTGCCTCAAAGAGCAGTGCTTCAATGTTTTCCATGGCTAATATTCCATGTGTACATGGACCACTTCTTCTTGGTGCATTCCTCTGTTGATGGACATTTTCGTTGCTTCCAAGTGTTGCCTATGGTAAATATTGCTGGAGTGCAGGATTGCCAGCCTGTGATTTTTGATTTTCCTTTTCTCAGGGGATAGACCCAGCAGTGGGTATGATTGATTGACTGGTATGGTAGCTCAACGTTTACCTTTTCAAGGCACCTCAATTGTGCTTTCATTAGTGGCTCTTACCACGTCCCCCTTAGAATCGAGGGTACGCATTTCTCCACAATCACGTCAGCATTTCTAGTTTGCAGCATTTTTGTTGATGGCCATTCTGACTGGTGTGAGCTGACAGGTTTTTGTAATTTGGGTTTACATGTCTGTAAAAATTCCTACAATTCATCATTTTTCCACGCCTTTTACTTTTCTGTTAAAAGAAAAAAGAAAGAAAGTGTGAGTGTAATATACCTCTTCAAATTTTCTTTTTGGAAGGTTGCACTCTAGAATTTTTTGGTCGATTTTCGACCTCAGTATTTTTTGGAGGGCCGGTGTCATTTACAGACCTGCAATTGGTGAATAATTAGTGACCTTTTGCAGTGGGTTCAAAGCTGCTGTTGTGGGAAACGGCCACAAGGATGCAGCATTTCTCGATTCCCAAATCTGGGTACTAGGGCAGCAGAGCCGTTCTGGAAGTTGTCTGCCTAGGTTTTCAATTTGGATGGAATGTGCCAGGAAAACCCCCCATAAGTTTATGTCTCATTACTCCTAGTTCGTTGTTTTAATTTTTTCAATTGGGGTAATGGTTAGAATGTTGCTTGTCCAAGGTGTACACACTCTGGTTCATCTACATATCATATATACCTATTTATGTAGAGATCCTCTTCCCGTGTAAATTATTACAGAGTGTTCCGTAATCCTTCCTTGCTATATGGTCGGTCTTTTTGATATATGTATATAATATGTATTTGTATACATATGGTAACGCTAATCTTCATGTATCCATTCCCCCCACCTTTCCTTTTAGATAAGCATAGTTTTTTTTTTAATAAGTCTGTGATTGCCTTTCTCTGTGGAAATATGTTCATTTGTGTCAGTTATTAGATAACGCCTATAAGTGATATCATAGGTTATAGGACTTTTCCTTTCCGACTTACCTCATGTTCTGTGATTATCTCCAAGATCATCTATGGTGCCTCAAAGAGCAGTGTTTCATTGTTTTCCATGGCTAGTATTCATTGTGTACATGGACCACTTCTTCTTTATCCTTTCGTCTGTTGATGGACATTTTGGTTGCTTCACTGTCTTGTCTATTGTGAATAAGGCTGCAGTGCAGCTTTTGCAGCCCGGGTCTTCTTCATTCTGGTCTTCTCAGGTGAGAGGCCCTTTGGTGCGCCTGCTGGATTGAATGGTACCTCAATTTTTCTTTTCAACGCAGCTTCTTTCTGTTCTCATTATTAGCGTTTAACCCTTTTACATCTCACCAGCAGCTAGAGGGTACACAGTTCTCTTAAACCTCTTCAGCATTTATTGTTTGTAGACTTTTTGCCAATGGTCAGTCGACTGGTGTGAGTTGAAAACTTTTTGTAGATTAGATTGCATGAGTCTAATACTTCCTGAGGCTGAGCTTTTATCCATTTTCCTTTTTTTTTAAAAGAGAGTGAGTAAAACTTACCTCTTCATACTATCTTCGTGAACATTTTGCCTGTTTTGAATTTTTTTATCCATTCCCTACCTCAGCACAATTTTGAGGGCAGGTGTCCTTTACAGCCCTGAGTCCTTGTGAATGGTAAGTGACCATTAGCTGGGGGTTAAAAGCTGCTCTTGCGGGAATCGGCCACAAGGCGGCAGCATTTCTCCTTTACCAAATCTGGTTACTAGGGCAACA
Source organism: Balaenoptera borealis (assembly GCF_965194805.1). Classification (NCBI taxonomy): domain Eukaryota; kingdom Metazoa; phylum Chordata; class Mammalia; order Artiodactyla; family Balaenopteridae; genus Balaenoptera; species Balaenoptera borealis. The sequence goes on from NW_028123832.1 coordinate 38,602, forward strand.
GAGCCTTACTGGAAGTGGTGTTCTAGGTTGTAAATTAGATTGGAATGTGCGAGGAAAAAGCCCTTTAAGTTTATGTCTCCTTACTTCTTGTTGGTATTTTTAACTTAATTTTTATTTTTTCTCACAGCAAACTTGATTACAATGTTTTGTTTGTTCTAGGTGTGCAAGATGTGGTTCTTTCACACATATACATATATCTATTCTTCTTCGGATCCTTTTCCCATGTAGGTTATGACACAATGTTGAGTAGTCTTCTCTTGGTATTGCGTAGGTCTTTGGTGATTCTATATTTCACATGTGTTTGTATCTCTCTGTTAACCTCAATATGGTAATGTATCCAATCCTCACACCTGTCCATTTGGTGAACCATAAGTTTTTTAATGAATCTATGAAAGTGTTTCTCTGTGGAAATATCTTTGTTTGTATCATTTTTTAGGTAACACCTATATGTGATACGATAGGATATGTGTTTTTCGCTTTCTCACTTACTCCAAGTTGCGTGATTACTTCTAGACTCATCTGTGGTGCTGGAAATGGCATCGTTTCATTTTTTTCACTAGCTCATATTCCATCTGTACAGGTAGCAGTTCTTCTTTGTCCACCCATCTGTCGGTGGACTTTTTGGTTACTTCCATATCTTGGCTACTGTAATACTATGCAATGCAGATTTGCGTGCCTGTGTCCTTCCAATTCTGTCTTCTTAGTTTATAGGTCCAGGAATAGGTCTGCTGGAACATATGGTAGCTCAATGTTTACCTTTTAAAGGCACCTCTATTCTGTTCTCCTTAGTGGCTCTTTCCAGGTTACGTCCCACTTAAAGTGGAGGGTATGTATTTCTTCCCAGCTCCTTCAGGATTTATTCTTTGTAGTTTTTGCTGATGGTTATTCTGAGTGGTGTGAGCTGATACCTCTTTGTGGTTGAATTTGCATGTGTCTCATAATGCGTTGAAATTGATCTTTAAGACATGTCCTTTTTATTTTTCCAGCTGTGATTAGAGCTTATTTCTTCAAAGTGTTTTCTTAAAGTATGTGTCACCATTTGAAATATTTTGGCCATTATCTCCCTCAAGACATTTTGAGGGCAGGTTTCATTTACAGCCCTGCAGTACTTGTTCATATGAAGTGACCATTAGCTCAGGCTTTAAACCTGCTTTTGCAGGTAACGGCCAGAGAGCGGCAGCCTTTCTACGTTCCCCTTGCTGGTACTAGGGAAACAGACCTACCGGCCAGTGGTGTTCTTCGGTTATAAGTTAGAGTGCCATGTGCCCGGATAAACCCACAAATGTTGATGTCTCCTTGCTTTTGTTTGTTTTTAAATTTCATTTATATTTATTATTAGAGTAATATTCCATTGTGTACGTGGACCACTTCTTCTTGGTGCATTCCTCGGTTGATGGACATTTTCATTGCTTCCAAGTGCTGGCTATGGTAAATCTTGCTGGCGTACAGGTTTGCCAGCCTGTGACTTTTTGATTCTCATTTTCTCAGGTGATAGGCCAAGCAGTGGTTGTGATTGATTGACTGGTAGCTCAATGTTTCCCTTTTCAAAGCACCTACACTGTGTTTTCATTAGTGGCTCTTTACATGCCCCCCCTTACAACCGAGGGTACGCATTTCTCCACACTCCCTTCACCGTTTATTTTTTGCAGCATTTTTCCTAATGGCCATTCTGACTGCTGTGAGCTGATAGGTTTTTGTAATATGGGTATGCCTGTCATTAAATTTTTTAAAATTCATCATATTCCTACATCGTTCTCTTTTCTCTTAAAAGAAAAAACCGTGAGTACAATATAGCTCTTGAAATTGTCTTCTTCGAAGGTTGCCCTCTTTTGAATTTTTTGGTCGATTTTTGACCCCAGAAATTTTCTGGAGGGCAGGTGTCATTTACAGAACTGCAAGTTGGTGAAAATTTAGTGACCTTTCGCAGTGGGTTCAAACCTGCTGTTGTGGGAAACGGCCACAAGGAGGTAGCATTTCTCCATTCCCCAATCTGGGTACTAGGGCAGCAGAGCCTTTCTGGAAGTCATTGTCCTAGGTTGTAAATTAGAATGGAATTTGCCAGGAGAAATCCCCATAAGTTTATGTCTCATTACTTCTTCTTGGTTTTTAAAAGTTTTTTAATCTGGGTAAAGTTTAGAATATTGTTTATCCTAGGTGTACACAATCTGGTTCATTTGTACATTATGTATGTCTATTAATGTACAGATCCTCTTCCCATGTAAAATATTACAGTGTTCCGTCGACCTCCCTTGCTATATGTTCAGTCTTTTTGATACATGTACAAAATATGTATTTGTATATGTATAGTAACACTAATCTTCATTTCTCAATTTCCCCCCTCCTTTCCTTTCAGATGAGCATAGTTTGTTTTCTCAGCCTGTGAGTGTCTTTCTCTTTGGAAATACGTTCATCTGTGCCAGTTATTAGATAATGCCATAAGTGATAATATAGGATATAGGTGTTTTGCTTTCCGACCTACTTCATGTTTTGTGATTATCTCCAGGCTCATCTATGGTGCCTCAAAGAGCAGTGCTTCAATGTTTTCCATGGCTAATATTCCATGTGTACATGGACCACTTCTTCTTGGTGCATTCCTCTGTTGATGGACATTTTCGTTGCTTCCAAGTGTTGCCTATGGTAAATATTGCTGGAGTGCAGGATTGCCAGCCTGTGATTTTTGATTTTCCTTTTCTCAGGGGATAGACCCAGCAGTGGGTATGATTGATTGACTGGTATGGTAGCTCAACGTTTACCTTTTCAAGGCACCTCAATTGTGCTTTCATTAGTGGCTCTTACCACGTCCCCCTTAGAATCGAGGGTACGCATTTCTCCACAATCACGTCAGCATTTCTAGTTTGCAGCATTTTTGTTGATGGCCATTCTGACTGGTGTGAGCTGACAGGTTTTTGTAATTTGGGTTTACATGTCTGTAAAAATTCCTACAATTCATCATTTTTCCACGCCTTTTACTTTTCTGTTAAAAGAAAAAAGAAAGAAAGTGTGAGTGTAATATACCTCTTCAAATTTTCTTTTTGGAAGGTTGCACTCTAGAATTTTTTGGTCGATTTTCGACCTCAGTATTTTTTGGAGGGCCGGTGTCATTTACAGACCTGCAATTGGTGAATAATTAGTGACCTTTTGCAGTGGGTTCAAAGCTGCTGTTGTGGGAAACGGCCACAAGGATGCAGCATTTCTCGATTCCCAAATCTGGGTACTAGGGCAGCAGAGCCGTTCTGGAAGTTGTCTGCCTAGGTTTTCAATTTGGATGGAATGTGCCAGGAAAACCCCCCATAAGTTTATGTCTCATTACTCCTAGTTCGTTGTTTTAATTTTTTCAATTGGGGTAATGGTTAGAATGTTGCTTCTCCAAGGTGTACACACTCTGGTTCATCTACATATCATATATACCTATTTATGTAGAGATCCTCTTCCCGTGTAAATTATTACAGAGTGTTCCGTAATCCTTCCTTGCTATATGGTCGGTCTTTTTGATATATGTATATAATATGTATTTGTATACATATGGTAACGCTAATCTTCATGTATCCATTCCCCCCACCTTTCCTTTTAGATAAGCATAGTTTTTTTTTTTTAATAAGTCTGTGATTGCCTTTCTCTGTGGAAATATGTTCATTTGTGTCAGTTATTAGATAACGCCTATAAGTGATATCATAGGTTATAGGACTTTTCCTTTCCGACTTACCTCATGTTCTGTGATTATCTCCAAGATCATCTATGGTGCCTCAAAGAGCAGTGTTTCATTGTTTTCCATGGCTAGTATTCATTGTGTACATGGACCACTTCTTCTTTATCCTTTCGTCTGTTGATGGACATTTTGGTTGCTTCACTGTCTTGTCTATTGTGAATAAGGCTGCAGTGCAGCTTTTGAAGCCCGGGTCTTCTTCATTCTGGTCTTCTCAGGTGAGAGGCCCTTTGGTGCGCCTGCTGGATTGAATGGTACCTCAATTTTTCTTTTCAACGCAGCTTCTTTCTGTTCTCATTATTAGCGTTTAACCCTTTTACATCTCACCAGCAGCTAGAGGGTACACAGTTCTCTTAAACCTCTTCAGCATTTATTGTTTGTAGACTTTTTGCCAATGGTCAGTCGACTGGTGTGAGTTGAAAACTTTTTGTAGATTAGATTGCATGAGTCTAATACTTCCTGAGGCTGAGCTTTTATCCATTTTCCTTTTTTTTTTAAAGAGAGTGAGTAAAACTTACCTCTTCATACTATCTTCGTGAACATTTTGCCTGTTTTGAATTTTTTTATCCATTCCCTACCTCAGCACAATTTTGAGGGCAGGTGTCCTTTACAGCCCTGAGTCCTTGTGAATGGTAAGTGACCATTAGCTGGGGGTTAAAAGCTGCTCTTGCGGGAATCGGCCACAAGGCGGCAGCATTTCTCCTTTACCAAATCTGGTTACTAGGGCAACAGAGCCTTACTGGAAGTGGTGTTCTAGGTTGTAAATTAGAATGGAATGTGCGAGGAAAAAGCCCTTTAAGTTTATGTCTCCTTACTTCTTGTTGGTATTTTTAACTTAATTTTTATTTTTTCTCACAGCAAACTTGATTACAATGTTTTGTTTGTTCTAGGTGTGCAAGATGTGGTTCTTTCACACATATACATATATCTATTCTTCTTCGGATCCTTTTCCCATGTAGGTTATGACACAATGTTGAGTAGTCTTCTCTTGGTATTGTGTAGGTCTTTGGTGATTCTATATTTCACATGTGTTTGTATCTCTCTGTTAACCTCAATATGGTAATGTATCCAATCCTCACACCTGTCCATTTGGTGAACCATAAGTTTTTTAATGAATCTATGAAAGTGTTTCTCTGTGGAAATATCTTTGTTTGTATCATTTTTTAGGTAACACCTATATGTGATACGATAGGATATGTGTTTTTCGCTTTCTCACTTACTCCAAGTTGCGTGATTACTTCTAGACTCATCTGTGGTGCTGGAAATGGCATCGTTTCATTTTTTTCACTAGCTCATATTCCATCTGTACAGGTAGCAGTTCTTCTTTGTCCACCCATCTGTCGGTGGACTTTTTGGTTACTTCCATATCTTGGCTACTGTAATACTATGCAATGCAGATTTGCGTGCCTGTGTCCTTCCAATTCTGTCTTCTTAGTTTATAGGTCCAGGAATAGGTCTGCTGGAACATATGGTAGCTCAATGTTTACCTTTTAAAGGCACCTCTATTCTGTTCTCCTTAGTGGCTCTTTCCAGGTTACGTCCCACTTAAAGTGGAGGGTATGTATTTCTTCCCAGCTCCTTCAGGATTTATTCTTTGTAGTTTTTGCTGATGGTTATTCTGAGTGGTGTGAGCTGATACCTCTTTGTGGTTGAATTTGCATGTGTCTCATAATGCGTTGAAATTGATCTTTAAGACATGTCCTTTTTATTTTTCCAGCTGTGATTAGAGCTTATTTCTTCAAAGTGTTTTCTTAAAGTATGTGTCACCATTTGAAATATTTTGGCCATTATCTCCCTCAAGACATTTTGAGGGCAGGTTTCATTTACAGCCCTGCAGTACTTGTTCATATGAAGTGACCATTAGCTCAGGCTTTAAACCTGCTTTTGCAGGTAACGGCCAGAGAGCGGCAGCCTTTCTACGTTCCCCTTGCTGGTACTAGGGAAACAGACCTACCGGCCAGTGGTGTTCTTCGGTTATAAGTTAGAGTGCCATGTGCCCGGATAAACCCACAAATGTTGATGTCTCCTTGCTTTTGTTTGTTTTTAAATTTCATTTATATTTATTATTAGAGTAATATTCCATTGTGTACGTGGACCACTTCTTCTTGGTGCATTCCTCGGTTGATGGACATTTTCATTGCTTCCAAGTGCTGGCTATGGTAAATCTTGCTGGCGTACAGGTTTGCCAGCCTGTGACTTTTTGATTCTCATTTTCTCAGGTGATAGGCCAAGCAGTGGTTGTGATTGATTGACTGGTAGCTCAATGTTTCCCTTTTCAAAGCACCTACACTGTGTTTTCATTAGTGGCTCTTTACATGCCCCCCCTTACAACCGAGGGTACGCATTTCTCCACACTCCCTTCACCGTTTATTTTTTGCAGCATTTTTCCTAATGGCCATTCTGACTGCTGTGAGCTGATAGGTTTTTGTAATATGGGTATGCCTGTCATTAAATTTTTTAAAATTCATCATATTCCTACATCGTTCTCTTTTCTCTTAAAAGAAAAAACCGTGAGTACAATATAGCTCTTGAAATTGTCTTCTTCGAAGGTTGCCCTCTTTTGAATTTTTTGGTCGATTTTTGACCCCAGAAATTTTCTGGAGGGCAGGTGTCATTTACAGAACTGCAAGTTGGTGAAAATTTAGTGACCTTTCGCAGTGGGTTCAAACCTGCTGTTGTGGGAAACGGCCACAAGGAGGTAGCATTTCTCCATTCCCCAATCTGGGTACTAGGGCAGCAGAGCCTTTCTGGAAGTCATTGTCCTAGGTTGTAAATTAGAATGGAATTTGCCAGGAGAAATCCCCATAAGTTTATGTCTCATTACTTCTTCTTGGTTTTTAAAAGTTTTTTAATCTGGGTAAAGTTTAGAATATTGTTTATCCTAGGTGTACACAATCTGGTTCATTTGTACATTATGTATGTCTATTAATGTACAGATCCTCTTCCCATGTAAAATATTACAGTGTTCCGTCGACCTCCCTTGCTATATGTTCAGTCTTTTTGATACATGTACAAAATATGTATTTGTATATGTATAGTAACACTAATCTTCATTTCTCAATTTCCCCCCTCCTTTCCTTTCAGATGAGCATAGTTTGTTTTCTCAGCCTGTGAGTGTCTTTCTCTTTGGAAATACGTTCATCTGTGCCAGTTATTAGATAATGCCATAAGTGATAATATAGGATATAGGTGTTTTGCTTTCCGACCTACTTCATGTTTTGTGATTATCTCCAGGCTCATCTATGGTGCCTCAAAGAGCAGTGCTTCAATGTTTTCCATGGCTAATATTCCATGTGTACATGGACCACTTCTTCTTGGTGCATTCCTCTGTTGATGGACATTTTCGTTGCTTCCAAGTGTTGCCTATGGTAAATATTGCTGGAGTGCAGGATTGCCAGCCTGTGATTTTTGATTTTCCTTTTCTCAGGGGATAGACCCAGCAGTGGGTATGATTGATTGACTGGTATGGTAGCTCAACGTTTACCTTTTCAAGGCACCTCAATTGTGCTTTCATTAGTGGCTCTTACCACGTCCCCCTTAGAATCGAGGGTACGCATTTCTCCACAATCACGTCAGCATTTCTAGTTTGCAGCATTTTTGTTGATGGCCATTCTGACTGGTGTGAGCTGACAGGTTTTTGTAATTTGGGTTTACATGTCTGTAAAAATTCCTACAATTCATCATTTTTCCACGCCTTTTACTTTTCTGTTAAAAGAAAAAAGAAAGAAAGTGTGAGTGTAATATACCTCTTCAAATTTTCTTTTTGGAAGGTTGCACTCTAGAATTTTTTGGTCGATTTTCGACCTCAGTATTTTTTGGAGGGCCGGTGTCATTTACAGACCTGCAATTGGTGAATAATTAGTGACCTTTTGCAGTGGGTTCAAAGCTGCTGTTGTGGGAAACGGCCACAAGGATGCAGCATTTCTCGATTCCCAAATCTGGGTACTAGGGCAGCAGAGCCGTTCTGGAAGTTGTCTGCCTAGGTTTTCAATTTGGATGGAATGTGCCAGGAAAACCCCCCATAAGTTTATGTCTCATTACTCCTAGTTCGTTGTTTTAATTTTTTCAATTCGGGTAATGGTTAGAATGTTGCTTGTCCAAGGTGTACACACTCTGGTTCATCTACATATCATATATACCTATTTATGTAGAGATCCTCTTCCCGTGTAAATTATTACAGAGTGTTCCGTAATCCTTCCTTGCTATATGGTCGGTCTTTTTGATATATGTATATAATATGTATTTGTATACATATGGTAACGCTAATCTTCATGTATCCATTCCCCCCACCTTTCCTTTTAGATAAGCATAGTTTTTTTTTTAATAAGTCTGTGATTGCCTTTCTCTGTGGAAATATGTTCATTTGTGTCAGTTATTAGATAACGCCTATAAGTGATATCATAGGTTATAGGACTTTTCCTTTCCGACTTACCTCATGTTCTGTGATTATCTCCAAGATCATCTATGGTGCCTCAAAGAGCAGTGTTTCATTGTTTTCCATGGCTAGTATTCATTGTGTACATGGACCACTTCTTCTTTATCCTTTCGTCTGTTGATGGACATTTTGGTTGCTTCACTGTCTTGTCTATTGTGAATAAGGCTGCAGTGCAGCTTTTGAAGCCCGGGTCTTCTTCATTCTGGTCTTCTCAGGTGAGAGGCCCTTTGGTGCGCCTGCTGGATTGAATGGTACCTCAATTTTTCTTTTCAACGCAGCTTCTTTCTGTTCTCATTATTAGCGTTTAACCCTTTTACATCTCACCAGCAGCTAGAGGGTACACAGTTCTCTTAAACCTCTTCAGCATTTATTGTTTGTAGACTTTTTGCCAATGGTCAGTCGACTGGTGTGAGTTGAAAACTTTTTGTAGATTAGATTGCATGAGTCTAATACTTCCTGAGGCTGAGCTTTTATCCATTTTCCTTTTTTTTTTAAAGAGAGTGAGTAAAACTTACCTCTTCATACTATCTTCGTGAACATTTTGCCTGTTTTGATTTTTTTTATCCATTCCCTACCTCAGCACAATTTTGAGGGCAGGTGTCCTTTACAGCCCTGAGTCCTTGTGAATGGTAAGTGACCATTAGCTGGGGGTTAAAAGCTGCTCTTGCGGGAATCGGCCACAAGGCGGCAGCATTTCTCCTTTACCAAATCTGGTTACTAGGGCAACAGAGCCTTACTGGAAGTGGTGTTCTAGGTTGTAAATTAGATTGGAATGTGCGAGGAAAAAGCCCTTTAAGTTTATGTCTCCTTACTTCTTGTTGGTATTTTTAACTTAATTTTTATTTTTTCTCACAGCAAACTTGATTACAATGTTTTGTTTGTTCTAGGTGTGCAAGATGTGGTTCTTTCACACATATACATATATCTATTCTTCTTCGGATCCTTTTCCCATGTAGGTTATGACACAATGTTGAGTAGTCTTCTCTTGGTATTGCGTAGGTCTTTGGTGATTCTATATTTCACATGTGTTTGTATCTCTCTGTTAACCTCAATATGGTAATGTATCCAATCCTCACACCTGTCCATTTGGTGAACCATAAGTTTTTTAATGAATCTATGAAAGTGTTTCTCTGTGGAAATATCTTTGTTTGTATCATTTTTTAGGTAACACCTATATGTGATACGATAGGATATGTGTTTTTCGCTTTCTCACTTACTCCAAGTTGCGTGATTACTTCTAGACTCATCTATGGTGCTGGAAATGGCATCGTTTCATTTTTTTCACTAGCTCATATTCCATCTGTACAGGTAGCAGTTCTTCTTTGTCCACCCATCTGTCGGTGGACTTTTTGGTTACTTCCATATCTTGGCTACTGTAATACTATGCAATGCAGATTTGCGTGCCTGTGTCCTTCCAATTCTGTCTTCTTAGTTTATAGGTCCAGGAATAGGTCTGCTGGAACATATGGTAGCTCAATGTTTACCTTTTAAAGGCACCTCTATTCTGTTCTCCTTAGTGGCTCTTTCCAGGTTACGTCCCACTTAAAGTGGAGGGTATGTATTTCTTCCCAGCTCCTTCAGGATTTATTCTTTGTAGTTTTTGCTGATGGTTATTCTGAGTGGTGTGAGCTGATACCTCTTTGTGGTTGAATTTGCATGTGTCTCATAATGCGTTGAAATTGATCTTTAAGACATGTCCTTTTTATTTTTCCAGCTGTGATTAGAGCTTATTTCTTCAAAGTGTTTTCTTAAAGTATGTGTCACCATTTGAAATATTTTGGCCATTATCTCCCTCAAGACATTTTGAGGGCAGGTTTCATTTACAGCCCTGCAGTACTTGTTCATATGAAGTGACCATTAGCTCAGGCTTTAAACCTGCTTTTGCAGGTAACGGCCAGAGAGCGGCAGCCTTTCTACGTTCCCCTTGCTGGTACTAGGGAAACAGACCTACCGGCCAGTGGTGTTCTTCGGTTATAAGTTAGAGTGCCATGTGCCCGGATAAACCCACAAATGTTGATGTCTCCTTGCTTTTGTTTGTTTTTAAATTTCATTTATATTTATTATTAGAGTAATATTCCATTGTGTACGTGGACCACTTCTTCTTGGTGCATTCCTCGGTTGATGGACATTTTCATTGCTTCCAAGTGCTGGCTATGGTAAATCTTGCTGGCGTACAGGTTTGCCAGCCTGTGACTTTTTGATTCTCATTTTCTCAGGTGATAGGCCAAGCAGTGGTTGTGATTGATTGACTGGTAGCTCAATGTTTCCCTTTTCAAAGCACCTACACTGTGTTTTCATTAGTGGCTCTTTACATGCCCCCCCTTACAACCGAGGGTACGCATTTCTCCACACTCCCTTCACCGTTTATTTTTTGCAGCATTTTTCCTAATGGCCATTCTGACTGCTGTGAGCTGATAGGTTTTTGTAATATGGGTATGCCTGTCATTAAATTTTTTAAAATTCATCATATTCCTACATCGTTCTCTTTTCTCTTAAAAGAAAAAACCGTGAGTACAATGTAGCTCTTGAAATTGTCTTCTTCGAAGGTTGCCCTCTTTTGAATTTTTTGGTCGATTTTTGACCCCAGAAATTTTCTGGAGGGCAGGTGTCATTTACAGAACTGCAAGTTGGTGAAAATTTAGTGACCTTTCGCAGTGGGTTCAAACCTGCTGTTGTGGGAAACGGCCACAAGGAGGTAGCATTTCTCCATTCCCCAATCTGGGTACTAGGGCAGCAGAGCCTTTCTGGAAGTCATTGTCCTAGGTTGTAAATTAGAATGGAATTTGCCAGGAGAAATCCCCATAAGTTTATGTCTCATTACTTCTTCTTGGTTTTTAAAAGTTTTTTAATCTGGGTAAAGTTTAGAATATTGTTTATCCTAGGTGTACACAATCTGGTTCATTTGTACATTATGTATGTCTATTAATGTACAGATCCTCTTCCCATGTAAAATATTACAGTGTTCCGTCGACCTCCCTTGCTATATGTTCGGTCTTTTTGATACATGTACAAAATATGTATTTGTATATGTATAGTAACACTAATCTTCATTTCTCAATTTCCCCCCTCCTTTCCTTTCAGATGAGCATAGTTTGTTTTCTCAGCCTGTGAGTGTCTTTCTCTTTGGAAATACGTTCATCTGTGCCAGTTATTAGATAATGCCATAAGTGATAATATAGGATATAGGTGTTTTGCTTTCCGACCTACTTCATGTTTTGTGATTATCTCCAGGCTCATCTATGGTGCCTCAAAGAGCAGTGCTTCAATGTTTTCCATGGCTAATATTCCATGTGTACATGGACCACTTCTTCTTGGTGCATTCCTCTGTTGATGGACATTTTCGTTGCTTCCAAGTGTTGCCTATGGTAAATATTGCTGGAGTGCAGGATTGCCAGCCTGTGATTTTTGATTTTCCTTTTCTCAGGGGATAGACCCAGCAGTGGGTATGATTGATTGACTGGTATGGTAGCTCAACGTTTACCTTTTCAAGGCACCTCAATTGTGCTTTCATTAGTGGCTCTTACCACGTCCCCCTTAGAATCGAGGGTACGCATTTCTCCACAATCACGTCAGCATTTCTAGTTTGCAGCATTTTTGTTGATGGCCATTCTGACTGGTGTGAGCTGACAGGTTTTTGTAATTTGGGTTTACATGTCTGTAAAAATTCCTACAATTCATCATTTTTCCACGCCTTTTACTTTTCTGTTAAAAGAAAAAAGAAAGAAAGTGTGAGTGTAATATACCTCTTCAAATTTTCTTTTTGGAAGGTTGCACTCTAGAATTTTTTGGTCGATTTTCGACCTCAGTATTTTTTGGAGGGCCGGTGTCATTTACAGACCTGCAATTGGTGAATAATTAGTGACCTTTTGCAGTGGGTTCAAAGCTGCTGTTGTGGGAAACGGCCACAAGGATGCAGCATTTCTCGATTCCCAAATCTGGGTACTAGGGCAGCAGAGCCGTTCTGGAAGTTGTCTGCCTAGGTTTTCAATTTGGATGGAATGTGCCAGGAAAACCCCCCATAAGTTTATGTCTCATTACTCCTAGTTCGTTGTTTTAATTTTTTCAATTGGGGTAATGGTTAGAATGTTGCTTGTCCAAGGTGTACACACTCTGGTTCATCTACATATCATATATACCTATTTATGTAGAGATCCTCTTCCCGTGTAAATTATTACAGAGTGTTCCGTAATCCTTCCTTGCTATATGGTCGGTCTTTTTGATATATGTATATAATATGTATTTGTATACATATGGTAACGCTAATCTTCATGTATCCATTCCCCCCACCTTTCCTTTTAGATAAGCATAGTTTTTTTTTTTTAATAAGTCTGTGATTGCCTTTCTCTGTGGAAATATGTTCATTTGTGTCAGTTATTAGATAACGCCTATAAGTGATATCATAGGTTATAGGACTTTTCCTTTCCGACTTACCTCATGTTCTGTGATTATCTCCAAGATCATCTATGGTGCCTCAAAGAGCAGTGTTTCATTGTTTTCCATGGCTAGTATTCATTGTGTACATGGACCACTTCTTCTTTATCCTTTCGTCTGTTGATGGACATTTTGGTTGCTTCACTGTCTTGTCTATTGTGAATAAGGCTGCAGTGCAGCTTTTGCAGCCCGGGTCTTCTTCATTCTGGTCTTCTCAGGTGAGAGGCCCTTTGGTGCGCCTGCTGGATTGAATGGTACCTCAATTTTTCTTTTCAACGCAGCTTCTTTCTGTTCTCATTATTAGCGTTTAACCCTTTTACATCTCACCAGCAGCTAGAGGGTACACAGTTCTCTTAAACCTCTTCAGCATTTATTGTTTGTAGACTTTTTGCCAATGGTCAGTCGACTGGTGTGAGTTGAAAACTTTTTGTAGATTAGATTGCATGAGTCTAATACTTCCTGAGGCTGAGCTTTTATCCATTTTCCTTTTTTTTTAAAAGAGAGTGAGTAAAACTTACCTCTTCATACTATCTTCGTGAACATTTTGCCTGTTTTGAATTTTTTTATCCATTCCCTACCTCAGCACAATTTTGAGGGCAGGTGTCCTTTACAGCCCTGAGTCCTTGTGAATGGTAAGTGACCATTAGCTGGGGGTTAAAAGCTGCTCTTGCGGGAATCGGCCACAAGGCGGCAGCATTTCTCCTTTACCAAATCTGGTTACTAGGGCAACAGAGCCTTACTGGAAGTGGTGTTCTAGGTTGTAAATTAGAATGGAATGTGCGAGGAAAAAGCCCTTTAAGTTTATGTCTCCTTACTTCTTGTTGGTATTTTTAACTTAATTTTTATTTTTTCTCACAGCAAACTTGATTACAATGTTTTGTTTGTTCTAGGTGTGCAAGATGTGGTTCTTTCACACATATACATATATCTATTCTTCTTCGGATCCTTTTCCCATGTAGGTTATGACACAATGTTGAGTAGTCTTCTCTTGGTATTGCGTAGGTCTTTGGTGATTCTATATTTCACATGTGTTTGTATCTCTCTGTTAACCTCAATATGGTAATGTATCCAATCCTCACACCTGTCCATTTGGTGAACCATAAGTTTTTTAATGAATCTATGAAAGTGTTTCTCTGTGGAAATATCTTTGTTTGTATCATTTTTTAGGTAACACCTATATGTGATACGATAGGATATGTGTTTTTCGCTTTCTCACTTACTCCAAGTTGCGTGATTACTTCTAGACTCATCTGTGGTGCTGGAAATGGCATCGTTTCATTTTTTTCACTAGCTCATATTCCATCTGTACAGGTAGCAGTTCTTCTTTGTCCACCCATCTGTCGGTGGACTTTTTGGTTACTTCCATATCTTGGCTACTGTAATACTATGCAATGCAGATTTGCGTGCCTGTGTCCTTCCAATTCTGTCTTCTTAGTTTATAGGTCCAGGAATAGGTCTGCTGGAACATATGGTAGCTCAATGTTTACCTTTTAAAGGCACCTCTATTCTGTTCTCCTTAGTGGCTCTTTCCAGGTTACGTCCCACTTAAAGTGGAGGGTATGTATTTCTTCCCAGCTCCTTCAGGATTTATTCTTTGTAGTTTTTGCTGATGGTTATTCTGAGTGGTGTGAGCTGATACCTCTTTGTGGTTGAATTTGCATGTGTCTCATAATGCGTTGAAATTGATCTTTAAGACATGTCCTTTTTATTTTTCCAGCTGTGATTAGAGCTTATTTCTTCAAAGTGTTTTCTTAAAGTATGTGTCACCATTTGAAATATTTTGGCCATTATCTCCCTCAAGACATTTTGAGGGCAGGTTTCATTTACAGCCCTGCAGTACTTGTTCATATGAAGTGACCATTAGCTCAGGCTTTAAACCTGCTTTTGCAGGTAACGGCCAGAGAGCGGCAGCCTTTCTACGTTCCCCTTGCTGGTACTAGGGAAACAGACCTACCGGCCAGTGGTGTTCTTCGGTTATAAGTTAGAGTGCCATGTGCCCGGATAAACCCACAAATGTTGATGTCTCCTTGCTTTTGTTTGTTTTTAAATTTCATTTATATTTATTATTAGAGTAATATTCCATTGTGTACGTGGACCACTTCTTCTTGGTGCATTCCTCGGTTGATGGACATTTTCATTGCTTCCAAGTGCTGGCTATGGTAAATCTTGCTGGCGTACAGGTTTGCCAGCCTGTGACTTTTTGATTCTCATTTTCTCAGGTGATAGGCCAAGCAGTGGTTGTGATTGATTGACTGGTAGCTCAATGTTTCCCTTTTCAAAGCACCTACACTGTGTTTTCATTAGTGGCTCTTTACATGCCCCCCCTTACAACCGAGGGTACGCATTTCTCCACACTCCCTTCACCGTTTATTTTTTGCAGCATTTTTCCTAATGGCCATTCTGACTGCTGTGAGCTGATAGGTTTTTGTAATATGGGTATGCCTGTCATTAAATTTTTTAAAATTCATCATATTCCTACATCGTTCTCTTTTCTCTTAAAAGAAAAAACCGTGAGTACAATATAGCTCTTGAAATTGTCTTCTTCGAAGGTTGCCCTCTTTTGAATTTTTTGGTCGATTTTTGACCCCAGAAATTTTCTGGAGGGCAGGTGTCATTTACAGAACTGCAAGTTGGTGAAAATTTAGTGACCTTTCGCAGTGGGTTCAAACCTGCTGTTGTGGGAAACGGCCACAAGGAGGTAGCATTTCTCCATTCCCCAATCTGGGTACTAGGGCAGCAGAGCCTTTCTGGAAGTCATTGTCCTAGGTTGTAAATTAGAATGGAATTTGCCAGGAGAAATCCCCATAAGTTTATGTCTCATTACTTCTTCTTGGTTTTTAAAAGTTTTTTAATCTGGGTAAAGTTTAGAATATTGTTTATCCTAGGTGTACACAATCTGGTTCATTTGTACATTATGTATGTCTATTAATGTACAGATCCTCTTCCCATGTAAAATATTACAGTGTTCCGTCGACCTCCCTTGCTATATGTTCGGACTTTTTGATACATGTACAAAATATGTATTTGTATATGTATAGTAACACTAATCTTCATTTCTCAATTTCCCCCCTCCTTTCCTTTCAGATGAGCATAGTTTGTTTTCTCAGCCTGTGAGTGTCTTTCTCTTTGGAAATACGTTCATCTGTGCCAGTTATTAGATAATGCCATAAGTGATAATATAGGATATAGGTGTTTTGCTTTCCGACCTACTTCATGTTTTGTGATTATCTCCAGGCTCATCTATGGTGCCTCAAAGAGCAGTGCTTCAATGTTTTCCATGGCTAATATTCCATGTGTACATGGACCACTTCTTCTTGGTGCATTCCTCTGTTGATGGACATTTTCGTTGCTTCCAAGTGTTGCCTATGGTAAATATTGCTGGAGTGCAGGATTGCCAGCCTGTGATTTTTGATTTTCCTTTTCTCAGGGGATAGACCCAGCAGTGGGTATGATTGATTGACTGGTATGGTAGCTCAACGTTTACCTTTTCAAGGCACCTCAATTGTGCTTTCATTAGTGGCTCTTACCACGTCCCCCTTAGAATCGAGGGTACGCATTTCTCCACAATCACGTCAGCATTTCTAGTTTGCAGCATTTTTGTTGATGGCCATTCTGACTGGTGTGAGCTGACAGGTTTTTGTAATTTGGGTTTACATGTCTGTAAAAATTCCTACAATTCATCATTTTTCCACGCCTTTTACTTTTCTGTTAAAAGAAAAAAGAAAGAAAGTGTGAGTGTAATATACCTCTTCAAATTTTCTTTTTGGAAGGTTGCACTCTAGAATTTTTTGGTCGATTTTCGACCTCAGTATTTTTTGGAGGGCCGGTGTCATTTACAGACCTGCAATTGGTGAATAATTAGTGACCTTTTGCAGTGGGTTCAAAGCTGCTGTTGTGGGAAACGGCCACAAGGATGCAGCATTTCTCGATTCCCAAATCTGGGTACTAGGGCAGCAGAGCCGTTCTGGAAGTTGTCTGCCTAGGTTTTCAATTTGGATGGAATGTGCCAGGAAAACCCCCCATAAGTTTATGTCTCATTACTCCTAGTTCGTTGTTTTAATTTTTTCAATTGGGGTAATGGTTAGAATGTTGCTTGTCCAAGGTGTACACACTCTGGTTCATCTACATATCATATATACCTATTTATGTAGAGATCCTCTTCCCGTGTAAATTATTACAGAGTGTTCCGTAATCCTTCCTTGCTATATGGTCGGTCTTTTTGATATATGTATATAATATGTATTTGTATACATATGGTAACGCTAATCTTCATGTATCCATTCCCCCCACCTTTCCTTTTAGATAAGCATAGTTTTTTTTTTTAATAAGTCTGTGATTGCCTTTCTCTGTGGAAATATGTTCATTTGTGTCAGTTATTAGATAACGCCTATAAGTGATATCATAGGTTATAGGACTTTTCCTTTCCGACTTACCTCATGTTCTGTGATTATCTCCAAGATCATCTATGGTGCCTCAAAGAGCAGTGTTTCATTGTTTTCCATGGCTAGTATTCATTGTGTACATGGACCACTTCTTCTTTATCCTTTCGTCTGTTGATGGACATTTTGGTTGCTTCACTGTCTTGTCTATTGTGAATAAGGCTGCAGTGCAGCTTTTGCAGCCCGGGTCTTCTTCATTCTGGTCTTCTCAGGTGAGAGGCCCTTTGGTGCGCCTGCTGGATTGAATGGTACCTCAATTTTTCTTTTCAACGCAGCTTCTTTCTGTTCTCATTATTAGCGTTTAACCCTTTTACATCTCACCAGCAGCTAGAGGGTACACAGTTCTCTTAAACCTCTTCAGCATTTATTGTTTGTAGACTTTTTGCCAATGGTCAGTCGACTGGTGTGAGTTGAAAACTTTTTGTAGATTAGATTGCATGAGTCTAATACTTCCTGAGGCTGAGCTTTTATCCATTTTCCTTTTTTTTTAAAAGAGAGTGAGTAAAACTTACCTCTTCATACTATCTTCGTGAACATTTTGCCTGTTTTGAATTTTTTTATCCATTCCCTACCTCAGCACAATTTTGAGGGCAGGTGTCCTTTACAGCCCTGAGTCCTTGTGAATGGTAAGTGACCATTAGCTGGGGGTTAAAAGCTGCTCTTGCGGGAATCGGCCACAAGGCGGCAGCATTTCTCCTTTACCAAATCTGGTTACTAGGGCAACAGAGCCTTACTGGAAGTGGTGTTCTAGGTTGTAAATTAGAATGGAATGTGCGAGGAAAAAGCCCTTTAAGTTTATGTCTCCTTACTTCTTGTTGGTATTTTTAACTTAATTTTTATTTTTTCTCACAGCAAACTTGATTACAATGTTTTGTTTGTTCTAGGTGTGCAAGATGTGGTTCTTTCACACATATACATATATCTATTCTTCTTCGGATCCTTTTCCCATGTAGGTTATGACACAATGTTGAGTAGTCTTCTCTTGGTATTGCGTAGGTCTTTGGTGATTCTATATTTCACATGTGTTTGTATCTCTCTGTTAACCTCAATATGGTAATGTATCCAATCCTCACACCTGTCCATTTGGTGAACCATAAGTTTTTTAATGAATCTATGAAAGTGTTTCTCTGTGGAAATATCTTTGTTTGTATCATTTTTTAGGTAACACCTATATGTGATACGATAGGATATGTGTTTTTCGCTTTCTCACTTACTCCAAGTTGCGTGATTACTTCTAGACTCATCTGTGGTGCTGGAAATGGCATCGTTTCATTTTTTTCACTAGCTCATATTCCATCTGTACAGGTAGCAGTTCTTCTTTGTCCACCCATCTGTCGGTGGACTTTTTGGTTACTTCCATATCTTGGCTACTGTAATACTATGCAATGCAGATTTGCGTGCCTGTGTCCTTCCAATTCTGTCTTCTTAGTTTATAGGTCCAGGAATAGGTCTGCTGGAACATATGGTAGCTCAATGTTTACCTTTTAAAGGCACCTCTATTCTGTTCTCCTTAGTGGCTCTTTCCAGGTTACGTCCCACTTAAAGTGGAGGGTATGTATTTCTTCCCAGCTCCTTCAGGATTTATTCTTTGTAGTTTTTGCTGATGGTTATTCTGAGTGGTGTGAGCTGATACCTCTTTGTGGTTGAATTTGCATGTGTCTCATAATGCGTTGAAATTGATCTTTAAGACATGTCCTTTTTATTTTTCCAGCTGTGATTAGAGCTTATTTCTTCAAAGTGTTTTCTTAAAGTATGTGTCACCATTTGAAATATTTTGGCAATTATCTCCCTCAAGACATTTTGAGGGCAGGTTTCATTTACAGCCCTGCAGTACTTGTTCATATGAAGTGACCATTAGCTCAGGCTTTAAACCTGCTTTTGCAGGTAATGGCCAGAGAGCGGCAGCCTTTCTACTTTCCCCTTGCTGGTACTAGGGAAACAGACCTACCGGCCAGTGGTGTTCTTCGGTTATAAGTTAGAGTGCCATGTGCCCGGATAAACCCACAAATGTTGATGTCTCCTTGCTTTTGTTTGTTTTTAAATTTCATTTATATTTATTATTAGAGTAATATTCCATTGTGTACGTGGACCACTTCTTCTTGGTGCATTCCTCGGTTGATGGACATTTTCATTGCTTCCAAGTGCTGGCTATGGTAAATCTTGCTGGCGTACAGGTTTGCCAGCCTGTGACTTTTTGATTCTCATTTTCTCAGGTGATAGGCCAAGCAGTGGTTGTGATTGATTGACTGGTAGCTCAATGTTTCCCTTTTCAAAGCACCTACACTGTGTTTTCATTAGTGGCTCTTTACATGCCCCCCCTTACAACCGAGGGTACGCATTTCTCCACACTCCCTTCACCGTTTATTTTTTGCAGCATTTTTCCTAATGGCCATTCTGACTGCTGTGAGCTGATAGGTTTTTGTAATATGGGTATGCCTGTCATTAAATTTTTTAAAATTCATCATATTCCTACATCGTTCTCTTTTCTCTTAAAAGAAAAAACCGTGAGTACAATATAGCTCTTGAAATTGTCTTCTTCGAAGGTTGCCCTCTTTTGAATTTTTTGGTCGATTTTTGACCCCAGAAATTTTCTGGAGGGCAGGTGTCATTTACAGAACTGCAAGTTGGTGAAAATTTAGTGACCTTTCGCAGTGGGTTCAAACCTGCTGTTGTGGGAAACGGCCACAAGGAGGTAGCATTTCTCCATTCCCCAATCTGGGTACTAGGGCAGCAGAGCCTTTCTGGAAGTCATTGTCCTAGGTTGTAAATTAGAATGGAATTTGCCAGGAGAAATCCCCATAAGTTTATGTCTCATTACTTCTTCTTGGTTTTTAAAAGTTTTTTAATCTGGGTAAAGTTTAGAATATTGTTTATCCTAGGTGTACACAATCTGGTTCATTTGTACATTATGTATGTCTATTAATGTACAGATCCTCTTCCCATGTAAAATATTACAGTGTTCCGTCGACCTCCCTTGCTATATGTTCGGACTTTTTGATACATGTACAAAATATGTATTTGTATATGTATAGTAACACTAATCTTCATTTCTCAATTTCCCCCCTCCTTTCCTTTCAGATGAGCATAGTTTGTTTTCTCAGCCTGTGAGGGTCTTTCTCTTTGGAAATACGTTCATCTGTGCCAGTTATTAGATAATGCCATAAGTGACAATATAGGATATAGGTGTTTTGCTTTCCGACCTACTTCATGTTTTGTGATTATCTCCAGGCTCATCTATGGTGCCTCAAAGAGCAGTGCTTCAATGTTTTCCATGGCTAATATTCCATGTGTACATGGACCACTTCTTCTTGGTGCATTCCTCTGTTGATGGACATTTTCGTTGCTTCCAAGTGTTGCCTATGGTAAATATTGCTGGAGTGCAGGATTGCCAGCCTGTGATTTTTGATTTTCCTTTTCTCAGGGGATAGACCCAGCAGTGGGTATGATTGATTGACTGGTATGGTAGCTCAACGTTTACCTTTTCAAGGCACCTCAATTGTGCTTTCATTAGTGGCTCTTACCACGTCCCCCTTAGAATCGAGGGTACGCATTTCTCCACAATCACGTCAGCATTTCTAGTTTGCAGCATTTTTGTTGATGGCCATTCTGACTGGTGTGAGCTGACAGGTTTTTGTAATTTGGGTTTACATGTCTGTAAATATTCCTACAATTCATCATTTTTCCACGCCTTTTACTTTTCTGTTAAAAGAAAAAAGAAAGAAAGTGTGAGTGTAATATACCTCTTCAAATTTTCTTTTTGGAAGGTTGCACTCTAGAATTTTTTGGTCGATTTTCGACCTCAGTATTTTTTGGAGGGCCGGTGTCATTTACAGACCTGCAATTGGTGAATAATTAGTGACCTTTTGCAGTGGGTTCAAAGCTGCTGTTGTGGGAAACGGCCACAAGGATGCAGCATTTCTCGATTCCCAAATCTGGGTACTAGGGCAGCAGAGCCGTTCTGGAAGTTGTCTGCCTAGGTTTTCAATTTGGATGGAATGTGCCAGGAAAACCCCCCATAAGTTTATGTCTCATTACTCCTAGTTCGTTGTTTTAATTTTTTCAATTGGGGTAATGGTTAGAATGTTGCTTGTCCAAGGTGTACACACTCTGGTTCATCTACATATCATATATACCTATTTATGTAGAGATCCTCTTCCCGTGTAAATTATTACAGAGTGTTCCGTAATCCTTCCTTGCTATATGGTCGGTCTTTTTGATATATGTATATAATATGTATTTGTATACATATGGTAACGCTAATCTTCATGTATCCATTCCCCCCACCTTTCCTTTTAGATAAGCATAGTTTTTTTTTTTTAATAAGTCTGTGATTGCCTTTCTCTGTGGAAATATGTTCATTTGTGTCAGTTATTAGATAACGCCTATAAGTGATATCATAGGTTATAGGACTTTTCCTTTCCGACTTACCTCATGTTCTGTGATTATCTCCAAGATCATCTATGGTGCCTCAAAGAGCAGTGTTTCATTGTTTTCCATGGCTAGTATTCATTGTGTACATGGACCACTTCTTCTTTATCCTTTCGTCTGTTGATGGACATTTTGGTTGCTTCACTGTCTTGTCTATTGTGAATAAGGCTGCAGTGCAGCTTTTGCAGCCCGGGTCTTCTTCATTCTGGTCTTCTCAGGTGAGAGGCCCTTTGGTGCGCCTGCTGGATTGAATGGTACCTCAATTTTTCTTTTCAACGCAGCTTCTTTCTGTTCTCATTATTAGCGTTTAACCCTTTTACATCTCACCAGCAGCTAGAGGGTACACAGTTCTCTTAAACCTCTTCAGCATTTATTGTTTGTAGACTTTTTGCCAATGGTCAGTCGACTGGTGTGAGTTGAAAACTTTTTGTAGATTAGATTGCATGAGTCTAATACTTCCTGAGGCTGAGCTTTTATCCATTTTCCTTTTTTTTTAAAAGAGAGTGAGTAAAACTTACCTCTTCATACTATCTTCGTGAACATTTTGCCTGTTTTGATTTTTTTTATCCATTCCCTACCTCAGCACAATTTTGAGGGCAGGTGTCCTTTACAGCCCTGAGTCCTTGTGAATGGTAAGTGACCATTAGCTGGGGGTTAAAAGCTGCTCTTGCGGGAATCGGCCACAAGGCGGCAGCATTTCTCCTTTACCAAATCTGGTTACTAGGGCAACAGAGCCTTACTGGAAGTGGTGTTCTAGGTTGTAAATTAGAATGGAATGTGCGAGGAAAAAGCCCTTTAAGTTTATGTCTCCTTACTTCTTGTTGGTATTTTTAACTTAATTTTTATTTTTTCTCACAGCAAACTTGATTACAATGTTTTGTTTGTTCTAGGTGTGCAAGATGTGGTTCTTTCACACATATACATATATCTATTCTTCTTCGGATCCTTTTCCCATGTAGGTTATGACACAATGTTGAGTAGTCTTCTCTTGGTATTGCGTAGGTCTTTGGTGATTCTATATTTCACATGTGTTTGTATCTCTCTGTTAACCTCAATATGGTAATGTATCCAATCCTCACACCTGTCCATTTGGTGAACCATAAGTTTTTTAATGAATCTATGAAAGTGTTTCTCTGTGGAAATATCTTTGTTTGTATCATTTTTTAGGTAACACCTATATGTGATACGATAGGATATGTGTTTTTCGCTTTCTCACTTACTCCAAGTTGCGTGATTACTTCTAGACTCATCTGTGGTGCTGGAAATGGCATCGTTTCATTTTTTTCACTAGCTCATATTCCATCTGTACAGGTAGCAGTTCTTCTTTGTCCACCCATCTGTCGGTGGACTTTTTGGTTACTTCCATATCTTGGCTACTGTAATACTATGCAATGCAGATTTGCGTGCCTGTGTCCTTCCAATTCTGTCTTCTTAGTTTATAGGTCCAGGAATAGGTCTGCTGGAACATATGGTAGCTCAATGTTTACCTTTTAAAGGCACCTCTATTCTGTTCTCCTTAGTGGCTCTTTCCAGGTTACGTCCCACTTAAAGTGGAGGGTATGTATTTCTTCCCAGCTCCTTCAGGATTTATTCTTTGTAGTTTTTGCTGATGGTTATTCTGAGTGGTGTGAGCTGATACCTCTTTGTGGTTGAATTTGCATGTGTCTCATAATGCGTTGAAATTGATCTTTAAGACATGTCCTTTTTATTTTTCCAGCTGTGATTAGAGCTTATTTCTTCAAAGTGTTTTCTTAAAGTATGTGTCACCATTTGAAATATTTTGGCCATTATCTCCCTCAAGACATTTTGAGGGCAGGTTTCATTTACAGCCCTGCAGTACTTGTTCATATGAAGTGACCATTAGCTCAGGCTTTAAACCTGCTTTTGCAGGTAACGGCCAGAGAGCGGCAGCCTTTCTACGTTCCCCTTGCTGGTACTAGGGAAACAGACCTACCGGCCAGTGGTGTTCTTCGGTTATAAGTTAGAGTGCCATGTGCCCGGATAAACCCACAAATGTTGATGTCTCCTTGCTTTTGTTTGTTTTTAAATTTCATTTATATTTATTATTAGAGTAATATTCCATTGTGTACGTGGACCACTTCTTCTTGGTGCATTCCTCGGTTGATGGACATTTTCATTGCTTCCAAGTGCTGGCTATGGTAAATCTTGCTGGCGTACAGGTTTGCCAGCCTGTGACTTTTTGATTCTCATTTTCTCAGGTGATAGGCCAAGCAGTGGTTGTGATTGATTGACTGGTAGCTCAATGTTTCCCTTTTCAAAGCACCTACACTGTGTTTTCATTAGTGGCTCTTTACATGCCCCCCCTTACAACCGAGGGTACGCATTTCTCCACACTCCCTTCACCGTTTATTTTTTGCAGCATTTTTCCTAATGGCCATTCTGACTGCTGTGAGCTGATAGGTTTTTGTAATATGGGTATGCCTGTCATTAAATTTTTTAAAATTCATCATATTCCTACATCGTTCTCTTTTCTCTTAAAAGAAAAAACCGTGAGTACAATATAGCTCTTGAAATTGTCTTCTTCGAAGGTTGCCCTCTTTTGAATTTTTTGGTCGATTTTTGACCCCAGAAATTTTCTGGAGGGCAGGTGTCATTTACAGAACTGCAAGTTGGTGAAAATTTAGTGACCTTTCGCAGTGGGTTCAAACCTGCTGTTGTGGGAAACGGCCACAAGGAGGTAGCATTTCTCCATTCCCCAATCTGGGTACTAGGGCAGCAGAGCCTTTCTGGAAGTCATTGTCCTAGGTTGTAAATTAGAATGGAATTTGCCAGGAGAAATCCCCAGAAGTTTATGTCTCATTACTTCTTCTTGGTTTTTAAAAGTTTTTTAATCTGGGTAAAGTTTAGAATATTGTTTATCCTAGGTGTACACAATCTGGTTCATTTGTACATTATGTATGTCTATTAATGTACAGATCCTCTTCCCATGTAAAATATTACAGTGTTCCGTCGACCTCCCTTGCTATATGTTCGGACTTTTTGATACATGTACAAAATATGTATTTGTATATGTATAGTAACACTAATCTTCATTTCTCAATTTCCCCCCTCCTTTCCTTTCAGATGAGCATAGTTTGTTTTCTCAGCCTGTGAGGGTCTTTCTCTTTGGAAATACGTTCATCTGTGCCAGTTATTAGATAATGCCATAAGTGACAATATAGGATATAGGTGTTTTGCTTTCCGACCTACTTCATGTTTTGTGATTATCTCCAGGCTCATCTATGGTGCCTCAAAGAGCAGTGCTTCAATGTTTTCCATGGCTAATATTCCATGTGTACATGGACCACTTCTTCTTGGTGCATTCCTCTGTTGATGGACATTTTCGTTGCTTCCAAGTGTTGCCTATGGTAAATATTGCTGGAGTGCAGGATTGCCAGCCTGTGATTTTTGATTTTCCTTTTCTCAGGGGATAGACCCAGCAGTGGGTATGATTGATTGACTGGTATGGTAGCTCAACGTTTACCTTTTCAAGGCACCTCAATTGTGCTTTCATTAGTGGCTCTTACCACGTCCCCCTTAGAATCGAGGGTACGCATTTCTCCACAATCACGTCAGCATTTCTAGTTTGCAGCATTTTTGTTGATGGCCATTCTGACTGGTGTGAGCTGACAGGTTTTTGTAATTTGGGTTTACATGTCTGTAAATATTCCTACAATTCATCATTTTTCCACGCCTTTTACTTTTCTGTTAAAAGAAAAAAGAAAGAAAGTGTGAGTGTAATATACCTCTTCAAATTTTCTTTTTGGAAGGTTGCACTCTAGAATTTTTTGGTCGATTTTCGACCTCAGTATTTTTTGGAGGGCCGGTGTCATTTACAGACCTGCAATTGGTGAATAATTAGTGACCTTTTGCAGTGGGTTCAAAGCTGCTGTTGTGGGAAACGGCCACAAGGATGCAGCATTTCTCGATTCCCAAATCTGGGTACTAGGGCAGCAGAGCCGTTCTGGAAGTTGTCTGCCTAGGTTTTCAATTTGGATGGAATGTGCCAGGAAAACCCCCCATAAGTTTATGTCTCATTACTCCTAGTTCGTTGTTTTAATTTTTTCAATTGGGGTAATGGTTAGAATGTTGCTTGTCCAAGGTGTACACACTCTGGTTCATCTACATATCATATATACCTATTTATGTAGAGATCCTCTTCCCGTGTAAATTATTACAGAGTGTTCCGTAATCCTTCCTTGCTATATGGTCGGTCTTTTTGATATATGTATATAATATGTATTTGTATACATATGGTAACGCTAATCTTCATGTATCCATTCCCCCCACCTTTCCTTTTAGATAAGCATAGTTTTTTTTTTTTAATAAGTCTGTGATTGCCTTTCTCTGTGGAAATATGTTCATTTGTGTCAGTTATTAGATAACGCCTATAAGTGATATCATAGGTTATAGGACTTTTCCTTTCCGACTTACCTCATGTTCTGTGATTATCTCCAAGATCATCTATGGTGCCTCAAAGAGCAGTGTTTCATTGTTTTCCATGGCTAGTATTCATTGTGTACATGGACCACTTCTTCTTTATCCTTTCGTCTGTTGATGGACATTTTGGTTGCTTCACTGTCTTGTCTATTGTGAATAAGGCTGCAGTGCAGCTTTTGCAGCCCGGGTCTTCTTCATTCTGGTCTTCTCAGGTGAGAGGCCCTTTGGTGCGCCTGCTGGATTGAATGGTACCTCAATTTTTCTTTTCAACGCAGCTTCTTTCTGTTCTCATTATTAGCGTTTAACCCTTTTACATCTCACCAGCAGCTAGAGGGTACACAGTTCTCTTAAACCTCTTCAGCATTTATTGTTTGTAGACTTTTTGCCAATGGTCAGTCGACTGGTGTGAGTTGAAAACTTTTTGTAGATTAGATTGCATGAGTCTAATACTTCCTGAGGCTGAGCTTTTATCCATTTTCCTTTTTTTTTAAAAGAGAGTGAGTAAAACTTACCTCTTCATACTATCTTCGTGAACATTTTGCCTGTTTTGATTTTTTTTATCCATTCCCTACCTCAGCACAATTTTGAGGGCAGGTGTCCTTTACAGCCCTGAGTCCTTGTGAATGGTAAGTGACCATTAGCTGGGGGTTAAAAGCTGCTCTTGCGGGAATCGGCCACAAGGCGGCAGCATTTCTCCTTTACCAAATCTGGTTACTAGGGCAACAGAGCCTTACTGGAAGTGGTGTTCTAGGTTGTAAATTAGAATGGAATGTGCGAGGAAAAAGCCCTTTAAGTTTATGTCTCCTTACTTCTTGTTGGTATTTTTAACTTAATTTTTATTTTTTCTCACAGCAAACTTGATTACAATGTTTTGTTTGTTCTAGGTGTGCAAGATGTGGTTCTTTCACACATATACATATATCTATTCTTCTTCGGATCCTTTTCCCATGTAGGTTATGACACAATGTTGAGTAGTCTTCTCTTGGTATTGCGTAGGTCTTTGGTGATTCTATATTTCACATGTGTTTGTATCTCTCTGTTAACCTCAATATGGTAATGTATCCAATCCTCACACCTGTCCATTTGGTGAACCATAAGTTTTTTAATGAATCTATGAAAGTGTTTCTCTGTGGAAATATCTTTGTTTGTATCATTTTTTAGGTAACACCTATATGTGATACGATAGGATATGTGTTTTTCGCTTTCTCACTTACTCCAAGTTGCGTGATTACTTCTAGACTCATCTGTGGTGCTGGAAATGGCATCGTTTCATTTTTTTCACTAGCTCATATTCCATCTGTACAGGTAGCAGTTCTTCTTTGTCCACCCATCTGTCGGTGGACTTTTTGGTTACTTCCATATCTTGGCTACTGTAATACTATGCAATGCAGATTTGCGTGCCTGTGTCCTTCCAATTCTGTCTTCTTAGTTTATAGGTCCAGGAATAGGTCTGCTGGAACATATGGTAGCTCAATGTTTACCTTTTAAAGGCACCTCTATTCTGTTCTCCTTAGTGGCTCTTTCCAGGTTACGTCCCACTTAAAGTGGAGGGTATGTATTTCTTCCCAGCTCCTTCAGGATTTATTCTTTGTAGTTTTTGCTGATGGTTATTCTGAGTGGTGTGAGCTGATACCTCTTTGTGGTTGAATTTGCATGTGTCTCATAATGCGTTGAAATTGATCTTTAAGACATGTCCTTTTTATTTTTCCAGCTGTGATTAGAGCTTATTTCTTCAAAGTGTTTTCTTAAAGTATGTGTCACCATTTGAAATATTTTGGCCATTATCTCCCTCAAGACATTTTGAGGGCAGGTTTCATTTACAGCCCTGCAGTACTTGTTCATATGAAGTGACCATTAGCTCAGGCTTTAAACCTGCTTTTGCAGGTAACGGCCAGAGAGCGGCAGCCTTTCTACGTTCCCCTTGCTGGTACTAGGGAAACAGACCTACCGGCCAGTGGTGTTCTTCGGTTATAAGTTAGAGTGCCATGTGCCCGGATAAACCCACAAATGTTGATGTCTCCTTGCTTTTGTTTGTTTTTAAATTTCATTTATATTTATTATTAGAGTAATATTCCATTGTGTACGTGGACCACTTCTTCTTGGTGCATTCCTCGGTTGATGGACATTTTCATTGCTTCCAAGTGCTGGCTATGGTAAATCTTGCTGGCGTACAGGTTTGCCAGCCTGTGACTTTTTGATTCTCATTTTCTCAGGTGATAGGCCAAGCAGTGGTTGTGATTGATTGACTGGTAGCTCAATGTTTCCCTTTTCAAAGCACCTACACTGTGTTTTCATTAGTGGCTCTTTACATGCCCCCCCTTACAACCGAGGGTACGCATTTCTCCACACTCCCTTCACCGTTTATTTTTTGCAGCATTTTTCCTAATGGCCATTCTGACTGCTGTGAGCTGATAGGTTTTTGTAATATGGGTATGCCTGTCATTAAATTTTTTAAAATTCATCATATTCCTACATCGTTCTCTTTTCTCTTAAAAGAAAAAACCGTGAGTACAATATAGCTCTTGAAATTGTCTTCTTCGAAGGTTGCCCTCTTTTGAATTTTTTGGTCGATTTTTGACCCCAGAAATTTTCTGGAGGGCAGGTGTCATTTACAGAACTGCAAGTTGGTGAAAATTTAGTGACCTTTCGCAGTGGGTTCAAACCTGCTGTTGTGGGAAACGGCCACAAGGAGGTAGCATTTCTCCATTCCCCAATCTGGGTACTAGGGCAGCAGAGCCTTTCTGGAAGTCATTGTCCTAGGTTGTAAATTAGAATGGAATTTGCCAGGAGAAATCCCCAGAAGTTTATGTCTCATTACTTCTTCTTGGTTTTTAAAAGTTTTTTAATCTGGGTAAAGTTTAGAATATTGTTTATCCTAGGTGTACACAATCTGGTTCATTTGTACATTATGTATGTCTATTAATGTACAGATCCTCTTCCCATGTAAAATATTACAGTGTTCCGTCGACCTCCCTTGCTATATGTTCGGACTTTTTGATACATGTACAAAATATGTATTTGTATATGTATAGTAACACTAATCTTCATTTCTCAATTTCCCCCCTCCTTTCCTTTCAGATGAGCATAGTTTGTTTTCTCAGCCTGTGAGTGTCTTTCTCTTTGGAAATACGTTCATCTGTGCCAGTTATTAGATAATGCCATAAGTGATAATATAGGATATAGGTGTTTTGCTTTCCGACCTACTTCATGTTTTGTGATTATCTCCAGGCTCATCTATGGTGCCTCAAAGAGCAGTGCTTCAATGTTTTCCATGGCTAATATTCCATGTGTACATGGACCACTTCTTCTTGGTGCATTCCTCTGTTGATGGACATTTTCGTTGCTTCCAAGTGTTGCCTATGGTAAATATTGCTGGAGTGCAGGATTGCCAGCCTGTGATTTTTGATTTTCCTTTTCTCAGGGGATAGACCCAGCAGTGGGTATGATTGATTGACTGGTATGGTAGCTCAACGTTTACCTTTTCAAGGCACCTCAATTGTGCTTTCATTAGTGGCTCTTACCACGTCCCCCTTAGAATCGAGGGTACGCATTTCTCCACAATCACGTCAGCATTTCTAGTTTGCAGCATTTTTGTTGATGGCCATTCTGACTGGTGTGAGCTGACAGGTTTTTGTAATTTGGGTTTACATGTCTGTAAAAATTCCTACAATTCATCATTTTTCCACGCCTTTTACTTTTCTGTTAAAAGAAAAAAGAAAGAAAGTGTGAGTGTAATATACCTCTTCAAATTTTCTTTTTGGAAGGTTGCACTCTAGAATTTTTTGGTCGATTTTCGACCTCAGTATTTTTTGGAGGGCCGGTGTCATTTACAGACCTGCAATTGGTGAATAATTAGTGACCTTTTGCAGTGGGTTCAAAGCTGCTGTTGTGGGAAACGGCCACAAGGATGCAGCATTTCTCGATTCCCAAATCTGGGTACTAGGGCAGCAGAGCCGTTCTGGAAGTTGTCTGCCTAGGTTTTCAATTTGGATGGAATGTGCCAGGAAAACCCCCCATAAGTTTATGTCTCATTACTCCTAGTTCGTTGTTTTAATTTTTTCAATTGGGGTAATGGTTAGAATGTTGCTTGTCCAAGGTGTACACACTCTGGTTCATCTACATATCATATATACCTATTTATGTAGAGATCCTCTTCCCGTGTAAATTATTACAGAGTGTTCCGTAATCCTTCCTTGCTATATGGTCGGTCTTTTTGATATATGTATATAATATGTATTTGTATACATATGGTAACGCTAATCTTCATGTATCCATTCCCCCCACCTTTCCTTTTAGATAAGCATAGTTTTTTTTTTTAATAAGTCTGTGATTGCCTTTCTCTGTGGAAATATGTTCATTTGTGTCAGTTATTAGATAACGCCTATAAGTGATATCATAGGTTATAGGACTTTTCCTTTCCGACTTACCTCATGTTCTGTGATTATCTCCAAGATCATCTATGGTGCCTCAAAGAGCAGTGTTTCATTGTTTTCCATGGCTAGTATTCATTGTGTACATGGACCACTTCTTCTTTATCCTTTCGTCTGTTGATGGACATTTTGGTTGCTTCACTGTCTTGTCTATTGTGAATAAGGCTGCAGTGCAGCTTTTGCAGCCCGGGTCTTCTTCATTCTGGTCTTCTCAGGTGAGAGGCCCTTTGGTGCGCCTGCTGGATTGAATGGTACCTCAATTTTTCTTTTCAACGCAGCTTCTTTCTGTTCTCATTATTAGCGTTTAACCCTTTTACATCTCACCAGCAGCTAGAGGGTACACAGTTCTCTTAAACCTCTTCAGCATTTATTGTTTGTAGACTTTTTGCCAATGGTCAGTCGACTGGTGTGAGTTGAAAACTTTTTGTAGATTAGATTGCATGAGTCTAATACTTCCTGAGGCTGAGCTTTTATCCATTTTCCTTTTTTTTTAAAAGAGAGTGAGTAAAACTTACCTCTTCATACTATCTTCGTGAACATTTTGCCTGTTTTGAATTTTTTTATCCATTCCCTACCTCAGCACAATTTTGAGGGCAGGTGTCCTTTACAGCCCTGAGTCCTTGTGAATGGTAAGTGACCATTAGCTGGGGGTTAAAAGCTGCTCTTGCGGGAATCGGCCACAAGGCGGCAGCATTTCTCCTTTACCAAATCTGGTTACTAGGGCAACAGAGCCTTACTGGAAGTGGTGTTCTAGGTTGTAAATTAGAATGGAATGTGCGAGGAAAAAGCCCTTTAAGTTTATGTCTCCTTACTTCTTGTTGGTATTTTTAACTTAATTTTTATTTTTTCTCACAGCAAACTTGATTACAATGTTTTGTTTGTTCTAGGTGTGCAAGATGTGGTTCTTTCACACATATACATATATCTATTCTTCTTCGGATCCTTTTCCCATGTAGGTTATGACACAATGTTGAGTAGTCTTCTCTTGGTATTGCGTAGGTCTTTGGTGATTCTATATTTCACATGTGTTTGTATCTCTCTGTTAACCTCAATATGGTAATGTATCCAATCCTCACACCTGTCCATTTGGTGAACCATAAGTTTTTTAATGAATCTATGAAAGTGTTTCTCTGTGGAAATATCTTTGTTTGTATCATTTTTTAGGTAACACCTATATGTGATACGATAGGATATGTGTTTTTCGCTTTCTCACTTACTCCAAGTTGCGTGATTACTTCTAGACTCATCTGTGGTGCTGGAAATGGCATCGTTTCATTTTTTTCACTAGCTCATATTCCATCTGTACAGGTAGCAGTTCTTCTTTGTCCACCCATCTGTCGGTGGACTTTTTGGTTACTTCCATATCTTGGCTACTGTAATACTATGCAATGCAGATTTGCGTGCCTGTGTCCTTCCAATTCTGTCTTCTTAGTTTATAGGTCCAGGAATAGGTCTGCTGGAACATATGGTAGCTCAATGTTTACCTTTTAAAGGCACCTCTATTCTGTTCTCCTTAGTGGCTCTTTCCAGGTTACGTCCCACTTAAAGTGGAGGGTATGTATTTCTTCCCAGCTCCTTCAGGATTTATTCTTTGTAGTTTTTGCTGATGGTTATTCTGAGTGGTGTGAGCTGATACCTCTTTGTGGTTGAATTTGCATGTGTCTCATAATGCGTTGAAATTGATCTTTAAGACATGTCCTTTTTATTTTTCCAGCTGTGATTAGAGCTTATTTCTTCAAAGTGTTTTCTTAAAGTATGTGTCACCATTTGAAATATTTTGGCCATTATCTCCCTCAAGACATTTTGAGGGCAGGTTTCATTTACAGCCCTGCAGTACTTGTTCATATGAAGTGACCATTAGCTCAGGCTTTAAACCTGCTTTTGCAGGTAACGGCCAGAGAGCGGCAGCCTTTCTACGTTCCCCTTGCTGGTACTAGGGAAACAGACCTACCGGCCAGTGGTGTTCTTCGGTTATAAGTTAGAGTGCCATGTGCCCGGATAAACCCACAAATGTTGATGTCTCCTTGCTTTTGTTTGTTTTTAAATTTCATTTATATTTATTATTAGAGTAATATTCCATTGTGTACGTGGACCACTTCTTCTTGGTGCATTCCTCGGTTGATGGACATTTTCATTGCTTCCAAGTGCTGGCTATGGTAAATCTTGCTGGCGTACAGGTTTGCCAGCCTGTGACTTTTTGATTCTCATTTTCTCAGGTGATAGGCCAAGCAGTGGTTGTGATTGATTGACTGGTAGCTCAATGTTTCCCTTTTCAAAGCACCTACACTGTGTTTTCATTAGTGGCTCTTTACATGCCCCCCCTTACAACTGAGGGTACGCATTTCTCCACACTCCCTTCACCGTTTATTTTTTGCAGCATTTTTCCTAATGGCCATTCTGACTGCTGTGAGCTGATAGGTTTTTGTAATATGGGTATGCCTGTCATTAAATTTTTTAAAATTCATCATATTCCTACATCGTTCTCTTTTCTCTTAAAAGAAAAAACCGTGAGTACAATATAGCTCTTGAAATTGTCTTCTTCGAAGGTTGCCCTCTTTTGAATTTTTTGGTCGATTTTTGACCCCAGAAATTTTCTGGAGGGCAGGTGTCATTTACAGAACTGCAAGTTGGTGAAAATTTAGTGACCTTTCGCAGTGGGTTCAAACCTGCTGTTGTGGGAAACGGCCACAAGGAGGTAGCATTTCTCCATTCCCCAATCTGGGTACTAGGGCAGCAGAGCCTTTCTGGAAGTCATTGTCCTAGGTTGTAAATTAGAATGGAATTTGCCAGGAGAAATCCCCAGAAGTTTATGTCTCATTACTTCTTCTTGGTTTTTAAAAGTTTTTTAATCTGGGTAAAGTTTAGAATATTGTTTATCCTAGGTGTACACAATCTGGTTCATTTGTACATTATGTATGTCTATTAATGTACAGATCCTCTTCCCATGTAAAATATTACAGTGTTCCGTCGACCTCCCTTGCTATATGTTCGGACTTTTTGATACATGTACAAAATATGTATTTGTATATGTATAGTAACACTAATCTTCATTTCTCAATTTCCCCCCTCCTTTCCTTTCAGATGAGCATAGTTTGTTTTCTCAGCCTGTGAGTGTCTTTCTCTTTGGAAATACGTTCATCTGTGCCAGTTATTAGATAATGCCATAAGTGATAATATAGGATATAGGTGTTTTGCTTTCCGACCTACTTCATGTTTTGTGATTATCTCCAGGCTCATCTATGGTGCCTCAAAGAGCAGTGCTTCAATGTTTTCCATGGCTAATATTCCATGTGTACATGGACCACTTCTTCTTGGTGCATTCCTCTGTTGATGGACATTTTCGTTGCTTCCAAGTGTTGCCTATGGTAAATATTGCTGGAGTGCAGGATTGCCAGCCTGTGATTTTTGATTTTCCTTTTCTCAGGGGATAGACCCAGCAGTGGGTATGATTGATTGACTGGTATGGTAGCTCAACGTTTACCTTTTCAAGGCACCTCAATTGTGCTTTCATTAGTGGCTCTTACCACGTCCCCCTTAGAATCGAGGGTACGCATTTCTCCACAATCACGTCAGCATTTCTAGTTTGCAGCATTTTTGTTGATGGCCATTCTGACTGGTGTGAGCTGACAGGTTTTTGTAATTTGGGTTTACATGTCTGTAAAAATTCCTACAATTCATCATTTTTCCACGCCTTTTACTTTTCTGTTAAAAGAAAAAAGAAAGAAAGTGTGAGTGTAATATACCTCTTCAAATTTTCTTTTTGGAAGGTTGCACTCTAGAATTTTTTGGTCGATTTTCGACCTCAGTATTTTTTGGAGGGCCGGTGTCATTTACAGACCTGCAATTGGTGAATAATTAGTGACCTTTTGCAGTGGGTTCAAAGCTGCTGTTGTGGGAAACGGCCACAAGGATGCAGCATTTCTCGATTCCCAAATCTGGGTACTAGGGCAGCAGAGCCGTTCTGGAAGTTGTCTGCCTAGGTTTTCAATTTGGATGGAATGTGCCAGGAAAACCCCCCATAAGTTTATGTCTCATTACTCCTAGTTCGTTGTTTTAATTTTTTCAATTGGGGTAATGGTTAGAATGTTGCTTGTCCAAGGTGTACACACTCTGGTTCATCTACATATCATATATACCTATTTATGTAGAGATCCTCTTCCCGTGTAAATTATTACAGAGTGTTCCGTAATCCTTCCTTGCTATATGGTCGGTCTTTTTGATATATGTATATAATATGTATTTGTATACATATGGTAACGCTAATCTTCATGTATCCATTCCCCCCACCTTTCCTTTTAGATAAGCATAGTTTTTTTTTTTAATAAGTCTGTGATTGCCTTTCTCTGTGGAAATATGTTCATTTGTGTCAGTTATTAGATAACGCCTATAAGTGATATCATAGGTTATAGGACTTTTCCTTTCCGACTTACCTCATGTTCTGTGATTATCTCCAAGATCATCTATGGTGCCTCAAAGAGCAGTGTTTCATTGTTTTCCATGGCTAGTATTCATTGTGTACATGGACCACTTCTTCTTTATCCTTTCGTCTGTTGATGGACATTTTGGTTGCTTCACTGTCTTGTCTATTGTGAATAAGGCTGCAGTGCAGCTTTTGCAGCCCGGGTCTTCTTCATTCTGGTCTTCTCAGGTGAGAGGCCCTTTGGTGCGCCTGCTGGATTGAATGGTACCTCAATTTTTCTTTTCAACGCAGCTTCTTTCTGTTCTCATTATTAGCGTTTAACCCTTTTACATCTCACCAGCAGCTAGATGGTACACAGTTCTCTTAAACCTCTTCAGCATTTATTGTTTGTAGACTTTTTGCCAATGGTCAGTCGACTGGTGTGAGTTGAAAACTTTTTGTAGATTAGATTGCATGAGTCTAATACTTCCTGAGGCTGAGCTTTTATCCATTTTCCTTTTTTTTTAAAAGAGAGTGAGTAAAACTTACCTCTTCATACTATCTTCGTGAACATTTTGCCTGTTTTGAATTTTTTTATCCATTCCCTACCTCAGCACAATTTTGAGGGCAGGTGTCCTTTACAGCCCTGAGTCCTTGTGAATGGTAAGTGACCATTAGCTGGGGGTTAAAAGCTGCTCTTGCGGGAATCGGCCACAAGGCGGCAGCATTTCTCCTTTACCAAATCTGGTTACTAGGGCAACAGAGCCTTACTGGAAGTGGTGTTCTAGGTTGTAAATTAGAATGGAATGTGCGAGGAAAAAGCCCTTTAAGTTTATGTCTCCTTACTTCTTGTTGGTATTTTTAACTTAATTTTTATTTTTTCTCACAGCAAACTTGATTACAATGTTTTGTTTGTTCTAGGTGTGCAAGATGTGGTTCTTTCACACATATACATATATCTATTCTTCTTCGGATCCTTTTCCCATGTAGGTTATGACACAATGTTGAGTAGTCTTCTCTTGGTATTGCGTAGGTCTTTGGTGATTCTATATTTCACATGTGTTTGTATCTCTCTGTTAACCTCAATATGGTAATGTATCCAATCCTCACACCTGTCCATTTGGTGAACCATAAGTTTTTTAATGAATCTATGAAAGTGTTTCTCTGTGGAAATATCTTTGTTTGTATCATTTTTTAGGTAACACCTATATGTGATACGATAGGATATGTGTTTTTCGCTTTCTCACTTACTCCAAGTTGCGTGATTACTTCTAGACTCATCTGTGGTGCTGGAAATGGCATCGTTTCATTTTTTTCACTAGCTCATATTCCATCTGTACAGGTAGCAGTTCTTCTTTGTCCACCCATCTGTCGGTGGACTTTTTGGTTACTTCCATATCTTGGCTACTGTAATACTATGCAATGCAGATTTGCGTGCCTGTGTCCTTCCAATTCTGTCTTCTTAGTTTATAGGTCCAGGAATAGGTCTGCTGGAACATATGGTAGCTCAATGTTTACCTTTTAAAGGCACCTCTATTCTGTTCTCCTTAGTGGCTCTTTCCAGGTTACGTCCCACTTAAAGTGGAGGGTATGTATTTCTTCCCAGCTCCTTCAGGATTTATTCTTTGTAGTTTTTGCTGATGGTTATTCTGAGTGGTGTGAGCTGATACCTCTTTGTGGTTGAATTTGCATGTGTCTCATAATGCGTTGAAATTGATCTTTAAGACATGTCCTTTTTATTTTTCCAGCTGTGATTAGAGCTTATTTCTTCAAAGTGTTTTCTTAAAGTATGTGTCACCATTTGAAATATTTTGGCCATTATCTCCCTCAAGACATTTTGAGGGCAGGTTTCATTTACAGCCCTGCAGTACTTGTTCATATGAAGTGACCATTAGCTCAGGCTTTAAACCTGCTTTTGCAGGTAACGGCCAGAGAGCGGCAGCCTTTCTACGTTCCCCTTGCTGGTACTAGGGAAACAGACCTACCGGCCAGTGGTGTTCTTCGGTTATAAGTTAGAGTGCCATGTGCCCGGATAAACCCACAAATGTTGATGTCTCCTTGCTTTTGTTTGTTTTTAAATTTCATTTATAGTTATTATTAGAGTAATATTCCATTGTGTACGTGGACCACTTCTTCTTGGTGCATTCCTCGGTTGATGGACATTTTCATTGCTTCCAAGTGCTGGCTATGGTAAATCTTGCTGGCGTACAGGTTTGCCAGCCTGTGACTTTTTGATTCTCATTTTCTCAGGTGATAGGCCAAGCAGTGGTTGTGATTGATTGACTGGTAGCTCAATGTTTCCCTTTTCAAAGCACCTACACTGTGTTTTCATTAGTGGCTCTTTACATGCCCCCCCTTACAACCGAGGGTACGCATTTCTCCACACTCCCTTCACCGTTTATTTTTTGCAGCATTTTTCCTAATGGCCATTCTGACTGCTGTGAGCTGATAGGTTTTTGTAATATGGGTATGCCTGTCATTAAATTTTTTAAAATTCATCATATTCCTACATCGTTCTCTTTTCTCTTAAAAGAAAAAACCGTGAGTACAATGTAGCTCTTGAAATTGTCTTCTTCGAAGGTTGCCCTCTTTTGAATTTTTTGGTCGATTTTTGACCCCAGAAATTTTCTGGAGGGCAGGTGTCATTTACAGAACTGCAAGTTGGTGAAAATTTAGTGACCTTTCGCAGTGGGTTCAAACCTGCTGTTGTGGGAAACGGCCACAAGGAGGTAGCATTTCTCCATTCCCCAATCTGGGTACTAGGGCAGCAGAGCCTTTCTGGAAGTCATTGTCCTAGGTTGTAAATTAGAATGGAATTTGCCAGGAGAAATCCCCAGAAGTTTATGTCTCATTACTTCTTCTTGGTTTTTAAAAGTTTTTTAATCTGGGTAAAGTTTAGAATATTGTTTATCCTAGGTGTACACAATCTGGTTCATTTGTACATTATGTATGTCTATTAATGTACAGATCCTCTTCCCATGTAAAATATTACAGTGTTCCGTCGACCTCCCTTGCTATATGTTCGGACTTTTTGATACATGTACAAAATATGTATTTGTATATGTATAGTAACACTAATCTTCATTTCTCAATTTCCCCCCTCCTTTCCTTTCAGATGAGCATAGTTTGTTTTCTCAGCCTGTGAGTGTCTTTCTCTTTGGAAATACGTTCATCTGTGCCAGTTATTAGATAATGCCATAAGTGATAATATAGGATATAGGTGTTTTGCTTTCCGACCTACTTCATGTTTTGTGATTATCTCCAGGCTCATCTATGGTGCCTCAAAGAGCAGTGCTTCAATGTTTTCCATGGCTAATATTCCATGTGTACATGGACCACTTCTTCTTGGTGCATTCCTCTGTTGATGGACATTTTCGTTGCTTCCAAGTGTTGCCTATGGTAAATATTGCTGGAGTGCAGGATTGCCAGCCTGTGATTTTTGATTTTCCTTTTCTCAGGGGATAGACCCAGCAGTGGGTATGATTGATTGACTGGTATGGTAGCTCAACGTTTACCTTTTCAAGGCACCTCAATTGTGCTTTCATTAGTGGCTCTTACCACGTCCCCCTTAGAATCGAGGGTACGCATTTCTCCACAATCACGTCAGCATTTCTAGTTTGCAGCATTTTTGTTGATGGCCATTCTGACTGGTGTGAGCTGACAGGTTTTTGTAATTTGGGTTTACATGTCTGTAAAAATTCCTACAATTCATCATTTTTCCACGCCTTTTACTTTTCTGTTAAAAGAAAAAAGAAAGAAAGTGTGAGTGTAATATACCTCTTCAAATTTTCTTTTTGGAAGGTTGCACTCTAGAATTTTTTGGTCGATTTTCGACCTCAGTATTTTTTGGAGGGCCGGTGTC
Organism: Balaenoptera borealis; assembly: GCF_965194805.1. NCBI lineage: Eukaryota > Metazoa > Chordata > Mammalia > Artiodactyla > Balaenopteridae > Balaenoptera > Balaenoptera borealis. The sequence goes on from NW_028123832.1 coordinate 77,169, forward strand.
ATTTACAGACCTGCAATTGGTGAATAATTAGTGACCTTTTGCAGTGGGTTCAAAGCTGCTGTTGTGGGAAACGGCCACAAGGATGCAGCATTTCTCGATTCCCAAATCTGGGTACTAGGGCAGCAGAGCCGTTCTGGAAGTTGTCTGCCTAGGTTTTCAATTTGGATGGAATGTGCCAGGAAAACCCCCCATAAGTTTATGTCTCATTACTCCTAGTTCGTTGTTTTAATTTTTTCAATTGGGGTAATGGTTAGAATGTTGCTTGTCCAAGGTGTACACACTCTGGTTCATCTACATATCATATATACCTATTTATGTAGAGATCCTCTTCCCGTGTAAATTATTACAGAGTGTTCCGTAATCCTTCCTTGCTATATGGTCGGTCTTTTTGATATATGTATATAATATGTATTTGTATACATATGGTAACGCTAATCTTCATGTATCCATTCCCCCCACCTTTCCTTTTAGATAAGCATAGTTTTTTTTTTTAATAAGTCTGTGATTGCCTTTCTCTGTGGAAATATGTTCATTTGTGTCAGTTATTAGATAACGCCTATAAGTGATATCATAGGTTATAGGACTTTTCCTTTCCGACTTACCTCATGTTCTGTGATTATCTCCAAGATCATCTATGGTGCCTCAAAGAGCAGTGTTTCATTGTTTTCCATGGCTAGTATTCATTGTGTACATGGACCACTTCTTCTTTATCCTTTCGTCTGTTGATGGACATTTTGGTTGCTTCACTGTCTTGTCTATTGTGAATAAGGCTGCAGTGCAGCTTTTGCAGCCCGGGTCTTCTTCATTCTGGTCTTCTCAGGTGAGAGGCCCTTTGGTGCGCCTGCTGGATTGAATGGTACCTCAATTTTTCTTTTCAACACAGCTTCTTTCTGTTCTCATTATTAGCGTTTAACCCTTTTACATCTCACCAGCAGCTAGAGGGTACACAGTTCTCTTAAACCTCTTCAGCATTTATTGTTTGTAGACTTTTTGCCAATGGTCAGTCGACTGGTGTGAGTTGAAAACTTTTTGTAGATTAGATTGCATGAGTCTAATACTTCCTGAGGCTGAGCTTTTATCCATTTTCCTTTTTTTTTAAAAGAGAGTGAGTAAAACTTACCTCTTCATACTATCTTCGTGAACATTTTGCCTGTTTTGAATTTTTTTATCCATTCCCTACCTCAGCACAATTTTGAGGGCAGGTGTCCTTTACAGCCCTGAGTCCTTGTGAATGGTAAGTGACCATTAGCTGGGGGTTAAAAGCTGCTCTTGCGGGAATCGGCCACAAGGCGGCAGCATTTCTCCTTTACCAAATCTGGTTACTAGGGCAACAGAGCCTTACTGGAAGTGGTGTTCTAGGTTGTAAATTAGAATGGAATGTGCGAGGAAAAAGCCCTTTAAGTTTATGTCTCCTTACTTCTTGTTGGTATTTTTAACTTAATTTTTATTTTTTCTCACAGCAAACTTGATTACAATGTTTTGTTTGTTCTAGGTGTGCAAGATGTGGTTCTTTCACACATATACATATATCTATTCTTCTTCGGATCCTTTTCCCATGTAGGTTATGACACAATGTTGAGTAGTCTTCTCTTGGTATTGCGTAGGTCTTTGGTGATTCTATATTTCACATGTGTTTGTATCTCTCTGTTAACCTCAATATGGTAATGTATCCAATCCTCACACCTGTCCATTTGGTGAACCATAAGTTTTTTAATGAATCTATGAAAGTGTTTCTCTGTGGAAATATCTTTGTTTGTATCATTTTTTAGGTAACACCTATATGTGATACGATAGGATATGTGTTTTTCGCTTTCTCACTTACTCCAAGTTGCGTGATTACTTCTAGACTCATCTGTGGTGCTGGAAATGGCATCGTTTCATTTTTTTCACTAGCTCATATTCCATCTGTACAGGTAGCAGTTCTTCTTTGTCCACCCATCTGTCGGTGGACTTTTTGGTTACTTCCATATCTTGGCTACTGTAATACTATGCAATGCAGATTTGCGTGCCTGTGTCCTTCCAATTCTGTCTTCTTAGTTTATAGGTCCAGGAATAGGTCTGCTGGAACATATGGTAGCTCAATGTTTACCTTTTAAAGGCACCTCTATTCTGTTCTCCTTAGTGGCTCTTTCCAGGTTACGTCCCACTTAAAGTGGAGGGTATGTATTTCTTCCCAGCTCCTTCAGGATTTATTCTTTGTAGTTTTTGCTGATGGTTATTCTGAGTGGTGTGAGCTGATACCTCTTTGTGGTTGAATTTGCATGTGTCTCATAATGCGTTGAAATTGATCTTTAAGACATGTCCTTTTTATTTTTCCAGCTGTGATTAGAGCTTATTTCTTCAAAGTGTTTTCTTAAAGTATGTGTCACCATTTGAAATATTTTGGCCATTATCTCCCTCAAGACATTTTGAGGGCAGGTTTCATTTACAGCCCTGCAGTACTTGTTCATATGAAGTGACCATTAGCTCAGGCTTTAAACCTGCTTTTGCAGGTAACGGCCAGAGAGCGGCAGCCTTTCTACGTTCCCCTTGCTGGTACTAGGGAAACAGACCTACCGGCCAGTGGTGTTCTTCGGTTATAAGTTAGAGTGCCATGTGCCCGGATAAACCCACAAATGTTGATGTCTCCTTGCTTTTGTTTGTTTTTAAATTTCATTTATAGTTATTATTAGAGTAATATTCCATTGTGTACGTGGACCACTTCTTCTTGGTGCATTCCTCGGTTGATGGACATTTTCATTGCTTCCAAGTGCTGGCTATGGTAAATCTTGCTGGCGTACAGGTTTGCCAGCCTGTGACTTTTTGATTCTCATTTTCTCAGGTGATAGGCCAAGCAGTGGTTGTGATTGATTGACTGGTAGCTCAATGTTTCCCTTTTCAAAGCACCTACACTGTGTTTTCATTAGTGGCTCTTTACATGCCCCCCCTTACAACCGAGGGTACGCATTTCTCCACACTCCCTTCACCGTTTATTTTTTGCAGCATTTTTCCTAATGGCCATTCTGACTGCTGTGAGCTGATAGGTTTTTGTAATATGGGTATGCCTGTCATTAAATTTTTTAAAATTCATCATATTCCTACATCGTTCTCTTTTCTCTTAAAAGAAAAAACCGTGAGTACAATGTAGCTCTTGAAATAGTCTTCTTCAAAGGTTGCCCTCTTTTGAATTTTTTGGTCGATTTTGGACCCCAGAAATTTTCTGGAGGGCAGGTGTCATTTACAGAACTGCAAGTTGGTGAAAATTTAGTGACCTTTCGCAGTGGGTTCAAACCTGCTGTTGTGGGAAACGGCCACAAGGAGGTAGCATTTCTCCATTCCCCAATCTGGGTACTAGGGCAGCAGAGCCTTTCTGGAAGTCATTGTCCTAGGTTGTAAATTAGAATGGAATTTGCCAGGAGAAATCCCCATAAGTTTATGTCTCATTACTTCTTCTTGGTTTTTAAAAGTTTTTTAATCTGGGTAAAGTTTAGAATATTGTTTATCCTAGGTGTACACAATCTGGTTCATTTGTACATTATGTATGTCTATTAATGTACAGATCCTCTTCCCATGTAAAATATTACAGTGTTCCGTCGACCTCCCTTGCTATATGTTCGGTCTTTTTGATACATGTACAAAATATGTATTTGTATATGTATAGTAACACTAATCTTCATTTCTCAATTTCCCCCCTCCTTTCCTTTCAGATGAGCATAGTTTGTTTTCTCAGCCTGTGAGTGTCTTTCTCTTTGGAAATACGTTCATCTGTGCCAGTTATTAGATAATGCCATAAGTGATAATATAGGATATAGGTGTTTTGCTTTCCGACCTACTTCATGTTTTGTGATTATCTCCAGGCTCATCTATGGTGCCTCAAAGAGCAGTGCTTCAATGTTTTCCATGGCTAATATTCCATGTGTACATGGACCACTTCTTCTTGGTGCATTCCTCTGTTGATGGACATTTTCGTTGCTTCCAAGTGTTGCCTATGGTAAATATTGCTGGAGTGCAGGATTGCCAGCCTGTGATTTTTGATTTTCCTTTTCTCAGGGGATAGACCCAGCAGTGGGTATGATTGATTGACTGGTATGGTAGCTCAACGTTTACCTTTTCAAGGCACCTCAATTGTGCTTTCATTAGTGGCTCTTACCACGTCCCCCTTAGAATCGAGGGTACGCATTTCTCCACAATCACGTCAGCATTTCTAGTTTGCAGCATTTTTGTTGATGGCCATTCTGACTGGTGTGAGCTGACAGGTTTTTGTAATTTGGGTTTACATGTCTGTAAATATTCCTACAATTCATCATTTTTCCACGCCTTTTACTTTTCTGTTAAAAGAAAAAAGAAAGAAAGTGTGAGTGTAATATACCTCTTCAAATTTTCTTTTTGGAAGGTTGCACTCTAGAATTTTTTGGTCGATTTTCGACCTCAGTATTTTTTGGAGGGCCGGTGTCATTTACAGACCTGCAATTGGTGAATAATTAGTGACCTTTTGCAGTGGGTTCAAAGCTGCTGTTGTGGGAAACGGCCACAAGGATGCAGCATTTCTCGATTCCCAAATCTGGGTACTAGGGCAGCAGAGCCGTTCTGGAAGTTGTCTGCCTAGGTTTTCAATTTGGATGGAATGTGCCAGGAAAACCCCCCATAAGTTTATGTCTCATTACTCCTAGTTCGTTGTTTTAATTTTTTCAATTGGGGTAATGGTTAGAATGTTGCTTGTCCAAGGTGTACACACTCTGGTTCATCTACATATCATATATACCTATTTATGTAGAGATCCTCTTCCCGTGTAAATTATTACAGAGTGTTCCGTAATCCTTCCTTGCTATATGGTCGGTCTTTTTGATATATGTATATAATATGTATTTGTATACATATGGTAACGCTAATCTTCATGTATCCATTCCCCCCACCTTTCCTTTTAGATAAGCATAGTTTTTTTTTTTAATAAGTCTGTGATTGCCTTTCTCTGTGGAAATATGTTCATTTGTGTCAGTTATTAGATAACGCCTATAAGTGATATCATAGGTTATAGGACTTTTCCTTTCCGACTTACCTCATGTTCTGTGATTATCTCCAAGATCATCTATGGTGCCTCAAAGAGCAGTGTTTCATTGTTTTCCATGGCTAGTATTCATTGTGTACATGGACCACTTCTTCTTTATCCTTTCGTCTGTTGATGGACATTTTGGTTGCTTCACTGTCTTGTCTATTGTGAATAAGGCTGCAGTGCAGCTTTTGCAGCCCGGGTCTTCTTCATTCTGGTCTTCTCAGGTGAGAGGCCCTTTGGTGCGCCTGCTGGATTGAATGGTACCTCAATTTTTCTTTTCAACGCAGCTTCTTTCTGTTCTCATTATTAGCGTTTAACCCTTTTACATCTCACCAGCAGCTAGAGGGTACACAGTTCTCTTAAACCTCTTCAGCATTTATTGTTTGTAGACTTTTTGCCAATGGTCAGTCGACTGGTGTGAGTTGAAAACTTTTTGTAGATTAGATTGCATGAGTCTAATACTTCCTGAGGCTGAGCTTTTATCCATTTTCCTTTTTTTTTAAAAGAGAGTGAGTAAAACTTACCTCTTCATACTATCTTCGTGAACATTTTGCCTGTTTTGAATTTTTTTATCCATTCCCTACCTCAGCACAATTTTGAGGGCAGGTGTCCTTTACAGCCCTGAGTCCTTGTGAATGGTAAGTGACCATTAGCTGGGGGTTAAAAGCTGCTCTTGCGGGAATCGGCCACAAGGCGGCAGCATTTCTCCTTTACCAAATCTGGTTACTAGGGCAACAGAGCCTTACTGGAAGTGGTGTTCTAGGTTGTAAATTAGAATGGAATGTGCGAGGAAAAAGCCCTTTAAGTTTATGTCTCCTTACTTCTTGTTGGTATTTTTAACTTAATTTTTATTTTTTCTCACAGCAAACTTGATTACAATGTTTTGTTTGTTCTAGGTGTGCAAGATGTGGTTCTTTCACACATATACATATATCTATTCTTCTTCGGATCCTTTTCCCATGTAGGTTATGACACAATGTTGAGTAGTCTTCTCTTGGTATTGCGTAGGTCTTTGGTGATTCTATATTTCACATGTGTTTGTATCTCTCTGTTAACCTCAATATGGTAATGTATCCAATCCTCACACCTGTCCATTTGGTGAACCATAAGTTTTTTAATGAATCTATGAAAGTGTTTCTCTGTGGAAATATCTTTGTTTGTATCATTTTTTAGGTAACACCTATATGTGATACGATAGGATATGTGTTTTTCGCTTTCTCACTTACTCCAAGTTGCGTGATTACTTCTAGACTCATCTGTGGTGCTGGAAATGGCATCGTTTCATTTTTTTCACTAGCTCATATTCCATCTGTACAGGTAGCAGTTCTTCTTTGTCCACCCATCTGTCGGTGGACTTTTTGGTTACTTCCATATCTTGGCTACTGTAATACTATGCAATGCAGATTTGCGTGCCTGTGTCCTTCCAATTCTGTCTTCTTAGTTTATAGGTCCAGGAATAGGTCTGCTGGAACATATGGTAGCTCAATGTTTACCTTTTAAAGGCACCTCTATTCTGTTCTCCTTAGTGGCTCTTTCCAGGTTACGTCCCACTTAAAGTGGAGGGTATGTATTTCTTCCCAGCTCCTTCAGGATTTATTCTTTGTAGTTTTTGCTGATGGTTATTCTGAGTGGTGTGAGCTGATACCTCTTTGTGGTTGAATTTGCATGTGTCTCATAATGCGTTGAAATTGATCTTTAAGACATGTCCTTTTTATTTTTCCAGCTGTGATTAGAGCTTATTTCTTCAAAGTGTTTTCTTAAAGTATGTGTCACCATTTGAAATATTTTGGCCATTATCTCCCTCAAGACATTTTGAGGGCAGGTTTCATTTACAGCCCTGCAGTACTTGTTCATATGAAGTGACCATTAGCTCAGGCTTTAAACCTGCTTTTGCAGGTAACGGCCAGAGAGCGGCAGCCTTTCTACGTTCCCCTTGCTGGTACTAGGGAAACAGACCTACCGGCCAGTGGTGTTCTTCGGTTATAAGTTAGAGTGCCATGTGCCCGGATAAACCCACAAATGTTGATGTCTCCTTGCTTTTGTTTGTTTTTAAATTTCATTTATATTTATTATTAGAGTAATATTCCATTGTGTACGTGGACCACTTCTTCTTGGTGCATTCCTCGGTTGATGGACATTTTCATTGCTTCCAAGTGCTGGCTATGGTAAATCTTGCTGGCGTACAGGTTTGCCAGCCTGTGACTTTTTGATTCTCATTTTCTCAGGTGATAGGCCAAGCAGTGGTTGTGATTGATTGACTGGTAGCTCAATGTTTCCCTTTTCAAAGCACCTACACTGTGTTTTCATTAGTGGCTCTTTACATGCCCCCCCTTACAACCGAGGGTACGCATTTCTCCACACTCCCTTCACCGTTTATTTTTTGCAGCATTTTTCCTAATGGCCATTCTGACTGCTGTGAGCTGATAGGTTTTTGTAATATGGGTATGCCTGTCATTAAATTTTTTAAAATTCATCATATTCCTACATCGTTCTCTTTTCTCTTAAAAGAAAAAACCGTGAGTACAATATAGCTCTTGAAATTGTCTTCTTCGAAGGTTGCCCTCTTTTGAATTTTTTGGTCGATTTTTGACCCCAGAAATTTTCTGGAGGGCAGGTGTCATTTACAGAACTGCAAGTTGGTGAAAATTTAGTGACCTTTCGCAGTGGGTTCAAACCTGCTGTTGTGGGAAACGGCCACAAGGAGGTAGCATTTCTCCATTCCCCAATCTGGGTACTAGGGCAGCAGAGCCTTTCTGGAAGTCATTGTCCTAGGTTGTAAATTAGAATGGAATTTGCCAGGAGAAATCCCCAGAAGTTTATGTCTCATTACTTCTTCTTGGTTTTTAAAAGTTTTTTAATCTGGGTAAAGTTTAGAATATTGTTTATCCTAGGTGTACACAATCTGGTTCATTTGTACATTATGTATGTCTATTAATGTACAGATCCTCTTCCCATGTAAAATATTACAGTGTTCCGTCGACCTCCCTTGCTATATGTTCGGACTTTTTGATACATGTACAAAATATGTATTTGTATATGTATAGTACCACTAATCTTCATTTCTCAATTTCCCCCCTCCTTTCCTTTCAGATGAGCATAGTTTGTTTTCTCAGCCTGTGAGTGTCTTTCTCTTTGGAAATACGTTCATCTGTGCCAGTTATTAGATAATGCCATAAGTGATAATATAGGATATAGGTGTTTTGCTTTCCGACCTACTTCATGTTTTGTGATTATCTCCAGGCTCATCTATGGTGCCTCAAAGAGCAGTGCTTCAATGTTTTCCATGGCTAATATTCCATGTGTACATGGACCACTTCTTCTTGGTGCATTCCTCTGTTGATGGACATTTTCGTTGCTTCCAAGTGTTGCCTATGGTAAATATTGCTGGAGTGCAGGATTGCCAGCCTGTGATTTTTGATTTTCCTTTTCTCAGGGGATAGACCCAGCAGTGGGTATGATTGATTGACTGGTATGGTAGCTCAACGTTTACCTTTTCAAGGCACCTCAATTGTGCTTTCATTAGTGGCTCTTACCACGTCCCCCTTAGAATCGAGGGTACGCATTTCTCCACAATCACGTCAGCATTTCTAGTTTGCAGCATTTTTGTTGATGGCCATTCTGACTGGTGTGAGCTGACAGGTTTTTGTAATTTGGGTTTACATGTCTGTAAAAATTCCTACAATTCATCATTTTTCCACGCCTTTTACTTTTCTGTTAAAAGAAAAAAGAAAGAAAGTGTGAGTGTAATATACCTCTTCAAATTTTCTTTTTGGAAGGTTGCACTCTAGAATTTTTTGGTCGATTTTCGACCTCAGTATTTTTTGGAGGGCCGGTGTCATTTACAGACCTGCAATTGGTGAATAATTAGTGACCTTTTGCAGTGGGTTCAAAGCTGCTGTTGTGGGAAACGGCCACAAGGATGCAGCATTTCTCGATTCCCAAATCTGGGTACTAGGGCAGCAGAGCCGTTCTGGAAGTTGTCTGCCTAGGTTTTCAATTTGGATGGAATGTGCCAGGAAAACCCCCCATAAGTTTATGTCTCATTACTCCTAGTTCGTTGTTTTAATTTTTTCAATTGGGGTAATGGTTAGAATGTTGCTTGTCCAAGGTGTACACACTCTGGTTCATCTACATATCATATATACCTATTTATGTAGAGATCCTCTTCCCGTGTAAATTATTACAGAGTGTTCCGTAATCCTTCCTTGCTATATGGTCGGTCTTTTTGATATATGTATATAATATGTATTTGTATACATATGGTAACGCTAATCTTCATGTATCCATTCCCCCCACCTTTCCTTTTAGATAAGCATAGTTTTTTTTTTTTAATAAGTCTGTGATTGCCTTTCTCTGTGGAAATATGTTCATTTGTGTCAGTTATTAGATAACGCCTATAAGTGATATCATAGGTTATAGGACTTTTCCTTTCCGACTTACCTCATGTTCTGTGATTATCTCCAAGATCATCTATGGTGCCTCAAAGAGCAGTGTTTCATTGTTTTCCATGGCTAGTATTCATTGTGTACATGGACCACTTCTTCTTTATCCTTTCGTCTGTTGATGGACATTTTGGTTGCTTCACTGTCTTGTCTATTGTGAATAAGGCTGCAGTGCAGCTTTTGCAGCCCGGGTCTTCTTCATTCTGGTCTTCTCAGGTGAGAGGCCCTTTGGTGCGCCTGCTGGATTGAATGGTACCTCAATTTTTCTTTTCAACGCAGCTTCTTTCTGTTCTCATTATTAGCGTTTAACCCTTTTACATCTCACCAGCAGCTAGAGGGTACACAGTTCTCTTAAACCTCTTCAGCATTTATTGTTTGTAGACTTTTTGCCAATGGTCAGTCGACTGGTGTGAGTTGAAAACTTTTTGTAGATTAGATTGCATGAGTCTAATACTTCCTGAGGCTGAGCTTTTATCCATTTTCCTTTTTTTTTAAAAGAGAGTGAGTAAAACTTACCTCTTCATACTATCTTCGTGAACATTTTGCCTGTTTTGAATTTTTTTATCCATTCCCTACCTCAGCACAATTTTGAGGGCAGGTGTCCTTTACAGCCCTGAGTCCTTGTGAATGGTAAGTGACCATTAGCTGGGGGTTAAAAGCTGCTCTTGCGGGAATCGGCCACAAGGCGGCAGCATTTCTCCTTTACCAAATCTGGTTACTAGGGCAACAGAGCCTTACTGGAAGTGGTGTTCTAGGTTGTAAATTAGAATGGAATGTGCGAGGAAAAAGCCCTTTAAGTTTATGTCTCCTTACTTCTTGTTGGTATTTTTAACTTAATTTTTATTTTTTCTCACAGCAAACTTGATTACAATGTTTTGTTTGTTCTAGGTGTGCAAGATGTGGTTCTTTCACACATATACATATATCTATTCTTCTTCGGATCCTTTTCCCATGTAGGTTATGACACAATGTTGAGTAGTCTTCTCTTGGTATTGCGTAGGTCTTTGGTGATTCTATATTTCACATGTGTTTGTATCTCTCTGTTAACCTCAATATGGTAATGTATCCAATCCTCACACCTGTCCATTTGGTGAACCATAAGTTTTTTAATGAATCTATGAAAGTGTTTCTCTGTGGAAATATCTTTGTTTGTATCATTTTTTAGGTAACACCTATATGTGATACGATAGGATATGTGTTTTTCGCTTTCTCACTTACTCCAAGTTGCGTGATTACTTCTAGACTCATCTGTGGTGCTGGAAATGGCATCGTTTCATTTTTTTCACTAGCTCATATTCCATCTGTACAGGTAGCAGTTCTTCTTTGTCCACCCATCTGTCGGTGGACTTTTTGGTTACTTCCATATCTTGGCTACTGTAATACTATGCAATGCAGATTTGCGTGCCTGTGTCCTTCCAATTCTGTCTTCTTAGTTTATAGGTCCAGGAATAGGTCTGCTGGAACATATGGTAGCTCAATGTTTACCTTTTAAAGGCACCTCTATTCTGTTCTCCTTAGTGGCTCTTTCCAGGTTACGTCCCACTTAAAGTGGAGGGTATGTATTTCTTCCCAGCTCCTTCAGGATTTATTCTTTGTAGTTTTTGCTGATGGTTATTCTGAGTGGTGTGAGCTGATACCTCTTTGTGGTTGAATTTGCATGTGTCTCATAATGCGTTGAAATTGATCTTTAAGACATGTCCTTTTTATTTTTCCAGCTGTGATTAGAGCTTATTTCTTCAAAGTGTTTTCTTAAAGTATGTGTCACCATTTGAAATATTTTGGCCATTATCTCCCTCAAGACATTTTGAGGGCAGGTTTCATTTACAGCCCTGCAGTACTTGTTCATATGAAGTGACCATTAGCTCAGGCTTTAAACCTGCTTTTGCAGGTAACGGCCAGAGAGCGGCAGCCTTTCTACGTTCCCCTTGCTGGTACTAGGGAAACAGACCTACCGGCCAGTGGTGTTCTTCGGTTATAAGTTAGAGTGCCATGTGCCCGGATAAACCCACAAATGTTGATGTCTCCTTGCTTTTGTTTGTTTTTAAATTTCATTTATATTTATTATTAGAGTAATATTCCATTGTGTACGTGGACCACTTCTTCTTGGTGCATTCCTCGGTTGATGGACATTTTCATTGCTTCCAAGTGCTGGCTATGGTAAATCTTGCTGGCGTACAGGTTTGCCAGCCTGTGACTTTTTGATTCTCATTTTCTCAGGTGATAGGCCAAGCAGTGGTTGTGATTGATTGACTGGTAGCTCAATGTTTCCCTTTTCAAAGCACCTACACTGTGTTTTCATTAGTGGCTCTTTACATGCCCCCCCTTACAACCGAGGGTACGCATTTCTCCACACTCCCTTCACCGTTTATTTTTTGCAGCATTTTTCCTAATGGCCATTCTGACTGCTGTGAGCTGATAGGTTTTTGTAATATGGGTATGCCTGTCATTAAATTTTTTAAAATTCATCATATTCCTACATCGTTCTCTTTTCTCTTAAAAGAAAAAACCGTGAGTACAATGTAGCTCTTGAAATTGTCTTCTTCGAAGGTTGCCCTCTTTTGAATTTTTTGGTCGATTTTTGACCCCAGAAATTTTCTGGAGGGCAGGTGTCATTTACAGAACTGCAAGTTGGTGAAAATTTAGTGACCTTTCGCAGTGGGTTCAAACCTGCTGTTGTGGGAAACGGCCACAAGGAGGTAGCATTTCTCCATTCCCCAATCTGGGTACTAGGGCAGCAGAGCCTTTCTGGAAGTCATTGTCCTAGGTTGTAAATTAGAATGGAATTTGCCAGGAGAAATCCCCATAAGTTTATGTCTCATTACTTCTTCTTGGTTTTTAAAAGTTTTTTAATCTGGGTAAAGTTTAGAATATTGTTTATCCTAGGTGTACACAATCTGGTTCATTTGTACATTATGTATGTCTATTAATGTACAGATCCTCTTCCCATGTAAAATATTACAGTGTTCCGTCGACCTCCCTTGCTATATGTTCGGTCTTTTTGATACATGTACAAAATATGTATTTGTATATGTATAGTAACACTAATCTTCATTTCTCAATTTCCCCCCTCCTTTCCTTTCAGATGAGCATAGTTTGTTTTCTCAGCCTGTGAGGGTCTTTCTCTTTGGAAATACGTTCATCTGTGCCAGTTATTAGATAATGCCATAAGTGACAATATAGGATATAGGTGTTTTGCTTTCCGACCTACTTCATGTTTTGTGATTATCTCCAGGCTCATCTATGGTGCCTCAAAGAGCAGTGCTTCAATGTTTTCCATGGCTAATATTCCATGTGTACATGGACCACTTCTTCTTGGTGCATTCCTCTGTTGATGGACATTTTCGTTGCTTCCAAGTGTTGCCTATGGTAAATATTGCTGGAGTGCAGGATTGCCAGCCTGTGATTTTTGATTTTCCTTTTCTCAGGGGATAGACCCAGCAGTGGGTATGATTGATTGACTGGTATGGTAGCTCAACGTTTACCTTTTCAAGGCACCTCAATTGTGCTTTCATTAGTGGCTCTTACCACGTCCCCCTTAGAATCGAGGGTACGCATTTCTCCACAATCACGTCAGCATTTCTAGTTTGCAGCATTTTTGTTGATGGCCATTCTGACTGGTGTGAGCTGACAGGTTTTTGTAATTTGGGTTTACATGTCTGTAAAAATTCCTACAATTCATCATTTTTCCACGCCTTTTACTTTTCTGTTAAAAGAAAAAAGAAAGAAAGTGTGAGTGTAATATACCTCTTCAAATTTTCTTTTTGGAAGGTTGCACTCTAGAATTTTTTGGTCGATTTTCGACCTCAGTATTTTTTGGAGGGCCGGTGTCATTTACAGACCTGCAATTGGTGAATAATTAGTGACCTTTTGCAGTGGGTTCAAAGCTGCTGTTGTGGGAAACGGCCACAAGGATGCAGCATTTCTCGATTCCCAAATCTGGGTACTAGGGCAGCAGAGCCGTTCTGGAAGTTGTCTGCCTAGGTTTTCAATTTGGATGGAATGTGCCAGGAAAACCCCCCATAAGTTTATGTCTCATTACTCCTAGTTCGTTGTTTTAATTTTTTCAATTGGGGTAATGGTTAGAATGTTGCTTGTCCAAGGTGTACACACTCTGGTTCATCTACATATCATATATACCTATTTATGTAGAGATCCTCTTCCCGTGTAAATTATTACAGAGTGTTCCGTAATCCTTCCTTGCTATATGGTCGGTCTTTTTGATATATGTATATAATATGTATTTGTATACATATGGTAACGCTAATCTTCATGTATCCATTCCCCCCACCTTTCCTTTTAGATAAGCATAGTTTTTTTTTTTAATAAGTCTGTGATTGCCTTTCTCTGTGGAAATATGTTCATTTGTGTCAGTTATTAGATAACGCCTATAAGTGATATCATAGGTTATAGGACTTTTCCTTTCCGACTTACCTCATGTTCTGTGATTATCTCCAAGATCATCTATGGTGCCTCAAAGAGCAGTGTTTCATTGTTTTCCATGGCTAGTATTCATTGTGTACATGGACCACTTCTTCTTTATCCTTTCGTCTGTTGATGGACATTTTGGTTGCTTCACTGTCTTGTCTATTGTGAATAAGGCTGCAGTGCAGCTTTTGCAGCCCGGGTCTTCTTCATTCTGGTCTTCTCAGGTGAGAGGCCCTTTGGTGCGCCTGCTGGATTGAATGGTACCTCAATTTTTCTTTTCAACGCAGCTTCTTTCTGTTCTCATTATTAGCGTTTAACCCTTTTACATCTCACCAGCAGCTAGAGGGTACACAGTTCTCTTAAACCTCTTCAGCATTTATTGTTTGTAGACTTTTTGCCAATGGTCAGTCGACTGGTGTGAGTTGAAAACTTTTTGTAGATTAGATTGCATGAGTCTAATACTTCCTGAGGCTGAGCTTTTATCCATTTTCCTTTTTTTTTAAAAGAGAGTGAGTAAAACTTACCTCTTCATACTATCTTCGTGAACATTTTGCCTGTTTTGAATTTTTTTATCCATTCCCTACCTCAGCACAATTTTGAGGGCAGGTGTCCTTTACAGCCCTGAGTCCTTGTGAATGGTAAGTGACCATTAGCTGGGGGTTAAAAGCTGCTCTTGCGGGAATCGGCCACAAGGCGGCAGCATTTCTCCTTTACCAAATCTGGTTACTAGGGCAACAGAGCCTTACTGGAAGTGGTGTTCTAGGTTGTAAATTAGAATGGAATGTGCGAGGAAAAAGCCCTTTAAGTTTATGTCTCCTTACTTCTTGTTGGTATTTTTAACTTAATTTTTATTTTTTCTCACAGCAAACTTGATTACAATGTTTTGTTTGTTCTAGGTGTGCAAGATGTGGTTCTTTCACACATATACATATATCTATTCTTCTTCGGATCCTTTTCCCATGTAGGTTATGACACAATGTTGAGTAGTCTTCTCTTGGTATTGCGTAGGTCTTTGGTGATTCTATATTTCACATGTGTTTGTATCTCTCTGTTAACCTCAATATGGTAATGTATCCAATCCTCACACCTGTCCATTTGGTGAACCATAAGTTTTTTAATGAATCTATGAAAGTGTTTCTCTGTGGAAATATCTTTGTTTGTATCATTTTTTAGGTAACACCTATATGTGATACGATAGGATATGTGTTTTTCGCTTTCTCACTTACTCCAAGTTGCGTGATTACTTCTAGACTCATCTGTGGTGCTGGAAATGGCATCGTTTCATTTTTTTCACTAGCTCATATTCCATCTGTACAGGTAGCAGTTCTTCTTTGTCCACCCATCTGTCGGTGGACTTTTTGGTTACTTCCATATCTTGGCTACTGTAATACTATGCAATGCAGATTTGCGTGCCTGTGTCCTTCCAATTCTGTCTTCTTAGTTTATAGGTCCAGGAATAGGTCTGCTGGAACATATGGTAGCTCAATGTTTACCTTTTAAAGGCACCTCTATTCTGTTCTCCTTAGTGGCTCTTTCCAGGTTACGTCCCACTTAAAGTGGAGGGTATGTATTTCTTCCCAGCTCCTTCAGGATTTATTCTTTGTAGTTTTTGCTGATGGTTATTCTGAGTGGTGTGAGCTGATACCTCTTTGTGGTTGAATTTGCATGTGTCTCATAATGCGTTGAAATTGATCTTTAAGACATGTCCTTTTTATTTTTCCAGCTGTGATTAGAGCTTATTTCTTCAAAGTGTTTTCTTAAAGTATGTGTCACCATTTGAAATATTTTGGCCATTATCTCCCTCAAGACATTTTGAGGGCAGGTTTCATTTACAGCCCTGCAGTACTTGTTCATATGAAGTGACCATTAGCTCAGGCTTTAAACCTGCTTTTGCAGGTAACGGCCAGAGAGCGGCAGCCTTTCTACGTTCCCCTTGCTGGTACTAGGGAAACAGACCTACCGGCCAGTGGTGTTCTTCGGTTATAAGTTAGAGTGCCATGTGCCCGGATAAACCCACAAATGTTGATGTCTCCTTGCTTTTGTTTGTTTTTAAATTTCATTTATAGTTATTATTAGAGTAATATTCCATTGTGTACGTGGACCACTTCTTCTTGGTGCATTCCTCGGTTGATGGACATTTTCATTGCTTCCAAGTGCTGGCTATGGTAAATCTTGCTGGCGTACAGGTTTGCCAGCCTGTGACTTTTTGATTCTCATTTTCTCAGGTGATAGGCCAAGCAGTGGTTGTGATTGATTGACTGGTAGCTCAATGTTTCCCTTTTCAAAGCACCTACACTGTGTTTTCATTAGTGGCTCTTTACATGCCCCCCCTTACAACCGAGGGTACGCATTTCTCCACACTCCCTTCACCGTTTATTTTTTGCAGCATTTTTCCTAATGGCCATTCTGACTGCTGTGAGCTGATAGGTTTTTGTAATATGGGTATGCCTGTCATTAAATTTTTTAAAATTCATCATATTCCTACATCGTTCTCTTTTCTCTTAAAAGAAAAAACCGTGAGTACAATGTAGCTCTTGAAATAGTCTTCTTCGAAGGTTGCCCTCTTTTGAATTTTTTGGTCGATTTTGGACCCCAGAAATTTTCTGGAGGGCAGGTGTCATTTACAGAACTGCAAGTTGGTGAAAATTTAGTGACCTTTCGCAGTGGGTTCAAACCTGCTGTTGTGGGAAACGGCCACAAGGAGGTAGCATTTCTCCATTCCCCAATCTGGGTACTAGGGCAGCAGAGCCTTTCTGGAAGTCATTGTCCTAGGTTGTAAATTAGAATGGAATTTGCCAGGAGAAATCCCCATAAGTTTATGTCTCATTACTTCTTCTTGGTTTTTAAAAGTTTTTTAATCTGGGTAAAGTTTAGAATATTGTTTATCCTAGGTGTACACAATCTGGTTCATTTGTACATTATGTATGTCTATTAATGTACAGATCCTCTTCCCATGTAAAATATTACAGTGTTCCGTCGACCTCCCTTGCTATATGTTCGGTCTTTTTGATACATGTACAAAATATGTATTTGTATATGTATAGTAACACTAATCTTCATTTCTCAATTTCCCCCCTCCTTTCCTTTCAGATGAGCATAGTTTGTTTTCTCAGCCTGTGAGTGTCTTTCTCTTTGGAAATACGTTCATCTGTGCCAGTTATTAGATAATGCCATAAGTGATAATATAGGATATAGGTGTTTTGCTTTCCGACCTACTTCATGTTTTGTGATTATCTCCAGGCTCATCTATGGTGCCTCAAAGAGCAGTGCTTCAATGTTTTCCATGGCTAATATTCCATGTGTACATGGACCACTTCTTCTTGGTGCATTCCTCTGTTGATGGACATTTTCGTTGCTTCCAAGTGTTGCCTATGGTAAATATTGCTGGAGTGCAGGATTGCCAGCCTGTGATTTTTGATTTTCCTTTTCTCAGGGGATAGACCCAGCAGTGGGTATGATTGATTGACTGGTATGGTAGCTCAACGTTTACCTTTTCAAGGCACCTCAATTGTGCTTTCATTAGTGGCTCTTACCACGTCCCCCTTAGAATCGAGGGTACGCATTTCTCCACAATCACGTCAGCATTTCTAGTTTGCAGCATTTTTGTTGATGGCCATTCTGACTGGTGTGAGCTGACAGGTTTTTGTAATTTGGGTTTACATGTCTGTAAAAATTCCTACAATTCATCATTTTTCCACGCCTTTTACTTTTCTGTTAAAAGAAAAAAGAAAGAAAGTGTGAGTGTAATATACCTCTTCAAATTTTCTTTTTGGAAGGTTGCACTCTAGAATTTTTTGGTCGATTTTCGACCTCAGTATTTTTTGGAGGGCCGGTGTCATTTACAGACCTGCAATTGGTGAATAATTAGTGACCTTTTGCAGTGGGTTCAAAGCTGCTGTTGTGGGAAACGGCCACAAGGATGCAGCATTTCTCGATTCCCAAATCTGGGTACTAGGGCAGCAGAGCCGTTCTGGAAGTTGTCTGCCTAGGTTTTCAATTTGGATGGAATGTGCCAGGAAAACCCCCCATAAGTTTATGTCTCATTACTCCTAGTTCGTTGTTTTAATTTTTTCAATTGGGGTAATGGTTAGAATGTTGCTTGTCCAAGGTGTACACACTCTGGTTCATCTACATATCATATATACCTATTTATGTAGAGATCCTCTTCCCGTGTAAATTATTACAGAGTGTTCCGTAATCCTTCCTTGCTATATGGTCGGTCTTTTTGATATATGTATATAATATGTATTTGTATACATATGGTAACGCTAATCTTCATGTATCCATTCCCCCCACCTTTCCTTTTAGATAAGCATAGTTTTTTTTTTTAATAAGTCTCTGATTGCCTTTCTCTGTGGAAATATGTTCATTTGTGTCAGTTATTAGATAACGCCTATAAGTGATATCATAGGTTATAGGACTTTTCCTTTCCGACTTACCTCATGTTCTGTGATTATCTCCAAGATCATCTATGGTGCCTCAAAGAGCAGTGTTTCATTGTTTTCCATGGCTAGTATTCATTGTGTACATGGACCACTTCTTCTTTATCCTTTCGTCTGTTGATGGACATTTTGGTTGCTTCACTGTCTTGTCTATTGTGAATAAGGCTGCAGTGCAGCTTTTGCAGCCCGGGTCTTCTTCATTCTGGTCTTCTCAGGTGAGAGGCCCTTTGGTGCGCCTGCTGGATTGAATGGTACCTCAATTTTTCTTTTCAACGCAGCTTCTTTCTGTTCTCATTATTAGCGTTTAACCCTTTTACATCTCACCAGCAGCTAGAGGGTACACAGTTCTCTTAAACCTCTTCAGCATTTATTGTTTGTAGACTTTTTGCCAATGGTCAGTCGACTGGTGTGAGTTGAAAACTTTTTGTAGATTAGATTGCATGAGTCTAATACTTCCTGAGGCTGAGCTTTTATCCATTTTCCTTTTTTTAAAAAGAGAGTGAGTAAAACTTACCTCTTCATACTATCTTCGTGAACATTTTGCCTGTTTTGAATTTTTTTATCCATTCCCTACCTCAGCACAATTTTGAGGGCAGGTGTCCTTTACAGCCCTGAGTCCTTGTGAATGGTAAGTGACCATTAGCTGGGGGTTAAAAGCTGCTCTTGCGGGAATCGGCCACAAGGCGGCAGCATTTCTCCTTTACCAAATCTGGTTACTAGGGCAACAGAGCCTTACTGGAAGTGGTGTTCTAGGTTGTAAATTAGAATGGAATGTGCGAGGAAAAAGCCCTTTAAGTTTATGTCTCCTTACTTCTTGTTGGTATTTTTAACTTAATTTTTATTTTTTCTCACAGCAAACTTGATTACAATGTTTTGTTTGTTCTAGGTGTGCAAGATGTGGTTCTTTCACACATATACATATATCTATTCTTCTTCGGATCCTTTTCCCATGTAGGTTATGACACAATGTTGAGTAGTCTTCTCTTGGTATTGCGTAGGTCTTTGGTGATTCTATATTTCACATGTGTTTGTATCTCTCTGTTAACCTCAATATGGTAATGTATCCAATCCTCACACCTGTCCATTTGGTGAACCATAAGTTTTTTAATGAATCTATGAAAGTGTTTCTCTGTGGAAATATCTTTGTTTGTATCATTTTTTAGGTAACACCTATATGTGATACGATAGGATATGTGTTTTTCGCTTTTTCACTTACTCCAAGTTGCGTGATTACTTCTAGACTCATCTGTGGTGCTGGAAATGGCATCGTTTCATTTTTTTCACTAGCTCATATTCCATCTGTACAGGTAGCAGTTCTTCTTTGTCCACCCATCTGTCGGTGGACTTTTTGGTTACTTCCATATCTTGGCTACTGTAATACTATGCAATGCAGATTTGCGTGCCTGTGTCCTTCCAATTCTGTCTTCTTAGTTTATAGGTCCAGGAATAGGTCTGCTGGAACATATGGTAGCTCAATGTTTACCTTTTAAAGGCACCTCTATTCTGTTCTCCTTAGTGGCTCTTTCCAGGTTACGTCCCACTTAAAGTGGAGGGTATGTATTTCTTCCCAGCTCCTTCAGGATTTATTCTTTGTAGTTTTTGCTGATGGTTATTCTGAGTGGTGTGAGCTGATACCTCTTTGTGGTTGAATTTGCATGTGTCTCATAATGCGTTGAAATTGATCTTTAAGACATGTCCTTTTTATTTTTCCAGCTGTGATTAGAGCTTATTTCTTCAAAGTGTTTTCTTAAAGTATGTGTCACCATTTGAAATATTTTGGCCATTATCTCCCTCAAGACATTTTGAGGGCAGGTTTCATTTACAGCCCTGCAGTACTTGTTCATATGAAGTGACCATTAGCTCAGGCTTTAAACCTGCTTTTGCAGGTAACGGCCAGAGAGCGGCAGCCTTTCTACGTTCCCCTTGCTGGTACTAGGGAAACAGACCTACCGGCCAGTGGTGTTCTTCGGTTATAAGTTAGAGTGCCATGTGCCCGGATAAACCCACAAATGTTGATGTCTCCTTGCTTTTGTTTGTTTTTAAATTTCATTTATATTTATTATTAGAGTAATATTCCATTGTGTACGTGGACCACTTCTTCTTGGTGCATTCCTCGGTTGATGGACATTTTCATTGCTTCCAAGTGCTGGCTATGGTAAATCTTGCTGGCGTACAGGTTTGCCAGCCTGTGACTTTTTGATTCTCATTTTCTCAGGTGATAGGCCAAGCAGTGGTTGTGATTGATTGACTGGTAGCTCAATGTTTCCCTTTTCAAAGCACCTACACTGTGTTTTCATTAGTGGCTCTTTACATGCCCCCCCTTACAACCGAGGGTACGCATTTCTCCACACTCCCTTCACCGTTTATTTTTTGCAGCATTTTTCCTAATGGCCATTCTGACTGCTGTGAGCTGATAGGTTTTTGTAATATGGGTATGCCTGTCATTAAATTTTTTAAAATTCATCATATTCCTACATCGTTCTCTTTTCTCTTAAAAGAAAAAACCGTGAGTACAATGTAGCTCTTGAAATTGTCTTCTTCGAAGGTTGCCCTCTTTTGAATTTTTTGGTCGATTTTTGACCCCAGAAATTTTCTGGAGGGCAGGTGTCATTTACAGAACTGCAAGTTGGTGAAAATTTAGTGACCTTTCGCAGTGGGTTCAAACCTGCTGTTGTGGGAAACGGCCACAAGGAGGTAGCATTTCTCCATTCCCCAATCTGGGTACTAGGGCAGCAGAGCCTTTCTGGAAGTCATTGTCCTAGGTTGTAAATTAGAATGGAATTTGCCAGGAGAAATCCCCATAAGTTTATGTCTCATTACTTCTTCTTGGTTTTTAAAAGTTTTTTAATCTGGGTAAAGTTTAGAATATTGTTTATCCTAGGTGTACACAATCTGGTTCATTTGTACATTATGTATGTCTATTAATGTACAGATCCTCTTCCCATGTAAAATATTACAGTGTTCCGTCGACCTCCCTTGCTATATGTTCGGTCTTTTTGATACATGTACAAAATATGTATTTGTATATGTATAGTAACACTAATCTTCATTTCTCAATTTCCCCCCTCCTTTCCTTTCAGATGAGCATAGTTTGTTTTCTCAGCCTGTGAGTGTCTTTCTCTTTGGAAATACGTTCATCTGTGCCAGTTATTAGATAATGCCATAAGTGACAATATAGGATATAGGTGTTTTGCTTTCCGACCTACTTCATGTTTTGTGATTATCTCCAGGCTCATCTATGGTGCCTCAAAGAGCAGTGCTTCAATGTTTTCCATGGCTAATATTCCATGTGTACATGGACCACTTCTTCTTGGTGCATTCCTCTGTTGATGGACATTTTCGTTGCTTCCAAGTGTTGCCTATGGTAAATATTGCTGGAGTGCAGGATTGCCAGCCTGTGATTTTTGATTTTCCTTTTCTCAGGGGATAGACCCAGCAGTGGGTATGATTGATTGACTGGTATGGTAGCTCAACGTTTACCTTTTCAAGGCACCTCAATTGTGCTTTCATTAGTGGCTCTTACCACGTCCCCCTTAGAATCGAGGGTACGCATTTCTCCACAATCACGTCAGCATTTCTAGTTTGCAGCATTTTTGTTGATGGCCATTCTGACTGGTGTGAGCTGACAGGTTTTTGTAATTTGGGTTTACATGTCTGTAAAAATTCCTACAATTCATCATTTTTCCACGCCTTTTACTTTTCTGTTAAAAGAAAAAAGAAAGAAAGTGTGAGTGTAATATACCTCTTCAAATTTTCTTTTTGGAAGGTTGCACTCTAGAATTTTTTGGTCGATTTTCGACCTCAGTATTTTTTGGAGGGCCGGTGTCATTTACAGACCTGCAATTGGTGAATAATTAGTGACCTTTTGCAGTGGGTTCAAAGCTGCTGTTGTGGGAAACGGCCACAAGGATGCAGCATTTCTCGATTCCCAAATCTGGGTACTAGGGCAGCAGAGCCGTTCTGGAAGTTGTCTGCCTAGGTTTTCAATTTGGATGGAATGTGCCAGGAAAACCCCCCATAAGTTTATGTCTCATTACTCCTAGTTCGTTGTTTTAATTTTTTCAATTGGGGTAATGGTTAGAATGTTGCTTGTCCAAGGTGTACACACTCTGGTTCATCTACATATCATATATACCTATTTATGTAGAGATCCTCTTCCCGTGTAAATTATTACAGAGTGTTCCGTAATCCTTCCTTGCTATATGGTCGGTCTTTTTGATATATGTATATAATATGTATTTGTATACATATGGTAACGCTAATCTTCATGTATCCATTCCCCCCACCTTTCCTTTTAGATAAGCATAGTTTTTTTTTTTTAATAAGTCTGTGATTGCCTTTCTCTGTGGAAATATGTTCATTTGTGTCAGTTATTAGATAACGCCTATAAGTGATATCATAGGTTATAGGACTTTTCCTTTCCGACTTACCTCATGTTCTGTGATTATCTCCAAGATCATCTATGGTGCCTCAAAGAGCAGTGTTTCATTGTTTTCCATGGCTAGTATTCATTGTGTACATGGACCACTTCTTCTTTATCCTTTCGTCTGTTGATGGACATTTTGGTTGCTTCACTGTCTTGTCTATTGTGAATAAGGCTGCAGTGCAGCTTTTGCAGCCCGGGTCTTCTTCATTCTGGTCTTCTCAGGTGAGAGGCCCTTTGGTGCGCCTGCTGGATTGAATGGTACCTCAATTTTTCTTTTCAACGCAGCTTCTTTCTGTTCTCATTATTAGCGTTTAACCCTTTTACATCTCACCAGCAGCTAGAGGGTACACAGTTCTCTTAAACCTCTTCAGCATTTATTGTTTGTAGACTTTTTGCCAATGGTCAGTCGACTGGTGTGAGTTGAAAACTTTTTGTAGATTAGATTGCATGAGTCTAATACTTCCTGAGGCTGAGCTTTTATCCATTTTCCTTTTTTTTTAAAAGAGAGTGAGTAAAACTTACCTCTTCATACTATCTTCGTGAACATTTTGCCTGTTTTGAATTTTTTTATCCATTCCCTACCTCAGCACAATTTTGAGGGCAGGTGTCCTTTACAGCCCTGAGTCCTTGTGAATGGTAAGTGACCATTAGCTGGGGGTTAAAAGCTGCTCTTGCGGGAATCGGCCACAAGGCGGCAGCATTTCTCCTTTACCAAATCTGGTTACTAGGGCAACAGAGCCTTACTGGAAGTGGTGTTCTAGGTTGTAAATTAGAATGGAATGTGCGAGGAAAAAGCCCTTTAAGTTTATGTCTCCTTACTTCTTGTTGGTATTTTTAACTTAATTTTTATTTTTTCTCACAGCAAACTTGATTACAATGTTTTGTTTGTTCTAGGTGTGCAAGATGTGGTTCTTTCACACATATACATATATCTATTCTTCTTCGGATCCTTTTCCCATGTAGGTTATGACACAATGTTGAGTAGTCTTCTCTTGGTATTGCGTAGGTCTTTGGTGATTCTATATTTCACATGTGTTTGTATCTCTCTGTTAACCTCAATATGGTAATGTATCCAATCCTCACACCTGTCCATTTGGTGAACCATAAGTTTTTTAATGAATCTATGAAAGTGTTTCTCTGTGGAAATATCTTTGTTTGTATCATTTTTTAGGTAACACCTATATGTGATACGATAGGATATGTGTTTTTCGCTTTCTCACTTACTCCAAGTTGCGTGATTACTTCTAGACTCATCTATGGTGCTGGAAATGGCATCGTTTCATTTTTTTCACTAGCTCATATTCCATCTGTACAGGTAGCAGTTCTTCTTTGTCCACCCATCTGTCGGTGGACTTTTTGGTTACTTCCATATCTTGGCTACTGTAATACTATGCAATGCAGATTTGCGTGCCTGTGTCCTTCCAATTCTGTCTTCTTAGTTTATAGGTCCAGGAATAGGTCTGCTGGAACATATGGTAGCTCAATGTTTACCTTTTAAAGGCACCTCTATTCTGTTCTCCTTAGTGGCTCTTTCCAGGTTACGTCCCACTTAAAGTGGAGGGTATGTATTTCTTCCCAGCTCCTTCAGGATTTATTCTTTGTAGTTTTTGCTGATGGTTATTCTGAGTGGTGTGAGCTGATACCTCTTTGTGGTTGAATTTGCATGTGTCTCATAATGCGTTGAAATTGATCTTTAAGACATGTCCTTTTTATTTTTCCAGCTGTGATTAGAGCTTATTTCTTCAAAGTGTTTTCTTAAAGTATGTGTCACCATTTGAAATATTTTGGCCATTATCTCCCTCAAGACATTTTGAGGGCAGGTTTCATTTACAGCCCTGCAGTACTTGTTCATATGAAGTGACCATTAGCTCAGGCTTTAAACCTGCTTTTGCAGGTAACGGCCAGAGAGCGGCAGCCTTTCTACGTTCCCCTTGCTGGTACTAGGGAAACAGACCTACCGGCCAGTGGTGTTCTTCGGTTATAAGTTAGAGTGCCATGTGCCCGGATAAACCCACAAATGTTGATGTCTCCTTGCTTTTGTTTGTTTTTAAATTTCATTTATAGTTATTATTAGAGTAATATTCCATTGTGTACGTGGACCACTTCTTCTTGGTGCATTCCTCGGTTGATGGACATTTTCATTGCTTCCAAGTGCTGGCTATGGTAAATCTTGCTGGCGTACAGGTTTGCCAGCCTGTGACTTTTTGATTCTCATTTTCTCAGGTGATAGGCCAAGCAGTGGTTGTGATTGATTGACTGGTAGCTCAATGTTTCCCTTTTCAAAGCACCTACACTGTGTTTTCATTAGTGGCTCTTTACATGCCCCCCCTTACAACCGAGGGTACGCATTTCTCCACACTCCCTTCACCGTTTATTTTTTGCAGCATTTTTCCTAATGGCCATTCTGACTGCTGTGAGCTGATAGGTTTTTGTAATATGGGTATGCCTGTCATTAAATTTTTTAAAATTCATCATATTCCTACATCGTTCTCTTTTCTCTTAAAAGAAAAAACCGTGAGTACAATGTAGCTCTTGAAATAGTCTTCTTCGAAGGTTGCCCTCTTTTGAATTTTTTGGTCGATTTTGGACCCCAGAAATTTTCTGGAGGGCAGGTGTCATTTACAGAACTGCAAGTTGGTGAAAATTTAGTGACCTTTCGCAGTGGGTTCAAACCTGCTGTTGTGGGAAACGGCCACAAGGAGGTAGCATTTCTCCATTCCCCAATCTGGGTACTAGGGCAGCAGAGCCTTTCTGGAAGTCATTGTCCTAGGTTGTAAATTAGAATGGAATTTGCCAGGAGAAATCCCCATAAGTTTATGTCTCATTACTTCTTCTTGGTTTTTAAAAGTTTTTTAATCTGGGTAAAGTTTAGAATATTGTTTATCCTAGGTGTACACAATCTGGTTCATTTGTACATTATGTATGTCTATTAATGTACAGATCCTCTTCCCATGTAAAATATTACAGTGTTCCGTCGACCTCCCTTGCTATATGTTCGGTCTTTTTGATACATGTACAAAATATGTATTTGTATATGTATAGTAACACTAATCTTCATTTCTCAATTTCCCCCCTCCTTTCCTTTCAGATGAGCATAGTTTGTTTTCTCAGCCTGTGAGTGTCTTTCTCTTTGGAAATACGTTCATCTGTGCCAGTTATTAGATAATGCCATAAGTGATAATATAGGATATAGGTGTTTTGCTTTCCGACCTACTTCATGTTTTGTGATTATCTCCAGGCTCATCTATGGTGCCTCAAAGAGCAGTGCTTCAATGTTTTCCATGGCTAATATTCCATGTGTACATGGACCACTTCTTCTTGGTGCATTCCTCTGTTGATGGACATTTTCGTTGCTTCCAAGTGTTGCCTATGGTAAATATTGCTGGAGTGCAGGATTGCCAGCCTGTGATTTTTGATTTTCCTTTTCTCAGGGGATAGACCCAGCAGTGGGTATGATTGATTGACTGGTATGGTAGCTCAACGTTTACCTTTTCAAGGCACCTCAATTGTGCTTTCATTAGTGGCTCTTACCACGTCCCCCTTAGAATCGAGGGTACGCATTTCTCCACAATCACGTCAGCATTTCTAGTTTGCAGCATTTTTGTTGATGGCCATTCTGACTGGTGTGAGCTGACAGGTTTTTGTAATTTGGGTTTACATGTCTGTAAAAATTCCTACAATTCATCATTTTTCCACGCCTTTTACTTTTCTGTTAAAAGAAAAAAGAAAGAAAGTGTGAGTGTAATATACCTCTTCAAATTTTCTTTTTGGAAGGTTGCACTCTAGAATTTTTTGGTCGATTTTCGACCTCAGTATTTTTTGGAGGGCCGGTGTCATTTACAGACCTGCAATTGGTGAATAATTAGTGACCTTTTGCAGTGGGTTCAAAGCTGCTGTTGTGGGAAACGGCCACAAGGATGCAGCATTTCTCGATTCCCAAATCTGGGTACTAGGGCAGCAGAGCCGTTCTGGAAGTTGTCTGCCTAGGTTTTCAATTTGGATGGAATGTGCCAGGAAAACCCCCCATAAGTTTATGTCTCATTACTCCTAGTTCGTTGTTTTAATTTTTTCAATTCGGGTAATGGTTAGAATGTTGCTTGTCCAAGGTGTACACACTCTGGTTCATCTACATATCATATATACCTATTTATGTAGAGATCCTCTTCCCGTGTAAATTATTACAGAGTGTTCCGTAATCCTTCCTTGCTATATGGTCGGTCTTTTTGATATATGTATATAATATGTATTTGTATACATATGGTAACGCTAATCTTCATGTATCCATTCCCCCCACCTTTCCTTTTAGATAAGCATAGTTTTTTTTTTTAATAAGTCTCTGATTGCCTTTCTCTGTGGAAATATGTTCATTTGTGTCAGTTATTAGATAACGCCTATAAGTGATATCATAGGTTATAGGACTTTTCCTTTCCGACTTACCTCATGTTCTGTGATTATCTCCAAGATCATCTATGGTGCCTCAAAGAGCAGTGTTTCATTGTTTTCCATGGCTAGTATTCATTGTGTACATGGACCACTTCTTCTTTATCCTTTCGTCTGTTGATGGACATTTTGGTTGCTTCACTGTCTTGTCTATTGTGAATAAGGCTGCAGTGCAGCTTTTGCAGCCCGGGTCTTCTTCATTCTGGTCTTCTCAGGTGAGAGGCCCTTTGGTGCGCCTGCTGGATTGAATGGTACCTCAATTTTTCTTTTCAACGCAGCTTCTTTCTGTTCTCATTATTAGCGTTTAACCCTTTTACATCTCACCAGCAGCTAGAGGGTACACAGTTCTCTTAAACCTCTTCAGCATTTATTGTTTGTAGACTTTTTGCCAATGGTCAGTCGACTGGTGTGAGTTGAAAACTTTTTGTAGATTAGATTGCATGAGTCTAATACTTCCTGAGGCTGAGCTTTTATCCATTTTCCTTTTTTTAAAAAGAGAGTGAGTAAAACTTACCTCTTCATACTATCTTCGTGAACATTTTGCCTGTTTTGAATTTTTTTATCCATTCCCTACCTCAGCACAATTTTGAGGGCAGGTGTCCTTTACAGCCCTGAGTCCTTGTGAATGGTAAGTGACCATTAGCTGGGGGTTAAAAGCTGCTCTTGCGGGAATCGGCCACAAGGCGGCAGCATTTCTCCTTTACCAAATCTGGTTACTAGGGCAACACAGCCTTACTGGAAGTGGTGTTCTAGGTTGTAAATTAGAATGGAATGTGCGAGGAAAAAGCCCTTTAAGTTTATGTCTCCTTACTTCTTGTTGGTATTTTTAACTTAATTTTTATTTTTTCTCACAGCAAACTTGATTACAATGTTTTGTTTGTTCTAGGTGTGCAAGATGTGGTTCTTTCACACATATACATATATCTATTCTTCTTCGGATCCTTTTCCCATGTAGGTTATGACACAATGTTGAGTAGTCTTCTCTTGGTATTGCGTAGGTCTTTGGTGATTCTATATTTCACATGTGTTTGTATCTCTCTGTTAACCTCAATATGGTAATGTATCCAATCCTCACACCTGTCCATTTGGTGAACCATAAGTTTTTTAATGAATCTATGAAAGTGTTTCTCTGTGGAAATATCTTTGTTTGTATCATTTTTTAGGTAACACCTATATGTGATACGATAGGATATGTGTTTTTCGCTTTTTCACTTACTCCAAGTTGCGTGATTACTTCTAGACTCATCTGTGGTGCTGGAAATGGCATCGTTTCATTTTTTTCACTAGCTCATATTCCATCTGTACAGGTAGCAGTTCTTCTTTGTCCACCCATCTGTCGGTGGACTTTTTGGTTACTTCCATATCTTGGCTACTGTAATACTATGCAATGCAGATTTGCGTGCCTGTGTCCTTCCAATTCTGTCTTCTTAGTTTATAGGTCCAGGAATAGGTCTGCTGGAACATATGGTAGCTCAATGTTTACCTTTTAAAGGCACCTCTATTCTGTTCTCCTTAGTGGCTCTTTCCAGGTTACGTCCCACTTAAAGTGGAGGGTATGTATTTCTTCCCAGCTCCTTCAGGATTTATTCTTTGTAGTTTTTGCTGATGGTTATTCTGAGTGGTGTGAGCTGATACCTCTTTGTGGTTGAATTTGCATGTGTCTCATAATGCGTTGAAATTGATCTTTAAGACATGTCCTTTTTATTTTTCCAGCTGTGATTAGAGCTTATTTCTTCAAAGTGTTTTCTTAAAGTATGTGTCACCATTTGAAATATTTTGGCCATTATCTCCCTCAAGACATTTTGAGGGCAGGTTTCATTTACAGCCCTGCAGTACTTGTTCATATGAAGTGACCATTAGCTCAGGCTTTAAACCTGCTTTTGCAGGTAACGGCCAGAGAGCGGCAGCCTTTCTACGTTCCCCTTGCTGGTACTAGGGAAACAGACCTACCGGCCAGTGGTGTTCTTCGGTTATAAGTTAGAGTGCCATGTGCCCGGATAAACCCACAAATGTTGATGTCTCCTTGCTTTTGTTTGTTTTTAAATTTCATTTATATTTATTATTAGAGTAATATTCCATTGTGTACGTGGACCACTTCTTCTTGGTGCATTCCTCGGTTGATGGACATTTTCATTGCTTCCAAGTGCTGGCTATGGTAAATCTTGCTGGCGTACAGGTTTGCCAGCCTGTGACTTTTTGATTCTCATTTTCTCAGGTGATAGGCCAAGCAGTGGTTGTGATTGATTGACTGGTAGCTCAATGTTTCCCTTTTCAAAGCACCTACACTGTGTTTTCATTAGTGGCTCTTTACATGCCCCCCCTTACAACCGAGGGTACGCATTTCTCCACACTCCCTTCACCGTTTATTTTTTGCAGCATTTTTCCTAATGGCCATTCTGACTGCTGTGAGCTGATAGGTTTTTGTAATATGGGTATGCCTGTCATTAAATTTTTTAAAATTCATCATATTCCTACATCGTTCTCTTTTCTCTTAAAAGAAAAAACCGTGAGTACAATATAGCTCTTGAAATTGTCTTCTTCGAAGGTTGCCCTCTTTTGAATTTTTTGGTCGATTTTTGACCCCAGAAATTTTCTGGAGGGCAGGTGTCATTTACAGAACTGCAAGTTGGTGAAAATTTAGTGACCTTTCGCAGTGGGTTCAAACCTGCTGTTGTGGGAAACGGCCACAAGGAGGTAGCATTTCTCCATTCCCCAATCTGGGTACTAGGGCAGCAGAGCCTTTCTGGAAGTCATTGTCCTAGGTTGTAAATTAGAATGGAATTTGCCAGGAGAAATCCCCAGAAGTTTATGTCTCATTACTTCTTCTTGGTTTTTAAAAGTTTTTTAATCTGGGTAAAGTTTAGAATATTGTTTATCCTAGGTGTACACAATCTGGTTCATTTGTACATTATGTATGTCTATTAATGTACAGATCCTCTTCCCATGTAAAATATTACAGTGTTCCGTCGACCTCCCTTGCTATATGTTCAGTCTTTTTGATACATGTACAAAATATGTATTTGTATATGTATAGTAACACTAATCTTCATTTCTCAATTTCCCCCCTCCTTTCCTTTCAGATGAGCATAGTTTGTTTTCTCAGCCTGTGAGTGTCTTTCTCTTTGGAAATACGTTCATCTGTGCCAGTTATTAGATAATGCCATAAGTGATAATATAGGATATAGGTGTTTTGCTTTCCGACCTACTTCATGTTTTGTGATTATCTCCAGGCTCATCTATGGTGCCTCAAAGAGCAGTGCTTCAATGTTTTCCATGGCTAATATTCCATGTGTACATGGACCACTTCTTCTTGGTGCATTCCTCTGTTGATGGACATTTTCGTTGCTTCCAAGTGTTGCCTATGGTAAATATTGCTGGAGTGCAGGATTGCCAGCCTGTGATTTTTGATTTTCCTTTTCTCAGGGGATAGACCCAGCAGTGGGTATGATTGATTGACTGGTATGGTAGCTCAACGTTTACCTTTTCAAGGCACCTCAATTGTGCTTTCATTAGTGGCTCTTACCACGTCCCCCTTAGAATCGAGGGTACGCATTTCTCCACAATCACGTCAGCATTTCTAGTTTGCAGCATTTTTGTTGATGGCCATTCTGACTGGTGTGAGCTGACAGGTTTTTGTAATTTGGGTTTACATGTCTGTAAAAATTCCTACAATTCATCATTTTTCCACGCCTTTTACTTTTCTGTTAAAAGAAAAAAGAAAGAAAGTGTGAGTGTAATATACCTCTTCAAATTTTCTTTTTGGAAGGTTGCACTCTAGAATTTTTTGGTCGATTTTCGACCTCAGTATTTTTTGGAGGGCCGGTGTCATTTACAGACCTGCAATTGGTGAATAATTAGTGACCTTTTGCAGTGGGTTCAAAGCTGCTGTTGTGGGAAACGGCCACAAGGATGCAGCATTTCTCGATTCCCAAATCTGGGTACTAGGGCAGCAGAGCCGTTCTGGAAGTTGTCTGCCTAGGTTTTCAATTTGGATGGAATGTGCCAGGAAAACCCCCCATAAGTTTATGTCTCATTACTCCTAGTTCGTTGTTTTAATTTTTTCAATTCGGGTAATGGTTAGAATGTTGCTTGTCCAAGGTGTACACACTCTGGTTCATCTACATATCATATATACCTATTTATGTAGAGATCCTCTTCCCGTGTAAATTATTACAGAGTGTTCCGTAATCCTTCCTTGCTATATGGTCGGTCTTTTTGATATATGTATATAATATGTATTTGTATACATATGGTAACGCTAATCTTCATGTATCCATTCCCCCCACCTTTCCTTTTAGATAAGCATAGTTTTTTTTTTAATAAGTCTGTGATTGCCTTTCTCTGTGGAAATATGTTCATTTGTGTCAGTTATTAGATAACGCCTATAAGTGATATCATAGGTTATAGGACTTTTCCTTTCCGACTTACCTCATGTTCTGTGATTATCTCCAAGATCATCTATGGTGCCTCAAAGAGCAGTGTTTCATTGTTTTCCATGGCTAGTATTCATTGTGTACATGGACCACTTCTTCTTTATCCTTTCGTCTGTTGATGGACATTTTGGTTGCTTCACTGTCTTGTCTATTGTGAATAAGGCTGCAGTGCAGCTTTTGCAGCCCGGGTCTTCTTCATTCTGGTCTTCTCAGGTGAGAGGCCCTTTGGTGCGCCTGCTGGATTGAATGGTACCTCAATTTTTCTTTTCAACGCAGCTTCTTTCTGTTCTCATTATTAGCGTTTAACCCTTTTACATCTCACCAGCAGCTAGAGGGTACACAGTTCTCTTAAACCTCTTCAGCATTTATTGTTTGTAGACTTTTTGCCAATGGTCAGTCGACTGGTGTGAGTTGAAAACTTTTTGTAGATTAGATTGCATGAGTCTAATACTTCCTGAGGCTGAGCTTTTATCCATTTTCCTTTTTTTTTAAAAGAGAGTGAGTAAAACTTACCTCTTCATACTATCTTCGTGAACATTTTGCCTGTTTTGAATTTTTTTATCCATTCCCTACCTCAGCACAATTTTGAGGGCAGGTGTCCTTTACAGCCCTGAGTCCTTGTGAATGGTAAGTGACCATTAGCTGGGGGTTAAAAGCTGCTCTTGCGGGAATCGGCCACAAGGCGGCAGCATTTCTCCTTTACCAAATCTGGTTACTAGGGCAACAGAGCCTTACTGGAAGTGGTGTTCTAGGTTGTAAATTAGATTGGAATGTGCGAGGAAAAAGCCCTTTAAGTTTATGTCTCCTTACTTCTTGTTGGTATTTTTAACTTAATTTTTATTTTTTCTCACAGCAAACTTGATTACAATGTTTTGTTTGTTCTAGGTGTGCAAGATGTGGTTCTTTCACACATATACATATATCTATTCTTCTTCGGATCCTTTTCCCATGTAGGTTATGACACAATGTTGAGTAGTCTTCTCTTGGTATTGCGTAGGTCTTTGGTGATTCTATATTTCACATGTGTTTGTATCTCTCTGTTAACCTCAATATGGTAATGTATCCAATCCTCACACCTGTCCATTTGGTGAACCATAAGTTTTTTAATGAATCTATGAAAGTGTTTCTCTGTGGAAATATCTTTGTTTGTATCATTTTTTAGGTAACACCTATATGTGATACGATAGGATATGTGTTTTTCGCTTTCTCACTTACTCCAAGTTGCGTGATTACTTCTAGACTCATCTATGGTGCTGGAAATGGCATCGTTTCATTTTTTTCACTAGCTCATATTCCATCTGTACAGGTAGCAGTTCTTCTTTGTCCACCCATCTGTCGGTGGACTTTTTGGTTACTTCCATATCTTGGCTACTGTAATACTATGCAATGCAGATTTGCGTGCCTGTGTCCTTCCAATTCTGTCTTCTTAGTTTATAGGTCCAGGAATAGGTCTGCTGGAACATATGGTAGCTCAATGTTTACCTTTTAAAGGCACCTCTATTCTGTTCTCCTTAGTGGCTCTTTCCAGGTTACGTCCCACTTAAAGTGGAGGGTATGTATTTCTTCCCAGCTCCTTCAGGATTTATTCTTTGTAGTTTTTGCTGATGGTTATTCTGAGTGGTGTGAGCTGATACCTCTTTGTGGTTGAATTTGCATGTGTCTCATAATGCGTTGAAATTGATCTTTAAGACATGTCCTTTTTATTTTTCCAGCTGTGATTAGAGCTTATTTCTTCAAAGTGTTTTCTTAAAGTATGTGTCACCATTTGAAATATTTTGGCCATTATCTCCCTCAAGACATTTTGAGGGCAGGTTTCATTTACAGCCCTGCAGTACTTGTTCATATGAAGTGACCATTAGCTCAGGCTTTAAACCTGCTTTTGCAGGTAACGGCCAGAGAGCGGCAGCCTTTCTACGTTCCCCTTGCTGGTACTAGGGAAACAGACCTACCGGCCAGTGGTGTTCTTCGGTTATAAGTTAGAGTGCCATGTGCCCGGATAAACCCACAAATGTTGATGTCTCCTTGCTTTTGTTTGTTTTTAAATTTCATTTATATTTATTATTAGAGTAATATTCCATTGTGTACGTGGACCACTTCTTCTTGGTGCATTCCTCGGTTGATGGACATTTTCATTGCTTCCAAGTGCTGGCTATGGTAAATCTTGCTGGCGTACAGGTTTGCCAGCCTGTGACTTTTTGATTCTCATTTTCTCAGGTGATAGGCCAAGCAGTGGTTGTGATTGATTGACTGGTAGCTCAATGTTTCCCTTTTCAAAGCACCTACACTGTGTTTTCATTAGTGGCTCTTTACATGCCCCCCCTTACAACCGAGGGTACGCATTTCTCCACACTCCCTTCACCGTTTATTTTTTGCAGCATTTTTCCTAATGGCCATTCTGACTGCTGTGAGCTGATAGGTTTTTGTAATATGGGTATGCCTGTCATTAAATTTTTTAAAATTCATCATATTCCTACATCGTTCTCTTTTCTCTTAAAAGAAAAAACCGTGAGTACAATGTAGCTCTTGAAATTGTCTTCTTCGAAGGTTGCCCTCTTTTGAATTTTTTGGTCGATTTTTGACCCCAGAAATTTTCTGGAGGGCAGGTGTCATTTACAGAACTGCAAGTTGGTGAAAATTTAGTGACCTTTCGCAGTGGGTTCAAACCTGCTGTTGTGGGAAACGGCCACAAGGAGGTAGCATTTCTCCATTCCCCAATCTGGGTACTAGGGCAGCAGAGCCTTTCTGGAAGTCATTGTCCTAGGTTGTAAATTAGAATGGAATTTGCCAGGAGAAATCCCCATAAGTTTATGTCTCATTACTTCTTCTTGGTTTTTAAAAGTTTTTTAATCTGGGTAAAGTTTAGAATATTGTTTATCCTAGGTGTACACAATCTGGTTCATTTGTACATTATGTATGTCTATTAATGTACAGATCCTCTTCCCATGTAAAATATTACAGTGTTCCGTCGACCTCCCTTGCTATATGTTCGGTCTTTTTGATACATGTACAAAATATGTATTTGTATATGTATAGTAACACTAATCTTCATTTCTCAATTTCCCCCCTCCTTTCCTTTCAGATGAGCATAGTTTGTTTTCTCAGCCTGTGAGGGTCTTTCTCTTTGGAAATACGTTCATCTGTGCCAGTTATTAGATAATGCCATAAGTGACAATATAGGATATAGGTGTTTTGCTTTCCGACCTACTTCATGTTTTGTGATTTTCTCCAGGCTCATCTATGGTGCCTCAAAGAGCAGTGCTTCAATGTTTTCCATGGCTAATATTCCATGTGTACATGGACCACTTCTTCTTGGTGCATTCCTCTGTTGATGGACATTTTCGTTGCTTCCAAGTGTTGCCTATGGTAAATATTGCTGGAGTGCAGGATTGCCAGCCTGTGATTTTTGATTTTCCTTTTCTCAGGGGATAGACCCAGCAGTGGGTATGATTGATTGACTGGTATGGTAGCTCAACGTTTACCTTTTCAAGGCACCTCAATTGTGCTTTCATTAGTGGCTCTTACCACGTCCCCCTTAGAATCGAGGGTACGCATTTCTCCACAATCACGTCAGCATTTCTAGTTTGCAGCATTTTTGTTGATGGCCATTCTGACTGGTGTGAGCTGACAGGTTTTTGTAATTTGGGTTTACATGTCTGTAAAAATTCCTACAATTCATCATTTTTCCACGCCTTTTACTTTTCTGTTAAAAGAAAAAAGAAAGAAAGTGTGAGTGTAATATACCTCTTCAAATTTTCTTTTTGGAAGGTTGCACTCTAGAATTTTTTGGTCGATTTTCGACCTCAGTATTTTTTGGAGGGCCGGTGTCATTTACAGACCTGCAATTGGTGAATAATTAGTGACCTTTTGCAGTGGGTTCAAAGCTGCTGTTGTGGGAAACGGCCACAAGGATGCAGCATTTCTCGATTCCCAAATCTGGGTACTAGGGCAGCAGAGCCGTTCTGGAAGTTGTCTGCCTAGGTTTTCAATTTGGATGGAATGTGCCAGGAAAACCCCCCATAAGTTTATGTCTCATTACTCCTAGTTCGTTGTTTTAATTTTTTCAATTGGGGTAATGGTTAGAATGTTGCTTGTCCAAGGTGTACACACTCTGGTTCATCTACATATCATATATACCTATTTATGTAGAGATCCTCTTCCCGTGTAAATTATTACAGAGTGTTCCGTAATCCTTCCTTGCTATATGGTCGGTCTTTTTGATATATGTATATAATATGTATTTGTATACATATGGTAACGCTAATCTTCATGTATCCATTCCCCCCACCTTTCCTTTTAGATAAGCATAGTTTTTTTTTTTAATAAGTCTGTGATTGCCTTTCTCTGTGGAAATATGTTCATTTGTGTCAGTTATTAGATAACGCCTATAAGTGATATCATAGGTTATAGGACTTTTCCTTTCCGACTTACCTCATGTTCTGTGATTATCTCCAAGATCATCTATGGTGCCTCAAAGAGCAGTGTTTCATTGTTTTCCATGGCTAGTATTCATTGTGTACATGGACCACTTCTTCTTTATCCTTTCGTCTGTTGATGGACATTTTGGTTGCTTCACTGTCTTGTCTATTGTGAATAAGGCTGCAGTGCAGCTTTTGCAGCCCGGGTCTTCTTCATTCTGGTCTTCTCAGGTGAGAGGCCCTTTGGTGCGCCTGCTGGATTGAATGGTACCTCAATTTTTCTTTTCAACACAGCTTCTTTCTGTTCTCATTATTAGCGTTTAACCCTTTTACATCTCACCAGCAGCTAGAGGGTACACAGTTCTCTTAAACCTCTTCAGCATTTATTGTTTGTAGACTTTTTGCCAATGGTCAGTCGACTGGTGTGAGTTGAAAACTTTTTGTAGATTAGATTGCATGAGTCTAATACTTCCTGAGGCTGAGCTTTTATCCATTTTCCTTTTTTTTTAAAAGAGAGTGAGTAAAACTTACCTCTTCATACTATCTTCGTGAACATTTTGCCTGTTTTGAATTTTTTTATCCATTCCCTACCTCAGCACAATTTTGAGGGCAGGTGTCCTTTACAGCCCTGAGTCCTTGTGAATGGTAAGTGACCATTAGCTGGGGGTTAAAAGCTGCTCTTGCGGGAATCGGCCACAAGGCGGCAGCATTTCTCCTTTACCAAATCTGGTTACTAGGGCAACAGAGCCTTACTGGAAGTGGTGTTCTAGGTTGTAAATTAGAATGGAATGTGCGAGGAAAAAGCCCTTTAAGTTTATGTCTCCTTACTTCTTGTTGGTATTTTTAACTTAATTTTTATTTTTTCTCACAGCAAACTTGATTACAATGTTTTGTTTGTTCTAGGTGTGCAAGATGTGGTTCTTTCACACATATACATATATCTATTCTTCTTCGGATCCTTTTCCCATGTAGGTTATGACACAATGTTGAGTAGTCTTCTCTTGGTATTGCGTAGGTCTTTGGTGATTCTATATTTCACATGTGTTTGTATCTCTCTGTTAACCTCAATATGGTAATGTATCCAATCCTCACACCTGTCCATTTGGTGAACCATAAGTTTTTTAATGAATCTATGAAAGTGTTTCTCTGTGGAAATATCTTTGTTTGTATCATTTTTTAGGTAACACCTATATGTGATACGATAGGATATGTGTTTTTCGCTTTCTCACTTACTCCAAGTTGCGTGATTACTTCTAGACTCATCTATGGTGCTGGAAATGGCATCGTTTCATTTTTTTCACTAGCTCATATTCCATCTGTACAGGTAGCAGTTCTTCTTTGTCCACCCATCTGTCGGTGGACTTTTTGGTTACTTCCATATCTTGGCTACTGTAATACTATGCAATGCAGATTTGCGTGCCTGTGTCCTTCCAATTCTGTCTTCTTAGTTTATAGGTCCAGGAATAGGTCTGCTGGAACATATGGTAGCTCAATGTTTACCTTTTAAAGGCACCTCTATTCTGTTCTCCTTAGTGGCTCTTTCCAGGTTACGTCCCACTTAAAGTGGAGGGTATGTATTTCTTCCCAGCTCCTTCAGGATTTATTCTTTGTAGTTTTTGCTGATGGTTATTCTGAGTGGTGTGAGCTGATACCTCTTTGTGGTTGAATTTGCATGTGTCTCATAATGCGTTGAAATTGATCTTTAAGACATGTCCTTTTTATTTTTCCAGCTGTGATTAGAGCTTATTTCTTCAAAGTGTTTTCTTAAAGTATGTGTCACCATTTGAAATATTTTGGCCATTATCTCCCTCAAGACATTTTGAGGGCAGGTTTCATTTACAGCCCTGCAGTACTTGTTCATATGAAGTGACCATTAGCTCAGGCTTTAAACCTGCTTTTGCAGGTAACGGCCAGAGAGCGGCAGCCTTTCTACGTTCCCCTTGCTGGTACTAGGGAAACAGACCTACCGGCCAGTGGTGTTCTTCGGTTATAAGTTAGAGTGCCATGTGCCCGGATAAACCCACAAATGTTGATGTCTCCTTGCTTTTGTTTGTTTTTAAATTTCATTTATAGTTATTATTAGAGTAATATTCCATTGTGTACGTGGACCACTTCTTCTTGGTGCATTCCTCGGTTGATGGACATTTTCATTGCTTCCAAGTGCTGGCTATGGTAAATCTTGCTGGCGTACAGGTTTGCCAGCCTGTGACTTTTTGATTCTCATTTTCTCAGGTGATAGGCCAAGCAGTGGTTGTGATTGATTGACTGGTAGCTCAATGTTTCCCTTTTCAAAGCACCTACACTGTGTTTTCATTAGTGGCTCTTTACATGCCCCCCCTTACAACCGAGGGTACGCATTTCTCCACACTCCCTTCACCGTTTATTTTTTGCAGCATTTTTCCTAATGGCCATTCTGACTGCTGTGAGCTGATAGGTTTTTGTAATATGGGTATGCCTGTCATTAAATTTTTTAAAATTCATCATATTCCTACATCGTTCTCTTTTCTCTTAAAAGAAAAAACCGTGAGTACAATGTAGCTCTTGAAATAGTCTTCTTCGAAGGTTGCCCTCTTTTGAATTTTTTGGTCGATTTTGGACCCCAGAAATTTTCTGGAGGGCAGGTGTCATTTACAGAACTGCAAGTTGGTGAAAATTTAGTGACCTTTCGCAGTGGGTTCAAACCTGCTGTTGTGGGAAACGGCCACAAGGAGGTAGCATTTCTCCATTCCCCAATCTGGGTACTAGGGCAGCAGAGCCTTTCTGGAAGTCATTGTCCTAGGTTGTAAATTAGAATGGAATTTGCCAGGAGAAATCCCCATAAGTTTATGTCTCATTACTTCTTCTTGGTTTTTAAAAGTTTTTTAATCTGGGTAAAGTTTAGAATATTGTTTATCCTAGGTGTACACAATCTGGTTCATTTGTACATTATGTATGTCTATTAATGTACAGATCCTCTTCCCATGTAAAATATTACAGTGTTCCGTCGACCTCCCTTGCTATATGTTCGGTCTTTTTGATACATGTACAAAATATGTATTTGTATATGTATAGTAACACTAATCTTCATTTCTCAATTTCCCCCCTCCTTTCCTTTCAGATGAGCATAGTTTGTTTTCTCAGCCTGTGAGTGTCTTTCTCTTTGGAAATACGTTCATCTGTGCCAGTTATTAGATAATGCCATAAGTGATAATATAGGATATAGGTGTTTTGCTTTCCGACCTACTTCATGTTTTGTGATTATCTCCAGGCTCATCTATGGTGCCTCAAAGAGCAGTGCTTCAATGTTTTCCATGGCTAATATTCCATGTGTACATGGACCACTTCTTCTTGGTGCATTCCTCTGTTGATGGACATTTTCGTTGCTTCCAAGTGTTGCCTATGGTAAATATTGCTGGAGTGCAGGATTGCCAGCCTGTGATTTTTGATTTTCCTTTTCTCAGGGGATAGACCCAGCAGTGGGTATGATTGATTGACTGGTATGGTAGCTCAACGTTTACCTTTTCAAGGCACCTCAATTGTGCTTTCATTAGTGGCTCTTACCACGTCCCCCTTAGAATCGAGGGTACGCATTTCTCCACAATCACGTCAGCATTTCTAGTTTGCAGCATTTTTGTTGATGGCCATTCTGACTGGTGTGAGCTGACAGGTTTTTGTAATTTGGGTTTACATGTCTGTAAAAATTCCTACAATTCATCATTTTTCCACGCCTTTTACTTTTCTGTTAAAAGAAAAAAGAAAGAAAGTGTGAGTGTAATATACCTCTTCAAATTTTCTTTTTGGAAGGTTGCACTCTAGAATTTTTTGGTCGATTTTCGACCTCAGTATTTTTTGGAGGGCCGGTGTCATTTACAGACCTGCAATTGGTGAATAATTAGTGACCTTTTGCAGTGGGTTCAAAGCTGCTGTTGTGGGAAACGGCCACAAGGATGCAGCATTTCTCGATTCCCAAATCTGGGTACTAGGGCAGCAGAGCCGTTCTGGAAGTTGTCTGCCTAGGTTTTCAATTTGGATGGAATGTGCCAGGAAAACCCCCCATAAGTTTATGTCTCATTACTCCTAGTTCGTTGTTTTAATTTTTTCAATTCGGGTAATGGTTAGAATGTTGCTTGTCCAAGGTGTACACACTCTGGTTCATCTACATATCATATATACCTATTTATGTAGAGATCCTCTTCCCGTGTAAATTATTACAGAGTGTTCCGTAATCCTTCCTTGCTATATGGTCGGTCTTTTTGATATATGTATATAATATGTATTTGTATACATATGGTAACGCTAATCTTCATGTATCCATTCCCCCCACCTTTCCTTTTAGATAAGCATAGTTTTTTTTTTTAATAAGTCTGTGATTGCCTTTCTCTGTGGAAATATGTTCATTTGTGTCAGTTATTAGATAACGCCTATAAGTGATATCATAGGTTATAGGACTTTTCCTTTCCGACTTACCTCATGTTCTGTGATTATCTCCAAGATCATCTATGGTGCCTCAAAGAGCAGTGTTTCATTGTTTTCCATGGCTAGTATTCATTGTGTACATGGACCACTTCTTCTTTATCCTTTCGTCTGTTGATGGACATTTTGGTTGCTTCACTGTCTTGTCTATTGTGAATAAGGCTGCAGTGCAGCTTTTGCAGCCCGGGTCTTCTTCATTCTGGTCTTCTCAGGTGAGAGGCCCTTTGGTGCGCCTGCTGGATTGAATGGTACCTCAATTTTTCTTTTCAACGCAGCTTCTTTCTGTTCTCATTATTAGCGTTTAACCCTTTTACATCTCACCAGCAGCTAGAGGGTACACAGTTCTCTTAAACCTCTTCAGCATTTATTGTTTGTAGACTTTTTGCCAATGGTCAGTCGACTGGTGTGAGTTGAAAACTTTTTGTAGATTAGATTGCATGAGTCTAATACTTCCTGAGGCTGAGCTTTTATCCATTTTCCTTTTTTTAAAAAGAGAGTGAGTAAAACTTACCTCTTCATACTATCTTCGTGAACATTTTGCCTGTTTTGAATTTTTTTATCCATTCCCTACCTCAGCACAATTTTGAGGGCAGGTGTCCTTTACAGCCCTGAGTCCTTGTGAATGGTAAGTGACCATTAGCTGGGGGTTAAAAGCTGCTCTTGCGGGAATCGGCCACAAGGCGGCAGCATTTCTCCTTTACCAAATCTGGTTACTAGGGCAACAGAGCCTTACTGGAAGTGGTGTTCTAGGTTGTAAATTAGAATGGAATGTGCGAGGAAAAAGCCCTTTAAGTTTATGTCTCCTTACTTCTTGTTGGTATTTTTAACTTAATTTTTATTTTTTCTCACAGCAAACTTGATTACAATGTTTTGTTTGTTCTAGGTGTGCAAGATGTGGTTCTTTCACACATATACATATATCTATTCTTCTTCGGATCCTTTTCCCATGTAGGTTATGACACAATGTTGAGTAGTCTTCTCTTGGTATTGCGTAGGTCTTTGGTGATTCTATATTTCACATGTGTTTGTATCTCTCTGTTAACCTCAATATGGTAATGTATCCAATCCTCACACCTGTCCATTTGGTGAACCATAAGTTTTTTAATGAATCTATGAAAGTGTTTCTCTGTGGAAATATCTTTGTTTGTATCATTTTTTAGGTAACACCTATATGTGATACGATAGGATATGTGTTTTTCGCTTTCTCACTTACTCCAAGTTGCGTGATTACTTCTAGACTCATCTATGGTGCTGGAAATGGCATCGTTTCATTTTTTTCACTAGCTCATATTCCATCTGTACAGGTAGCAGTTCTTCTTTGTCCACCCATCTGTCGGTGGACTTTTTGGTTACTTCCATATCTTGGCTACTGTAATACTATGCAATGCAGATTTGCGTGCCTGTGTCCTTCCAATTCTGTCTTCTTAGTTTATAGGTCCAGGAATAGGTCTGCTGGAACATATGGTAGCTCAATGTTTACCTTTTAAAGGCACCTCTATTCTGTTCTCCTTAGTGGCTCTTTCCAGGTTACGTCCCACTTAAAGTGGAGGGTATGTATTTCTTCCCAGCTCCTTCAGGATTTATTCTTTGTAGTTTTTGCTGATGGTTATTCTGAGTGGTGTGAGCTGATACCTCTTTGTGGTTGAATTTGCATGTGTCTCATAATGCGTTGAAATTGATCTTTAAGACATGTCCTTTTTATTTTTCCAGCTGTGATTAGAGCTTATTTCTTCAAAGTGTTTTCTTAAAGTATGTGTCACCATTTGAAATATTTTGGCCATTATCTCCCTCAAGACATTTTGAGGGCAGGTTTCATTTACA
The DNA here is from genome assembly GCF_965194805.1 of Balaenoptera borealis. Lineage (NCBI taxonomy): Eukaryota > Metazoa > Chordata > Mammalia > Artiodactyla > Balaenopteridae > Balaenoptera > Balaenoptera borealis. The sequence goes on from NW_028123832.1 coordinate 119,494, forward strand.
GCCCTGCAGTACTTGTTCATATGAAGTGACCATTAGCTCAGGCTTTAAACCTGCTTTTGCAGGTAACGGCCAGAGAGCGGCAGCCTTTCTACGTTCCCCTTGCTGGTACTAGGGAAACAGACCTACCGGCCAGTGGTGTTCTTCGGTTATAAGTTAGAGTGCCATGTGCCCGGATAAACCCACAAATGTTGATGTCTCCTTGCTTTTGTTTGTTTTTAAATTTCATTTATAGTTATTATTAGAGTAATATTCCATTGTGTACGTGGACCACTTCTTCTTGGTGCATTCCTCGGTTGATGGACATTTTCATTGCTTCCAAGTGCTGGCTATGGTAAATCTTGCTGGCGTACAGGTTTGCCAGCCTGTGACTTTTTGATTCTCATTTTCTCAGGTGATAGGCCAAGCAGTGGTTGTGATTGATTGACTGGTAGCTCAATGTTTCCCTTTTCAAAGCACCTACACTGTGTTTTCATTAGTGGCTCTTTACATGCCCCCCCTTACAACCGAGGGTACGCATTTCTCCACACTCCCTTCACCGTTTATTTTTTGCAGCATTTTTCCTAATGGCCATTCTGACTGCTGTGAGCTGATAGGTTTTTGTAATATGGGTATGCCTGTCATTAAATTTTTTAAAATTCATCATATTCCTACATCGTTCTCTTTTCTCTTAAAAGAAAAAACCGTGAGTACAATGTAGCTCTTGAAATTGTCTTCTTCGAAGGTTGCCCTCTTTTGAATTTTTTGGTCGATTTTTGACCCCAGAAATTTTCTGGAGGGCAGGTGTCATTTACAGAACTGCAAGTTGGTGAAAATTTAGTGACCTTTCGCAGTGGGTTCAAACCTGCTGTTGTGGGAAACGGCCACAAGGAGGTAGCATTTCTCCATTCCCCAATCTGGGTACTAGGGCAGCAGAGCCTTTCTGGAAGTCATTGTCCTAGGTTGTAAATTAGAATGGAATTTGCCAGGAGAAATCCCCATAAGTTTATGTCTCATTACTTCTTCTTGGTTTTTAAAAGTTTTTTAATCTGGGTAAAGTTTAGAATATTGTTTATCCTAGGTGTACACAATCTGGTTCATTTGTACATTATGTATGTCTATTAATGTACAGATCCTCTTCCCATGTAAAATATTACAGTGTTCCGTCGACCTCCCTTGCTATATGTTCGGTCTTTTTGATACATGTACAAAATATGTATTTGTATATGTATAGTAACACTAATCTTCATTTCTCAATTTCCCCCCTCCTTTCCTTTCAGATGAGCATAGTTTGTTTTCTCAGCCTGTGAGGGTCTTTCTCTTTGGAAATACGTTCATCTGTGCCAGTTATTAGATAATGCCATAAGTGACAATATAGGATATAGGTGTTTTGCTTTCCGACCTACTTCATGTTTTGTGATTTTCTCCAGGCTCATCTATGGTGCCTCAAAGAGCAGTGCTTCAATGTTTTCCATGGCTAATATTCCATGTGTACATGGACCACTTCTTCTTGGTGCATTCCTCTGTTGATGGACATTTTCGTTGCTTCCAAGTGTTGCCTATGGTAAATATTGCTGGAGTGCAGGATTGCCAGCCTGTGATTTTTGATTTTCCTTTTCTCAGGGGATAGACCCAGCAGTGGGTATGATTGATTGACTGGTATGGTAGCTCAACGTTTACCTTTTCAAGGCACCTCAATTGTGCTTTCATTAGTGGCTCTTACCACGTCCCCCTTAGAATCGAGGGTACGCATTTCTCCACAATCACGTCAGCATTTCTAGTTTGCAGCATTTTTGTTGATGGCCATTCTGACTGGTGTGAGCTGACAGGTTTTTGTAATTTGGGTTTACATGTCTGTAAAAATTCCTACAATTCATCATTTTTCCACGCCTTTTACTTTTCTGTTAAAAGAAAAAAGAAAGAAAGTGTGAGTGTAATATACCTCTTCAAATTTTCTTTTTGGAAGGTTGCACTCTAGAATTTTTTGGTCGATTTTCGACCTCAGTATTTTTTGGAGGGCCGGTGTCATTTACAGACCTGCAATTGGTGAATAATTAGTGACCTTTTGCAGTGGGTTCAAAGCTGCTGTTGTGGGAAACGGCCACAAGGATGCAGCATTTCTCGATTCCCAAATCTGGGTACTAGGGCAGCAGAGCCGTTCTGGAAGTTGTCTGCCTAGGTTTTCAATTTGGATGGAATGTGCCAGGAAAACCCCCCATAAGTTTATGTCTCATTACTCCTAGTTCGTTGTTTTAATTTTTTCAATTGGGGTAATGGTTAGAATGTTGCTTGTCCAAGGTGTACACACTCTGGTTCATCTACATATCATATATACCTATTTATGTAGAGATCCTCTTCCCGTGTAAATTATTACAGAGTGTTCCGTAATCCTTCCTTGCTATATGGTCGGTCTTTTTGATATATGTATATAATATGTATTTGTATACATATGGTAACGCTAATCTTCATGTATCCATTCCCCCCACCTTTCCTTTTAGATAAGCATAGTTTTTTTTTTTAATAAGTCTGTGATTGCCTTTCTCTGTGGAAATATGTTCATTTGTGTCAGTTATTAGATAACGCCTATAAGTGATATCATAGGTTATAGGACTTTTCCTTTCCGACTTACCTCATGTTCTGTGATTATCTCCAAGATCATCTATGGTGCCTCAAAGAGCAGTGTTTCATTGTTTTCCATGGCTAGTATTCATTGTGTACATGGACCACTTCTTCTTTATCCTTTCGTCTGTTGATGGACATTTTGGTTGCTTCACTGTCTTGTCTATTGTGAATAAGGCTGCAGTGCAGCTTTTGCAGCCCGGGTCTTCTTCATTCTGGTCTTCTCAGGTGAGAGGCCCTTTGGTGCGCCTGCTGGATTGAATGGTACCTCAATTTTTCTTTTCAACACAGCTTCTTTCTGTTCTCATTATTAGCGTTTAACCCTTTTACATCTCACCAGCAGCTAGAGGGTACACAGTTCTCTTAAACCTCTTCAGCATTTATTGTTTGTAGACTTTTTGCCAATGGTCAGTCGACTGGTGTGAGTTGAAAACTTTTTGTAGATTAGATTGCATGAGTCTAATACTTCCTGAGGCTGAGCTTTTATCCATTTTCCTTTTTTTTTAAAAGAGAGTGAGTAAAACTTACCTCTTCATACTATCTTCGTGAACATTTTGCCTGTTTTGAATTTTTTTATCCATTCCCTACCTCAGCACAATTTTGAGGGCAGGTGTCCTTTACAGCCCTGAGTCCTTGTGAATGGTAAGTGACCATTAGCTGGGGGTTAAAAGCTGCTCTTGCGGGAATCGGCCACAAGGCGGCAGCATTTCTCCTTTACCAAATCTGGTTACTAGGGCAACAGAGCCTTACTGGAAGTGGTGTTCTAGGTTGTAAATTAGAATGGAATGTGCGAGGAAAAAGCCCTTTAAGTTTATGTCTCCTTACTTCTTGTTGGTATTTTTAACTTAATTTTTATTTTTTCTCACAGCAAACTTGATTACAATGTTTTGTTTGTTCTAGGTGTGCAAGATGTGGTTCTTTCACACATATACATATATCTATTCTTCTTCGGATCCTTTTCCCATGTAGGTTATGACACAATGTTGAGTAGTCTTCTCTTGGTATTGCGTAGGTCTTTGGTGATTCTATATTTCACATGTGTTTGTATCTCTCTGTTAACCTCAATATGGTAATGTATCCAATCCTCACACCTGTCCATTTGGTGAACCATAAGTTTTTTAATGAATCTATGAAAGTGTTTCTCTGTGGAAATATCTTTGTTTGTATCATTTTTTAGGTAACACCTATATGTGATACGATAGGATATGTGTTTTTCGCTTTCTCACTTACTCCAAGTTGCGTGATTACTTCTAGACTCATCTATGGTGCTGGAAATGGCATCGTTTCATTTTTTTCACTAGCTCATATTCCATCTGTACAGGTAGCAGTTCTTCTTTGTCCACCCATCTGTCGGTGGACTTTTTGGTTACTTCCATATCTTGGCTACTGTAATACTATGCAATGCAGATTTGCGTGCCTGTGTCCTTCCAATTCTGTCTTCTTAGTTTATAGGTCCAGGAATAGGTCTGCTGGAACATATGGTAGCTCAATGTTTACCTTTTAAAGGCACCTCTATTCTGTTCTCCTTAGTGGCTCTTTCCAGGTTACGTCCCACTTAAAGTGGAGGGTATGTATTTCTTCCCAGCTCCTTCAGGATTTATTCTTTGTAGTTTTTGCTGATGGTTATTCTGAGTGGTGTGAGCTGATACCTCTTTGTGGTTGAATTTGCATGTGTCTCATAATGCGTTGAAATTGATCTTTAAGACATGTCCTTTTTATTTTTCCAGCTGTGATTAGAGCTTATTTCTTCAAAGTGTTTTCTTAAAGTATGTGTCACCATTTGAAATATTTTGGCCATTATCTCCCTCAAGACATTTTGAGGGCAGGTTTCATTTACAGCCCTGCAGTACTTGTTCATATGAAGTGACCATTAGCTCAGGCTTTAAACCTGCTTTTGCAGGTAACGGCCAGAGAGCGGCAGCCTTTCTACGTTCCCCTTGCTGGTACTAGGGAAACAGACCTACCGGCCAGTGGTGTTCTTCGGTTATAAGTTAGAGTGCCATGTGCCCGGATAAACCCACAAATGTTGATGTCTCCTTGCTTTTGTTTGTTTTTAAATTTCATTTATAGTTATTATTAGAGTAATATTCCATTGTGTACGTGGACCACTTCTTCTTGGTGCATTCCTCGGTTGATGGACATTTTCATTGCTTCCAAGTGCTGGCTATGGTAAATCTTGCTGGCGTACAGGTTTGCCAGCCTGTGACTTTTTGATTCTCATTTTCTCAGGTGATAGGCCAAGCAGTGGTTGTGATTGATTGACTGGTAGCTCAATGTTTCCCTTTTCAAAGCACCTACACTGTGTTTTCATTAGTGGCTCTTTACATGCCCCCCCTTACAACCGAGGGTACGCATTTCTCCACACTCCCTTCACCGTTTATTTTTTGCAGCATTTTTCCTAATGGCCATTCTGACTGCTGTGAGCTGATAGGTTTTTGTAATATGGGTATGCCTGTCATTAAATTTTTTAAAATTCATCATATTCCTACATCGTTCTCTTTTCTCTTAAAAGAAAAAACCGTGAGTACAATGTAGCTCTTGAAATAGTCTTCTTCGAAGGTTGCCCTCTTTTGAATTTTTTGGTCGATTTTGGACCCCAGAAATTTTCTGGAGGGCAGGTGTCATTTACAGAACTGCAAGTTGGTGAAAATTTAGTGACCTTTCGCAGTGGGTTCAAACCTGCTGTTGTGGGAAACGGCCACAAGGAGGTAGCATTTCTCCATTCCCCAATCTGGGTACTAGGGCAGCAGAGCCTTTCTGGAAGTCATTGTCCTAGGTTGTAAATTAGAATGGAATTTGCCAGGAGAAATCCCCATAAGTTTATGTCTCATTACTTCTTCTTGGTTTTTAAAAGTTTTTTAATCTGGGTAAAGTTTAGAATATTGTTTATCCTAGGTGTACACAATCTGGTTCATTTGTACATTATGTATGTCTATTAATGTACAGATCCTCTTCCCATGTAAAATATTACAGTGTTCCGTCGACCTCCCTTGCTATATGTTCGGTCTTTTTGATACATGTACAAAATATGTATTTGTATATGTATAGTAACACTAATCTTCATTTCTCAATTTCCCCCCTCCTTTCCTTTCAGATGAGCATAGTTTGTTTTCTCAGCCTGTGAGTGTCTTTCTCTTTGGAAATACGTTCATCTGTGCCAGTTATTAGATAATGCCATAAGTGATAATATAGGATATAGGTGTTTTGCTTTCCGACCTACTTCATGTTTTGTGATTATCTCCAGGCTCATCTATGGTGCCTCAAAGAGCAGTGCTTCAATGTTTTCCATGGCTAATATTCCATGTGTACATGGACCACTTCTTCTTGGTGCATTCCTCTGTTGATGGACATTTTCGTTGCTTCCAAGTGTTGCCTATGGTAAATATTGCTGGAGTGCAGGATTGCCAGCCTGTGATTTTTGATTTTCCTTTTCTCAGGGGATAGACCCAGCAGTGGGTATGATTGATTGACTGGTATGGTAGCTCAACGTTTACCTTTTCAAGGCACCTCAATTGTGCTTTCATTAGTGGCTCTTACCACGTCCCCCTTAGAATCGAGGGTACGCATTTCTCCACAATCACGTCAGCATTTCTAGTTTGCAGCATTTTTGTTGATGGCCATTCTGACTGGTGTGAGCTGACAGGTTTTTGTAATTTGGGTTTACATGTCTGTAAAAATTCCTACAATTCATCATTTTTCCACGCCTTTTACTTTTCTGTTAAAAGAAAAAAGAAAGAAAGTGTGAGTGTAATATACCTCTTCAAATTTTCTTTTTGGAAGGTTGCACTCTAGAATTTTTTGGTCGATTTTCGACCTCAGTATTTTTTGGAGGGCCGGTGTCATTTACAGACCTGCAATTGGTGAATAATTAGTGACCTTTTGCAGTGGGTTCAAAGCTGCTGTTGTGGGAAACGGCCACAAGGATGCAGCATTTCTCGATTCCCAAATCTGGGTACTAGGGCAGCAGAGCCGTTCTGGAAGTTGTCTGCCTAGGTTTTCAATTTGGATGGAATGTGCCAGGAAAACCCCCCATAAGTTTATGTCTCATTACTCCTAGTTCGTTGTTTTAATTTTTTCAATTCGGGTAATGGTTAGAATGTTGCTTGTCCAAGGTGTACACACTCTGGTTCATCTACATATCATATATACCTATTTATGTAGAGATCCTCTTCCCGTGTAAATTATTACAGAGTGTTCCGTAATCCTTCCTTGCTATATGGTCGGTCTTTTTGATATATGTATATAATATGTATTTGTATACATATGGTAACGCTAATCTTCATGTATCCATTCCCCCCACCTTTCCTTTTAGATAAGCATAGTTTTTTTTTTTAATAAGTCTGTGATTGCCTTTCTCTGTGGAAATATGTTCATTTGTGTCAGTTATTAGATAACGCCTATAAGTGATATCATAGGTTATAGGACTTTTCCTTTCCGACTTACCTCATGTTCTGTGATTATCTCCAAGATCATCTATGGTGCCTCAAAGAGCAGTGTTTCATTGTTTTCCATGGCTAGTATTCATTGTGTACATGGACCACTTCTTCTTTATCCTTTCGTCTGTTGATGGACATTTTGGTTGCTTCACTGTCTTGTCTATTGTGAATAAGGCTGCAGTGCAGCTTTTGCAGCCCGGGTCTTCTTCATTCTGGTCTTCTCAGGTGAGAGGCCCTTTGGTGCGCCTGCTGGATTGAATGGTACCTCAATTTTTCTTTTCAACGCAGCTTCTTTCTGTTCTCATTATTAGCGTTTAACCCTTTTACATCTCACCAGCAGCTAGAGGGTACACAGTTCTCTTAAACCTCTTCAGCATTTATTGTTTGTAGACTTTTTGCCAATGGTCAGTCGACTGGTGTGAGTTGAAAACTTTTTGTAGATTAGATTGCATGAGTCTAATACTTCCTGAGGCTGAGCTTTTATCCATTTTCCTTTTTTTAAAAAGAGAGTGAGTAAAACTTACCTCTTCATACTATCTTCGTGAACATTTTGCCTGTTTTGAATTTTTTTATCCATTCCCTACCTCAGCACAATTTTGAGGGCAGGTGTCCTTTACAGCCCTGAGTCCTTGTGAATGGTAAGTGACCATTAGCTGGGGGTTAAAAGCTGCTCTTGCGGGAATCGGCCACAAGGCGGCAGCATTTCTCCTTTACCAAATCTGGTTACTAGGGCAACAGAGCCTTACTGGAAGTGGTGTTCTAGGTTGTAAATTAGAATGGAATGTGCGAGGAAAAAGCCCTTTAAGTTTATGTCTCCTTACTTCTTGTTGGTATTTTTAACTTAATTTTTATTTTTTCTCACAGCAAACTTGATTACAATGTTTTGTTTGTTCTAGGTGTGCAAGATGTGGTTCTTTCACACATATACATATATCTATTCTTCTTCGGATCCTTTTCCCATGTAGGTTATGACACAATGTTGAGTAGTCTTCTCTTGGTATTGCGTAGGTCTTTGGTGATTCTATATTTCACATGTGTTTGTATCTCTCTGTTAACCTCAATATGGTAATGTATCCAATCCTCACACCTGTCCATTTGGTGAACCATAAGTTTTTTAATGAATCTATGAAAGTGTTTCTCTGTGGAAATATCTTTGTTTGTATCATTTTTTAGGTAACACCTATATGTGATACGATAGGATATGTGTTTTTCGCTTTTTCACTTACTCCAAGTTGCGTGATTACTTCTAGACTCATCTGTGGTGCTGGAAATGGCATCGTTTCATTTTTTTCACTAGCTCATATTCCATCTGTACAGGTAGCAGTTCTTCTTTGTCCACCCATCTGTCGGTGGACTTTTTGGTTACTTCCATATCTTGGCTACTGTAATACTATGCAATGCAGATTTGCGTGCCTGTGTCCTTCCAATTCTGTCTTCTTAGTTTATAGGTCCAGGAATAGGTCTGCTGGAACATATGGTAGCTCAATGTTTACCTTTTAAAGGCACCTCTATTCTGTTCTCCTTAGTGGCTCTTTCCAGGTTACGTCCCACTTAAAGTGGAGGGTATGTATTTCTTCCCAGCTCCTTCAGGATTTATTCTTTGTAGTTTTTGCTGATGGTTATTCTGAGTGGTGTGAGCTGATACCTCTTTGTGGTTGAATTTGCATGTGTCTCATAATGCGTTGAAATTGATCTTTAAGACATGTCCTTTTTATTTTTCCAGCTGTGATTAGAGCTTATTTCTTCAAAGTGTTTTCTTAAAGTATGTGTCACCATTTGAAATATTTTGGCCATTATCTCCCTCAAGACATTTTGAGGGCAGGTTTCATTTACAGCCCTGCAGTACTTGTTCATATGAAGTGACCATTAGCTCAGGCTTTAAACCTGCTTTTGCAGGTAACGGCCAGAGAGCGGCAGCCTTTCTACGTTCCCCTTGCTGGTACTAGGGAAACAGACCTACCGGCCAGTGGTGTTCTTCGGTTATAAGTTAGAGTGCCATGTGCCCGGATAAACCCACAAATGTTGATGTCTCCTTGCTTTTGTTTGTTTTTAAATTTCATTTATAGTTATTATTAGAGTAATATTCCATTGTGTACGTGGACCACTTCTTCTTGGTGCATTCCTCGGTTGATGGACATTTTCATTGCTTCCAAGTGCTGGCTATGGTAAATCTTGCTGGCGTACAGGTTTGCCAGCCTGTGACTTTTTGATTCTCATTTTCTCAGGTGATAGGCCAAGCAGTGGTTGTGATTGATTGACTGGTAGCTCAATGTTTCCCTTTTCAAAGCACCTACACTGTGTTTTCATTAGTGGCTCTTTACATGCCCCCCCTTACAACCGAGGGTACGCATTTCTCCACACTCCCTTCACCGTTTATTTTTTGCAGCATTTTTCCTAATGGCCATTCTGACTGCTGTGAGCTGATAGGTTTTTGTAATATGGGTATGCCTGTCATTAAATTTTTTAAAATTCATCATATTCCTACATCGTTCTCTTTTCTCTTAAAAGAAAAAACCGTGAGTACAATATAGCTCTTGAAATTGTCTTCTTCGAAGGTTGCCCTCTTTTGAATTTTTTGGTCGATTTTTGACCCCAGAAATTTTCTGGAGGGCAGGTGTCATTTACAGAACTGCAAGTTGGTGAAAATTTAGTGACCTTTCGCAGTGGGTTCAAACCTGCTGTTGTGGGAAACGGCCACAAGGAGGTAGCATTTCTCCATTCCCCAATCTGGGTACTAGGGCAGCAGAGCCTTTCTGGAAGTCATTGTCCTAGGTTGTAAATTAGAATGGAATTTGCCAGGAGAAATCCCCATAAGTTTATGTCTCATTACTTCTTCTTGGTTTTTAAAAGTTTTTTAATCTGGGTAAAGTTTAGAATATTGTTTATCCTAGGTGTACACAATCTGGTTCATTTGTACATTATGTATGTCTATTAATGTACAGATCCTCTTCCCATGTAAAATATTACAGTGTTCCGTCGACCTCCCTTGCTATATGTTCAGTCTTTTTGATACATGTACAAAATATGTATTTGTATATGTATAGTAACACTAATCTTCATTTCTCAATTTCCCCCCTCCTTTCCTTTCAGATGAGCATAGTTTGTTTTCTCAGCCTGTGAGTGTCTTTCTCTTTGGAAATACGTTCATCTGTGCCAGTTATTAGATAATGCCATAAGTGATAATATAGGATATAGGTGTTTTGCTTTCCGACCTACTTCATGTTTTGTGATTATCTCCAGGCTCATCTATGGTGCCTCAAAGAGCAGTGCTTCAATGTTTTCCATGGCTAATATTCCATGTGTACATGGACCACTTCTTCTTGGTGCATTCCTCTGTTGATGGACATTTTCGTTGCTTCCAAGTGTTGCCTATGGTAAATATTGCTGGAGTGCAGGATTGCCAGCCTGTGATTTTTGATTTTCCTTTTCTCAGGGGATAGACCCAGCAGTGGGTATGATTGATTGACTGGTATGGTAGCTCAACGTTTACCTTTTCAAGGCACCTCAATTGTGCTTTCATTAGTGGCTCTTACCACGTCCCCCTTAGAATCGAGGGTACGCATTTCTCCACAATCACGTCAGCATTTCTAGTTTGCAGCATTTTTGTTGATGGCCATTCTGACTGGTGTGAGCTGACAGGTTTTTGTAATTTGGGTTTACATGTCTGTAAAAATTCCTACAATTCATCATTTTTCCACGCCTTTTACTTTTCTGTTAAAAGAAAAAAGAAAGAAAGTGTGAGTGTAATATACCTCTTCAAATTTTCTTTTTGGAAGGTTGCACTCTAGAATTTTTTGGTCGATTTTCGACCTCAGTATTTTTTGGAGGGCCGGTGTCATTTACAGACCTGCAATTGGTGAATAATTAGTGACCTTTTGCAGTGGGTTCAAAGCTGCTGTTGTGGGAAACGGCCACAAGGATGCAGCATTTCTCGATTCCCAAATCTGGGTACTAGGGCAGCAGAGCCGTTCTGGAAGTTGTCTGCCTAGGTTTTCAATTTGGATGGAATGTGCCAGGAAAACCCCCCATAAGTTTATGTCTCATTACTCCTAGTTCGTTGTTTTAATTTTTTCAATTCGGGTAATGGTTAGAATGTTGCTTGTCCAAGGTGTACACACTCTGGTTCATCTACATATCATATATACCTATTTATGTAGAGATCCTCTTCCCGTGTAAATTATTACAGAGTGTTCCGTAATCCTTCCTTGCTATATGGTCGGTCTTTTTGATATATGTATATAATATGTATTTGTATACATATGGTAACGCTAATCTTCATGTATCCATTCCCCCCACCTTTCCTTTTAGATAAGCATAGTTTTTTTTTTAATAAGTCTGTGATTGCCTTTCTCTGTGGAAATATGTTCATTTGTGTCAGTTATTAGATAACGCCTATAAGTGATATCATAGGTTATAGGACTTTTCCTTTCCGACTTACCTCATGTTCTGTGATTATCTCCAAGATCATCTATGGTGCCTCAAAGAGCAGTGTTTCATTGTTTTCCATGGCTAGTATTCATTGTGTACATGGACCACTTCTTCTTTATCCTTTCGTCTGTTGATGGACATTTTGGTTGCTTCACTGTCTTGTCTATTGTGAATAAGGCTGCAGTGCAGCTTTTGCAGCCCGGGTCTTCTTCATTCTGGTCTTCTCAGGTGAGAGGCCCTTTGGTGCGCCTGCTGGATTGAATGGTACCTCAATTTTTCTTTTCAACGCAGCTTCTTTCTGTTCTCATTATTAGCGTTTAACCCTTTTACATCTCACCAGCAGCTAGAGGGTACACAGTTCTCTTAAACCTCTTCAGCATTTATTGTTTGTAGACTTTTTGCCAATGGTCAGTCGACTGGTGTGAGTTGAAAACTTTTTGTAGATTAGATTGCATGAGTCTAATACTTCCTGAGGCTGAGCTTTTATCCATTTTCCTTTTTTTTTAAAAGAGAGTGAGTAAAACTTACCTCTTCATACTATCTTCGTGAACATTTTGCCTGTTTTGAATTTTTTTATCCATTCCCTACCTCAGCACAATTTTGAGGGCAGGTGTCCTTTACAGCCCTGAGTCCTTGTGAATGGTAAGTGACCATTAGCTGGGGGTTAAAAGCTGCTCTTGCGGGAATCGGCCACAAGGCGGCAGCATTTCTCCTTTACCAAATCTGGTTACTAGGGCAACAGAGCCTTACTGGAAGTGGTGTTCTAGGTTGTAAATTAGATTGGAATGTGCGAGGAAAAAGCCCTTTAAGTTTATGTCTCCTTACTTCTTGTTGGTATTTTTAACTTAATTTTTATTTTTTCTCACAGCAAACTTGATTACAATGTTTTGTTTGTTCTAGGTGTGCAAGATGTGGTTCTTTCACACATATACATATATCTATTCTTCTTCGGATCCTTTTCCCATGTAGGTTATGACACAATGTTGAGTAGTCTTCTCTTGGTATTGCGTAGGTCTTTGGTGATTCTATATTTCACATGTGTTTGTATCTCTCTGTTAACCTCAATATGGTAATGTATCCAATCCTCACACCTGTCCATTTGGTGAACCATAAGTTTTTTAATGAATCTATGAAAGTGTTTCTCTGTGGAAATATCTTTGTTTGTATCATTTTTTAGGTAACACCTATATGTGATACGATAGGATATGTGTTTTTCGCTTTCTCACTTACTCCAAGTTGCGTGATTACTTCTAGACTCATCTATGGTGCTGGAAATGGCATCGTTTCATTTTTTTCACTAGCTCATATTCCATCTGTACAGGTAGCAGTTCTTCTTTGTCCACCCATCTGTCGGTGGACTTTTTGGTTACTTCCATATCTTGGCTACTGTAATACTATGCAATGCAGATTTGCGTGCCTGTGTCCTTCCAATTCTGTCTTCTTAGTTTATAGGTCCAGGAATAGGTCTGCTGGAACATATGGTAGCTCAATGTTTACCTTTTAAAGGCACCTCTATTCTGTTCTCCTTAGTGGCTCTTTCCAGGTTACGTCCCACTTAAAGTGGAGGGTATGTATTTCTTCCCAGCTCCTTCAGGATTTATTCTTTGTAGTTTTTGCTGATGGTTATTCTGAGTGGTGTGAGCTGATACCTCTTTGTGGTTGAATTTGCATGTGTCTCATAATGCGTTGAAATTGATCTTTAAGACATGTCCTTTTTATTTTTCCAGCTGTGATTAGAGCTTATTTCTTCAAAGTGTTTTCTTAAAGTATGTGTCACCATTTGAAATATTTTGGCCATTATCTCCCTCAAGACATTTTGAGGGCAGGTTTCATTTACAGCCCTGCAGTACTTGTTCATATGAAGTGACCATTAGCTCAGGCTTTAAACCTGCTTTTGCAGGTAACGGCCAGAGAGCGGCAGCCTTTCTACGTTCCCCTTGCTGGTACTAGGGAAACAGACCTACCGGCCAGTGGTGTTCTTCGGTTATAAGTTAGAGTGCCATGTGCCCGGATAAACCCACAAATGTTGATGTCTCCTTGCTTTTGTTTGTTTTTAAATTTCATTTATAGTTATTATTAGAGTAATATTCCATTGTGTACGTGGACCACTTCTTCTTGGTGCATTCCTCGGTTGATGGACATTTTCATTGCTTCCAAGTGCTGGCTATGGTAAATCTTGCTGGCGTACAGGTTTGCCAGCCTGTGACTTTTTGATTCTCATTTTCTCAGGTGATAGGCCAAGCAGTGGTTGTGATTGATTGACTGGTAGCTCAATGTTTCCCTTTTCAAAGCACCTACACTGTGTTTTCATTAGTGGCTCTTTACATGCCCCCCCTTACAACCGAGGGTACGCATTTCTCCACACTCCCTTCACCGTTTATTTTTTGCAGCATTTTTCCTAATGGCCATTCTGACTGCTGTGAGCTGATAGGTTTTTGTAATATGGGTATGCCTGTCATTAAATTTTTTAAAATTCATCATATTCCTACATCGTTCTCTTTTCTCTTAAAAGAAAAAACCGTGAGTACAATATAGCTCTTGAAATTGTCTTCTTCGAAGGTTGCCCTCTTTTGAATTTTTTGGTCGATTTTTGACCCCAGAAATTTTCTGGAGGGCAGGTGTCATTTACAGAACTGCAAGTTGGTGAAAATTTAGTGACCTTTCGCAGTGGGTTCAAACCTGCTGTTGTGGGAAACGGCCACAAGGAGGTAGCATTTCTCCATTCCCCAATCTGGGTACTAGGGCAGCAGAGCCTTTCTGGAAGTCATTGTCCTAGGTTGTAAATTAGAATGGAATTTGCCAGGAGAAATCCCCATAAGTTTATGTCTCATTACTTCTTCTTGGTTTTTAAAAGTTTTTTAATCTGGGTAAAGTTTAGAATATTGTTTATCCTAGGTGTACACAATCTGGTTCATTTGTACATTATGTATGTCTATTAATGTACAGATCCTCTTCCCATGTAAAATATTACAGTGTTCCGTCGACCTCCCTTGCTATATGTTCGGTCTTTTTGATACATGTACAAAATATGTATTTGTATATGTATAGTAACACTAATCTTCATTTCTCAATTTCCCCCCTCCTTTCCTTTCAGATGAGCATAGTTTGTTTTCTCAGCCTGTGAGGGTCTTTCTCTTTGGAAATACGTTCATCTGTGCCAGTTATTAGATAATGCCATAAGTGATAATATAGGATATAGGTGTTTTGCTTTCCGACCTACTTCATGTTTTGTGATTATCTCCAGGCTCATCTATGGTGCCTCAAAGAGCAGTGCTTCAATGTTTTCCATGGCTAATATTCCATGTGTACATGGACCACTTCTTCTTGGTGCATTCCTCTGTTGATGGACATTTTCGTTGCTTCCAAGTGTTGCCTATGGTAAATATTGCTGGAGTGCAGGATTGCCAGCCTGTGATTTTTGATTTTCCTTTTCTCAGGGGATAGACCCAGCAGTGGGTATGATTGATTGACTGGTATGGTAGCTCAACGTTTACCTTTTCAAGGCACCTCAATTGTGCTTTCATTAGTGGCTCTTACCACGTCCCCCTTAGAATCGAGGGTACGCATTTCTCCACAATCACGTCAGCATTTCTAGTTTGCAGCATTTTTGTTGATGGCCATTCTGACTGGTGTGAGCTGACAGGTTTTTGTAATTTGGGTTTACATGTCTGTAAAAATTCCAACAATTCATCATTTTTCCACACCTTTTACTTTTCTGTTAAAAGAAAAAAGAAAGAAAGTGTGAGTGTAATATACCTCTTCAAATTTTCTTTTTGGAAGGTTGCACTCTAGAATTTTTTGGTCGATTTTCGACCTCAGTATTTTTTGGAGGGCCGGTGTCATTTACAGACCTGCAATTGGTGAATAATTAGTGACCTTTTGCAGTGGGTTCAAAGCTGCTGTTGTGGGAAACGGCCACAAGGATGCAGCATTTCTCGATTCCCAAATCTGGGTACTAGGGCAGCAGAGCCGTTCTGGAAGTTGTCTGCCTAGGTTTTCAATTTGGATGGAATGTGCCAGGAAAACCCCCCATAAGTTTATGTCTCATTACTCCTAGTTCGTTGTTTTAATTTTTTCAATTGGGGTAATGGTTAGAATGTTGCTTGTCCAAGGTGTACACACTCTGGTTCATCTACATATCATATATACCTATTTATGTAGAGATCCTCTTCCCGTGTAAATTATTACAGAGTGTTCCGTAATCCTTCCTTGCTATATGGTCGGTCTTTTTGATATATGTATATAATATGTATTTGTATACATATGGTAACGCTAATCTTCATGTATCCATTCCCCCCACCTTTCCTTTTAGATAAGCATAGTTTTTTTTTTAATAAGTCTGTGATTGCCTTTCTCTGTGGAAATATGTTCATTTGTGTCAGTTATTAGATAACACCTATAAGTGATATCATAGGTTATAGGACTTTTCCTTTCCGACTTACCTCATGTTCTGTGATTATCTCCAAGATCATCTATGGTGCCTCAAAGAGCAGTGTTTCATTGTTTTCCATGGCTAGTATTCATTGTGTACATGGACCACTTCTTCTTTATCCTTTCGTCTGTTGATGGACATTTTGGTTGCTTCACTGTCTTGTCTATTGTGAATAAGGCTGCAGTGCAGCTTTTGCAGCCCGGGTCTTCTTCATTCTGGTCTTCTCAGGTGAGAGGCCCTTTGGTGCGCCTGCTGGATTGAATGGTACCTCAATTTTTCTTTTCAACGCAGCTTCTTTCTGTTCTCATTATTAGCGTTTAACCCTTTTACATCTCACCAGCAGCTAGAGGGTACACAGTTCTCTTAAACCTCTTCAGCATTTATTGTTTGTAGACTTTTTGCCAATGGTCAGTCGACTGGTGTGAGTTGAAAACTTTTTGTAGATTAGATTGCATGAGTCTAATACTTCCTGAGGCTGAGCTTTTATCCATTTTCCTTTTTTTTTAAAAGAGAGTGAGTAAAACTTACCTCTTCATACTATCTTCGTGAACATTTTGCCTGTTTTGAATTTTTTTATCCATTCCCTACCTCAGCACAATTTTGAGGGCAGGTGTCCTTTACAGCCCTGAGTCCTTGTGAATGGTAAGTGACCATTAGCTGGGGGTTAAAAGCTGCTCTTGCGGGAATCGGCCACAAGGCGGCAGCATTTCTCCTTTACCAAATCTGGTTACTAGGGCAACAGAGCCTTACTGGAAGTGGTGTTCTAGGTTGTAAATTAGATTGGAATGTGCGAGGAAAAAGCCCTTTAAGTTTATGTCTCCTTACTTCTTGTTGGTATTTTTAACTTAATTTTTATTTTTTCTCACAGCAAACTTGATTACAATGTTTTGTTTGTTCTAGGTGTGCAAGATGTGGTTCTTTCACACATATACATATATCTATTCTTCTTCGGATCCTTTTCCCATGTAGGTTATGACACAATGTTGAGTAGTCTTCTCTTGGTATTGCGTAGGTCTTTGGTGATTCTATATTTCACATGTGTTTGTATCTCTCTGTTAACCTCAATATGGTAATGTATCCAATCCTCACACCTGTCCATTTGGTGAACCATAAGTTTTTTAATGAATCTATGAAAGTGTTTCTCTGTGGAAATATCTTTGTTTGTATCATTTTTTAGGTAACACCTATATGTGATACGATAGGATATGTGTTTTTCGCTTTCTCACTTACTCCAAGTTGCGTGATTACTTCTAGACTCATCTGTGGTGCTGGAAATGGCATCGTTTCATTTTTTTCACTAGCTCATATTCCATCTGTACAGGTAGCAGTTCTTCTTTGTCCACCCATCTGTCGGTGGACTTTTTGGTTACTTCCATATCTTGGCTACTGTAATACTATGCAATGCAGATTTGCGTGCCTGTGTCCTTCCAATTCTGTCTTCTTAGTTTATAGGTCCAGGAATAGGTCTGCTGGAACATATGGTAGCTCAATGTTTACCTTTTAAAGGCACCTCTATTCTGTTCTCCTTAGTGGCTCTTTCCAGGTTACGTCCCACTTAAAGTGGAGGGTATGTATTTCTTCCCAGCTCCTTCAGGATTTATTCTTTGTAGTTTTTGCTGATGGTTATTCTGAGTGGTGTGAGCTGATACCTCTTTGTGGTTGAATTTGCATGTGTCTCATAATGCGTTGAAATTGATCTTTAAGACATGTCCTTTTTATTTTTCCAGCTGTGATTAGAGCTTATTTCTTCAAAGTGTTTTCTTAAAGTATGTGTCACCATTTGAAATATTTTGGCCATTATCTCCCTCAAGACATTTTGAGGGCAGGTTTCATTTACAGCCCTGCAGTACTTGTTCATATGAAGTGACCATTAGCTCAGGCTTTAAACCTGCTTTTGCAGGTAACGGCCAGAGAGTGGCAGCCTTTCTACGTTCCCCTTGCTGGTACTAGGGAAACAGACCTACCGGCCAGTGGTGTTCTTCGGTTATAAGTTAGAGTGCCATGTGCCCGGATAAACCCACAAATGTTGATGTCTCCTTGCTTTTGTTTGTTTTTAAATTTCATTTATATTTATTATTAGAGTAATATTCCATTGTGTACGTGGACCACTTCTTCTTGGTGCATTCCTCGGTTGATGGACATTTTCATTGCTTCCAAGTGCTGGCTATGGTAAATCTTGCTGGCGTACAGGTTTGCCAGCCTGTGACTTTTTGATTCTCATTTTCTCAGGTGATAGGCCAAGCAGTGGTTGTGATTGATTGACTGGTAGCTCAATGTTTCCCTTTTCAAAGCACCTACACTGTGTTTTCATTAGTGGCTCTTTACATGCCCCCCCTTACAACCGAGGGTACGCATTTCTCCACACTCCCTTCACCGTTTATTTTTTGCAGCATTTTTCCTAATGGCCATTCTGACTGCTGTGAGCTGATAGGTTTTTGTAATATGGGTATGCCTGTCATTAAATTTTTTAAAATTCATCATATTCCTACATCGTTCTCTTTTCTCTTAAAAGAAAAAACCGTGAGTACAATGTAGCTCTTGAAATTGTCTTCTTCGAAGGTTGCCCTCTTTTGAATTTTTTGGTCGATTTTGGACCCCAGAAATTTTCTGGAGGGCAGGTGTCATTTACAGAACTGCAAGTTGGTGAAAATTTAGTGACCTTTCGCAGTGGGTTCAAACCTGCTGTTGTGGGAAACGGCCACAAGGAGGTAGCATTTCTCCATTCCCCAATCTGGGTACTAGGGCAGCAGAGCCTTTCTGGAAGTCATTGTCCTAGGTTGTAAATTAGAATGGAATTTGCCAGGAGAAATCCCCATAAGTTTATGTCTCATTACTTCTTCTTGGTTTTTAAAAGTTTTTTAATCTGGGTAAAGTTTAGAATATTGTTTATCCTAGGTGTACACAATCTGGTTCATTTGTACATTATGTATGTCTATTAATGTACAGATCCTCTTCCCATGTAAAATATTACAGTGTTCCGTCGACCTCCCTTGCTATATGTTCGGTCTTTTTGATACATGTACAAAATATGTATTTGTATATGTATAGTAACACTAATCTTCATTTCTCAATTTCCCCCCTCCTTTCCTTTCAGATGAGCATAGTTTGTTTTCTCAGCCTGTGAGGGTCTTTCTCTTTGGAAATACGTTCATCTGTGCCAGTTATTAGATAATGCCATAAGTGACAATATAGGATATAGGTGTTTTGCTTTCCGACCTACTTCATGTTTTGTGATTATCTCCAGGCTCATCTATGGTGCCTCAAAGAGCAGTGCTTCAATGTTTTCCATGGCTAATATTCCATGTGTACATGGACCACTTCTTCTTGGTGCATTCCTCTGTTGATGGACATTTTCGTTGCTTCCAAGTGTTGCCTATGGTAAATATTGCTGGAGTGCAGGATTGCCAGCCTGTGATTTTTGATTTTCCTTTTCTCAGGGGATAGACCCAGCAGTGGGTATGATTGATTGACTGGTATGGTAGCTCAACGTTTACCTTTTCAAGGCACCTCAATTGTGCTTTCATTAGTGGCTCTTACCACGTCCCCCTTAGAATCGAGGGTACGCATTTCTCCACAATCACGTCAGCATTTCTAGTTTGCAGCATTTTTGTTGATGGCCATTCTGACTGGCGTGAGCTGACAGGTTTTTGTAATTTGGGTTTACATGTCTGTAAAAATTCCTACAATTCATCATTTTTCCACGCCTTTTACTTTTCTGTTAAAAGAAAAAAGAAAGAAAGTGTGAGTGTAATATACCTCTTCAAATTTTCTTTTTGGAAGGTTGCACTCTAGAATTTTTTGGTCGATTTTCGACCTCAGTATTTTTTGGAGGGCCGGTGTCATTTACAGACCTGCAATTGGTGAATAATTAGTGACCTTTTGCAGTGGGTTCAAAGCTGCTGTTGTGGGAAACGGCCACAAGGATGCAGCATTTCTCGATTCCCAAATCTGGGTACTAGGGCAGCAGAGCCGTTCTGGAAGTTGTCTGCCTAGGTTTTCAATTTGGATGGAATGTGCCAGGAAAACCCCCCATAAGTTTATGTCTCATTACTCCTAGTTCGTTGTTTTAATTTTTTCAATTGGGGTAATGGTTAGAATGTTGCTTGTCCAAGGTGTACACACTCTGGTTCATCTACATATCATATATACCTATTTATGTAGAGATCCTCTTCCCGTGTAAATTATTACAGAGTGTTCCGTAATCCTTCCTTGCTATATGGTCGGTCTTTTTGATATATGTATATAATATGTATTTGTATACATATGGTAACGCTAATCTTCATGTATCCATTCCCCCCACCTTTCCTTTTAGATAAGCATAGTTTTTTTTTTTTAATAAGTCTGTGATTGCCTTTCTCTGTGGAAATATGTTCATTTGTGTCAGTTATTAGATAACGCCTATAAGTGATATCATAGGTTATAGGACTTTTCCTTTCCGACTTACCTCATGTTCTGTGATTATCTCCAAGATCATCTATGGTGCCTCAAAGAGCAGTGTTTCATTGTTTTCCATGGCTAGTATTCATTGTGTACATGGACCACTTCTTCTTTATCCTTTCGTCTGTTGATGGACATTTTGGTTGCTTCACTGTCTTGTCTATTGTGAATAAGGCTGCAGTGCAGCTTTTGCAGCCCGGGTCTTCTTCATTCTGGTCTTCTCAGGTGAGAGGCCCTTTGGTGCGCCTGCTGGATTGAATGGTACCTCAATTTTTCTTTTCAACGCAGCTTCTTTCTGTTCTCATTATTAGCGTTTAACCCTTTTACATCTCACCAGCAGCTAGAGGGTACACAGTTCTCTTAAACCTCTTCAGCATTTATTGTTTGTAGACTTTTTGCCAATGGTCAGTCGACTGGTGTGAGTTGAAAACTTTTTGTAGATTAGATTGCATGAGTCTAATACTTCCTGAGGCTGAGCTTTTATCCATTTTCCTTTTTTTTTAAAAGAGAGTGAGTAAAACTTACCTCTTCATACTATCTTCGTGAACATTTTGCCTGTTTTGAATTTTTTTATCCATTCCCTACCTCAGCACAATTTTGAGGGCAGGTGTCCTTTACAGCCCTGAGTCCTTGTGAATGGTAAGTGACCATTAGCTGGGGGTTAAAAGCTGCTCTTGCGGGAATCGGCCACAAGGCGGCAGCATTTCTCCTTTACCAAATCTGGTTACTAGGGCAACAGAGCCTTACTGGAAGTGGTGTTCTAGGTTGTAAATTAGATTGGAATGTGCGAGGAAAAAGCCCTTTAAGTTTATGTCTCCTTACTTCTTGTTGGTATTTTTAACTTAATTTTTATTTTTTCTCACAGCAAACTTGATTACAATGTTTTGTTTGTTCTAGGTGTGCAAGATGTGGTTCTTTCACACATATACATATATCTATTCTTCTTCGGATCCTTTTCCCATGTAGGTTATGACACAATGTTGAGTAGTCTTCTCTTGGTATTGCGTAGGTCTTTGGTGATTCTATATTTCACATGTGTTTGTATCTCTCTGTTAACCTCAATATGGTAATGTATCCAATCCTCACACCTGTCCATTTGGTGAACCATAAGTTTTTTAATGAATCTATGAAAGTGTTTCTCTGTGGAAATATCTTTGTTTGTATCATTTTTTAGGTAACACCTATATGTGATACGATAGGATATGTGTTTTTCGCTTTCTCACTTACTCCAAGTTGCGTGATTACTTCTAGACTCATCTGTGGTGCTGGAAATGGCATCGTTTCATTTTTTTCACTAGCTCATATTCCATCTGTACAGGTAGCAGTTCTTCTTTGTCCACCCATCTGTCGGTGGACTTTTTGGTTACTTCCATATCTTGGCTACTGTAATACTATGCAATGCAGATTTGCGTGCCTGTGTCCTTCCAATTCTGTCTTCTTAGTTTATAGGTCCAGGAATAGGTCTGCTGGAACATATGGTAGCTCAATGTTTACCTTTTAAAGGCACCTCTATTCTGTTCTCCTTAGTGGCTCTTTCCAGGTTACGTCCCACTTAAAGTGGAGGGTATGTATTTCTTCCCAGCTCCTTCAGGATTTATTCTTTGTAGTTTTTGCTGATGGTTATTCTGAGTGGTGTGAGCTGATACCTCTTTGTGGTTGAATTTACATGTGTCTCATAATGCGTTGAAATTGATCTTTAAGACATGTCCTTTTTATTTTTCCAGCTGTGATTAGAGCTTATTTCTTCAAAGTGTTTTCTTAAAGTATGTGTCACCATTTGAAATATTTTGGCCATTATCTCCCTCAAGACATTTTGAGGGCAGGTTTCATTTACAGCCCTGCAGTACTTGTTCATATGAAGTGACCATTAGCTCAGGCTTTAAACCTGCTTTTGCAGGTAACGGCCAGAGAGCGGCAGCCTTTCTACGTTCCCCTTGCTGGTACTAGGGAAACAGACCTACCGGCCAGTGGTGTTCTTCGGTTATAAGTTAGAGTGCCATGTGCCCGGATAAACCCACAAATGTTGATGTCTCCTTGCTTTTGTTTGTTTTTAAATTTCATTTATATTTATTATTAGAGTAATATTCCATTGTGTACGTGGACCACTTCTTCTTGGTGCATTCCTCGGTTGATGGACATTTTCATTGCTTCCAAGTGCTGGCTATGGTAAATCTTGCTGGCGTACAGGTTTGCCAGCCTGTGACTTTTTGATTCTCATTTTCTCAGGTGATAGGCCAAGCAGTGGTTGTGATTGATTGACTGGTAGCTCAATGTTTCCCTTTTCAAAGCACCTACACTGTGTTTTCATTAGTGGCTCTTTACATGCCCCCCCTTACAACCGAGGGTACGCATTTCTCCACACTCCCTTCACCGTTTATTTTTTGCAGCATTTTTCCTAATGGCCATTCTGACTGCTGTGAGCTGATAGGTTTTTGTAATATGGGTATGCCTGTCATTAAATTTTTTAAAATTCATCATATTCCTACATCGTTCTCTTTTCTCTTAAAAGAAAAAACCGTGAGTACAATATAGCTCTTGAAATTGTCTTCTTCGAAGGTTGCCCTCTTTTGAATTTTTTGGTCGATTTTGGACCCCAGAAATTTTCTGGAGGGCAGGTGTCATTTACAGAACTGCAAGTTGGTGAAAATTTAGTGACCTTTCGCAGTGGGTTCAAACCTGCTGTTGTGGGAAACGGCCACAAGGAGGTAGCATTTCTCCATTCCCCAATCTGGGTACTAGGGCAGCAGAGCCTTTCTGGAAGTCATTGTCCTAGGTTGTAAATTAGAATGGAATTTGCCAGGAGAAATCCCCATAAGTTTATGTCTCATTACTTCTTCTTGGTTTTTAAAAGTTTTTTAATCTGGGTAAAGTTTAGAATATTGTTTATCCTAGGTGTACACAATCTGGTTCATTTGTACATTATGTATGTCTATTAATGTACAGATCCTCTTCCCATGTAAAATATTACAGTGTTCCGTCGACCTCCCTTGCTATATGTTCGGTCTTTTTGATACATGTACAAAATATGTATTTGTATATGTATAGTAACACTAATCTTCATTTCTCAATTTCCCCCCTCCTTTCCTTTCAGATGAGCATAGTTTGTTTTCTCAGCCTGTGAGGGTCTTTCTCTTTGGAAATACGTTCATCTGTGCCAGTTATTAGATAATGCCATAAGTGACAATATAGGATATAGGTGTTTTGCTTTCCGACCTACTTCATGTTTTGTGATTATCTCCAGGCTCATCTATGGTGCCTCAAAGAGCAGTGCTTCAATGTTTTCCATGGCTAATATTCCATGTGTACATGGACCACTTCTTCTTGGTGCATTCCTCTGTTGATGGACATTTTCGTTGCTTCCAAGTGTTGCCTATGGTAAATATTGCTGGAGTGCAGGATTGCCAGCCTGTGATTTTTGATTTTCCTTTTCTCAGGGGATAGACCCAGCAGTGGGTATGATTGATTGACTGGTATGGTAGCTCAACGTTTACCTTTTCAAGGCACCTCAATTGTGCTTTCATTAGTGGCTCTTACCACGTCCCCCTTAGAATCGAGGGTACGCATTTCTCCACAATCACGTCAGCATTTCTAGTTTGCAGCATTTTTGTTGATGGCCATTCTGACTGGTGTGAGCTGACAGGTTTTTGTAATTTGGGTTTACATGTCTGTAAAAATTCCTACAATTCATCATTTTTCCACGCCTTTTACTTTTCTGTTAAAAGAAAAAAGAAAGAAAGTGTGAGTGTAATATACCTCTTCAAATTTTCTTTTTGGAAGGTTGCACTCTAGAATTTTTTGGTCGATTTTCGACCTCAGTATTTTTTGGAGGGCCGGTGTCATTTACAGACCTGCAATTGGTGAATAATTAGTGACCTTTTGCAGTGGGTTCAAAGCTGCTGTTGTGGGAAACGGCCACAAGGATGCAGCATTTCTCGATTCCCAAATCTGGGTACTAGGGCAGCAGAGCCGTTCTGGAAGTTGTCTGCCTAGGTTTTCAATTTGGATGGAATGTGCCAGGAAAACCCCCCATAAGTTTATGTCTCATTACTCCTAGTTCGTTGTTTTAATTTTTTCAATTGGGGTAATGGTTAGAATGTTGCTTGTCCAAGGTGTACACACTCTGGTTCATCTACATATCATATATACCTATTTATGTAGAGATCCTCTTCCCGTGTAAATTATTACAGAGTGTTCCGTAATCCTTCCTTGCTATATGGTCGGTCTTTTTGATATATGTATATAATATGTATTTGTATACATATGGTAACGCTAATCTTCATGTATCCATTCCCCCCACCTTTCCTTTTAGATAAGCATAGTTTTTTTTTTTTAATAAGTCTGTGATTGCCTTTCTCTGTGGAAATATGTTCATTTGTGTCAGTTATTAGATAACGCCTATAAGTGATATCATAGGTTATAGGACTTTTCCTTTCCGACTTACCTCATGTTCTGTGATTATCTCCAAGATCATCTATGGTGCCTCAAAGAGCAGTGTTTCATTGTTTTCCATGGCTAGTATTCATTGTGTACATGGACCACTTCTTCTTTATCCTTTCGTCTGTTGATGGACATTTTGGTTGCTTCACTGTCTTGTCTATTGTGAATAAGGCTGCAGTGCAGCTTTTGCAGCCCGGGTCTTCTTCATTCTGGTCTTCTCAGGTGAGAGGCCCTTTGGTGCGCCTGCTGGATTGAATGGTACCTCAATTTTTCTTTTCAACGCAGCTTCTTTCTGTTCTCATTATTAGCGTTTAACCCTTTTACATCTCACCAGCAGCTAGAGGGTACACAGTTCTCTTAAACCTCTTCAGCATTTATTGTTTGTAGACTTTTTGCCAATGGTCAGTCGACTGGTGTGAGTTGAAAACTTTTTGTAGATTAGATTGCATGAGTCTAATACTTCCTGAGGCTGAGCTTTTATCCATTTTCCTTTTTTTTTAAAAGAGAGTGAGTAAAACTTACCTCTTCATACTATCTTCGTGAACATTTTGCCTGTTTTGAATTTTTTTATCCATTCCCTACCTCAGCACAATTTTGAGGGCAGGTGTCCTTTACAGCCCTGAGTCCTTGTGAATGGTAAGTGACCATTAGCTGGGGGTTAAAAGCTGCTCTTGCGGGAATCGGCCACAAGGCGGCAGCATTTCTCCTTTACCAAATCTGGTTACTAGGGCAACAGAGCCTTACTGGAAGTGGTGTTCTAGGTTGTAAATTAGAATGGAATGTGCGAGGAAAAAGCCCTTTAAGTTTATGTCTCCTTACTTCTTGTTGGTATTTTTAACTTAATTTTTATTTTTTCTCACAGCAAACTTGATTACAATGTTTTGTTTGTTCTAGGTGTGCAAGATGTGGTTCTTTCACACATATACATATATCTATTCTTCTTCGGATCCTTTTCCCATGTAGGTTATGACACAATGTTGAGTAGTCTTCTCTTGGTATTGCGTAGGTCTTTGGTGATTCTATATTTCACATGTGTTTGTATCTCTCTGTTAACCTCAATATGGTAATGTATCCAATCCTCACACCTGTCCATTTGGTGAACCATAAGTTTTTTAATGAATCTATGAAAGTGTTTCTCTGTGGAAATATCTTTGTTTGTATCATTTTTTAGGTAACACCTATATGTGATACGATAGGATATGTGTTTTTCGCTTTCTCACTTACTCCAAGTTGCGTGATTACTTCTAGACTCATCTGTGGTGCTGGAAATGGCATCGTTTCATTTTTTTCACTAGCTCATATTCCATCTGTACAGGTAGCAGTTCTTCTTTGTCCACCCATCTGTCGGTGGACTTTTTGGTTACTTCCATATCTTGGCTACTGTAATACTATGCAATGCAGATTTGCGTGCCTGTGTCCTTCCAATTCTGTCTTCTTAGTTTATAGGTCCAGGAATAGGTCTGCTGGAACATATGGTAGCTCAATGTTTACCTTTTAAAGGCACCTCTATTCTGTTCTCCTTAGTGGCTCTTTCCAGGTTACGTCCCACTTAAAGTGGAGGGTATGTATTTCTTCCCAGCTCCTTCAGGATTTATTCTTTGTAGTTTTTGCTGATGGTTATTCTGAGTGGTGTGAGCTGATACCTCTTTGTGGTTGAATTTGCATGTGTCTCATAATGCGTTGAAATTGATCTTTAAGACATGTCCTTTTTATTTTTCCAGCTGTGATTAGAGCTTATTTCTTCAAAGTGTTTTCTTAAAGTATGTGTCACCATTTGAAATATTTTGGCCATTATCTCCCTCAAGACATTTTGAGGGCAGGTTTCATTTACAGCCCTGCAGTACTTGTTCATATGAAGTGACCATTAGCTCAGGCTTTAAACCTGCTTTTGCAGGTAACGGCCAGAGAGCGGCAGCCTTTCTACGTTCCCCTTGCTGGTACTAGGGAAACAGACCTACCGGCCAGTGGTGTTCTTCGGTTATAAGTTAGAGTGCCATGTGCCCGGATAAACCCACAAATGTTGATGTCTCCTTGCTTTTGTTTGTTTTTAAATTTCATTTATATTTATTATTAGAGTAATATTCCATTGTGTACGTGGACCACTTCTTCTTGGTGCATTCCTCGGTTGATGGACATTTTCATTGCTTCCAAGTGCTGGCTATGGTAAATCTTGCTGGCGTACAGGTTTGCCAGCCTGTGACTTTTTGATTCTCATTTTCTCAGGTGATAGGCCAAGCAGTGGTTGTGATTGATTGACTGGTAGCTCAATGTTTCCCTTTTCAAAGCACCTACACTGTGTTTTCATTAGTGGCTCTTTACATGCCCCCCCTTACAACCGAGGGTACGCATTTCTCCACACTCCCTTCACCGTTTATTTTTTGCAGCATTTTTCCTAATGGCCATTCTGACTGCTGTGAGCTGATAGGTTTTTGTAATATGGGTATGCCTGTCATTAAATTTTTTAAAATTCATCATATTCCTACATCGTTCTCTTTTCTCTTAAAAGAAAAAACCGTGAGTACAATATAGCTCTTGAAATAGTCTTCTTCGAAGGTTGCCCTCTTTTGAATTTTTTGGTCGATTTTGGACCCCAGAAATTTTCTGGAGGGCAGGTGTCATTTACAGAACTGCAAGTTGGTGAAAATTTAGTGACCTTTCGCAGTGGGTTCAAACCTGCTGTTGTGGGAAACGGCCACAAGGAGGTAGCATTTCTCCATTCCCCAATCTGGGTACTAGGGCAGCAGAGCCTTTCTGGAAGTCATTGTCCTAGGTTGTAAATTAGAATGGAATTTGCCAGGAGAAATCCCCAGAAGTTTATGTCTCATTACTTCTTCTTGGTTTTTAAAAGTTTTTTAATCTGGGTAAAGTTTAGAATATTGTTTATCCTAGGTGTACACAATCTGGTTCATTTGTACATTATGTATGTCTATTAATGTACAGATCCTCTTCCCATGTAAAATATTACAGTGTTCCGTCGACCTCCCTTGCTATATGTTCGGACTTTTTGATACATGTACAAAATATGTATTTGTATATGTATAGTAACACTAATCTTCATTTCTCAATTTCCCCCCTCCTTTCCTTTCAGATGAGCATAGTTTGTTTTCTCAGCCTGTGAGTGTCTTTCTCTTTGGAAATACGTTCATCTGTGCCAGTTATTAGATAATGCCATAAGTGATAATATAGGATATAGGTGTTTTGCTTTCCGACCTACTTCATGTTTTGTGATTATCTCCAGGCTCATCTATGGTGCCTCAAAGAGCAGTGCTTCAATGTTTTCCATGGCTAATATTCCATGTGTACATGGACCACTTCTTCTTGGTGCATTCCTCTGTTGATGGACATTTTCGTTGCTTCCAAGTGTTGCCTATGGTAAATATTGCTGGAGTGCAGGATTGCCAGCCTGTGATTTTTGATTTTCCTTTTCTCAGGGGATAGACCCAGCAGTGGGTATGATTGATTGACTGGTATGGTAGCTCAACGTTTACCTTTTCAAGGCACCTCAATTGTGCTTTCATTAGTGGCTCTTACCACGTCCCCCTTAGAATCGAGGGTACGCATTTCTCCACAATCACGTCAGCATTTCTAGTTTGCAGCATTTTTGTTGATGGCCATTCTGACTGGTGTGAGCTGACAGGTTTTTGTAATTTGGGTTTACATGTCTGTAAAAATTCCTACAATTCATCATTTTTCCACGCCTTTTACTTTTCTGTTAAAAGAAAAAAGAAAGAAAGTGTGAGTGTAATATACCTCTTCAAATTTTCTTTTTGGAAGGTTGCACTCTAGAATTTTTTGGTCGATTTTCGACCTCAGTATTTTTTGGAGGGCCGGTGTCATTTACAGACCTGCAATTGGTGAATAATTAGTGACCTTTTGCAGTGGGTTCAAAGCTGCTGTTGTGGGAAACGGCCACAAGGATGCAGCATTTCTCGATTCCCAAATCTGGGTACTAGGGCAGCAGAGCCGTTCTGGAAGTTGTCTGCCTAGGTTTTCAATTTGGATGGAATGTGCCAGGAAAACCCCCCATAAGTTTATGTCTCATTACTCCTAGTTCGTTGTTTTAATTTTTTCAATTCGGGTAATGGTTAGAATGTTGCTTGTCCAAGGTGTACACACTCTGGTTCATCTACATATCATATATACCTATTTATGTAGAGATCCTCTTCCCGTGTAAATTATTACAGAGTGTTCCGTAATCCTTCCTTGCTATATGGTCGGTCTTTTTGATATATGTATATAATATGTATTTGTATACATATGGTAACGCTAATCTTCATGTATCCATTCCCCCCACCTTTCCTTTTAGATAAGCATAGTTTTTTTTTTTAATAAGTCTGTGATTGCCTTTCTCTGTGGAAATATGTTCATTTGTGTCAGTTATTAGATAACGCCTATAAGTGATATCATAGGTTATAGGACTTTTCCTTTCCGACTTACCTCATGTTCTGTGATTATCTCCAAGATCATCTATGGTGCCTCAAAGAGCAGTGTTTCATTGTTTTCCATGGCTAGTATTCATTGTGTACATGGACCACTTCTTCTTTATCCTTTCGTCTGTTGATGGACATTTTGGTTGCTTCACTGTCTTGTCTATTGTGAATAAGGCTGCAGTGCAGCTTTTGCAGCCCGGGTCTTCTTCATTCTGGTCTTCTCAGGTGAGAGGCCCTTTGGTGCGCCTGCTGGATTGAATGGTACCTCAATTTTTCTTTTCAACGCAGCTTCTTTCTGTTCTCATTATTAGCGTTTAACCCTTTTACATCTCACCAGCAGCTAGAGGGTACACAGTTCTCTTAAACCTCTTCAGCATTTATTGTTTGTAGACTTTTTGCCAATGGTCAGTCGACTGGTGTGAGTTGAAAACTTTTTGTAGATTAGATTGCATGAGTCTAATACTTCCTGAGGCTGAGCTTTTATCCATTTTCCTTTTTTTTTAAAAGAGAGTGAGTAAAACTTACCTCTTCATACTATCTTCGTGAACATTTTGCCTGTTTTGAATTTTTTTATCCATTCCCTACCTCAGCACAATTTTGAGGGCAGGTGTCCTTTACAGCCCTGAGTCCTTGTGAATGGTAAGTGACCATTAGCTGGGGGTTAAAAGCTGCTCTTGCGGGAATCGGCCACAAGGCGGCAGCATTTCTCCTTTACCAAATCTGGTTACTAGGGCAACAGAGCCTTACTGGAAGTGGTGTTCTAGGTTGTAAATTAGAATGGAATGTGCGAGGAAAAAGCCCTTTAAGTTTATGTCTCCTTACTTCTTGTTGGTATTTTTAACTTAATTTTTATTTTTTCTCACAGCAAACTTGATTACAATGTTTTGTTTGTTCTAGGTGTGCAAGATGTGGTTCTTTCACACATATACATATATCTATTCTTCTTCGGATCCTTTTCCCATGTAGGTTATGACACAATGTTGAGTAGTCTTCTCTTGGTATTGCGTAGGTCTTTGGTGATTCTATATTTCACATGTGTTTGTATCTCTCTGTTAACCTCAATATGGTAATGTATCCAATCCTCACACCTGTCCATTTGGTGAACCATAAGTTTTTTAATGAATCTATGAAAGTGTTTCTCTGTGGAAATATCTTTGTTTGTATCATTTTTTAGGTAACACCTATATGTGATACGATAGGATATGTGTTTTTCGCTTTCTCACTTACTCCAAGTTGCGTGATTACTTCTAGACTCATCTGTGGTGCTGGAAATGGCATCGTTTCATTTTTTTCACTAGCTCATATTCCATCTGTACAGGTAGCAGTTCTTCTTTGTCCACCCATCTGTCGGTGGACTTTTTGGTTACTTCCATATCTTGGCTACTGTAATACTATGCAATGCAGATTTGCGTGCCTGTGTCCTTCCAATTCTGTCTTCTTAGTTTATAGGTCCAGGAATAGGTCTGCTGGAACATATGGTAGCTCAATGTTTACCTTTTAAAGGCACCTCTATTCTGTTCTCCTTAGTGGCTCTTTCCAGGTTACGTCCCACTTAAAGTGGAGGGTATGTATTTCTTCCCAGCTCCTTCAGGATTTATTCTTTGTAGTTTTTGCTGATGGTTATTCTGAGTGGTGTGAGCTGATACCTCTTTGTGGTTGAATTTGCATGTGTCTCATAATGCGTTGAAATTGATCTTTAAGACATGTCCTTTTTATTTTTCCAGCTGTGATTAGAGCTTATTTCTTCAAAGTGTTTTCTTAAAGTATGTGTCACCATTTGAAATATTTTGGCCATTATCTCCCTCAAGACATTTTGAGGGCAGGTTTCATTTACAGCCCTGCAGTACTTGTTCATATGAAGTGACCATTAGCTCAGGCTTTAAACCTGCTTTTGCAGGTAACGGCCAGAGAGCGGCAGCCTTTCTACGTTCCCCTTGCTGGTACTAGGGAAACAGACCTACCGGCCAGTGGTGTTCTTCGGTTATAAGTTAGAGTGCCATGTGCCCGGATAAACCCACAAATGTTGATGTCTCCTTGCTTTTGTTTGTTTTTAAATTTCATTTATATTTATTATTAGAGTAATATTCCATTGTGTACGTGGACCACTTCTTCTTGGTGCATTCCTCGGTTGATGGACATTTTCATTGCTTCCAAGTGCTGGCTATGGTAAATCTTGCTGGCGTACAGGTTTGCCAGCCTGTGACTTTTTGATTCTCATTTTCTCAGGTGATAGGCCAAGCAGTGGTTGTGATTGATTGACTGGTAGCTCAATGTTTCCCTTTTCAAAGCACCTACACTGTGTTTTCATTAGTGGCTCTTTACATGCCCCCCCTTACAACCGAGGGTACGCATTTCTCCACACTCCCTTCACCGTTTATTTTTTGCAGCATTTTTCCTAATGGCCATTCTGACTGCTGTGAGCTGATAGGTTTTTGTAATATGGGTATGCCTGTCATTAAATTTTTTAAAATTCATCATATTCCTACATCGTTCTCTTTTCTCTTAAAAGAAAAAACCGTGAGTACAATATAGCTCTTGAAATTGTCTTCTTCGAAGGTTGCCCTCTTTTGAATTTTTTGGTCGATTTTTGACCCCAGAAATTTTCTGGAGGGCAGGTGTCATTTACAGAACTGCAAGTTGGTGAAAATTTAGTGACCTTTCGCAGTGGGTTCAAACCTGCTGTTGTGGGAAACGGCCACAAGGAGGTAGCATTTCTCCATTCCCCAATCTGGGTACTAGGGCAGCAGAGCCTTTCTGGAAGTCATTGTCCTAGGTTGTAAATTAGAATGGAATTTGCCAGGAGAAATCCCCATAAGTTTATGTCTCATTACTTCTTCTTGGTTTTTAAAAGTTTTTTAATCTGGGTAAAGTTTAGAATATTGTTTATCCTAGGTGTACACAATCTGGTTCATTTGTACATTATGTATGTCTATTAATGTACAGATCCTCTTCCCATGTAAAATATTACAGTGTTCCGTCGACCTCCCTTGCTATATGTTCGGACTTTTTGATACATGTACAAAATATGTATTTGTATATGTATAGTAACACTAATCTTCATTTCTCAATTTCCCCCCTCCTTTCCTTTCAGATGAGCATAGTTTGTTTTCTCAGCCTGTGAGTGTCTTTCTCTTTGGAAATACGTTCATCTGTGCCAGTTATTAGATAATGCCATAAGTGATAATATAGGATATAGGTGTTTTGCTTTCCGACCTACTTCATGTTTTGTGATTATCTCCAGGCTCATCTATGGTGCCTCAAAGAGCAGTGCTTCAATGTTTTCCATGGCTAATATTCCATGTGTACATGGACCACTTCTTCTTGGTGCATTCCTCTGTTGATGGACATTTTCGTTGCTTCCAAGTGTTGCCTATGGTAAATATTGCTGGAGTGCAGGATTGCCAGCCTGTGATTTTTGATTTTCCTTTTCTCAGGGGATAGACCCAGCAGTGGGTATGATTGATTGACTGGTATGGTAGCTCAACGTTTACCTTTTCAAGGCACCTCAATTGTGCTTTCATTAGTGGCTCTTACCACGTCCCCCTTAGAATCGAGGGTACGCATTTCTCCACAATCACGTCAGCATTTCTAGTTTGCAGCATTTTTGTTGATGGCCATTCTGACTGGTGTGAGCTGACAGGTTTTTGTAATTTGGGTTTACATGTCTGTAAAAATTCCTACAATTCATCATTTTTCCACGCCTTTTACTTTTCTGTTAAAAGAAAAAAGAAAGAAAGTGTGAGTGTAATATACCTCTTCAAATTTTCTTTTTGGAAGGTTGCACTCTAGAATTTTTTGGTCGATTTTCGACCTCAGTATTTTTTGGAGGGCCGGTGTCATTTACAGACCTGCAATTGGTGAATAATTAGTGACCTTTTGCAGTGGGTTCAAAGCTGCTGTTGTGGGAAACGGCCACAAGGATGCAGCATTTCTCGATTCCCAAATCTGGGTACTAGGGCAGCAGAGCCGTTCTGGAAGTTGTCTGCCTAGGTTTTCAATTTGGATGGAATGTGCCAGGAAAACCCCCCATAAGTTTATGTCTCATTACTCCTAGTTCGTTGTTTTAATTTTTTCAATTGGGGTAATGGTTAGAATGTTGCTTGTCCAAGGTGTACACACTCTGGTTCATCTACATATCATATATACCTATTTATGTAGAGATCCTCTTCCCGTGTAAATTATTACAGAGTGTTCCGTAATCCTTCCTTGCTATATGGTCGGTCTTTTTGATATATGTATATAATATGTATTTGTATACATATGGTAACGCTAATCTTCATGTATCCATTCCCCCCACCTTTCCTTTTAGATAAGCATAGTTTTTTTTTTTAATAAGTCTGTGATTGCCTTTCTCTGTGGAAATATGTTCATTTGTGTCAGTTATTAGATAACGCCTATAAGTGATATCATAGGTTATAGGACTTTTCCTTTCCGACTTACCTCATGTTCTGTGATTATCTCCAAGATCATCTATGGTGCCTCAAAGAGCAGTGTTTCATTGTTTTCCATGGCTAGTATTCATTGTGTACATGGACCACTTCTTCTTTATCCTTTCGTCTGTTGATGGACATTTTGGTTGCTTCACTGTCTTGTCTATTGTGAATAAGGCTGCAGTGCAGCTTTTGCAGCCCGGGTCTTCTTCATTCTGGTCTTCTCAGGTGAGAGGCCCTTTGGTGCGCCTGCTGGATTGAATGGTACCTCAATTTTTCTTTTCAACGCAGCTTCTTTCTGTTCTCATTATTAGCGTTTAACCCTTTTACATCTCACCAGCAGCTAGAGGGTACACAGTTCTCTTAAACCTCTTCAGCATTTATTGTTTGTAGACTTTTTGCCAATGGTCAGTCGACTGGTGTGAGTTGAAAACTTTTTGTAGATTAGATTGCATGAGTCTAATACTTCCTGAGGCTGAGCTTTTATCCATTTTCCTTTTTTTTTAAAAGAGAGTGAGTAAAACTTACCTCTTCATACTATCTTCGTGAACATTTTGCCTGTTTTGAATTTTTTTATCCATTCCCTACCTCAGCACAATTTTGAGGGCAGGTGTCCTTTACAGCCCTGAGTCCTTGTGAATGGTAAGTGACCATTAGCTGGGGGTTAAAAGCTGCTCTTGCGGGAATCGGCCACAAGGCGGCAGCATTTCTCCTTTACCAAATCTGGTTACTAGGGCAACAGAGCCTTACTGGAAGTGGTGTTCTAGGTTGTAAATTAGAATGGAATGTGCGAGGAAAAAGCCCTTTAAGTTTATGTCTCCTTACTTCTTGTTGGTATTTTTAACTTAATTTTTATTTTTTCTCACAGCAAACTTGATTACAATGTTTTGTTTGTTCTAGGTGTGCAAGATGTGGTTCTTTCACACATATACATATATCTATTCTTCTTCGGATCCTTTTCCCATGTAGGTTATGACACAATGTTGAGTAGTCTTCTCTTGGTATTGCGTAGGTCTTTGGTGATTCTATATTTCACATGTGTTTGTATCTCTCTGTTAACCTCAATATGGTAATGTATCCAATCCTCACACCTGTCCATTTGGTGAACCATAAGTTTTTTAATGAATCTATGAAAGTGTTTCTCTGTGGAAATATCTTTGTTTGTATCATTTTTTAGGTAACACCTATATGTGATACGATAGGATATGTGTTTTTCGCTTTCTCACTTACTCCAAGTTGCGTGATTACTTCTAGACTCATCTGTGGTGCTGGAAATGGCATCGTTTCATTTTTTTCACTAGCTCATATTCCATCTGTACAGGTAGCAGTTCTTCTTTGTCCACCCATCTGTCGGTGGACTTTTTGGTTACTTCCATATCTTGGCTACTGTAATACTATGCAATGCAGATTTGCGTGCCTGTGTCCTTCCAATTCTGTCTTCTTAGTTTATAGGTCCAGGAATAGGTCTGCTGGAACATATGGTAGCTCAATGTTTACCTTTTAAAGGCACCTCTATTCTGTTCTCCTTAGTGGCTCTTTCCAGGTTACGTCCCACTTAAAGTGGAGGGTATGTATTTCTTCCCAGCTCCTTCAGGATTTATTCTTTGTAGTTTTTGCTGATGGTTATTCTGAGTGGTGTGAGCTGATACCTCTTTGTGGTTGAATTTGCATGTGTCTCATAATGCGTTGAAATTGATCTTTAAGACATGTCCTTTTTATTTTTCCAGCTGTGATTAGAGCTTATTTCTTCAAAGTGTTTTCTTAAAGTATGTGTCACCATTTGAAATATTTTGGCCATTATCTCCCTCAAGACATTTTGAGGGCAGGTTTCATTTACAGCCCTGCAGTACTTGTTCATATGAAGTGACCATTAGCTCAGGCTTTAAACCTGCTTTTGCAGGTAACGGCCAGAGAGCGGCAGCCTTTCTACGTTCCCCTTGCTGGTACTAGGGAAACAGACCTACCGGCCAGTGGTGTTCTTCGGTTATAAGTTAGAGTGCCATGTGCCCGGATAAACCCACAAATGTTGATGTCTCCTTGCTTTTGTTTGTTTTTAAATTTCATTTATATTTATTATTAGAGTAATATTCCATTGTGTACGTGGACCACTTCTTCTTGGTGCATTCCTCGGTTGATGGACATTTTCATTGCTTCCAAGTGCTGGCTATGGTAAATCTTGCTGGCGTACAGGTTTGCCAGCCTGTGACTTTTTGATTCTCATTTTCTCAGGTGATAGGCCAAGCAGTGGTTGTGATTGATTGACTGGTAGCTCAATGTTTCCCTTTTCAAAGCACCTACACTGTGTTTTCATTAGTGGCTCTTTACATGCCCCCCCTTACAACCGAGGGTACGCATTTCTCCACACTCCCTTCACCGTTTATTTTTTGCAGCATTTTTCCTAATGGCCATTCTGACTGCTGTGAGCTGATAGGTTTTTGTAATATGGGTATGCCTGTCATTAAATTTTTTAAAATTCATCATATTCCTACATCGTTCTCTTTTCTCTTAAAAGAAAAAACCGTGAGTACAATATAGCTCTTGAAATTGTCTTCTTCGAAGGTTGCCCTCTTTTGAATTTTTTGGTCGATTTTTGACCCCAGAAATTTTCTGGAGGGCAGGTGTCATTTACAGAACTGCAAGTTGGTGAAAATTTAGTGACCTTTCGCAGTGGGTTCAAACCTGCTGTTGTGGGAAACGGCCACAAGGAGGTAGCATTTCTCCATTCCCCAATCTGGGTACTAGGGCAGCAGAGCCTTTCTGGAAGTCATTGTCCTAGGTTGTAAATTAGAATGGAATTTGCCAGGAGAAATCCCCATAAGTTTATGTCTCATTACTTCTTCTTGGTTTTTAAAAGTTTTTTAATCTGGGTAAAGTTTAGAATATTGTTTATCCTAGGTGTACACAATCTGGTTCATTTGTACATTATGTATGTCTATTAATGTACAGATCCTCTTCCCATGTAAAATATTACAGTGTTCCGTCGACCTCCCTTGCTATATGTTCGGACTTTTTGATACATGTACAAAATATGTATTTGTATATGTATAGTAACACTAATCTTCATTTCTCAATTTCCCCCCTCCTTTCCTTTCAGATGAGCATAGTTTGTTTTCTCAGCCTGTGAGTGTCTTTCTCTTTGGAAATACGTTCATCTGTGCCAGTTATTAGATAATGCCATAAGTGATAATATAGGATATAGGTGTTTTGCTTTCCGACCTACTTCATGTTTTGTGATTATCTCCAGGCTCATCTATGGTGCCTCAAAGAGCAGTGCTTCAATGTTTTCCATGGCTAATATTCCATGTGTACATGGACCACTTCTTCTTGGTGCATTCCTCTGTTGATGGACATTTTCGTTGCTTCCAAGTGTTGCCTATGGTAAATATTGCTGGAGTGCAGGATTGCCAGCCTGTGATTTTTGATTTTCCTTTTC
This sequence comes from Balaenoptera borealis, assembly GCF_965194805.1. Lineage (NCBI taxonomy): Eukaryota > Metazoa > Chordata > Mammalia > Artiodactyla > Balaenopteridae > Balaenoptera > Balaenoptera borealis. Next base: position 156,552 of record NW_028123832.1, read on the forward strand.
TCAGGGGATAGACCCAGCAGTGGGTATGATTGATTGACTGGTATGGTAGCTCAACGTTTACCTTTTCAAGGCACCTCAATTGTGCTTTCATTAGTGGCTCTTACCACGTCCCCCTTAGAATCGAGGGTACGCATTTCTCCACAATCACGTCAGCATTTCTAGTTTGCAGCATTTTTGTTGATGGCCATTCTGACTGGTGTGAGCTGACAGGTTTTTGTAATTTGGGTTTACATGTCTGTAAAAATTCCTACAATTCATCATTTTTCCACGCCTTTTACTTTTCTGTTAAAAGAAAAAAGAAAGAAAGTGTGAGTGTAATATACCTCTTCAAATTTTCTTTTTGGAAGGTTGCACTCTAGAATTTTTTGGTCGATTTTCGACCTCAGTATTTTTTGGAGGGCCGGTGTCATTTACAGACCTGCAATTGGTGAATAATTAGTGACCTTTTGCAGTGGGTTCAAAGCTGCTGTTGTGGGAAACGGCCACAAGGATGCAGCATTTCTCGATTCCCAAATCTGGGTACTAGGGCAGCAGAGCCGTTCTGGAAGTTGTCTGCCTAGGTTTTCAATTTGGATGGAATGTGCCAGGAAAACCCCCCATAAGTTTATGTCTCATTACTCCTAGTTCGTTGTTTTAATTTTTTCAATTGGGGTAATGGTTAGAATGTTGCTTGTCCAAGGTGTACACACTCTGGTTCATCTACATATCATATATACCTATTTATGTAGAGATCCTCTTCCCGTGTAAATTATTACAGAGTGTTCCGTAATCCTTCCTTGCTATATGGTCGGTCTTTTTGATATATGTATATAATATGTATTTGTATACATATGGTAACGCTAATCTTCATGTATCCATTCCCCCCACCTTTCCTTTTAGATAAGCATAGTTTTTTTTTTTAATAAGTCTGTGATTGCCTTTCTCTGTGGAAATATGTTCATTTGTGTCAGTTATTAGATAACGCCTATAAGTGATATCATAGGTTATAGGACTTTTCCTTTCCGACTTACCTCATGTTCTGTGATTATCTCCAAGATCATCTATGGTGCCTCAAAGAGCAGTGTTTCATTGTTTTCCATGGCTAGTATTCATTGTGTACATGGACCACTTCTTCTTTATCCTTTCGTCTGTTGATGGACATTTTGGTTGCTTCACTGTCTTGTCTATTGTGAATAAGGCTGCAGTGCAGCTTTTGCAGCCCGGGTCTTCTTCATTCTGGTCTTCTCAGGTGAGAGGCCCTTTGGTGCGCCTGCTGGATTGAATGGTACCTCAATTTTTCTTTTCAACGCAGCTTCTTTCTGTTCTCATTATTAGCGTTTAACCCTTTTACATCTCACCAGCAGCTAGAGGGTACACAGTTCTCTTAAACCTCTTCAGCATTTATTGTTTGTAGACTTTTTGCCAATGGTCAGTCGACTGGTGTGAGTTGAAAACTTTTTGTAGATTAGATTGCATGAGTCTAATACTTCCTGAGGCTGAGCTTTTATCCATTTTCCTTTTTTTTTAAAAGAGAGTGAGTAAAACTTACCTCTTCATACTATCTTCGTGAACATTTTGCCTGTTTTGAATTTTTTTATCCATTCCCTACCTCAGCACAATTTTGAGGGCAGGTGTCCTTTACAGCCCTGAGTCCTTGTGAATGGTAAGTGACCATTAGCTGGGGGTTAAAAGCTGCTCTTGCGGGAATCGGCCACAAGGCGGCAGCATTTCTCCTTTACCAAATCTGGTTACTAGGGCAACAGAGCCTTACTGGAAGTGGTGTTCTAGGTTGTAAATTAGAATGGAATGTGCGAGGAAAAAGCCCTTTAAGTTTATGTCTCCTTACTTCTTGTTGGTATTTTTAACTTAATTTTTATTTTTTCTCACAGCAAACTTGATTACAATGTTTTGTTTGTTCTAGGTGTGCAAGATGTGGTTCTTTCACACATATACATATATCTATTCTTCTTCGGATCCTTTTCCCATGTAGGTTATGACACAATGTGAGTAGTCTTCTCTTGGTATTGCGTAGGTCTTTGGTGATTCTATATTTCACATGTGTTTGTATCTCTCTGTTAACCTCAATATGGTAATGTATCCAATCCTCACACCTGTCCATTTGGTGAACCATAAGTTTTTTAATGAATCTATGAAAGTGTTTCTCTGTGGAAATATCTTTGTTTGTATCATTTTTTAGGTAACACCTATATGTGATACGATAGGATATGTGTTTTTCGCTTTCTCACTTACTCCAAGTTGCGTGATTACTTCTAGACTCATCTGTGGTGCTGGAAATGGCATCGTTTCATTTTTTTCACTAGCTCATATTCCATCTGTACAGGTAGCAGTTCTTCTTTGTCCACCCATCTGTCGGTGGACTTTTTGGTTACTTCCATATCTTGGCTACTGTAATACTATGCAATGCAGATTTGCGTGCCTGTGTCCTTCCAATTCTGTCTTCTTAGTTTATAGGTCCAGGAATAGGTCTGCTGGAACATATGGTAGCTCAATGTTTACCTTTTAAAGGCACCTCTATTCTGTTCTCCTTAGTGGCTCTTTCCAGGTTACGTCCCACTTAAAGTGGAGGGTATGTATTTCTTCCCAGCTCCTTCAGGATTTATTCTTTGTAGTTTTTGCTGATGGTTATTCTGAGTGGTGTGAGCTGATACCTCTTTGTGGTTGAATTTGCATGTGTCTCATAATGCGTTGAAATTGATCTTTAAGACATGTCCTTTTTATTTTTCCAGCTGTGATTAGAGCTTATTTCTTCAAAGTGTTTTCTTAAAGTATGTGTCACCATTTGAAATATTTTGGCCATTATCTCCCTCAAGACATTTTGAGGGCAGGTTTCATTTACAGCCCTGCAGTACTTGTTCATATGAAGTGACCATTAGCTCAGGCTTTAAACCTGCTTTTGCAGGTAACGGCCAGAGAGCGGCAGCCTTTCTACGTTCCCCTTGCTGGTACTAGGGAAACAGACCTACCGGCCAGTGGTGTTCTTCGGTTATAAGTTAGAGTGCCATGTGCCCGGATAAACCCACAAATGTTGATGTCTCCTTGCTTTTGTTTGTTTTTAAATTTCATTTATATTTATTATTAGAGTAATATTCCATTGTGTACGTGGACCACTTCTTCTTGGTGCATTCCTCGGTTGATGGACATTTTCATTGCTTCCAAGTGCTGGCTATGGTAAATCTTGCTGGCGTACAGGTTTGCCAGCCTGTGACTTTTTGATTCTCATTTTCTCAGGTGATAGGCCAAGCAGTGGTTGTGATTGATTGACTGGTAGCTCAATGTTTCCCTTTTCAAAGCACCTACACTGTGTTTTCATTAGTGGCTCTTTACATGCCCCCCCTTACAACCGAGGGTACGCATTTCTCCACACTCCCTTCACCGTTTATTTTTTGCAGCATTTTTCCTAATGGCCATTCTGACTGCTGTGAGCTGATAGGTTTTTGTAATATGGGTATGCCTGTCATTAAATTTTTTAAAATTCATCATATTCCTACATCGTTCTCTTTTCTCTTAAAAGAAAAAACCGTGAGTACAATGTAGCTCTTGAAATTGTCTTCTTCGAAGGTTGCCCTCTTTTGAATTTTTGGTCGATTTTTGACCCCAGAAATTTTCTGGAGGGCAGGTGTCATTTACAGAACTGCAAGTTGGTGAAAATTTAGTGACCTTTCGCAGTGGGTTCAAACCTGCTGTTGTGGGAAACGGCCACAAGGAGGTAGCATTTCTCCATTCCCCAATCTGGGTACTAGGGCAGCAGAGCCTTTCTGGAAGTCATTGTCCTAGGTTGTAAATTAGAATGGAATTTGCCAGGAGAAATCCCCATAAGTTTATGTCTCATTACTTCTTCTTGTTTTTAAAAGTTTTTTAATCTGGGTAAAGTTTAGAATATTGTTTATCCTAGGTGTACACAATCTGGTTCATTTGTACATTATGTATGTCTATTAATGTACAGATCCTCTTCCCATGTAAAATATTACAGTGTTCCGTCGACCTCCCTTGCTATATGTTCGGACTTTTTGATACATGTACAAAATATGTATTTGTATATGTATAGTAACACTAATCTTCATTTCTCAATTTCCCCCCTCCTTTCCTTTCAGATGAGCATAGTTTGTTTTCTCAGCCTGTGAGTGTCTTTCTCTTTGGAAATACGTTCATCTGTGCCAGTTATTAGATAATGCCATAAGTGATAATATAGGATATAGGTGTTTTGCTTTCCGACCTACTTCATGTTTTGTGATTATCTCCAGGCTCATCTATGGTGCCTCAAAGAGCAGTGCTTCAATGTTTTCCATGGCTAATATTCCATGTGTACATGGACCACTTCTTCTTGGTGCATTCCTCTGTTGATGGACATTTTCGTTGCTTCCAAGTGTTGCCTATGGTAAATATTGCTGGAGTGCAGGATTGCCAGCCTGTGATTTTTGATTTTCCTTTTCTCAGGGGATAGACCCAGCAGTGGGTATGATTGATTGACTGGTATGGTAGCTCAACGTTTACCTTTTCAAGGCACCTCAATTGTGCTTTCATTAGTGGCTCTTACCACGTCCCCCTTAGAATCGAGGGTACGCATTTCTCCACAATCACGTCAGCATTTCTAGTTTGCAGCATTTTTGTTGATGGCCATTCTGACTGGTGTGAGCTGACAGGTTTTTGTAATTTGGGTTTACATGTCTGTAAAAATTCCTACAATTCATCATTTTTCCACGCCTTTTACTTTTCTGTTAAAAGAAAAAAGAAAGAAAGTGTGAGTGTAATATACCTCTTCAAATTTTCTTTTTGGAAGGTTGCACTCTAGAATTTTTTGGTCGATTTTCGACCTCAGTATTTTTTGGAGGGCCGGTGTCATTTACAGACCTGCAATTGGTGAATAATTAGTGACCTTTTGCAGTGGGTTCAAAGCTGCTGTTGTGGGAAACGGCCACAAGGATGCAGCATTTCTCGATTCCCAAATCTGGGTACTAGGGCAGCAGAGCCGTTCTGGAAGTTGTCTGCCTAGGTTTTCAATTTGGATGGAATGTGCCAGGAAAACCCCCCATAAGTTTATGTCTCATTACTCCTAGTTCGTTGTTTTAATTTTTTCAATTGGGGTAATGGTTAGAATGTTGCTTGTCCAAGGTGTACACACTCTGGTTCATCTACATATCATATATACCTATTTATGTAGAGATCCTCTTCCCGTGTAAATTATTACAGAGTGTTCCGTAATCCTTCCTTGCTATATGGTCGGTCTTTTTGATATATGTATATAATATGTATTTGTATACATATGGTAACGCTAATCTTCATGTATCCATTCCCCCCACCTTTCCTTTTAGATAAGCATAGTTTTTTTTTTTAATAAGTCTGTGATTGCCTTTCTCTGTGGAAATATGTTCATTTGTGTCAGTTATTAGATAACGCCTATAAGTGATATCATAGGTTATAGGACTTTTCCTTTCCGACTTACCTCATGTTCTGTGATTATCTCCAAGATCATCTATGGTGCCTCAAAGAGCAGTGTTTCATTGTTTTCCATGGCTAGTATTCATTGTGTACATGGACCACTTCTTCTTTATCCTTTCGTCTGTTGATGGACATTTTGGTTGCTTCACTGTCTTGTCTATTGTGAATAAGGCTGCAGTGCAGCTTTTGCAGCCCGGGTCTTCTTCATTCTGGTCTTCTCAGGTGAGAGGCCCTTTGGTGCGCCTGCTGGATTGAATGGTACCTCAATTTTTCTTTTCAACGCAGCTTCTTTCTGTTCTCATTATTAGCGTTTAACCCTTTTACATCTCACCAGCAGCTAGAGGGTACACAGTTCTCTTAAACCTCTTCAGCATTTATTGTTTGTAGACTTTTTGCCAATGGTCAGTCGACTGGTGTGAGTTGAAAACTTTTTGTAGATTAGATTGCATGAGTCTAATACTTCCTGAGGCTGAGCTTTTATCCATTTTCCTTTTTTTTTAAAAGAGAGTGAGTAAAACTTACCTCTTCATACTATCTTCGTGAACATTTTGCCTGTTTTGAATTTTTTTATCCATTCCCTACCTCAGCACAATTTTGAGGGCAGGTGTCCTTTACAGCCCTGAGTCCTTGTGAATGGTAAGTGACCATTAGCTGGGGGTTAAAAGCTGCTCTTGCGGGAATCGGCCACAAGGCGGCAGCATTTCTCCTTTACCAAATCTGGTTACTAGGGCAACAGAGCCTTACTGGAAGTGGTGTTCTAGGTTGTAAATTAGAATGGAATGTGCGAGGAAAAAGCCCTTTAAGTTTATGTCTCCTTACTTCTTGTTGGTATTTTTAACTTAATTTTTATTTTTTCTCACAGCAAACTTGATTACAATGTTTTGTTTGTTCTAGGTGTGCAAGATGTGGTTCTTTCACACATATACATATATCTATTCTTCTTCGGATCCTTTTCCCATGTAGGTTATGACACAATGTTGAGTAGTCTTCTCTTGGTATTGCGTAGGTCTTTGGTGATTCTATATTTCACATGTGTTTGTATCTCTCTGTTAACCTCAATATGGTAATGTATCCAATCCTCACACCTGTCCATTTGGTGAACCATAAGTTTTTTAATGAATCTATGAAAGTGTTTCTCTGTGGAAATATCTTTGTTTGTATCATTTTTTAGGTAACACCTATATGTGATACGATAGGATATGTGTTTTTCGCTTTCTCACTTACTCCAAGTTGCGTGATTACTTCTAGACTCATCTGTGGTGCTGGAAATGGCATCGTTTCATTTTTTTCACTAGCTCATATTCCATCTGTACAGGTAGCAGTTCTTCTTTGTCCACCCATCTGTCGGTGGACTTTTTGGTTACTTCCATATCTTGGCTACTGTAATACTATGCAATGCAGATTTGCGTGCCTGTGTCCTTCCAATTCTGTCTTCTTAGTTTATAGGTCCAGGAATAGGTCTGCTGGAACATATGGTAGCTCAATGTTTACCTTTTAAAGGCACCTCTATTCTGTTCTCCTTAGTGGCTCTTTCCAGGTTACGTCCCACTTAAAGTGGAGGGTATGTATTTCTTCCCAGCTCCTTCAGGATTTATTCTTTGTAGTTTTTGCTGATGGTTATTCTGAGTGGTGTGAGCTGATACCTCTTTGTGGTTGAATTTGCATGTGTCTCATAATGCGTTGAAATTGATCTTTAAGACATGTCCTTTTTATTTTTCCAGCTGTGATTAGAGCTTATTTCTTCAAGTGTTTTCTTAAAGTATGTGTCACCATTTGAAATATTTTGGCCATTATCTCCCTCAAGACATTTTGAGGGCAGGTTTCATTTACAGCCCTGCAGTACTTGTTCATATGAAGTGACCATTAGCTCAGGCTTTAAACCTGCTTTTGCAGGTAACGGCCAGAGAGCGGCAGCCTTTCTACGTTCCCCTTGCTGGTACTAGGGAAACAGACCTACCGGCCAGTGGTGTTCTTCGGTTATAAGTTAGAGTGCCATGTGCCCGGATAAACCCACAAATGTTGATGTCTCCTTGCTTTTGTTTGTTTTTAAATTTCATTTATATTTATTATTAGAGTAATATTCCATTGTGTACGTGGACCACTTCTTCTTGGTGCATTCCTCGGTTGATGGACATTTTCATTGCTTCCAAGTGCTGGCTATGGTAAATCTTGCTGGCGTACAGGTTTGCCAGCCTGTGACTTTTTGATTCTCATTTTCTCAGGTGATAGGCCAAGCAGTGGTTGTGATTGATTGACTGGTAGCTCAATGTTTCCCTTTTCAAAGCACCTACACTGTGTTTTCATTAGTGGCTCTTTACATGCCCCCCCTTACAACCGAGGGTACGCATTTCTCCACACTCCCTTCACCGTTTATTTTTTGCAGCATTTTTCCTAATGGCCATTCTGACTGCTGTGAGCTGATAGGTTTTTGTAATATGGGTATGCCTGTCATTAAATTTTTTAAAATTCATCATATTCCTACATCGTTCTCTTTTCTCTTAAAAGAAAAAACCGTGAGTACAATGTAGCTCTTGAAATTGTCTTCTTCGAAGGTTGCCCTCTTTTGAATTTTTTGGTCGATTTTGGACCCCAGAAATTTTCTGGAGGGCAGGTGTCATTTACAGAACTGCAAGTTGGTGAAAATTTAGTGACCTTTCGCAGTGGGTTCAAACCTGCTGTTGTGGGAAACGGCCACAAGGAGGTAGCATTTCTCCATTCCCCAATCTGGGTACTAGGGCAGCAGAGCCTTTCTGGAAGTCATTGTCCTAGGTTGTAAATTAGAATGGAATTTGCCAGGAGAAATCCCCATAAGTTTATGTCTCATTACTTCTTCTTGGTTTTTAAAAGTTTTTTAATCTGGGTAAAGTTTAGAATATTGTTTATCCTAGGTGTACACAATCTGGTTCATTTGTACATTATGTATGTCTATTAATGTACAGATCCTCTTCCCATGTAAAATATTACAGTGTTCCGTCAACCTCCCTTGCTATATGTTCGGTCTTTTTGATACATGTACAAAATATGTATTTGTATATGTATAGTAACACTAATCTTCATTTCTCAATTTCCCCCCTCCTTTCCTTTCAGATGAGCATAGTTTGTTTTCTCAGCCTGTGAGTGTCTTTCTCTTTGGAAATACGTTCATCTGTGCCAGTTATTAGATAATGCCATAAGTGATAATATAGGATATAGGTGTTTTGCTTTCCGACCTACTTCATGTTTTGTGATTATCTCCAGGCTCATCTATGGTGCCTCAAAGAGCAGTGCTTCAATGTTTTCCATGGCTAATATTCCATGTGTACATGGACCACTTCTTCTTGGTGCATTCCTCTGTTGATGGACATTTTCGTTGCTTCCAAGTGTTGCCTATGGTAAATATTGCTGGAGTGCAGGATTGCCAGCCTGTGATTTTTGATTTTCCTTTTCTCAGGGGATAGACCCAGCAGTGGGTATGATTGATTGACTGGTATGGTAGCTCAACGTTTACCTTTTCAAGGCACCTCAATTGTGCTTTCATTAGTGGCTCTTACCACGTCCCCCTTAGAATCGAGGGTACGCATTTCTCCACAATCACGTCAGCATTTCTAGTTTGCAGCATTTTTGTTGATGGCCATTCTGACTGGTGTGAGCTGACAGGTTTTTGTAATTTGGGTTTACATGTCTGTAAAAATTCCTACAATTCATCATTTTTCCACGCCTTTTACTTTTCTGTTAAAAGAAAAAAGAAAGAAAGTGTGAGTGTAATATACCTCTTCAAATTTTCTTTTTGGAAGGTTGCACTCTAGAATTTTTTGGTCGATTTTCGACCTCAGTATTTTTTGGAGGGCCGGTGTCATTTACAGACCTGCAATTGGTGAATAATTAGTGACCTTTTGCAGTGGGTTCAAAGCTGCTGTTGTGGGAAACGGCCACAAGGATGCAGCATTTCTCGATTCCCAAATCTGGGTACTAGGGCAGCAGAGCCGTTCTGGAAGTTGTCTGCCTAGGTTTTCAATTTGGATGGAATGTGCCAGGAAAACCCCCCATAAGTTTATGTCTCATTACTCCTAGTTCGTTGTTTTAATTTTTTCAATTCGGGTAATGGTTAGAATGTTGCTTGTCCAAGGTGTACACACTCTGGTTCATCTACATATCATATATACCTATTTATGTAGAGATCCTCTTCCCGTGTAAATTATTACAGAGTGTTCCGTAATCCTTCCTTGCTATATGGTCGGTCTTTTTGATATATGTATATAATATGTATTTGTATACATATGGTAACGCTAATCTTCATGTATCCATTCCCCCCACCTTTCCTTTTAGATAAGCATAGTTTTTTTTTTTAATAAGTCTGTGATTGCCTTTCTCTGTGGAAATATGTTCATTTGTGTCAGTTATTAGATAACGCCTATAAGTGATATCATAGGTTATAGGACTTTTCCTTTCCGACTTACCTCATGTTCTGTGATTATCTCCAAGATCATCTATGGTGCCTCAAAGAGCAGTGTTTCATTGTTTTCCATGGCTAGTATTCATTGTGTACATGGACCACTTCTTCTTTATCCTTTCGTCTGTTGATGGACATTTTGGTTGCTTCACTGTCTTGTCTATTGTGAATAAGGCTGCAGTGCAGCTTTTGCAGCCCGGGTCTTCTTCATTCTGGTCTTCTCAGGTGAGAGGCCCTTTGGTGCGCCTGCTGGATTGAATGGTACCTCAATTTTTCTTTTCAACGCAGCTTCTTTCTGTTCTCATTATTAGCGTTTAACCCTTTTACATCTCACCAGCAGCTAGAGGGTACACAGTTCTCTTAAACCTCTTCAGCATTTATTGTTTGTAGACTTTTTGCCAATGGTCAGTCGACTGGTGTGAGTTGAAAACTTTTTGTAGATTAGATTGCATGAGTCTAATACTTCCTGAGGCTGAGCTTTTATCCATTTTCCTTTTTTTAAAAAGAGAGTGAGTAAAACTTACCTCTTCATACTATCTTCGTGAACATTTTGCCTGTTTTGAATTTTTTTATCCATTCCCTACCTCAGCACAATTTTGAGGGAGGGCAGGTGTCCTTTACAGCCCTGAGTCCTTGTGAATGGTAAGTGACCATTAGCTGGGGGTTAAAAGCTGCTCTTGCGGGAATCGGCCACAAGGCGGCAGCATTTCTCCTTTACCAAATCTGGTTACTAGGGCAACAGAGCCTTACTGGAAGTGGTGTTCTAGGTTGTAAATTAGAATGGAATGTGCGAGGAAAAAGCCCTTTAAGTTTATGTCTCCTTACTTCTTGTTGGTATTTTTAACTTAATTTTTATTTTTTCTCACAGCAAACTTGATTACAATGTTTTGTTTGTTCTAGGTGTGCAAGATGTGGTTCTTTCACACATATACATATATCTATTCTTCTTCGGATCCTTTTCCCATGTAGGTTATGACACAATGTTGAGTAGTCTTCTCTTGGTATTGCGTAGGTCTTTGGTGATTCTATATTTCACATGTGTTTGTATCTCTCTGTTAACCTCAATATGGTAATGTATCCAATCCTCACACCTGTCCATTTGGTGAACCATAAGTTTTTTAATGAATCTATGAAAGTGTTTCTCTGTGGAAATATCTTTGTTTGTATCATTTTTTAGGTAACACCTATATGTGATACGATAGGATATGTGTTTTTCGCTTTCTCACTTACTCCAAGTTGCGTGATTACTTCTAGACTCATCTGTGGTGCTGGAAATGGCATCGTTTCATTTTTTTCACTAGCTCATATTCCATCTGTACAGGTAGCAGTTCTTCTTTGTCCACCCATCTGTCGGTGGACTTTTTGGTTACTTCCATATCTTGGCTACTGTAATACTATGCAATGCAGATTTGCGTGCCTGTGTCCTTCCAATTCTGTCTTCTTAGTTTATAGGTCCAGGAATAGGTCTGCTGGAACATATGGTAGCTCAATGTTTACCTTTTACAGGCACCTCTATTCTGTTCTCCTTAGTGGCTCTTTCCAGGTTACGTCCCACTTAAAGTGGAGGGTATGTATTTCTTCCCAGCTCCTTCAGGATTTATTCTTTGTAGTTTTTGCTGATGGTTATTCTGAGTGGTGTGAGCTGATACCTCTTTGTGGTTGAATTTGCATGTGTCTCATAATGCGTTGAAATTGATCTTTAAGACATGTCCTTTTTATTTTTCCAGCTGTGATTAGAGCTTATTTCTTCAAAGTGTTTTCTTAAAGTATGTGTCACCATTTGAAATATTTTGGCCATTATCTCCCTCAAGACATTTTGAGGGCAGGTTTCATTTACAGCCCTGCAGTACTTGTTCATATGAAGTGACCATTAGCTCAGGCTTTAAACCTGCTTTTGCAGGTAACGGCCAGAGAGCGGCAGCCTTTCTACGTTCCCCTTGCTGGTACTAGGGAAACAGACCTACCGGCCAGTGGTGTTCTTCGGTTATAAGTTAGAGTGCCATGTGCCCGGATAAACCCACAAATGTTGATGTCTCCTTGCTTTTGTTTGTTTTTAAATTTCATTTATATTTATTATTAGAGTAATATTCCATTGTGTACGTGGACCACTTCTTCTTGGTGCATTCCTCGGTTGATGGACATTTTCATTGCTTCCAAGTGCTGGCTATGGTAAATCTTGCTGGCGTACAGGTTTGCCAGCCTGTGACTTTTTGATTCTCATTTTCTCAGGTGATAGGCCAAGCAGTGGTTGTGATTGATTGACTGGTAGCTCAATGTTTCCCTTTTCAAAGCACCTACACTGTGTTTTCATTAGTGGCTCTTTACATGCCCCCCCTTACAACCGAGGGTACGCATTTCTCCACACTCCCTTCACCGTTTATTTTTTGCAGCATTTTTCCTAATGGCCATTCTGACTGCTGTGAGCTGATAGGTTTTTGTAATATGGGTATGCCTGTCATTAAATTTTTTAAAATTCATCATATTCCTACATCGTTCTCTTTTCTCTTAAAAGAAAAAACCGTGAGTACAATGTAGCTCTTGAAATTGTCTTCTTCGAAGGTTGCCCTCTTTTGAATTTTTTGGTCGATTTTGGACCCCAGAAATTTTCTGGAGGGCAGGTGTCATTTACAGAACTGCAAGTTGGTGAAAATTTAGTGACCTTTCGCAGTGGGTTCAAACCTGCTGTTGTGGGAAACGGCCACAAGGAGGTAGCATTTCTCCATTCCCCAATCTGGGTACTAGGGCAGCAGAGCCTTTCTGGAAGTCATTGTCCTAGGTTGTAAATTAGAATGGAATTTGCCAGGAGAAATCCCCATAAGTTTATGTCTCATTACTTCTTCTTGGTTTTTAAAAGTTTTTTAATCTGGGTAAAGTTTAGAATATTGTTTATCCTAGGTGTACACAATCTGGTTCATTTGTACATTATGTATGTCTATTAATGTACAGATCCTCTTCCCATGTAAAATATTACAGTGTTCCGTCGACCTCCCTTGCTATATGTTTGGTCTTTTTGATACATGTACAAAATATGTATTTGTATATGTATAGTAACACTAATCTTCATTTCTCAATTTCCCCCCTCCTTTCCTTTCAGATGAGCATAGTTTGTTTTCTCAGCCTGTGAGTGTCTTTCTCTTTGGAAATACGTTCATCTGTGCCAGTTATTAGATAATGCCATAAGTGATAATATAGGATATAGGTGTTTTGCTTTCCGACCTACTTCATGTTTTGTGATTATCTCCAGGCTCATCTATGGTGCCTCAAAGAGCAGTGCTTCAATGTTTTCCATGGCTAATATTCCATGTGTACATGGACCACTTCTTCTTGGTGCATTCCTCTGTTGATGGACATTTTCGTTGCTTCCAAGTGTTGCCTATGGTAAATATTGCTGGAGTGCAGGATTGCCAGCCTGTGATTTTTGATTTTCCTTTTCTCAGGGGATAGACCCAGCAGTGGGTATGATTGATTGACTGGTATGGTAGCTCAACGTTTACCTTTTCAAGGCACCTCAATTGTGCTTTCATTAGTGGCTCTTACCACGTCCCCCTTAGAATCGAGGGTACGCATTTCTCCACAATCACGTCAGCATTTCTAGTTTGCAGCATTTTTGTTGATGGCCATTCTGACTGGTGTGAGCTGACAGGTTTTTGTAATTTGGGTTTACATGTCTGTAAAAATTCCTACAATTCATCATTTTTCCACGCCTTTTACTTTTCTGTTAAAAGAAAAAAGAAAGAAAGTGTGAGTGTAATATACCTCTTCAAATTTTCTTTTTGGAAGGTTGCACTCTAGAATTTTTTGGTCGATTTTCGACCTCAGTATTTTTTGGAGGGCCGGTGTCATTTACAGACCTGCAATTGGTGAATAATTAGTGACCTTTTGCAGTGGGTTCAAAGCTGCTGTTGTGGGAAACGGCCACAAGGATGCAGCATTTCTCGATTCCCAAATCTGGGTACTAGGGCAGCAGAGCCGTTCTGGAAGTTGTCTGCCTAGGTTTTCAATTTGGATGGAATGTGCCAGGAAAACCCCCCATAAGTTTATGTCTCATTACTCTTAGTTCGTTGTTTTAATTTTTTCAATTCGGGTAATGGTTAGAATGTTGCTTGTCCAAGGTGTACACACTCTGGTTCATCTACATATCATATATACCTATTTATGTAGAGATCCTCTTCCCGTGTAAATTATTACAGAGTGTTCCGTAATCCTTCCTTGCTATATGGTCGGTCTTTTTGATATATGTATATAATATGTATTTGTATACATATGGTAACGCTAATCTTCATGTATCCATTCCCCCCACCTTTCCTTTTAGATAAGCATAGTTTTTTTTTTTTTAATAAGTCTGTGATTGCCTTTCTCTGTGGAAATATGTTCATTTGTGTCAGTTATTAGATAACGCCTATAAGTGATATCATAGGTTATAGGACTTTTCCTTTCCGACTTACCTCATGTTCTGTGATTATCTCCAAGATCATCTATGGTGCCTCAAAGAGCAGTGTTTCATTGTTTTCCATGGCTAGTATTCATTGTGTACATGGACCACTTCTTCTTTATCCTTTCGTCTGTTGATGGACATTTTGGTTGCTTCACTGTCTTGTCTATTGTGAATAAGGCTGCAGTGCAGCTTTTGCAGCCCGGGTCTTCTTCATTCTGGTCTTCTCAGGTGAGAGGCCCTTTGGTGCGCCTGCTGGATTGAATGGTACCTCAATTTTTCTTTTCAACGCAGCTTCTTTCTGTTCTCATTATTAGCGTTTAACCCTTTTACATCTCACCAGCAGCTAGAGGGTACACAGTTCTCTTAAACCTCTTCAGCATTTATTGTTTGTAGACTTTTTGCCAATGGTCAGTCGACTGGTGTGAGTTGAAAACTTTTTGTAGATTAGATTGCATGAGTCTAATACTTCCTGAGGCTGAGCTTTTATCCATTTTCCTTTTTTTAAAAAGAGAGTGAGTAAAACTTACCTCTTCATACTATCTTCGTGAACATTTTGCCTGTTTTGAATTTTTTTATCCATTCCCTACCTCAGCACAATTTTGAGGGCAGGTGTCCTTTACAGCCCTGAGTCCTTGTGAATGGTAAGTGACCATTAGCTGGGGGTTAAAAGCTGCTCTTGCGGGAATCGGCCACAAGGCGGCAGCATTTCTCCTTTACCAAATCTGGTTACTAGGGCAACAGAGCCTTACTGGAAGTGGTGTTCTAGGTTGTAAATTAGAATGGAATGTGCGAGGAAAAAGCCCTTTAAGTTTATGTCTCCTTACTTCTTGTTGGTATTTTTAACTTAATTTTTATTTTTTCTCACAGCAAACTTGATTACAATGTTTTGTTTGTTCTAGGTGTGCAAGATGTGGTTCTTTCACACATATACATATATCTATTCTTCTTCGGATCCTTTTCCCATGTAGGTTATGACACAATGTTGAGTAGTCTTCTCTTGGTATTGCGTAGGTCTTTGGTGATTCTATATTTCACATGTGTTTGTATCTCTCTGTTAACCTCAATATGGTAATGTATCCAATCCTCACACCTGTCCATTTGGTGAACCATAAGTTTTTTAATGAATCTATGAAAGTGTTTCTCTGTGGAAATATCTTTGTTTGTATCATTTTTTAGGTAACACCTATATGTGATACGATAGGATATGTGTTTTTCGCTTTCTCACTTACTCCAAGTTGCGTGATTACTTCTAGACTCATCTGTGGTGCTGGAAATGGCATCGTTTCATTTTTTTCACTAGCTCATATTCCATCTGTACAGGTAGCAGTTCTTCTTTGTCCACCCATCTGTCGGTGGACTTTTTGGTTACTTCCATATCTTGGCTACTGTAATACTATGCAATGCAGATTTGCGTGCCTGTGTCCTTCCAATTCTGTCTTCTTAGTTTATAGGTCCAGGAATAGGTCTGCTGGAACATATGGTAGCTCAATGTTTACCTTTTACAGGCACCTCTATTCTGTTCTCCTTAGTGGCTCTTTCCAGGTTACGTCCCACTTAAAGTGGAGGGTATGTATTTCTTCCCAGCTCCTTCAGGATTTATTCTTTGTAGTTTTTGCTGATGGTTATTCTGAGTGGTGTGAGCTGATACCTCTTTGTGGTTGAATTTGCATGTGTCTCATAATGCGTTGAAATTGATCTTTAAGACATGTCCTTTTTATTTTTCCAGCTGTGATTAGAGCTTATTTCTTCAAAGTGTTTTCTTAAAGTATGTGTCACCATTTGAAATATTTTGGCCATTATCTCCCTCAAGACATTTTGAGGGCAGGTTTCATTTACAGCCCTGCAGTACTTGTTCATATGAAGTGACCATTAGCTCAGGCTTTAAACCTGCTTTTGCAGGTAACGGCCAGAGAGCGGCAGCCTTTCTACGTTCCCCTTGCTGGTACTAGGGAAACAGACCTACCGGCCAGTGGTGTTCTTCGGTTATAAGTTAGAGTGCCATGTGCCCGGATAAACCCACAAATGTTGATGTCTCCTTGCTTTTGTTTGTTTTTAAATTTCATTTATATTTATTATTAGAGTAATATTCCATTGTGTACGTGGACCACTTCTTCTTGGTGCATTCCTCGGTTGATGGACATTTTCATTGCTTCCAAGTGCTGGCTATGGTAAATCTTGCTGGCGTACAGGTTTGCCAGCCTGTGACTTTTTGATTCTCATTTTCTCAGGTGATAGGCCAAGCAGTGGTTGTGATTGATTGACTGGTAGCTCAATGTTTCCCTTTTCAAAGCACCTACACTGTGTTTTCATTAGTGGCTCTTTACATGCCCCCCCTTACAACCGAGGGTACGCATTTCTCCACACTCCCTTCACCGTTTATTTTTTGCAGCATTTTTCCTAATGGCCATTCTGACTGCTGTGAGCTGATAGGTTTTTGTAATATGGGTATGCCTGTCATTAAATTTTTTAAAATTCATCATATTCCTACATCGTTCTCTTTTCTCTTAAAAGAAAAAACCGTGAGTACAATGTAGCTCTTGAAATTGTCTTCTTCGAAGGTTGCCCTCTTTTGAATTTTTTGGTCGATTTTTGACCCCAGAAATTTTCTGGAGGGCAGGTGTCATTTACAGAACTGCAAGTTGGTGAAAATTTAGTGACCTTTCGCAGTGGGTTCAAACCTGCTGTTGTGGGAAACGGCCACAAGGAGGTAGCATTTCTCCATTCCCCAATCTGGGTACTAGGGCAGCAGAGCCTTTCTGGAAGTCATTGTCCTAGGTTGTAAATTAGAATGGAATTTGCCAGGAGAAATCCCCATAAGTTTATGTCTCATTACTTCTTCTTGGTTTTTAAAAGTTTTTTAATCTGGGTAAAGTTTAGAATATTGTTTATCCTAGGTGTACACAATCTGGTTCATTTGTACATTATGTATGTCTATTAATGTACAGATCCTCTTCCCATGTAAAATATTACAGTGTTCCGTCGACCTCCCTTGCTATATGTTCGGTCTTTTTGATACATGTACAAAATATGTATTTGTATATGTATAGTAACACTAATCTTCATTTCTCAATTTCCCCCCTCCTTTCCTTTCAGATGAGCATAGTTTGTTTTCTCAGCCTGTGAGTGTCTTTCTCTTTGGAAATACGTTCATCTGTGCCAGTTATTAGATAATGCCATAAGTGATAATATAGGATATAGGTGTTTTGCTTTCCGACCTACTTCATGTTTTGTGATTATCTCCAGGCTCATCTATGGTGCCTCAAAGAGCAGTGCTTCAATGTTTTCCATGGCTAATATTCCATGTGTACATGGACCACTTCTTCTTGGTGCATTCCTCTGTTGATGGACATTTTCGTTGCTTCCAAGTGTTGCCTATGGTAAATATTGCTGGAGTGCAGGATTGCCAGCCTGTGATTTTTGATTTTCCTTTTCTCAGGGGATAGACCCAGCAGTGGGTATGATTGATTGACTGGTATGGTAGCTCAACGTTTACCTTTTCAAGGCACCTCAATTGTGCTTTCATTAGTGGCTCTTACCACGTCCCCCTTAGAATCGAGGGTACGCATTTCTCCACAATCACGTCAGCATTTCTAGTTTGCAGCATTTTTGTTGATGGCCATTCTGACTGGTGTGAGCTGACAGGTTTTTGTAATTTGGGTTTACATGTCTGTAAAAATTCCTACAATTCATCATTTTTCCACGCCTTTTACTTTTCTGTTAAAAGAAAAAAGAAAGAAAGTGTGAGTGTAATATACCTCTTCAAATTTTCTTTTTGGAAGGTTGCACTCTAGAATTTTTTGGTCGATTTTCGACCTCAGTATTTTTTGGAGGGCCGGTGTCATTTACAGACCTGCAATTGGTGAATAATTAGTGACCTTTTGCAGTGGGTTCAAAGCTGCTGTTGTGGGAAACGGCCACAAGGATGCAGCATTTCTCGATTCCCAAATCTGGGTACTAGGGCAGCAGAGCCGTTCTGGAAGTTGTCTGCCTAGGTTTTCAATTTGGATGGAATGTGCCAGGAAAACCCCCCATAAGTTTATGTCTCATTACTCCTAGTTCGTTGTTTTAATTTTTTCAATTGGGGTAATGGTTAGAATGTTGCTTGTCCAAGGTGTACACACTCTGGTTCATCTACATATCATATATACCTATTTATGTAGAGATCCTCTTCCCGTGTAAATTATTACAGAGTGTTCCGTAATCCTTCCTTGCTATATGGTCGGTCTTTTTGATATATGTATATAATATGTATTTGTATACATATGGTAACGCTAATCTTCATGTATCCATTCCCCCCACCTTTCCTTTTAGATAAGCATAGTTTTTTTTTTAATAAGTCTGTGATTGCCTTTCTCTGTGGAAATATGTTCATTTGTGTCAGTTATTAGATAACGCCTATAAGTGATATCATAGGTTATAGGACTTTTCCTTTCCGACTTACCTCATGTTCTGTGATTATCTCCAAGATCATCTATGGTGCCTCAAAGAGCAGTGTTTCATTGTTTTCCATGGCTAGTATTCATTGTGTACATGGACCACTTCTTCTTTATCCTTTCGTCTGTTGATGGACATTTTGGTTGCTTCACTGTCTTGTCTATTGTGAATAAGGCTGCAGTGCAGCTTTTGCAGCCCGGGTCTTCTTCATTCTGGTCTTCTCAGGTGAGAGGCCCTTTGGTGCGCCTGCTGGATTGAATGGTACCTCAATTTTTCTTTTCAACGCAGCTTCTTTCTGTTCTCATTATTAGCGTTTAACCCTTTTACATCTCACCAGCAGCTAGAGGGTACACAGTTCTCTTAAACCTCTTCAGCATTTATTGTTTGTAGACTTTTTGCCAATGGTCAGTCGACTGGTGTGAGTTGAAAACTTTTTGTAGATTAGATTGCATGAGTCTAATACTTCCTGAGGCTGAGCTTTTATCCATTTTCCTTTTTTTTTAAAAGAGAGTGAGTAAAACTTACCTCTTCATACTATCTTCGTGAACATTTTGCCTGTTTTGAATTTTTTTATCCATTCCCTACCTCAGCACAATTTTGAGGGCAGGTGTCCTTTACAGCCCTGAGTCCTTGTGAATGGTAAGTGACCATTAGCTGGGGGTTAAAAGCTGCTCTTGCGGGAATCGGCCACAAGGCGGCAGCATTTCTCCTTTACCAAATCTGGTTACTAGGGCAACAGAGCCTTACTGGAAGTGGTGTTCTAGGTTGTAAATTAGAATGGAATGTGCGAGGAAAAAGCCCTTTAAGTTTATGTCTCCTTACTTCTCGTTGGTATTTTTAACTTAATTTTTATTTTTTCTCACAGCAAACTTGATTACAATGTTTTGTTTGTTCTAGGTGTGCAAGATGTGGTTCTTTCACACATATACATATATCTATTCTTCTTCGGATCCTTTTCCCATGTAGGTTATGACACAATGTTGAGTAGTCTTCTCTTGGTATTGCGTAGGTCTTTGGTGATTCTATATTTCACATGTGTTTGTATCTCTCTGTTAACCTCAATATGGTAATGTATCCAATCCTCACACCTGTCCATTTGGTGAACCATAAGTTTTTTAATGAATCTATGAAAGTGTTTCTCTGTGGAAATATCTTTGTTTGTATCATTTTTTAGGTAACACCTATATGTGATACGATAGGATATGTGTTTTTCGCTTTCTCACTTACTCCAAGTTGCGTGATTACTTCTAGACTCATCTGTGGTGCTGGAAATGGCATCGTTTCATTTTTTTCACTAGCTCATATTCCATCTGTACAGGTAGCAGTTCTTCTTTGTCCACCCATCTGTCGGTGGACTTTTTGGTTACTTCCATATCTTGGCTACTGTAATACTATGCAATGCAGATTTGCGTGCCTGTGTCCTTCCAATTCTGTCTTCTTAGTTTATAGGTCCAGGAATAGGTCTGCTGGAACATATGGTAGCTCAATGTTTACCTTTTAAAGGCACCTCTATTCTGTTCTCCTTAGTGGCTCTTTCCAGGTTACGTCCCACTTAAAGTGGAGGGTATGTATTTCTTCCCAGCTCCTTCAGGATTTATTCTTTGTAGTTTTTGCTGATGGTTATTCTGAGTGGTGTGAGCTGATACCTCTTTGTGGTTGAATTTGCATGTGTCTCATAATGCGTTGAAATTGATCTTTAAGACATGTCCTTTTTATTTTTCCAGCTGTGATTAGAGCTTATTTCTTCAAAGTGTTTTCTTAAAGTATGTGTCACCATTTGAAATATTTTGGCCATTATCTCCCTCAAGACATTTTGAGGGCAGGTTTCATTTACAGCCCTGCAGTACTTGTTCATATGAAGTGACCATTAGCTCAGGCTTTAAACCTGCTTTTGCAGGTAACGGCCAGAGAGCGGCAGCCTTTCTACGTTCCCCTTGCTGGTACTAGGGAAACAGACCTACCGGCCAGTGGTGTTCTTCGGTTATAAGTTAGAGTGCCATGTGCCCGGATAAACCCACAAATGTTGATGTCTCCTTGCTTTTGTTTGTTTTTAAATTTCATTTATATTTATTATTAGAGTAATATTCCATTGTGTACGTGGACCACTTCTTCTTGGTGCATTCCTCGGTTGATGGACATTTTCGTTGCTTCCAAGTGCTGGCTATGGTAAATCTTGCTGGCGTACAGGTTTGCCAGCCTGTGACTTTTTGATCCTCATTTTCTCAGGTGATAGGCCAAGCAGTGGTTGTGATTGATTGACTGGTAGCTCAATGTTTCCCTTTTCAAAGCACCTACACTGTGTTTTCATTAGTGGCTCTTTACATGCCCCCCCTTACAACCGAGGGTACGCATTTCTCCACACTCCCTTCACCGTTTATTTTTTGCAGCATTTTTCCTAATGGCCATTCTGACTGCTGTGAGCTGATAGGTTTTTGTAATATGGGTATGCCTGTCATTAAATTTTTTAAAATTCATCATATTCCTACATCGTTCTCTTTTCTCTTAAAAGAAAAAACCGTGAGTACAATGTAGCTCTTGAAATTGTCTTCTTCGAAGGTTGCCCTCTTTTGAATTTTTTGGTCGATTTTTGACCCCAGAAATTTTCTGGAGGGCAGGTGTCATTTACAGAACTGCAAGTTGGTGAAAATTTAGTGACCTTTCGCAGTGGGTTCAAACCTGCTGTTGTGGGAAACGGCCACAAGGAGGTAGCATTTCTCCATTCCCCAATCTGGGTACTAGGGCAGCAGAGCCTTTCTGGAAGTCATTGTCCTAGGTTGTAAATTAGAATGGAATTTGCCAGGAGAAATCCCCATAAGTTTATGTCTCATTACTTCTTCTTGGTTTTTAAAAGTTTTTTAATCTGGGTAAAGTTTAGAATATTGTTTATCCTAGGTGTACACAATCTGGTTCATTTGTACATTATGTATGTCTATTAATGTACAGATCCTCTTCCCATGTAAAATATTACAGTGTTCCGTCGACCTCCCTTGCTATATGTTCGGACTTTTTGATACATGTACAAAATATGTATTTGTATATGTATAGTAACACTAATCTTCATTTCTCAATTTCCCCCCTCCTTTCCTTTCAGATGAGCATAGTTTGTTTTCTCAGCCTGTGAGTGTCTTTCTCTTTGGAAATACGTTCATCTGTGCCAGTTATTAGATAATGCCATAAGTGATAATATAGGATATAGGTGTTTTGCTTTCCGACCTACTTCATGTTTTGTGATTATCTCCAGGCTCATCTATGGTGCCTCAAAGAGCAGTGCTTCAATGTTTTCCATGGCTAATATTCCATGTGTACATGGACCACTTCTTCTTGGTGCATTCCTCTGTTGATGGACATTTTCGTTGCTTCCAAGTGTTGCCTATGGTAAATATTGCTGGAGTGCAGGATTGCCAGCCTGTGATTTTTGATTTTCCTTTTCTCAGGGGATAGACCCAGCAGTGGGTATGATTGATTGACTGGTATGGTAGCTCAACGTTTACCTTTTCAAGGCACCTCAATTGTGCTTTCATTAGTGGCTCTTACCACGTCCCCCTTAGAATCGAGGGTACGCATTTCTCCACAATCACGTCAGCATTTCTAGTTTGCAGCATTTTTGTTGATGGCCATTCTGACTGGTGTGAGCTGACAGGTTTTTGTAATTTGGGTTTACATGTCTGTAAAAATTCCTACAATTCATCATTTTTCCACGCCTTTTACTTTTCTGTTAAAAGAAAAAAGAAAGAAAGTGTGAGTGTAATATACCTCTTCAAATTTTCTTTTTGGAAGGTTGCACTCTAGAATTTTTTGGTCGATTTTCGACCTCAGTATTTTTTGGAGGGCCGGTGTCATTTACAGACCTGCAATTGGTGAATAATTAGTGACCTTTTGCAGTGGGTTCAAAGCTGCTGTTGTGGGAAACGGCCACAAGGATGCAGCATTTCTCGATTCCCAAATCTGGGTACTAGGGCAGCAGAGCCGTTCTGGAAGTTGTCTGCCTAGGTTTTCAATTTGGATGGAATGTGCCAGGAAAACCCCCCATAAGTTTATGTCTCATTACTCCTAGTTCGTTGTTTTAATTTTTTCAATTGGGGTAATGGTTAGAATGTTGCTTGTCCAAGGTGTACACACTCTGGTTCATCTACATATCATATATACCTATTTATGTAGAGATCCTCTTCCCGTGTAAATTATTACAGAGTGTTCCGTAATCCTTCCTTGCTATATGGTCGGTCTTTTTGATATATGTATATAATATGTATTTGTATACATATGGTAACGCTAATCTTCATGTATCCATTCCCCCCACCTTTCCTTTTAGATAAGCATAGTTTTTTTTTAATAAGTCTGTGATTGCCTTTCTCTGTGGAAATATGTTCATTTGTGTCAGTTATTAGATAACGCCTATAAGTGATATCATAGGTTATAGGACTTTTCCTTTCCGACTTACCTCATGTTCTGTGATTATCTCCAAGATCATCTATGGTGCCTCAAAGAGCAGTGTTTCATTGTTTTCCATGGCTAGTATTCATTGTGTACATGGACCACTTCTTCTTTATCCTTTCGTCTGTTGATGGACATTTTGGTTGCTTCACTGTCTTGTCTATTGTGAATAAGGCTGCAGTGCAGCTTTTGCAGCCCGGGTCTTCTTCATTCTGGTCTTCTCAGGTGAGAGGCCCTTTGGTGCGCCTGCTGGATTGAATGGTACCTCAATTTTTCTTTTCAACGCAGCTTCTTTCTGTTCTCATTATTAGCGTTTAACCCTTTTACATCTCACCAGCAGCTAGAGGGTACACAGTTCTCTTAAACCTCTTCAGCATTTATTGTTTGTAGACTTTTTGCCAATGGTCAGTCGACTGGTGTGAGTTGAAAACTTTTTGTAGATTAGATTGCATGAGTCTAATACTTCCTGAGGCTGAGCTTTTATCCATTTTCCTTTTTTTAAAAAGAGAGTGAGTAAAACTTACCTCTTCATACTATCTTCGTGAACATTTTGCCTGTTTTGAATTTTTTTATCCATTCCCTACCTCAGCACAATTTTGAGGGCAGGTGTCCTTTACAGCCCTGAGTCCTTGTGAATGGTAAGTGACCATTAGCTGGGGGTTAAAAGCTGCTCTTGCGGGAATCGGCCACAAGGCGGCAGCATTTCTCCTTTACCAAATCTGGTTACTAGGGCAACAGAGCCTTACTGGAAGTGGTGTTCTAGGTTGTAAATTAGAATGGAATGTGCGAGGAAAAAGCCCTTTAAGTTTATGTCTCCTTACTTCTCGTTGGTATTTTTAACTTAATTTTTATTTTTTCTCACAGCAAACTTGATTACAATGTTTTGTTTGTTCTAGGTGTGCAAGATGTGGTTCTTTCACACATATACATATATCTATTCTTCTTCGGATCCTTTTCCCATGTAGGTTATGACACAATGTTGAGTAGTCTTCTCTTGGTATTGCGTAGGTCTTTGGTGATTCTATATTTCACATGTGTTTGTATCTCTCTGTTAACCTCAATATGGTAATGTATCCAATCCTCACACCTGTCCATTTGGTGAACCATAAGTTTTTTAATGAATCTATGAAAGTGTTTCTCTGTGGAAATATCTTTGTTTGTATCATTTTTTAGGTAACACCTATATGTGATACGATAGGATATGTGTTTTTCGCTTTCTCACTTACTCCAAGTTGCGTGATTACTTCTAGACTCATCTGTGGTGCTGGAAATGGCATCGTTTCATTTTTTTCACTAGCTCATATTCCATCTGTACAGGTAGCAGTTCTTCTTTGTCCACCCATCTGTCGGTGGACTTTTTGGTTACTTCCATATCTTGGCTACTGTAATACTATGCAATGCAGATTTGCGTGCCTGTGTCCTTCCAATTCTGTCTTCTTAGTTTATAGGTCCAGGAATAGGTCTGCTGGAACATATGGTAGCTCAATGTTTACCTTTTAAAGGCACCTCTATTCTGTTCTCCTTAGTGGCTCTTTCCAGGTTACGTCCCACTTAAAGTGGAGGGTATGTATTTCTTCCCAGCTCCTTCAGGATTTATTCTTTGTAGTTTTTGCTGATGGTTATTCTGAGTGGTGTGAGCTGATACCTCTTTGTGGTTGAATTTGCATGTGTCTCATAATGCGTTGAAATTGATCTTTAAGACATGTCCTTTTTATTTTTCCAGCTGTGATTAGAGCTTATTTCTTCAAAGTGTTTTCTTAAAGTATGTGTCACCATTTGAAATATTTTGGCCATTATCTCCCTCAAGACATTTTGAGGGCAGGTTTCATTTACAGCCCTGCAGTACTTGTTCATATGAAGTGACCATTAGCTCAGGCTTTAAACCTGCTTTTGCAGGTAACGGCCAGAGAGCGGCAGCCTTTCTACGTTCCCCTTGCTGGTACTAGGGAAACAGACCTACCGGCCAGTGGTGTTCTTCGGTTATAAGTTAGAGTGCCATGTGCCCGGATAAACCCACAAATGTTGATGTCTCCTTGCTTTTGTTTGTTTTTAAATTTCATTTATATTTATTATTAGAGTAATATTCCATTGTGTACGTGGACCACTTCTTCTTGGTGCATTCCTCGGTTGATGGACATTTTCGTTGCTTCCAAGTGCTGGCTATGGTAAATCTTGCTGGCGTACAGGTTTGCCAGCCTGTGACTTTTTGATCCTCATTTTCTCAGGTGATAGGCCAAGCAGTGGTTGTGATTGATTGACTGGTAGCTCAATGTTTCCCTTTTCAAAGCACCTACACTGTGTTTTCATTAGTGGCTCTTTACATGCCCCCCCTTACAACCGAGGGTACGCATTTCTCCACACTCCCTTCACCGTTTATTTTTTGCAGCATTTTTCCTAATGGCCATTCTGACTGCTGTGAGCTGATAGGTTTTTGTAATATGGGTATGCCTGTCATTAAATTTTTTAAAATTCATCATATTCCTACATCGTTCTCTTTTCTCTTAAAAGAAAAAACCGTGAGTACAATGTAGCTCTTGAAATTGTCTTCTTCGAAGGTTGCCCTCTTTTGAATTTTTTGGTCGATTTTGGACCCCAGAAATTTTCTGGAGGGCAGGTGTCATTTACAGAACTGCAAGTTGGTGAAAATTTAGTGACCTTTCGCAGTGGGTTCAAACCTGCTGTTGTGGGAAACGGCCACAAGGAGGTAGCATTTCTCCATTCCCCAATCTGGGTACTAGGGCAGCAGAGCCTTTCTGGAAGTCATTGTCCTAGGTTGTAAATTAGAATGGAATTTGCCAGGAGAAATCCCCAGAAGTTTATGTCTCATTACTTCTTCTTGGTTTTTAAAAGTTTTTTAATCTGGGTAAAGTTTAGAATATTGTTTATCCTAGGTGTACACAATCTGGTTCATTTGTACATTATGTATGTCTATTAATGTACAGATCCTCTTCCCATGTAAAATATTACAGTGTTCCGTCGACCTCCCTTGCTATATGTTCGGACTTTTTGATACATGTACAAAATATGTATTTGTATATGTATAGTAACACTAATCTTCATTTCTCAATTTCCCCCCTCCTTTCCTTTCAGATGAGCATAGTTTGTTTTCTCAGCCTGTGAGTGTCTTTCTCTTTGGAAATACGTTCATCTGTGCCAGTTATTAGATAATGCCATAAGTGATAATATAGGATATAGGTGTTTTGCTTTCCGACCTACTTCATGTTTTGTGATTATCTCCAGGCTCATCTATGGTGCCTCAAAGAGCAGTGCTTCAATGTTTTCCATGGCTAATATTCCATGTGTACATGGACCACTTCTTCTTGGTGCATTCCTCTGTTGATGGACATTTTCGTTGCTTCCAAGTGTTGCCTATGGTAAATATTGCTGGAGTGCAGGATTGCCAGCCTGTGATTTTTGATTTTCCTTTTCTCAGGGGATAGACCCAGCAGTGGGTATGATTGATTGACTGGTATGGTAGCTCAACGTTTACCTTTTCAAGGCACCTCAATTGTGCTTTCATTAGTGGCTCTTACCACATCCCCCTTAGAATCGAGGGTACGCATTTCTCCACAATCACGTCAGCATTTCTAGTTTGCAGCATTTTTGTTGATGGCCATTCTGACTGGTGTGAGCTGACAGGTTTTTGTAATTTGGGTTTACATGTCTGTAAAAATTCCTACAATTCATCATTTTTCCACGCCTTTTACTTTTCTGTTAAAAGAAAAAAGAAAGAAAGTGTGAGTGTAATATACCTCTTCAAATTTTCTTTTTGGAAGGTTGCACTCTAGAATTTTTTGGTCGATTTTCGACCTCAGTATTTTTTGGAGGGCCGGTGTCATTTACAGACCTGCAATTGGTGAATAATTAGTGACCTTTTGCAGTGGGTTCAAAGCTGCTGTTGTGGGAAACGGCCACAAGGATGCAGCATTTCTCGATTCCCAAATCTGGGTACTAGGGCAGCAGAGCCGTTCTGGAAGTTGTCTGCCTAGGTTTTCAATTTGGATGGAATGTGCCAGGAAAACCCCCCATAAGTTTATGTCTCATTACTCCTAGTTCGTTGTTTTAATTTTTTCAATTCGGGTAATGGTTAGAATGTTGCTTGTCCAAGGTGTACACACTCTGGTTCATCTACATATCATATATACCTATTTATGTAGAGATCCTCTTCCCGTGTAAATTATTACAGAGTGTTCCGTAATCCTTCCTTGCTATATGGTCGGTCTTTTTGATATATGTATATAATATGTATTTGTATACATATGGTAACGCTAATCTTCATGTATCCATTCCCCCCACCTTTCCTTTTAGATAAGCATAGTTTTTTTTTTTAATAAGTCTGTGATTGCCTTTCTCTGTGGAAATATGTTCATTTGTGTCAGTTATTAGATAACGCCTATAAGTGATATCATAGGTTATAGGACTTTTCCTTTCCGACTTACCTCATGTTCTGTGATTATCTCCAAGATCATCTATGGTGCCTCAAAGAGCAGTGTTTCAGTGTTTTCCATGGCTAGTATTCATTGTGTACATGGACCACTTCTTCTTTATCCTTTCGTCTGTTGATGGACATTTTGGTTGCTTCACTGTCTTGTTTATTGTGAATAAGGCTGCAGTGCAGCTTTTGCAGCCCGGGTCTTCTTCATTCTGGTCTTCTCAGGTGAGAGGCCCTTTGGTGCGCCTGCTGGATTGAATGGTACCTCCATTTTTCTTTTCAACGCAGCTTCTTTCTGTTCTCATTATTAGCGTTTAACCCTTTTACATCTCACCAGCAGCTAGAGGGTACACAGTTCTCTTAAACCTCTTCAGCATTTATTGTTTGTAGACTTTTTGCCAATGGTCAGTCGACTGGTGTGAGTTGAAAACTTTTTGTAGATTAGATTGCATGAGTCTAATACTTCCTGAGGCTGAGCTTTTATCCATTTTCCTTTTTTTAAAAAGAGAGTGAGTAAAACTTACCTCTTCATACTATCTTCGTGAACATTTTGCCTGTTTTGAATTTTTTTATCCATTCCCTACCTCAGCACAATTTTGAGGGCAGGTGTCCTTTACAGCCCTGAGTCCTTGTGAATGGTAAGTGACCATTAGCTGGGGGTTAAAAGCTGCTCTTGCGGGAATCGGCCACAAGGCGGCAGCATTTCTCCTTTACCAAATCTGGTTACTAGGGCAACAGAGCCTTACTGGAAGTGGTGTTCTAGGTTGTAAATTAGAATGGAATGTGCGAGGAAAAAGCCCTTTAAGTTTATGTCTCCTTACTTCTTGTTGGTATTTTTAACTTAATTTTTATTTTTTCTCACAGCAAACTTGATTACAATGTTTTGTTTGTTCTAGGTGTGCAAGATGTGGTTCTTTCACACATATACATATATCTATTCTTCTTCGGATCCTTTTCCCATGTAGGTTATGACACAATGTTGAGTAGTCTTCTCTTGGTATTGCGTAGGTCTTTGGTGATTCTATATTTCACATGTGTTTGTATCTCTCTGTTAACCTCAATATGGTAATGTATCCAATCCTCACACCTGTCCATTTGGTGAACCATAAGTTTTTTAATGAATCTATGAAAGTGTTTCTCTGTGGAAATATCTTTGTTTGTATCATTTTTTAGGTAACACCTATATGTGATACGATAGGATATGTGTTTTTCGCTTTCTCACTTACTCCAAGTTGCGTGATTACTTCTAGACTCATCTGTGGTGCTGGAAATGGCATCGTTTCATTTTTTTCACTAGCTCATATTCCATCTGTACAGGTAGCAGTTCTTCTTTGTCCACCCATCTGTCGGTGGACTTTTTGGTTACTTCCATATCTTGGCTACTGTAATACTATGCAATGCAGATTTGCGTGCCTGTGTCCTTCCAATTCTGTCTTCTTAGTTTATAGGTCCAGGAATAGGTCTGCTGGAACATATGGTAGCTCAATGTTTACCTTTTAAAGGCACCTCTATTCTGTTCTCCTTAGTGGCTCTTTCCAGGTTACGTCCCACTTAAAGTGGAGGGTATGTATTTCTTCCCAGCTCCTTCAGGATTTATTCTTTGTAGTTTTTGCTGATGGTTATTCTGAGTGGTGTGAGCTGATACCTCTTTGTGGTTGAATTTGCATGTGTCTCATAATGCGTTGAAATTGATCTTTAAGACATGTCCTTTTTATTTTTCCAGCTGTGATTAGAGCTTATTTCTTCAAAGTGTTTTCTTAAAGTATGTGTCACCATTTGAAATATTTTGGCCATTATCTCCCTCAAGACATTTTGAGGGCAGGTTTCATTTACAGCCCTGCAGTACTTGTTCATATGAAGTGACCATTAGCTCAGGCTTTAAACCTGCTTTTGCAGGTAACGGCCAGAGAGCGGCAGCCTTTCTACGTTCCCCTTGCTGGTACTAGGGAAACAGACCTACCGGCCAGTGGTGTTCTTCGGTTATAAGTTAGAGTGCCATGTGCCCGGATAAACCCACAAATGTTGATGTCTCCTTGCTTTTGTTTGTTTTTAAATTTCATTTATATTTATTATTAGAGTAATATTCCATTGTGTACGTGGACCACTTCTTCTTGGTGCATTCCTCGGTTGATGGACATTTTCGTTGCTTCCAAGTGCTGGCTATGGTAAATCTTGCTGGCGTACAGGTTTGCCAGCCTGTGACTTTTTGATTCTCATTTTCTCAGGTGATAGGCCAAGCAGTGGTTGTGATTGATTGACTGGTAGCTCAATGTTTCCCTTTTCAAAGCACCTACACTGTGTTTTCATTAGTGGCTCTTTACATGCCCCCCCTTACAACCGAGGGTACGCATTTCTCCACACTCCCTTCACCGTTTATTTTTTGCAGCATTTTTCCTAATGGCCATTCTGACTGCTGTGAGCTGATAGGTTTTTGTAATATGGGTATGCCTGTCATTAAATTTTTTTAAAATTCATCATATTCCTACATCGTTCTCTTTTCTCTTAAAAGAAAAAACCGTGAGTACAATGTAGCTCTTGAAATTGTCTTCTTCGAAGGTTGCCCTCTTTTGAATTTTTTGGTCGATTTTTGACCCCAGAAATTTTCTGGAGGGCAGGTGTCATTTACAGAACTGCAAGTTGGTGAAAATTTAGTGACCTTTCGCAGTGGGTTCAAACCTGCTGTTGTGGGAAACGGCCACAAGGAGGTAGCATTTCTCCATTCCCCAATCTGGGTACTAGGGCAGCAGAGCCTTTCTGGAAGTCATTGTCCTAGGTTGTAAATTAGAATGGAATTTGCCAGGAGAAATCCCCAGAAGTTTATGTCTCATTACTTCTTCTTGGTTTTTAAAAGTTTTTTAATCTGGGTAAAGTTTAGAATATTGTTTATCCTAGGTGTACACAATCTGGTTCATTTGTACATTATGTATGTCTATTAATGTACAGATCCTCTTCCCATGTAAAATATTACAGTGTTCCGTCGACCTCCCTTGCTATATGTTCGGACTTTTTGATACATGTACAAAATATGTATTTGTATATGTATAGTAACACTAATCTTCATTTCTCAATTTCCCCCCTCCTTTCCTTTCAGATGAGCATAGTTTGTTTTCTCAGCCTGTGAGTGTCTTTCTCTTTGGAAATACGTTCATCTGTGCCAGTTATTAGATAATGCCATAAGTGATAATATAGGATATAGGTGTTTTGCTTTCCGACCTACTTCATGTTTTGTGATTATCTCCAGGCTCATCTATGGTGCCTCAAAGAGCAGTGCTTCAATGTTTTCCATGGCTAATATTCCATGTGTACATGGACCACTTCTTCTTGGTGCATTCCTCTGTTGATGGACATTTTCGTTGCTTCCAAGTGTTGCCTATGGTAAATATTGCTGGAGTGCAGGATTGCCAGCCTGTGATTTTTGATTTTCCTTTTCTCAGGGGATAGACCCAGCAGTGGGTATGATTGATTGACTGGTATGGTAGCTCAACGTTTACCTTTTCAAGGCACCTCAATTGTGCTTTCATTAGTGGCTCTTACCACGTCCCCCTTAGAATCGAGGGTACGCATTTCTCCACAATCACGTCAGCATTTCTAGTTTGCAGCATTTTTGTTGATGGCCATTCTGACTGGTGTGAGCTGACAGGTTTTTGTAATTTGGGTTTACATGTCTGTAAAAATTCCTACAATTCATCATTTTTCCACGCCTTTTACTTTTCTGTTAAAAGAAAAAAGAAAGAAAGTGTGAGTGTAATATACCTCTTCAAATTTTCTTTTTGGAAGGTTGCACTCTAGAATTTTTTGGTCGATTTTCGACCTCAGTATTTTTTGGAGGGCCGGTGTCATTTACAGACCTGCAATTGGTGAATAATTAGTGACCTTTTGCAGTGGGTTCAAAGCTGCTGTTGTGGGAAACGGCCACAAGGATGCAGCATTTCTCGATTCCCAAATCTGGGTACTAGGGCAGCAGAGCCGTTCTGGAAGTTGTCTGCCTAGGTTTTCAATTTGGATGGAATGTGCCAGGAAAACCCCCCATAAGTTTATGTCTCATTACTCCTAGTTCGTTGTTTTAATTTTTTCAATTCGGGTAATGGTTAGAATGTTGCTTGTCCAAGGTGTACACACTCTGGTTCATCTACATATCATATATACCTATTTATGTAGAGATCCTCTTCCCGTGTAAATTATTACAGAGTGTTCCGTAATCCTTCCTTGCTATATGGTCGGTCTTTTTGATATATGTATATAATATGTATTTGTATACATATGGTAACGCTAATCTTCATGTATCCATTCCCCCCACCTTTCCTTTTAGATAAGCATAGTTTTTTTTTTTAATAAGTCTGTGATTGCCTTTCTCTGTGGAAATATGTTCATTTGTGTCAGTTATTAGATAACGCCTGTAAGTGATATCATAGGTTATAGGACTTTTCCTTTCCGACTTACCTCATGTTCTGTGATTATCTCCAAGATCATCTATGGTGCCTCAAAGAGCAGTGTTTCAGTGTTTTCCATGGCTAGTATTCATTGTGTACATGGACCACTTCTTCTTTATCCTTTCGTCTGTTGATGGACATTTTGGTTGCTTCACTGTCTTGTTTATTGTGAATAAGGCTGCAGTGCAGCTTTTGCAGCCCGGGTCTTCTTCATTCTGGTCTTCTCAGGTGAGAGGCCCTTTGGTGCGCCTGCTGGATTGAATGGTACCTCCATTTTTCTTTTCAACGCAGCTTCTTTCTGTTCTCATTATTAGCGTTTAACCCTTTTACATCTCACCAGCAGCTAGAGGGTACACAGTTCTCTTAAACCTCTTCAGCATTTATTGTTTGTAGACTTTTTGCCAATGGTCAGTCGACTGGTGTGAGTTGAAAACTTTTTGTAGATTAGATTGCATGAGTCTAATACTTCCTGAGGCTGAGCTTTTATCCATTTTCCTTTTTTTAAAAAGAGAGTGAGTAAAACTTACCTCTTCATACTATCTTCGTGAACATTTTGCCTGTTTTGAATTTTTTTATCCATTCCCTACCTCAGCACAATTTTGAGGGCAGGTGTCCTTTACAGCCCTGAGTCCTTGTGAATGGTAAGTGACCATTAGCTGGGGGTTAAAAGCTGCTCTTGCGGGAATCGGCCACAAGGCGGCAGCATTTCTCCTTTACCAAATCTGGTTACTAGGGCAACAGAGCCTTACTGGAAGTGGTGTTCTAGGTTGTAAATTAGAATGGAATGTGCGAGGAAAAAGCCCTTTAAGTTTATGTCTCCTTACTTCTTGTTGGTATTTTTAACTTAATTTTTATTTTTTCTCACAGCAAACTTGATTACAATGTTTTGTTTGTTCTAGGTGTGCAAGATGTGGTTCTTTCACACATATACATATATCTATTCTTCTTCGGATCCTTTTCCCATGTAGGTTATGACACAATGTTGAGTAGTCTTCTCTTGGTATTGCGTAGGTCTTTGGTGATTCTATATTTCACATGTGTTTGTATCTCTCTGTTAACCTCAATATGGTAATGTATCCAATCCTCACACCTGTCCATTTGGTGAACCATAAGTTTTTTAATGAATCTATGAAAGTGTTTCTCTGTGGAAATATCTTTGTTTGTATCATTTTTTAGGTAACACCTATATGTGATACGATAGGATATGTGTTTTTCGCTTTCTCACTTACTCCAAGTTGCGTGATTACTTCTAGACTCATCTGTGGTGCTGGAAATGGCATCGTTTCATTTTTTTCACTAGCTCATATTCCATCTGTACAGGTAGCAGTTCTTCTTTGTCCACCCATCTGTCGGTGGACTTTTTGGTTACTTCCATATCTTGGCTACTGTAATACTATGCAATGCAGATTTGCGTGCCTGTGTCCTTCCAATTCTGTCTTCTTAGTTTATAGGTCCAGGAATAGGTCTGCTGGAACATATGGTAGCTCAATGTTTACCTTTTACAGGCACCTCTATTCTGTTCTCCTTAGTGGCTCTTTCCAGGTTACGTCCCACTTAAAGTGGAGGGTATGTATTTCTTCCCAGCTCCTTCAGGATTTATTCTTTGTAGTTTTTGCTGATGGTTATTCTGAGTGGTGTGAGCTGATACCTCTTTGTGGTTGAATTTGCATGTGTCTCATAATGCGTTGAAATTGATCTTTAAGACATGTCCTTTTTATTTTTCCAGCTGTGATTAGAGCTTATTTCTTCAAAGTGTTTTCTTAAAGTATGTGTCACCATTTGAAATATTTTGGCCATTATCTCCCTCAAGACATTTTGAGGGCAGGTTTCATTTACAGCCCTGCAGTACTTGTTCATATGAAGTGACCATTAGCTCAGGCTTTAAACCTGCTTTTGCAGGTAACGGCCAGAGAGCGGCAGCCTTTCTACGTTCCCCTTGCTGGTACTAGGGAAACAGACCTACCGGCCAGTGGTGTTCTTCGGTTATAAGTTAGAGTGCCATGTGCCCGGATAAACCCACAAATGTTGATGTCTCCTTGCTTTTGTTTGTTTTTAAATTTCATTTATATTTATTATTAGAGTAATATTCCATTGTGTACGTGGACCACTTCTTCTTGGTGCATTCCTCGGTTGATGGACATTTTCGTTGCTTCCAAGTGCTGGCTATGGTAAATCTTGCTGGCGTACAGGTTTGCCAGCCTGTGACTTTTTGATTCTCATTTTCTCAGGTGATAGGCCAAGCAGTGGTTGTGATTGATTGACTGGTAGCTCAATGTTTCCCTTTTCAAAGCACCTACACTGTGTTTTCATTAGTGGCTCTTTACATGCCCCCCCTTACAACCGAGGGTACGCATTTCTCCACACTCCCTTCACCGTTTATTTTTTGCAGCATTTTTCCTAATGGCCATTCTGACTGCTGCGAGCTGATAGGTTTTTGTAATATGGGTATGCCTGTCATTAAATTTTTTAAAATTCATCATATTCCTACATCGTTCTCTTTTCTCTTAAAAGAAAAAACCGTGAGTACAATGTAGCTCTTGAAATTGTCTTCTTCGAAGGTTGCCCTCTTTTGAATTTTTTGGTCGATTTTTGACCCCAGAAATTTTCTGGAGGGCAGGTGTCATTTACAGAACTGCAAGTTGGTGAAAATTTAGTGACCTTTCGCAGTGGGTTCAAACCTGCTGTTGTGGGAAACGGCCACAAGGAGGTAGCATTTCTCCATTCCCCAATCTGGGTACTAGGGCAGCAGAGCCTTTCTGGAAGTCATTGTCCTAGGTTGTAAATTAGAATGGAATTTGCCAGGAGAAATCCCCATAAGTTTATGTCTCATTACTTCTTCTTGGTTTTTAAAAGTTTTTTAATCTGGGTAAAGTTTAGAATATTGTTTATCCTAGGTGTACACAATCTGGTTCATTTGTACATTATGTATGTCTATTAATGTACAGATCCTCTTCCCATGTAAAATATTACAGTGTTCCGTCGACCTCCCTTGCTATATGTTCGGACTTTTTGATACATGTACAAAATATGTATTTGTATATGTATAGTAACACTAATCTTCATTTCTCAATTTCCCCCCTCCTTTCCTTTCAGATGAGCATAGTTTGTTTTCTCAGCCTGTGAGTGTCTTTCTCTTTGGAAATACGTTCATCTGTGCCAGTTATTAGATAATGCCATAAGTGATAATATAGGATATAGGTGTTTTGCTTTCCGACCTACTTCATGTTTTGTGATTATCTCCAGGCTCATCTATGGTGCCTCAAAGAGCAGTGCTTCAATGTTTTCCATGGCTAATATTCCATGTGTACATGGACCACTTCTTCTTGGTGCATTCCTCTGTTGATGGACATTTTCGTTGCTTCCAAGTGTTGCCTATGGTAAATATTGCTGGAGTGCAGGATTGCCAGCCTGTGATTTTTGATTTTCCTTTTCTCAGGGGATAGACCCAGCAGTGGGTATGATTGATTGACTGGTATGGTAGCTCAACGTTTACCTTTTCAAGGCACCTCAATTGTGCTTTCATTAGTGGCTCTTACCACGTCCCCCTTAGAATCGAGGGTACGCATTTCTCCACAATCACGTCAGCATTTCTAGTTTGCAGCATTTTTGTTGATGGCCATTCTGACTGGTGTGAGCTGACAGGTTTTTGTAATTTGGGTTTACATGTCTGTAAAAATTCCTACAATTCATCATTTTTCCACGCCTTTTACTTTTCTGTTAAAAGAAAAAAGAAAGAAAGTGTGAGTGTAATATACCTCTTCAAATTTTCTTTTTGGAAGGTTGCACTCTAGAATTTTTTGGTCGATTTTCGACCTCAGTATTTTTTGGAGGGCCGGTGTCATTTACAGACCTGCAATTGGTGAATAATTAGTGACCTTTTGCAGTGGGTTCAAAGCTGCTGTTGTGGGAAACGGCCACAAGGATGCAGCATTTCTCGATTCCCAAATCTGGGTACTAGGGCAGCAGAGCCGTTCTGGAAGTTGTCTGCCTAGGTTTTCAATTTGGATGGAATGTGCCAGGAAAACCCCCCATAAGTTTATGTCTCATTACTCCTAGTTCGTTGTTTTAATTTTTTCAATTCGGGTAATGGTTAGAATGTTGCTTGTCCAAGGTGTACACACTCTGGTTCATCTACATATCATATATACCTATTTATGTAGAGATCCTCTTCCCGTGTAAATTATTACAGAGTGTTCCGTAATCCTTCCTTGCTATATGGTCGGTCTTTTTGATATATGTATATAATATGTATTTGTATACATATGGTAACGCTAATCTTCATGTATCCATTCCCCCCACCTTTCCTTTTAGATAAGCATAGTTTTTTTTTTTTAATAAGTCTGTGATTGCCTTTCTCTGTGGAAATATGTTCATTTGTGTCAGTTATTAGATAACGCCTATAAGTGATATCATAGGTTATAGGACTTTTCCTTTCCGACTTACCTCATGTTCTGTGATTATCTCCAAGATCATCTATGGTGCCTCAAAGAGCAGTGTTTCATTGTTTTCCATGGCTAGTATTCATTGTGTACATGGACCACTTCTTCTTTATCCTTTCGTCTGTTGATGGACATTTTGGTTGCTTCACTGTCTTGTCTATTGTGAATAAGGCTGCAGTGCAGCTTTTGCAGCCCGGGTCTTCTTCATTCTGGTCTTCTCAGGTGAGAGGCCCTTTGGTGCGCCTGCTGGATTGAATGGTACCTCCATTTTTCTTTTCAACGCAGCTTCTTTCTGTTCTCATTATTAGCGTTTAACCCTTTTACATCTCACCAGCAGCTAGAGGGTACACAGTTCTCTTAAACCTCTTCAGCATTTATTGTTTGTAGACTTTTTGCCAATGGTCAGTCGACTGGTGTGAGTTGAAAACTTTTTGTAGATTAGATTGCATGAGTCTAATACTTCCTGAGGCTGAGCTTTTATCCATTTTCCTTTTTTTAAAAAGAGAGTGAGTAAAACTTACCTCTTCATACTATCTTCGTGAACATTTTGCCTGTTTTGAATTTTTTTATCCATTCCCTACCTCAGCACAATTTTGAGGGCAGGTGTCCTTTACAGCCCTGAGTCCTTGTGAATGGTAAGTGACCATTAGCTGGGGGTTAAAAGCTGCTCTTGCGGGAATCGGCCACAAGGCGGCAGCATTTCTCCTTTACCAAATCTGGTTACTAGGGCAACAGAGCCTTACTGGAAGTGGTGTTCTAGGTTGTAAATTAGAATGGAATGTGCGAGGAAAAAGCCCTTTAAGTTTATGTCTCCTTACTTCTTGTTGGTATTTTTAACTTAATTTTTATTTTTTCTCACAGCAAACTTGATTACAATGTTTTGTTTGTTCTAGGTGTGCAAGATGTGGTTCTTTCACACATATACATATATCTATTCTTCTTCGGATCCTTTTCCCATGTAGGTTATGACACAATGTTGAGTAGTCTTCTCTTGGTATTGCGTAGGTCTTTGGTGATTCTATATTTCACATGTGTTTGTATCTCTCTGTTAACCTCAATATGGTAATGTATCCAATCCTCACACCTGTCCATTTGGTGAACCATAAGTTTTTTAATGAATCTATGAAAGTGTTTCTCTGTGGAAATATCTTTGTTTGTATCATTTTTTAGGTAACACCTATATGTGATACGATAGGATATGTGTTTTTCGCTTTCTCACTTACTCCAAGTTGCGTGATTACTTCTAGACTCATCTGTGGTGCTGGAAATGGCATCGTTTCATTTTTTTCACTAGCTCATATTCCATCTGTACAGGTAGCAGTTCTTCTTTGTCCACCCATCTGTCGGTGGACTTTTTGGTTACTTCCATATCTTGGCTACTGTAATACTATGCAATGCAGATTTGCGTGCCTGTGTCCTTCCAATTCTGTCTTCTTAGTTTATAGGTCCAGGAATAGGTCTGCTGGAACATATGGTAGCTCAATGTTTACCTT
The DNA here is from genome assembly GCF_965194805.1 of Balaenoptera borealis. NCBI lineage: Eukaryota > Metazoa > Chordata > Mammalia > Artiodactyla > Balaenopteridae > Balaenoptera > Balaenoptera borealis. The sequence continues at coordinate 194,511 of NW_028123832.1, forward strand.
TTACAGGCACCTCTATTCTGTTCTCCTTAGTGGCTCTTTCCAGGTTACGTCCCACTTAAAGTGGAGGGTATGTATTTCTTCCCAGCTCCTTCAGGATTTATTCTTTGTAGTTTTTGCTGATGGTTATTCTGAGTGGTGTGAGCTGATACCTCTTTGTGGTTGAATTTGCATGTGTCTCATAATGCGTTGAAATTGATCTTTAAGACATGCCCTTTTTATTTTTCCAGCTGTGATTAGAGCTTATTTCTTCAAAGTGTTTTCTTAAAGTATGTGTCACCATTTGAAATATTTTGGCCATTATCTCCCTCAAGACATTTTGAGGGCAGGTTTCATTTACAGCCCTGCAGTACTTGTTCATATGAAGTGACCATTAGCTCAGGCTTTAAACCTGCTTTTGCAGGTAACGGCCAGAGAGCGGCAGCCTTTCTACGTTCCCCTTGCTGGTACTAGGGAAACAGACCTACCGGCCAGTGGTGTTCTTCGGTTATAAGTTAGAGTGCCATGTGCCCGGATAAACCCACAAATGTTGATGTCTCCTTGCTTTTGTTTGTTTTTAAATTTCATTTATATTTATTATTAGAGTAATATTCCATTGTGTACGTGGACCACTTCTTCTTGGTGCATTCCTCGGTTGATGGACATTTTCGTTGCTTCCAAGTGCTGGCTATGGTAAATCTTGCTGGCGTACAGGTTTGCCAGCCTGTGACTTTTTGATTCTCATTTTCTCAGGTGATAGGCCAAGCAGTGGTTGTGATTGATTGACTGGTAGCTCAATGTTTCCCTTTTCAAAGCACCTACACTGTGTTTTCATTAGTGGCTCTTTACATGCCCCCCCTTACAACCGAGGGTACGCATTTCTCCACACTCCCTTCACCGTTTATTTTTTGCAGCATTTTTCCTAATGGCCATTCTGACTGCTGTGAGCTGATAGGTTTTTGTAATATGGGTATGCCTGTCATTAAATTTTTTTAAAATTCATCATATTCCTACATCGTTCTCTTTTCTCTTAAAAGAAAAAACCGTGAGTACAATGTAGCTCTTGAAATTGTCTTCTTCGAAGGTTGCCCTCTTTTGAATTTTTTGGTCGATTTTTGACCCCAGAAATTTTCTGGAGGGCAGGTGTCATTTACAGAACTGCAAGTTGGTGAAAATTTAGTGACCTTTCGCAGTGGGTTCAAACCTGCTGTTGTGGGAAACGGCCACAAGGAGGTAGCATTTCTCCATTCCCCAATCTGGGTACTAGGGCAGCAGAGCCTTTCTGGAAGTCATTGTCCTAGGTTGTAAATTAGAATGGAATTTGCCAGGAGAAATCCCCATAAGTTTATGTCTCATTACTTCTTCTTGGTTTTTAAAAGTTTTTTAATCTGGGTAAAGTTTAGAATATTGTTTATCCTAGGTGTACACAATCTGGTTCATTTGTACATTATGTATGTCTATTAATGTACAGATCCTCTTCCCATGTAAAATATTACAGTGTTCCGTCGACCTCCCTTGCTATATGTTCGGACTTTTTGATACATGTACAAAATATGTATTTGTATATGTATAGTAACACTAATCTTCATTTCTCAATTTCCCCCCTCCTTTCCTTTCAGATGAGCATAGTTTGTTTTCTCAGCCTGTGAGTGTCTTTCTCTTTGGAAATACGTTCATCTGTGCCAGTTATTAGATAATGCCATAAGTGATAATATAGGATATAGGTGTTTTGCTTTCCGACCTACTTCATGTTTTGTGATTATCTCCAGGCTCATCTATGGTGCCTCAAAGAGCAGTGCTTCAATGTTTTCCATGGCTAATATTCCATGTGTACATGGACCACTTCTTCTTGGTGCATTCCTCTGTTGATGGACATTTTCGTTGCTTCCAAGTGTTGCCTATGGTAAATATTGCTGGAGTGCAGGATTGCCAGCCTGTGATTTTTGATTTTCCTTTTCTCAGGGGATAGACCCAGCAGTGGGTATGATTGATTGACTGGTATGGTAGCTCAACGTTTACCTTTTCAAGGCACCTCAATTGTGCTTTCATTAGTGGCTCTTACCACGTCCCCCTTAGAATCGAGGGTACGCATTTCTCCACAATCACGTCAGCATTTCTAGTTTGCAGCATTTTTGTTGATGGCCATTCTGACTGGTGTGAGCTGACAGGTTTTTGTAATTTGGGTTTACATGTCTGTAAAAATTCCTACAATTCATCATTTTTCCACGCCTTTTACTTTTCTGTTAAAAGAAAAAAGAAAGAAAGTGTGAGTGTAATATACCTCTTCAAATTTTCTTTTTGGAAGGTTGCACTCTAGAATTTTTTGGTCGATTTTCGACCTCAGTATTTTTTGGAGGGCCGGTGTCATTTACAGACCTGCAATTGGTGAATAATTAGTGACCTTTTGCAGTGGGTTCAAAGCTGCTGTTGTGGGAAACGGCCACAAGGATGCAGCATTTCTCGATTCCCAAATCTGGGTACTAGGGCAGCAGAGCCGTTCTGGAAGTTGTCTGCCTAGGTTTTCAATTTGGATGGAATGTGCCAGGAAAACCCCCCATAAGTTTATGTCTCATTACTCCTAGTTCGTTGTTTTAATTTTTTCAATTCGGGTAATGGTTAGAATGTTGCTTGTCCAAGGTGTACACACTCTGGTTCATCTACATATCATATATACCTATTTATGTAGAGATCCTCTTCCCGTGTAAATTATTACAGAGTGTTCCGTAATCCTTCCTTGCTATATGGTCGGTCTTTTTGATATATGTATATAATATGTATTTGTATACATATGGTAACGCTAATCTTCATGTATCCATTCCCCCCACCTTTCCTTTTAGATAAGCATAGTTTTTTTTTTTTAATAAGTCTGTGATTGCCTTTCTCTGTGGAAATATGTTCATTTGTGTCAGTTATTAGATAACGCCTATAAGTGATATCATAGGTTATAGGACTTTTCCTTTCCGACTTACCTCATGTTCTGTGATTATCTCCAAGATCATCTATGGTGCCTCAAAGAGCAGTGTTTCATTGTTTTCCATGGCTAGTATTCATTGTGTACATGGACCACTTCTTCTTTATCCTTTCGTCTGTTGATGGACATTTTGGTTGCTTCACTGTCTTGTCTATTGTGAATAAGGCTGCAGTGCAGCTTTTGCAGCCCGGGTCTTCTTCATTCTGGTCTTCTCAGGTGAGAGGCCCTTTGGTGCGCCTGCTGGATTGAATGGTACCTCCATTTTTCTTTTCAACGCAGCTTCTTTCTGTTCTCATTATTAGCGTTTAACCCTTTTACATCTCACCAGCAGCTAGAGGGTACACAGTTCTCTTAAACCTCTTCAGCATTTATTGTTTGTAGACTTTTTGCCAATGGTCAGTCGACTGGTGTGAGTTGAAAACTTTTTGTAGATTAGATTGCATGAGTCTAATACTTCCTGAGGCTGAGCTTTTATCCATTTTCCTTTTTTTAAAAAGAGAGTGAGTAAAACTTACCTCTTCATACTATCTTCGTGAACATTTTGCCTGTTTTGAATTTTTTTATCCATTCCCTACCTCAGCACAATTTTGAGGGCAGGTGTCCTTTACAGCCCTGAGTCCTTGTGAATGGTAAGTGACCATTAGCTGGGGGTTAAAAGCTGCTCTTGCGGGAATCGGCCACAAGGCGGCAGCATTTCTCCTTTACCAAATCTGGTTACTAGGGCAACAGAGCCTTACTGGAAGTGGTGTTCTAGGTTGTAAATTAGAATGGAATGTGCGAGGAAAAAGCCCTTTAAGTTTATGTCTCCTTACTTCTTGTTGGTATTTTTAACTTAATTTTTATTTTTTCTCACAGCAAACTTGATTACAATGTTTTGTTTGTTCTAGGTGTGCAAGATGTGGTTCTTTCACACATATACATATATCTATTCTTCTTCGGATCCTTTTCCCATGTAGGTTATGACACAATGTTGAGTAGTCTTCTCTTGGTATTGCGTAGGTCTTTGGTGATTCTATATTTCACATGTGTTTGTATCTCTCTGTTAACCTCAATATGGTAATGTATCCAATCCTCACACCTGTCCATTTGGTGAACCATAAGTTTTTTAATGAATCTATGAAAGTGTTTCTCTGTGGAAATATCTTTGTTTGTATCATTTTTTAGGTAACACCTATATGTGATACGATAGGATATGTGTTTTTCGCTTTCTCACTTACTCCAAGTTGCGTGATTACTTCTAGACTCATCTGTGGTGCTGGAAATGGCATCGTTTCATTTTTTTCACTAGCTCATATTCCATCTGTACAGGTAGCAGTTCTTCTTTGTCCACCCATCTGTCGGTGGACTTTTTGGTTACTTCCATATCTTGGCTACTGTAATACTATGCAATGCAGATTTGCGTGCCTGTGTCCTTCCAATTCTGTCTTCTTAGTTTATAGGTCCAGGAATAGGTCTGCTGTAACATATGGTAGCTCAATGTTTACCTTTTACAGGCACCTCTATTCTGTTCTCCTTAGTGGCTCTTTCCAGGTTACGTCCCACTTAAAGTGGAGGGTATGTATTTCTTCCCAGCTCCTTCAGGATTTATTCTTTGTAGTTTTTGCTGATGGTTATTCTGAGTGGTGTGAGCTGATACCTCTTTGTGGTTGAATTTGCATGTGTCTCATAATGCGTTGAAATTGATCTTTAAGACATGCCCTTTTTATTTTTCCAGCTGTGATTAGAGCTTATTTCTTCAAAGTGTTTTCTTAAAGTATGTGTCACCATTTGAAATATTTTGGCCATTATCTCCCTCAAGACATTTTGAGGGCAGGTTTCATTTACAGCCCTGCAGTACTTGTTCATATGAAGTGACCATTAGCTCAGGCTTTAAACCTGCTTTTGCAGGTAACGGCCAGAGAGCGGCAGCCTTTCTACGTTCCCCTTGCTGGTACTAGGGAAACAGACCTACCGGCCAGTGGTGTTCTTCGGTTATAAGTTAGAGTGCCATGTGCCCGGATAAACCCACAAATGTTGATGTCTCCTTGCTTTTGTTTGTTTTTAAATTTCATTTATATTTATTATTAGAGTAATATTCCATTGTGTACGTGGACCACTTCTTCTTGGTGCATTCCTCGGTTGATGGACATTTTCGTTGCTTCCAAGTGCTGGCTATGGTAAATCTTGCTGGCGTACAGGTTTGCCAGCCTGTGACTTTTTGATTCTCATTTTCTCAGGTGATAGGCCAAGCAGTGGTTGTGATTGATTGACTGGTAGCTCAATGTTTCCCTTTTCAAAGCACCTACACTGTGTTTTCATTAGTGGCTCTTTACATGCCCCCCCTTACAACCGAGGGTACGCATTTCTCCACACTCCCTTCACCGTTTATTTTTTGCAGCATTTTTCCTAATGGCCATTCTGACTGCTGTGAGCTGATAGGTTTTTGTAATATGGGTATGCCTGTCATTAAATTTTTTTAAAATTCATCATATTCCTACATCGTTCTCTTTTCTCTTAAAAGAAAAAACCGTGAGTACAATGTAGCTCTTGAAATTGTCTTCTTCGAAGGTTGCCCTCTTTTGAATTTTTTGGTCGATTTTTGACCCCAGAAATTTTCTGGAGGGCAGGTGTCATTTACAGAACTGCAAGTTGGTGAAAATTTAGTGACCTTTCGCAGTGGGTTCAAACCTGCTGTTGTGGGAAACGGCCACAAGGAGGTAGCATTTCTCCATTCCCCAATCTGGGTACTAGGGCAGCAGAGCCTTTCTGGAAGTCATTGTCCTAGGTTGTAAATTAGAATGGAATTTGCCAGGAGAAATCCCCATAAGTTTATGTCTCATTACTTCTTCTTGGTTTTTAAAAGTTTTTTAATCTGGGTAAAGTTTAGAATATTGTTTATCCTAGGTGTACACAATCTGGTTCATTTGTACATTATGTATGTCTATTAATGTACAGATCCTCTTCCCATGTAAAATATTACAGTGTTCCGTCGACCTCCCTTGCTATATGTTCGGACTTTTTGATACATGTACAAAATATGTATTTGTATATGTATAGTAACACTAATCTTCATTTCTCAATTTCCCCCCTCCTTTCCTTTCAGATGAGCATAGTTTGTTTTCTCAGCCTGTGAGTGTCTTTCTCTTTGGAAATACGTTCATCTGTGCCAGTTATTAGATAATGCCATAAGTGATAATATAGGATATAGGTGTTTTGCTTTCCGACCTACTTCATGTTTTGTGATTATCTCCAGGCTCATCTATGGTGCCTCAAAGAGCAGTGCTTCAATGTTTTCCATGGCTAATATTCCATGTGTACATGGACCACTTCTTCTTGGTGCATTCCTCTGTTGATGGACATTTTCGTTGCTTCCAAGTGTTGCCTATGGTAAATATTGCTGGAGTGCAGGATTGCCAGCCTGTGATTTTTGATTTTCCTTTTCTCAGGGGATAGACCCAGCAGTGGGTATGATTGATTGACTGGTATGGTAGCTCAACGTTTACCTTTTCAAGGCACCTCAATTGTGCTTTCATTAGTGGCTCTTACCACGTCCCCCTTAGAATCGAGGGTACGCATTTCTCCACAATCACGTCAGCATTTCTAGTTTGCAGCATTTTTGTTGATGGCCATTCTGACTGGTGTGAGCTGACAGGTTTTTGTAATTTGGGTTTACATGTCTGTAAAAATTCCTACAATTCATCATTTTTCCACGCCTTTTACTTTTCTGTTAAAAGAAAAAAGAAAGAAAGTGTGAGTGTAATATACCTCTTCAAATTTTCTTTTTGGAAGGTTGCACTCTAGAATTTTTTGGTCGATTTTCGACCTCAGTATTTTTTGGAGGGCCGGTGTCATTTACAGACCTGCAATTGGTGAATAATTAGTGACCTTTTGCAGTGGGTTCAAAGCTGCTGTTGTGGGAAACGGCCACAAGGATGCAGCATTTCTCGATTCCCAAATCTGGGTACTAGGGCAGCAGAGCCGTTCTGGAAGTTGTCTGCCTAGGTTTTCAATTTGGATGGAATGTGCCAGGAAAACCCCCCATAAGTTTATGTCTCATTACTCCTAGTTCGTTGTTTTAATTTTTTCAATTCGGGTAATGGTTAGAATGTTGCTTGTCCAAGGTGTACACACTCTGGTTCATCTACATATCATATATACCTATTTATGTAGAGATCCTCTTCCCGTGTAAATTATTACAGAGTGTTCCGTAATCCTTCCTTGCTATATGGTCGGTCTTTTTGATATATGTATATAATATGTATTTGTATACATATGGTAACGCTAATCTTCATGTATCCATTCCCCCCACCTTTCCTTTTAGATAAGCATAGTTTTTTTTTTTTAATAAGTCTGTGATTGCCTTTCTCTGTGGAAATATGTTCATTTGTGTCAGTTATTAGATAACGCCTATAAGTGATATCATAGGTTATAGGACTTTTCCTTTCCGACTTACCTCATGTTCTGTGATTATCTCCAAGATCATCTATGGTGCCTCAAAGAGCAGTGTTTCATTGTTTTCCATGGCTAGTATTCATTGTGTACATGGACCACTTCTTCTTTATCCTTTCGTCTGTTGATGGACATTTTGGTTGCTTCACTGTCTTGTCTATTGTGAATAAGGCTGCAGTGCAGCTTTTGCAGCCCGGGTCTTCTTCATTCTGGTCTTCTCAGGTGAGAGGCCCTTTGGTGCGCCTGCTGGATTGAATGGTACCTCCATTTTTCTTTTCAACGCAGCTTCTTTCTGTTCTCATTATTAGCGTTTAACCCTTTTACATCTCACCAGCAGCTAGAGGGTACACAGTTCTCTTAAACCTCTTCAGCATTTATTGTTTGTAGACTTTTTGCCAATGGTCAGTCGACTGGTGTGAGTTGAAAACTTTTTGTAGATTAGATTGCATGAGTCTAATACTTCCTGAGGCTGAGCTTTTATCCATTTTCCTTTTTTTAAAAAGAGAGTGAGTAAAACTTACCTCTTCATACTATCTTCGTGAACATTTTGCCTGTTTTGAATTTTTTTATCCATTCCCTACCTCAGCACAATTTTGAGGGCAGGTGTCCTTTACAGCCCTGAGTCCTTGTGAATGGTAAGTGACCATTAGCTGGGGGTTAAAAGCTGCTCTTGCGGGAATCGGCCACAAGGCGGCAGCATTTCTCCTTTACCAAATCTGGTTACTAGGGCAACAGAGCCTTACTGGAAGTGGTGTTCTAGGTTGTAAATTAGAATGGAATGTGCGAGGAAAAAGCCCTTTAAGTTTATGTCTCCTTACTTCTTGTTGGTATTTTTAACTTAATTTTTATTTTTTCTCACAGCAAACTTGATTACAATGTTTTGTTTGTTCTAGGTGTGCAAGATGTGGTTCTTTCACACATATACATATATCTATTCTTCTTCGGATCCTTTTCCCATGTAGGTTATGACACAATGTTGAGTAGTCTTCTCTTGGTATTGCGTAGGTCTTTGGTGATTCTATATTTCACATGTGTTTGTATCTCTCTGTTAACCTCAATATGGTAATGTATCCAATCCTCACACCTGTCCATTTGGTGAACCATAAGTTTTTTAATGAATCTATGAAAGTGTTTCTCTGTGGAAATATCTTTGTTTGTATCATTTTTTAGGTAACACCTATATGTGATACGATAGGATATGTGTTTTTCGCTTTCTCACTTACTCCAAGTTGCGTGATTACTTCTAGACTCATCTGTGGTGCTGGAAATGGCATCGTTTCATTTTTTTCACTAGCTCATATTCCATCTGTACAGGTAGCAGTTCTTCTTTGTCCACCCATCTGTCGGTGGACTTTTTGGTTACTTCCATATCTTGGCTACTGTAATACTATGCAATGCAGATTTGCGTGCCTGTGTCCTTCCAATTCTGTCTTCTTAGTTTATAGGTCCAGGAATAGGTCTGCTGGAACATATGGTAGCTCAATGTTTACCTTTTAAAGGCACCTCTATTCTGTTCTCCTTAGTGGCTCTTTCCAGGTTACGTCCCACTTAAAGTGGAGGGTATGTATTTCTTCCCAGCTCCTTCAGGATTTATTCTTTGTAGTTTTTGCTGATGGTTATTCTGAGTGGTGTGAGCTGATACCTCTTTGTGGTTGAATTTGCATGTGTCTCATAATGCGTTGAAATTGATCTTTAAGACATGCCCTTTTTATTTTTCCAGCTGTGATTAGAGCTTATTTCTTCAAAGTGTTTTCTTAAAGTATGTGTCACCATTTGAAATATTTTGGCCATTATCTCCCTCAAGACATTTTGAGGGCAGGTTTCATTTACAGCCCTGCAGTACTTGTTCATATGAAGTGACCATTAGCTCAGGCTTTAAACCTGCTTTTGCAGGTAACGGCCAGAGAGCGGCAGCCTTTCTACGTTCCCCTTGCTGGTACTAGGGAAACAGACCTACCGGCCAGTGGTGTTCTTCGGTTATAAGTTAGAGTGCCATGTGCCCGGATAAACCCACAAATGTTGATGTCTCCTTGCTTTTGTTTGTTTTTAAATTTCATTTATATTTATTATTAGAGTAATATTCCATTGTGTACGTGGACCACTTCTTCTTGGTGCATTCCTCGGTTGATGGACATTTTCATTGCTTCCAAGTGCTGGCTATGGTAAATCTTGCTGGCGTACAGGTTTGCCAGCCTGTGACTTTTTGATTCTCATTTTCTCAGGTGATAGGCCAAGCAGTGGTTGTGATTGATTGACTGGTAGCTCAATGTTTCCCTTTTCAAAGCACCTACACTGTGTTTTCATTAGTGGCTCTTTACATGCCCCCCCTTACAACCGAGGGTACGCATTTCTCCACACTCCCTTCACCGTTTATTTTTTGCAGCATTTTTCCTAATGGCCATTCTGACTGCTGTGAGCTGATAGGTTTTTGTAATATGGGTATGCCTGTCATTAAATTTTTTTAAAATTCATCATATTCCTACATCGTTCTCTTTTCTCTTAAAAGAAAAAACCGTGAGTACAATGTAGCTCTTGAAATTGTCTTCTTCGAAGGTTGCCCTCTTTTGAATTTTTTGGTCGATTTTTGACCCCAGAAATTTTCTGGAGGGCAGGTGTCATTTACAGAACTGCAAGTTGGTGAAAATTTAGTGACCTTTCGCAGTGGGTTCAAACCTGCTGTTGTGGGAAACGGCCACAAGGAGGTAGCATTTCTCCATTCCCCAATCTGGGTACTAGGGCAGCAGAGCCTTTCTGGAAGTCATTGTCCTAGGTTGTAAATTAGAATGGAATTTGCCAGGAGAAATCCCCAGAAGTTTATGTCTCATTACTTCTTCTTGGTTTTTAAAAGTTTTTTAATCTGGGTAAAGTTTAGAATATTGTTTATCCTAGGTGTACACAATCTGGTTCATTTGTACATTATGTATGTCTATTAATGTACAGATCCTCTTCCCATGTAAAATATTACAGTGTTCCGTCGACCTCCCTTGCTATATGTTCGGACTTTTTGATACATGTACAAAATATGTATTTGTATATGTATAGTAACACTAATCTTCATTTCTCAATTTCCCCCCTCCTTTCCTTTCAGATGAGCATAGTTTGTTTTCTCAGCCTGTGAGTGTCTTTCTCTTTGGAAATACGTTCATCTGTGCCAGTTATTAGATAATGCCATAAGTGATAATATAGGATATAGGTGTTTTGCTTTCCGACCTACTTCATGTTTTGTGATTATCTCCAGGCTCATCTATGGTGCCTCAAAGAGCAGTGCTTCAATGTTTTCCATGGCTAATATTCCATGTGTACATGGACCACTTCTTCTTGGTGCATTCCTCTGTTGATGGACATTTTCGTTGCTTCCAAGTGTTGCCTATGGTAAATATTGCTGGAGTGCAGGATTGCCAGCCTGTGATTTTTGATTTTCCTTTTCTCAGGGGATAGACCCAGCAGTGGGTATGATTGATTGACTGGTATGGTAGCTCAACGTTTACCTTTTCAAGGCACCTCAATTGTGCTTTCATTAGTGGCTCTTACCACGTCCCCCTTAGAATCGAGGGTACGCATTTCTCCACAATCACGTCAGCATTTCTAGTTTGCAGCATTTTTGTTGATGGCCATTCTGACTGGTGTGAGCTGACAGGTTTTTGTAATTTGGGTTTACATGTCTGTAAAAATTCCTACAATTCATCATTTTTCCACGCCTTTTACTTTTCTGTTAAAAGAAAAAAGAAAGAAAGTGTGAGTGTAATATACCTCTTCAAATTTTCTTTTTGGAAGGTTGCACTCTAGAATTTTTTGGTCGATTTTCGACCTCAGTATTTTTTGGAGGGCCGGTGTCATTTACAGACCTGCAATTGGTGAATAATTAGTGACCTTTTGCAGTGGGTTCAAAGCTGCTGTTGTGGGAAACGGCCACAAGGATGCAGCATTTCTCGATTCCCAAATCTGGGTACTAGGGCAGCAGAGCCGTTCTGGAAGTTGTCTGCCTAGGTTTTCAATTTGGATGGAATGTGCCAGGAAAACCCCCCATAAGTTTATGTCTCATTACTCCTAGTTCGTTGTTTTAATTTTTTCAATTGGGGTAATGGTTAGAATGTTGCTTGTCCAAGGTGTACACACTCTGGTTCATCTACATATCATATATACCTATTTATGTAGAGATCCTCTTCCCGTGTAAATTATTACAGAGTGTTCCGTAATCCTTCCTTGCTATATGGTCGGTCTTTTTGATATATGTATATAATATGTATTTGTATACATATGGTAACGCTAATCTTCATGTATCCATTCCCCCCACCTTTCCTTTTAGATAAGCATAGTTTTTTTTTTAATAAGTCTGTGATTGCCTTTCTCTGTGGAAATATGTTCATTTGTGTCAGTTATTAGATAACGCCTATAAGTGATATCATAGGTTATAGGACTTTTCCTTTCCGACTTACCTCATGTTCTGTGATTATCTCCAAGATCATCTATGGTGCCTCAAAGAGCAGTGTTTCATTGTTTTCCATGGCTAGTATTCATTGTGTACATGGACCACTTCTTCTTTATCCTTTCGTCTGTTGATGGACATTTTGGTTGCTTCACTGTCTTGTCTATTGTGAATAAGGCTGCAGTGCAGCTTTTGCAGCCCGGGTCTTCTTCATTCTGGTCTTCTCAGGTGAGAGGCCCTTTGGTGCGCCTGCTGGATTGAATGGTACCTCCATTTTTCTTTTCAACGCAGCTTCTTTCTGTTCTCATTATTAGCGTTTAACCCTTTTACATCTCACCAGCAGCTAGAGGGTACACAGTTCTCTTAAACCTCTTCAGCATTTATTGTTTGTAGACTTTTTGCCAATGGTCAGTCGACTGGTGTGAGTTGAAAACTTTTTGTAGATTAGATTGCATGAGTCTAATACTTCCTGAGGCTGAGCTTTTATCCATTTTCCTTTTTTTTTAAAAGAGAGTGAGTAAAACTTACCTCTTCATACTATCTTCGTGAACATTTTGCCTGTTTTGAATTTTTTTATCCATTCCCTACCTCAGCACAATTTTGAGGGCAGGTGTCCTTTACAGCCCTGAGTCCTTGTGAATGGTAAGTGACCATTAGCTGGGGGTTAAAAGCTGCTCTTGCGGGAATCGGCCACAAGGCGGCAGCATTTCTCCTTTACCAAATCTGGTTACTAGGGCAACAGAGCCTTACTGGAAGTGGTGTTCTAGGTTGTAAATTAGATTGGAATGTGCGAGGAAAAAGCCCTTTAAGTTTATGTCTCCTTACTTCTTGTTGGTATTTTTAACTTAATTTTTATTTTTTCTCACAGCAAACTTGATTACAATGTTTTGTTTGTTCTAGGTGTGCAAGATGTGGTTCTTTCACACATATACATATATCTATTCTTCTTCGGATCCTTTTCCCATGTAGGTTATGACACAATGTTGAGTAGTCTTCTCTTGGTATTGCGTAGGTCTTTGGTGATTCTATATTTCACATGTGTTTGTATCTCTCTGTTAACCTCAATATGGTAATGTATCCAATCCTCACACCTGTCCATTTGGTGAACCATAAGTTTTTTAATGAATCTATGAAAGTGTTTCTCTGTGGAAATATCTTTGTTTGTATCATTTTTTAGGTAACACCTATATGTGATACGATAGGATATGTGTTTTTCGCTTTCTCACTTACTCCAAGTTGCGTGATTACTTCTAGACTCATCTGTGGTGCTGGAAATGGCATCGTTTCATTTTTTTCACTAGCTCATATTCCATCTGTACAGGTAGCAGTTCTTCTTTGTCCACCCATCTGTCGGTGGACTTTTTGGTTACTTCCATATCTTGGCTACTGTAATACTATGCAATGCAGATTTGCGTGCCTGTGTCCTTCCAATTCTGTCTTCTTAGTTTATAGGTCCAGGAATAGGTCTGCTGGAACATATGGTAGCTCAATGTTTACCTTTTAAAGGCACCTCTATTCTGTTCTCCTTAGTGGCTCTTTCCAGGTTACGTCCCACTTAAAGTGGAGGGTATGTATTTCTTCCCAGCTCCTTCAGGATTTATTCTTTGTAGTTTTTGCTGATGGTTATTCTGAGTGGTGTGAGCTGATACCTCTTTGTGGTTGAATTTGCATGTGTCTCATAATGCGTTGAAATTGATCTTTAAGACATGTCCTTTTTATTTTTCCAGCTGTGATTAGAGCTTATTTCTTCAAAGTGTTTTCTTAAAGTATGTGTCACCATTTGAAATATTTTGGCCATTATCTCCCTCAAGACATTTTGAGGGCAGGTTTCATTTACAGCCCTGCAGTACTTGTTCATATGAAGTGACCATTAGCTCAGGCTTTAAACCTGCTTTTGCAGGTAACGGCCAGAGAGCGGCAGCCTTTCTACGTTCCCCTTGCTGGTACTAGGGAAACAGACCTACCGGCCAGTGGTGTTCTTCGGTTATAAGTTAGAGTGCCATGTGCCCGGATAAACCCACAAATGTTGATGTCTCCTTGCTTTTGTTTGTTTTTAAATTTCATTTATATTTATTATTAGAGTAATATTCCATTGTGTACGTGGACCACTTCTTCTTGGTGCATTCCTCGGTTGATGGACATTTTCATTGCTTCCAAGTGCTGGCTATGGTAAATCTTGCTGGCGTACAGGTTTGCCAGCCTGTGACTTTTTGATTCTCATTTTCTCAGGTGATAGGCCAAGCAGTGGTTGTGATTGATTGACTGGTAGCTCAATGTTTCCCTTTTCAAAGCACCTACACTGTGTTTTCATTAGTGGCTCTTTACATGCCCCCCCTTACAACCGAGGGTACGCATTTCTCCACACTCCCTTCACCGTTTATTTTTTGCAGCATTTTTCCTAATGGCCATTCTGACTGCTGTGAGCTGATAGGTTTTTGTAATATGGGTATGCCTGTCATTAAATTTTTTAAAATTCATCATATTCCTACATCGTTCTCTTTTCTCTTAAAAGAAAAAACCGTGAGTACAATGTAGCTCTTGAAATTGTCTTCTTCGAAGGTTGCCCTCTTTTGAATTTTTTGGTCGATTTTTGACCCCAGAAATTTTCTGGAGGGCAGGTGTCATTTACAGAACTGCAAGTTGGTGAAAATTTAGTGACCTTTCGCAGTGGGTTCAAACCTGCTGTTGTGGGAAACGGCCACAAGGAGGTAGCATTTCTCCATTCCCCAATCTGGGTACTAGGGCAGCAGAGCCTTTCTGGAAGTCATTGTCCTAGGTTGTAAATTAGAATGGAATTTGCCAGGAGAAATCCCCAGAAGTTTATGTCTCATTACTTCTTCTTGGTTTTTAAAAGTTTTTTAATCTGGGTAAAGTTTAGAATATTGTTTATCCTAGGTGTACACAATCTGGTTCATTTGTACATTATGTATGTCTATTAATGTACAGATCCTCTTCCCATGTAAAATATTACAGTGTTCCGTCGACCTCCCTTGCTATATGTTCGGACTTTTTGATACATGTACAAAATATGTATTTGTATATGTATAGTAACACTAATCTTCATTTCTCAATTTCCCCCCTCCTTTCCTTTCAGATGAGCATAGTTTGTTTTCTCAGCCTGTGAGTGTCTTTCTCTTTGGAAATACGTTCATCTGTGCCAGTTATTAGATAATGCCATAAGTGATAATATAGGATATAGGTGTTTTGCTTTCCGACCTACTTCATGTTTTGTGATTATCTCCAGGCTCATCTATGGTGCCTCAAAGAGCAGTGCTTCAATGTTTTCCATGGCTAATATTCCATGTGTACATGGACCACTTCTTCTTGGTGCATTCCTCTGTTGATGGACATTTTCGTTGCTTCCAAGTGTTGCCTATGGTAAATATTGCTGGAGTGCAGGATTGCCAGCCTGTGATTTTTGATTTTCCTTTTCTCAGGGGATAGACCCAGCAGTGGGTATGATTGATTGACTGGTATGGTAGCTCAACGTTTACCTTTTCAAGGCACCTCAATTGTGCTTTCATTAGTGGCTCTTACCACGTCCCCCTTAGAATCGAGGGTACGCATTTCTCCACAATCACGTCAGCATTTCTAGTTTGCAGCATTTTTGTTGATGGCCATTCTGACTGGTGTGAGCTGACAGGTTTTTGTAATTTGGGTTTACATGTCTGTAAAAATTCCTACAATTCATCATTTTTCCACGCCTTTTACTTTTCTGTTAAAAGAAAAAAGAAAGAAAGTGTGAGTGTAATATACCTCTTCAAATTTTCTTTTTGGAAGGTTGCACTCTAGAATTTTTTGGTCGATTTTCGACCTCAGTATTTTTTGGAGGGCCGGTGTCATTTACAGACCTGCAATTGGTGAATAATTAGTGACCTTTTGCAGTGGGTTCAAAGCTGCTGTTGTGGGAAACGGCCACAAGGATGCAGCATTTCTCGATTCCCAAATCTGGGTACTAGGGCAGCAGAGCCGTTCTGGAAGTTGTCTGCCTAGGTTTTCAATTTGGATGGAATGTGCCAGGAAAACCCCCCATAAGTTTATGTCTCATTACTCCTAGTTCGTTGTTTTAATTTTTTCAATTGGGGTAATGGTTAGAATGTTGCTTGTCCAAGGTGTACACACTCTGGTTCATCTACATATCATATATACCTATTTATGTAGAGATCCTCTTCCCGTGTAAATTATTACAGAGTGTTCCGTAATCCTTCCTTGCTATATGGTCGGTCTTTTTGATATATGTATATAATATGTATTTGTATACATATGGTAACGCTAATCTTCATGTATCCATTCCCCCCACCTTTCCTTTTAGATAAGCATAGTTTTTTTTTTTAATAAGTCTGTGATTGCCTTTCTCTGTGGAAATATGTTCATTTGTGTCAGTTATTAGATAACGCCTATAAGTGATATCATAGGTTATAGGACTTTTCCTTTCCGACTTACCTCATGTTCTGTGATTATCTCCAAGATCATCTATGGTGCCTCAAAGAGCAGTGTTTCATTGTTTTCCATGGCTAGTATTCATTGTGTACATGGACCACTTCTTCTTTATCCTTTCGTCTGTTGATGGACATTTTGGTTGCTTCACTGTCTTGTCTATTGTGAATAAGGCTGCAGTGCAGCTTTTGCAGCCCGGGTCTTCTTCATTCTGGTCTTCTCAGGTGAGAGGCCCTTTGGTGCGCCTGCTGGATTGAATGGTACCTCCATTTTTCTTTTCAACGCAGCTTCTTTCTGTTCTCATTATTAGCGTTTAACCCTTTTACATCTCACCAGCAGCTAGAGGGTACACAGTTCTCTTAAACCTCTTCAGCATTTATTGTTTGTAGACTTTTTGCCAATGGTCAGTCGACTGGTGTGAGTTGAAAACTTTTTGTAGATTAGATTGCATGAGTCTAATACTTCCTGAGGCTGAGCTTTTATCCATTTTCCTTTTTTTTTAAAAGAGAGTGAGTAAAACTTACCTCTTCATACTATCTTCGTGAACATTTTGCCTGTTTTGAATTTTTTTATCCATTCCCTACCTCAGCACAATTTTGAGGGCAGGTGTCCTTTACAGCCCTGAGTCCTTGTGAATGGTAAGTGACCATTAGCTGGGGGTTAAAAGCTGCTCTTGCGGGAATCGGCCACAAGGCGGCAGCATTTCTCCTTTACCAAATCTGGTTACTAGGGCAACAGAGCCTTACTGGAAGTGGTGTTCTAGGTTGTAAATTAGATTGGAATGTGCGAGGAAAAAGCCCTTTAAGTTTATGTCTCCTTACTTCTTGTTGGTATTTTTAACTTAATTTTTATTTTTTCTCACAGCAAACTTGATTACAATGTTTTGTTTGTTCTAGGTGTGCAAGATGTGGTTCTTTCACACATATACATATATCTATTCTTCTTCGGATCCTTTTCCCATGTAGGTTATGACACAATGTTGAGTAGTCTTCTCTTGGTATTGCGTAGGTCTTTGGTGATTCTATATTTCACATGTGTTTGTATCTCTCTGTTAACCTCAATATGGTAATGTATCCAATCCTCACACCTGTCCATTTGGTGAACCATAAGTTTTTTAATGAATCTATGAAAGTGTTTCTCTGTGGAAATATCTTTGTTTGTATCATTTTTTAGGTAACACCTATATGTGATACGATAGGATATGTGTTTTTCGCTTTCTCACTTACTCCAAGTTGCGTGATTACTTCTAGACTCATCTGTGGTGCTGGAAATGGCATCGTTTCATTTTTTTCACTAGCTCATATTCCATCTGTACAGGTAGCAGTTCTTCTTTGTCCACCCATCTGTCGGTGGACTTTTTGGTTACTTCCATATCTTGGCTACTGTAATACTATGCAATGCAGATTTGCGTGCCTGTGTCCTTCCAATTCTGTCTTCTTAGTTTATAGGTCCAGGAATAGGTCTGCTGGAACATATGGTAGCTCAATGTTTACCTTTTAAAGGCACCTCTATTCTGTTCTCCTTAGTGGCTCTTTCCAGGTTACGTCCCACTTAAAGTGGAGGGTATGTATTTCTTCCCAGCTCCTTCAGGATTTATTCTTTGTAGTTTTTGCTGATGGTTATTCTGAGTGGTGTGAGCTGATACCTCTTTGTGGTTGAATTTGCATGTGTCTCATAATGCGTTGAAATTGATCTTTAAGACATGTCCTTTTTATTTTTCCAGCTGTGATTAGAGCTTATTTCTTCAAAGTGTTTTCTTAAAGTATGTGTCACCATTTGAAATATTTTGGCCATTATCTCCCTCAAGACATTTTGAGGGCAGGTTTCATTTACAGCCCTGCAGTACTTGTTCATATGAAGTGACCATTAGCTCAGGCTTTAAACCTGCTTTTGCAGGTAACGGCCAGAGAGCGGCAGCCTTTCTACGTTCCCCTTGCTGGTACTAGGGAAACAGACCTACCGGCCAGTGGTGTTCTTCGGTTATAAGTTAGAGTGCCATGTGCCCGGATAAACCCACAAATGTTGATGTCTCCTTGCTTTTGTTTGTTTTTAAATTTCATTTATATTTATTATTAGAGTAATATTCCATTGTGTACGTGGACCACTTCTTCTTGGTGCATTCCTCGGTTGATGGACATTTTCATTGCTTCCAAGTGCTGGCTATGGTAAATCTTGCTGGCGTACAGGTTTGCCAGCCTGTGACTTTTTGATTCTCATTTTCTCAGGTGATAGGCCAAGCAGTGGTTGTGATTGATTGACTGGTAGCTCAATGTTTCCCTTTTCAAAGCACCTACACTGTGTTTTCATTAGTGGCTCTTTACATGCCCCCCCTTACAACCGAGGGTACGCATTTCTCCACACTCCCTTCACCGTTTATTTTTTGCAGCATTTTTCCTAATGGCCATTCTGACTGCTGTGAGCTGATAGGTTTTTGTAATATGGGTATGCCTGTCATTAAATTTTTTAAAATTCATCATATTCCTACATCGTTCTCTTTTCTCTTAAAAGAAAAAACCGTGAGTACAATGTAGCTCTTGAAATTGTCTTCTTCGAAGGTTGCCCTCTTTTGAATTTTTTGGTCGATTTTTGACCCCAGAAATTTTCTGGAGGGCAGGTGTCATTTACAGAACTGCAAGTTGGTGAAAATTTAGTGACCTTTCGCAGTGGGTTCAAACCTGCTGTTGTGGGAAACGGCCACAAGGAGGTAGCATTTCTCCATTCCCCAATCTGGGTACTAGGGCAGCAGAGCCTTTCTGGAAGTCATTGTCCTAGGTTGTAAATTAGAATGGAATTTGCCAGGAGAAATCCCCAGAAGTTTATGTCTCATTACTTCTTCTTGGTTTTTAAAAGTTTTTTAATCTGGGTAAAGTTTAGAATATTGTTTATCCTAGGTGTACACAATCTGGTTCATTTGTACATTATGTATGTCTATTAATGTACAGATCCTCTTCCCATGTAAAATATTACAGTGTTCCGTCGACCTCCCTTGCTATATGTTCGGACTTTTTGATACATGTACAAAATATGTATTTGTATATGTATAGTAACACTAATCTTCATTTCTCAATTTCCCCCCTCCTTTCCTTTCAGATGAGCATAGTTTGTTTTCTCAGCCTGTGAGGGTCTTTCTCTTTGGAAATACGTTCATCTGTGCCAGTTATTAGATAATGCCATAAGTGATAATATAGGATATAGGTGTTTTGCTTTCCGACCTACTTCATGTTTTGTGATTATCTCCAGGCTCATCTATGGTGCCTCAAAGAGCAGTGCTTCAATGTTTTCCATGGCTAATATTCCATGTGTACATGGACCACTTCTTCTTGGTGCATTCCTCTGTTGATGGACATTTTCGTTGCTTCCAAGTGTTGCCTATGGTAAATATTGCTGGAGTGCAGGATTGCCAGCCTGTGATTTTTGATTTTCCTTTTCTCAGGGGATAGACCCAGCAGTGGGTATGATTGATTGACTGGTATGGTAGCTCAACGTTTACCTTTTCAAGGCACCTCAATTGTGCTTTCATTAGTGGCTCTTACCACGTCCCCCTTAGAATCGAGGGTACGCATTTCTCCACAATCACGTCAGCATTTCTAGTTTGCAGCATTTTTGTTGATGGCCATTCTGACTGGTGTGAGCTGACAGGTTTTTGTAATTTGGGTTTACATGTCTGTAAAAATTCCTACAATTCATCATTTTTCCACGCCTTTTACTTTTCTGTTAAAAGAAAAAAGAAAGAAAGTGTGAGTGTAATATACCTCTTCAAATTTTCTTTTTGGAAGGTTGCACTCTAGAATTTTTTGGTCGATTTTCGACCTCAGTATTTTTTGGAGGGCCGGTGTCATTTACAGACCTGCAATTGGTGAATAATTAGTGACCTTTTGCAGTGGGTTCAAAGCTGCTGTTGTGGGAAACGGCCACAAGGATGCAGCATTTCTCGATTCCCAAATCTGGGTACTAGGGCAGCAGAGCCGTTCTGGAAGTTGTCTGCCTAGGTTTTCAATTTGGATGGAATGTGCCAGGAAAACCCCCCATAAGTTTATGTCTCATTACTCCTAGTTCGTTGTTTTAATTTTTTCAATTGGGGTAATGGTTAGAATGTTGCTTGTCCAAGGTGTACACACTCTGGTTCATCTACATATCATATATACCTATTTATGTAGAGATCCTCTTCCCGTGTAAATTATTACAGAGTGTTCCGTAATCCTTCCTTGCTATATGGTCGGTCTTTTTGATATATGTATATAATATGTATTTGTATACATATGGTAACGCTAATCTTCATGTATCCATTCCCCCCACCTTTCCTTTTAGATAAGCATAGTTTTTTTTTTTAATAAGTCTGTGATTGCCTTTCTCTGTGGAAATATGTTCATTTGTGTCAGTTATTAGATAACGCCTATAAGTGATATCATAGGTTATAGGACTTTTCCTTTCCGACTTACCTCATGTTCTGTGATTATCTCCAAGATCATCTATGGTGCCTCAAAGAGCAGTGTTTCATTGTTTTCCATGGCTAGTATTCATTGTGTACATGGACCACTTCTTCTTTATCCTTTCGTCTGTTGATGGACATTTTGGTTGCTTCACTGTCTTGTCTATTGTGAATAAGGCTGCAGTGCAGCTTTTGCAGCCCGGGTCTTCTTCATTCTGGTCTTCTCAGGTGAGAGGCCCTTTGGTGCGCCTGCTGGATTGAATGGTACCTCCATTTTTCTTTTCAACGCAGCTTCTTTCTGTTCTCATTATTAGTGTTTAACCCTTTTACATCTCACCAGCAGCTAGAGGGTACACAGTTCTCTTAAACCTCTTCAGCATTTATTGTTTGTAGACTTTTTGCCAATGGTCAGTCGACTGGTGTGAGTTGAAAACTTTTTGTAGATTAGATTGCATGAGTCTAATACTTCCTGAGGCTGAGCTTTTATCCATTTTCCTTTTTTTTTAAAAGAGAGTGAGTAAAACTTACCTCTTCATACTATCTTCGTGAACATTTTGCCTGTTTTGAATTTTTTTATCCATTCCCTACCTCAGCACAATTTTGAGGGCAGGTGTCCTTTACAGCCCTGAGTCCTTGTGAATGGTAAGTGACCATTAGCTGGGGGTTAAAAGCTGCTCTTGCGGGAATCGGCCACAAGGCGGCAGCATTTCTCCTTTACCAAATCTGGTTACTAGGGCAACAGAGCCTTACTGGAAGTGGTGTTCTAGGTTGTAAATTAGAATGGAATGTGCGAGGAAAAAGCCCTTTAAGTTTATGTCTCCTTACTTCTTGTTGGTATTTTTAACTTAATTTTTATTTTTTCTCACAGCAAACTTGATTACAATGTTTTGTTTGTTCTAGGTGTGCAAGATGTGGTTCTTTCACACATATACATATATCTATTCTTCTTCGGATCCTTTTCCCATGTAGGTTATGACACAATGTTGAGTAGTCTTCTCTTGGTATTGCGTAGGTCTTTGGTGATTCTATATTTCACATGTGTTTGTATCTCTCTGTTAACCTCAATATGGTAATGTATCCAATCCTCACACCTGTCCATTTGGTGAACCATAAGTTTTTTAATGAATCTATGAAAGTGTTTCTCTGTGGAAATATCTTTGTTTGTATCATTTTTTAGGTAACACCTATATGTGATACGATAGGATATGTGTTTTTCGCTTTCTCACTTACTCCAAGTTGCGTGATTACTTCTAGACTCATCTGTGGTGCTGGAAATGGCATCGTTTCATTTTTTTCACTAGCTCATATTCCATCTGTACAGGTAGCAGTTCTTCTTTGTCCACCCATCTGTCGGTGGACTTTTTGGTTACTTCCATATCTTGGCTACTGTAATACTATGCAATGCAGATTTGCGTGCCTGTGTCCTTCCAATTCTGTCTTCTTAGTTTATAGGTCCAGGAATAGGTCTGCTGGAACATATGGTAGCTCAATGTTTACCTTTTACAGGCACCTCTATTCTGTTCTCCTTAGTGGCTCTTTCCAGGTTACGTCCCACTTAAAGTGGAGGGTATGTATTTCTTCCCAGCTCCTTCAGGATTTATTCTTTGTAGTTTTTGCTGATGGTTATTCTGAGTGGTGTGAGCTGATACCTCTTTGTGGTTGAATTTGCATGTGTCTCATAATGCGTTGAAATTGATCTTTAAGACATGTCCTTTTTATTTTTCCAGCTGTGATTAGAGCTTATTTCTTCAAAGTGTTTTCTTAAAGTATGTGTCACCATTTGAAATATTTTGGCCATTATCTCCCTCAAGACATTTTGAGGGCAGGTTTCATTTACAGCCCTGCAGTACTTGTTCATATGAAGTGACCATTAGCTCAGGCTTTAAACCTGCTTTTGCAGGTAACGGCCAGAGAGCGGCAGCCTTTCTACGTTCCCCTTGCTGGTACTAGGGAAACAGACCTACCGGCCAGTGGTGTTCTTCGGTTATAAGTTAGAGTGCCATGTGCCCGGATAAACCCACAAATGTTGATGTCTCCTTGCTTTTGTTTGTTTTTAAATTTCATTTATATTTATTATTAGAGTAATATTCCATTGTGTACGTGGACCACTTCTTCTTGGTGCATTCCTCGGTTGATGGACATTTTCATTGCTTCCAAGTGCTGGCTATGGTAAATCTTGCTGGCGTACAGGTTTGCCAGCCTGTGACTTTTTGATTCTCATTTTCTCAGGTGATAGGCCAAGCAGTGGTTGTGATTGATTGACTGGTAGCTCAATGTTTCCCTTTTCAAAGCACCTACACTGTGTTTTCATTAGTGGCTCTTTACATGCCCCCCCTTACAACCGAGGGTACGCATTTCTCCACACTCCCTTCACCGTTTATTTTTTGCAGCATTTTTCCTAATGGCCATTCTGACTGCTGTGAGCTGATAGGTTTTTGTAATATGGGTATGCCTGTCATTAAATTTTTTAAAATTCATCATATTCCTACATCGTTCTCTTTTCTCTTAAAAGAAAAAACCGTGAGTACAATGTAGCTCTTGAAATTGTCTTCTTCGAAGGTTGCCCTCTTTTGAATTTTTTGGTCGATTTTTGACCCCAGAAATTTTCTGGAGGGCAGGTGTCATTTACAGAACTGCAAGTTGGTGAAAATTTAGTGACCTTTCGCAGTGGGTTCAAACCTGCTGTTGTGGGAAACGGCCACAAGGAGGTAGCATTTCTCCATTCCCCAATCTGGGTACTAGGGCAGCAGAGCCTTTCTGGAAGTCATTGTCCTAGGTTGTAAATTAGAATGGAATTTGCCAGGAGAAATCCCCAGAAGTTTATGTCTCATTACTTCTTCTTGGTTTTTAAAAGTTTTTTAATCTGGGTAAAGTTTAGAATATTGTTTATCCTAGGTGTACACAATCTGGTTCATTTGTACATTATGTATGTCTATTAATGTACAGATCCTCTTCCCATGTAAAATATTACAGTGTTCCGTCAACCTCCCTTGCTATATGTTCGGTCTTTTTGATACATGTACAAAATATGTATTTGTATATGTATAGTAACACTAATCTTCATTTCTCAATTTCCCCCCTCCTTTCCTTTCAGATGAGCATAGTTTGTTTTCTCAGCCTGTGAGGGTCTTTCTCTTTGGAAATACGTTCATCTGTGCCAGTTATTAGATAATGCCATAAGTGATAATATAGGATATAGGTGTTTTGCTTTCCGACCTACTTCATGTTTTGTGATTATCTCCAGGCTCATCTATGGTGCCTCAAAGAGCAGTGCTTCAATGTTTTCCATGGCTAATATTCCATGTGTACATGGACCACTTCTTCTTGGTGCATTCCTCTGTTGATGGACATTTTCGTTGCTTCCAAGTGTTGCCTATGGTAAATATTGCTGGAGTGCAGGATTGCCAGCCTGTGATTTTTGATTTTCCTTTTCTCAGGGGATAGACCCAGCAGTGGGTATGATTGATTGACTGGTATGGTAGCTCAACGTTTACCTTTTCAAGGCACCTCAATTGTGCTTTCATTAGTGGCTCTTACCACGTCCCCCTTAGAATCGAGGGTACGCATTTCTCCACAATCACGTCAGCATTTCTAGTTTGCAGCATTTTTGTTGATGGCCATTCTGACTGGTGTGAGCTGACAGGTTTTTGTAATTTGGGTTTACATGTCTGTAAAAATTCCTACAATTCATCATTTTTCCACGCCTTTTACTTTTCTGTTAAAAGAAAAAAGAAAGAAAGTGTGAGTGTAATATACCTCTTCAAATTTTCTTTTTGGAAGGTTGCACTCTAGAATTTTTTGGTCGATTTTCGACCTCAGTATTTTTTGGAGGGCCGGTGTCATTTACAGACCTGCAATTGGTGAATAATTAGTGACCTTTTGCAGTGGGTTCAAAGCTGCTGTTGTGGGAAACGGCCACAAGGATGCAGCATTTCTCGATTCCCAAATCTGGGTACTAGGGCAGCAGAGCCGTTCTGGAAGTTGTCTGCCTAGGTTTTCAATTTGGATGGAATGTGCCAGGAAAACCCCCCATAAGTTTATGTCTCATTACTCCTAGTTCGTTGTTTTAATTTTTTCAATTGGGGTAATGGTTAGAATGTTGCTTGTCCAAGGTGTACACACTCTGGTTCATCTACATATCATATATACCTATTTATGTAGAGATCCTCTTCCCGTGTAAATTATTACAGAGTGTTCCGTAATCCTTCCTTGCTATATGGTCGGTCTTTTTGATATATGTATATAATATGTATTTGTATACATATGGTAACGCTAATCTTCATGTATCCATTCCCCCCACCTTTCCTTTTAGATAAGCATAGTTTTTTTTTTTTAATAAGTCTGTGATTGCCTTTCTCTGTGGAAATATGTTCATTTGTGTCAGTTATTAGATAACGCCTATAAGTGATATCATAGGTTATAGGACTTTTCCTTTCCGACTTACCTCATGTTCTGTGATTATCTCCAAGATCATCTATGGTGCCTCAAAGAGCAGTGTTTCATTGTTTTCCATGGCTAGTATTCATTGTGTACATGGACCACTTCTTCTTTATCCTTTCGTCTGTTGATGGACATTTTGGTTGCTTCACTGTCTTGTCTATTGTGAATAAGGCTGCAGTGCAGCTTTTGCAGCCCGGGTCTTCTTCATTCTGGTCTTCTCAGGTGAGAGGCCCTTTGGTGCGCCTGCTGGATTGAATGGTACCTCCATTTTTCTTTTCAACGCAGCTTCTTTCTGTTCTCATTATTAGCGTTTAACCCTTTTACATCTCACCAGCAGCTAGAGGGTACACAGTTCTCTTAAACCTCTTCAGCATTTATTGTTTGTAGACTTTTTGCCAATGGTCAGTCGACTGGTGTGAGTTGAAAACTTTTTGTAGATTAGATTGCATGAGTCTAATACTTCCTGAGGCTGAGCTTTTATCCATTTTCCTTTTTTTAAAAAGAGAGTGAGTAAAACTTACCTCTTCATACTATCTTCGTGAACATTTTGCCTGTTTTGAATTTTTTTATCCATTCCCTACCTCAGCACAATTTTGAGGGCAGGTGTCCTTTACAGCCCTGAGTCCTTGTGAATGGTAAGTGACCATTAGCTGGGGGTTAAAAGCTGCTCTTGCGGGAATCGGCCACAAGGCGGCAGCATTTCTCCTTTACCAAATCTGGTTACTAGGGCAACAGAGCCTTACTGGAAGTGGTGTTCTAGGTTGTAAATTAGAATGGAATGTGCGAGGAAAAAGCCCTTTAAGTTTATGTCTCCTTACTTCTTGTTGGTATTTTTAACTTAATTTTTATTTTTTCTCACAGCAAACTTGATTACAATGTTTTGTTTGTTCTAGGTGTGCAAGATGTGGTTCTTTCACACATATACATATATCTATTCTTCTTCGGATCCTTTTCCCATGTAGGTTATGACACAATGTTGAGTAGTCTTCTCTTGGTATTGCGTAGGTCTTTGGTGATTCTATATTTCACATGTGTTTGTATCTCTCTGTTAACCTCAATATGGTAATGTATCCAATCCTCACACCTGTCCATTTGGTGAACCATAAGTTTTTTAATGAATCTATGAAAGTGTTTCTCTGTGGAAATATCTTTGTTTGTATCATTTTTTAGGTAACACCTATATGTGATACGATAGGATATGTGTTTTTCGCTTTCTCACTTACTCCAAGTTGCGTGATTACTTCTAGACTCATCTGTGGTGCTGGAAATGGCATCGTTTCATTTTTTTCACTAGCTCATATTCCATCTGTACAGGTAGCAGTTCTTCTTTGTCCACCCATCTGTCGGTGGACTTTTTGGTTACTTCCATATCTTGGCTACTGTAATACTATGCAATGCAGATTTGCGTGCCTGTGTCCTTCCAATTCTGTCTTCTTAGTTTATAGGTCCAGGAATAGGTCTGCTGGAACATATGGTAGCTCAATGTTTACCTTTTACAGGCACCTCTATTCTGTTCTCCTTAGTGGCTCTTTCCAGGTTACGTCCCACTTAAAGTGGAGGGTATGTATTTCTTCCCAGCTCCTTCAGGATTTATTCTTTGTAGTTTTTGCTGATGGTTATTCTGAGTGGTGTGAGCTGATACCTCTTTGTGGTTGAATTTGCATGTGTCTCATAATGCGTTGAAATTGATCTTTAAGACATGTCCTTTTTATTTTTCCAGCTGTGATTAGAGCTTATTTCTTCAAAGTGTTTTCTTAAAGTATGTGTCACCATTTGAAATATTTTGGCCATTATCTCCCTCAAGACATTTTGAGGGCAGGTTTCATTTACAGCCCTGCAGTACTTGTTCATATGAAGTGACCATTAGCTCAGGCTTTAAACCTGCTTTTGCAGGTAACGGCCAGAGAGCGGCAGCCTTTCTACGTTCCCCTTGCTGGTACTAGGGAAACAGACCTACCGGCCAGTGGTGTTCTTCGGTTATAAGTTAGAGTGCCATGTGCCCGGATAAACCCACAAATGTTGATGTCTCCTTGCTTTTGTTTGTTTTTAAATTTCATTTATATTTATTATTAGAGTAATATTCCATTGTGTACGTGGACCACTTCTTCTTGGTGCATTCCTCGGTTGATGGACATTTTCATTGCTTCCAAGTGCTGGCTATGGTAAATCTTGCTGGCGTACAGGTTTGCCAGCCTGTGACTTTTTGATTCTCATTTTCTCAGGTGATAGGCCAAGCAGTGGTTGTGATTGATTGACTGGTAGCTCAATGTTTCCCTTTTCAAAGCACCTACACTGTGTTTTCATTAGTGGCTCTTTACATGCCCCCCCTTACAACCGAGGGTACGCATTTCTCCACACTCCCTTCACCGTTTATTTTTTGCAGCATTTTTCCTAATGGCCATTCTGACTGCTGTGAGCTGATAGGTTTTTGTAATATGGGTATGCCTGTCATTAAATTTTTTAAAATTCATCATATTCCTACATCGTTCTCTTTTCTCTTAAAAGAAAAAACCGTGAGTACAATGTAGCTCTTGAAATTGTCTTCTTCGAAGGTTGCCCTCTTTTGAATTTTTTGGTCGATTTTTGACCCCAGAAATTTTCTGGAGGGCAGGTGTCATTTACAGAACTGCAAGTTGGTGAAAATTTAGTGACCTTTCGCAGTGGGTTCAAACCTGCTGTTGTGGGAAACGGCCACAAGGAGGTAGCATTTCTCCATTCCCCAATCTGGGTACTAGGGCAGCAGAGCCTTTCTGGAAGTCATTGTCCTAGGTTGTAAATTAGAATGGAATTTGCCAGGAGAAATCCCCAGAAGTTTATGTCTCATTACTTCTTCTTGGTTTTTAAAAGTTTTTTAATCTGGGTAAAGTTTAGAATATTGTTTATCCTAGGTGTACACAATCTGGTTCATTTGTACATTATGTATGTCTATTAATGTACAGATCCTCTTCCCATGTAAAATATTACAGTGTTCCGTCAACCTCCCTTGCTATATGTTCGGACTTTTTGATACATGTACAAAATATGTATTTGTATATGTATAGTACCACTAATCTTCATTTCTCAATTTCCCCCCTCCTTTCCTTTCAGATGAGCATAGTTTGTTTTCTCAGCCTGTGAGTGTCTTTCTCTTTGGAAATACGTTCATCTGTGCCAGTTATTAGATAATGCCATAAGTGATAATATAGGATATAGGTGTTTTGCTTTCCGACCTACTTCATGTTTTGTGATTATCTCCAGGCTCATCTATGGTGCCTCAAAGAGCAGTGCTTCAATGTTTTCCATGGCTAATATTCCATGTGTACATGGACCACTTCTTCTTGGTGCATTCCTCTGTTGATGGACATTTTCGTTGCTTCCAAGTGTTGCCTATGGTAAATATTGCTGGAGTGCAGGATTGCCAGCCTGTGATTTTTGATTTTCCTTTTCTCAGGGGATAGACCCAGCAGTGGGTATGATTGATTGACTGGTATGGTAGCTCAACGTTTACCTTTTCAAGGCACCTCAATTGTGCTTTCATTAGTGGCTCTTACCACGTCCCCCTTAGAATCGAGGGTACGCATTTCTCCACAATCACGTCAGCATTTCTAGTTTGCAGCATTTTTGTTGATGGCCATTCTGACTGGTGTGAGCTGACAGGTTTTTGTAATTTGGGTTTACATGTCTGTAAAAATTCCTACAATTCATCATTTTTCCACGCCTTTTACTTTTCTGTTAAAAGAAAAAAGAAAGAAAGTGTGAGTGTAATATACCTCTTCAAATTTTCTTTTTGGAAGGTTGCACTCTAGAATTTTTTGGTCGATTTTCGACCTCAGTATTTTTTGGAGGGCCGGTGTCATTTACAGACCTGCAATTGGTGAATAATTAGTGACCTTTTGCAGTGGGTTCAAAGCTGCTGTTGTGGGAAACGGCCACAAGGATGCAGCATTTCTCGATTCCCAAATCTGGGTACTAGGGCAGCAGAGCCGTTCTGGAAGTTGTCTGCCTAGGTTTTCAATTTGGATGGAATGTGCCAGGAAAACCCCCCATAAGTTTATGTCTCATTACTCCTAGTTCGTTGTTTTAATTTTTTCAATTGGGGTAATGGTTAGAATGTTGCTTGTCCAAGGTGTACACACTCTGGTTCATCTACATATCATATATACCTATTTATGTAGAGATCCTCTTCCCGTGTAAATTATTACAGAGTGTTCCGTAATCCTTCCTTGCTATATGGTCGGTCTTTTTGATATATGTATATAATATGTATTTGTATACATATGGTAACGCTAATCTTCATGTATCCATTCCCCCCACCTTTCCTTTTAGATAAGCATAGTTTTTTTTTTTTAATAAGTCTGTGATTGCCTTTCTCTGTGGAAATATGTTCATTTGTGTCAGTTATTAGATAACGCCTATAAGTGATATCATAGGTTATAGGACTTTTCCTTTCCGACTTACCTCATGTTCTGTGATTATCTCCAAGATCATCTATGGTGCCTCAAAGAGCAGTGTTTCATTGTTTTCCATGGCTAGTATTCATTGTGTACATGGACCACTTCTTCTTTATCCTTTCGTCTGTTGATGGACATTTTGGTTGCTTCACTGTCTTGTCTATTGTGAATAAGGCTGCAGTGCAGCTTTTGCAGCCCGGGTCTTCTTCATTCTGGTCTTCTCAGGTGAGAGGCCCTTTGGTGCGCCTGCTGGATTGAATGGTACCTCCATTTTTCTTTTCAACGCAGCTTCTTTCTGTTCTCATTATTAGCGTTTAACCCTTTTACATCTCACCAGCAGCTAGAGGGTACACAGTTCTCTTAAACCTCTTCAGCATTTATTGTTTGTAGACTTTTTGCCAATGGTCAGTCGACTGGTGTGAGTTGAAAACTTTTTGTAGATTAGATTGCATGAGTCTAATACTTCCTGAGGCTGAGCTTTTATCCATTTTCCTTTTTTTAAAAAGAGAGTGAGTAAAACTTACCTCTTCATACTATCTTCGTGAACATTTTGCCTGTTTTGAATTTTTTTATCCATTCCCTACCTCAGCACAATTTTGAGGGCAGGTGTCCTTTACAGCCCTGAGTCCTTGTGAATGGTAAGTGACCATTAGCTGGGGGTTAAAAGCTGCTCTTGCGGGAATCGGCCACAAGGCGGCAGCATTTCTCCTTTACCAAATCTGGTTACTAGGGCAACAGAGCCTTACTGGAAGTGGTGTTCTAGGTTGTAAATTAGAATGGAATGTGCGAGGAAAAAGCCCTTTAAGTTTATGTCTCCTTACTTCTTGTTGGTATTTTTAACTTAATTTTTATTTTTTCTCACAGCAAACTTGATTACAATGTTTTGTTTGTTCTAGGTGTGCAAGATGTGGTTCTTTCACACATATACATATATCTATTCTTCTTCGGATCCTTTTCCCATGTAGGTTATGACACAATGTTGAGTAGTCTTCTCTTGGTATTGCGTAGGTCTTTGGTGATTCTATATTTCACATGTGTTTGTATCTCTCTGTTAACCTCAATATGGTAATGTATCCAATCCTCACACCTGTCCATTTGGTGAACCATAAGTTTTTTAATGAATCTATGAAAGTGTTTCTCTGTGGAAATATCTTTGTTTGTATCATTTTTTAGGTAACACCTATATGTGATACGATAGGATATGTGTTTTTCGCTTTCTCACTTACTCCAAGTTGCGTGATTACTTCTAGACTCATCTGTGGTGCTGGAAATGGCATCGTTTCATTTTTTTCACTAGCTCATATTCCATCTGTACAGGTAGCAGTTCTTCTTTGTCCACCCATCTGTCGGTGGACTTTTTGGTTACTTCCATATCTTGGCTACTGTAATACTATGCAATGCAGATTTGCGTGCCTGTGTCCTTCCAATTCTGTCTTCTTAGTTTATAGGTCCAGGAATAGGTCTGCTGGAACATATGGTAGCTCAATGTTTACCTTTTACAGGCACCTCTATTCTGTTCTCCTTAGTGGCTCTTTCCAGGTTACGTCCCACTTAAAGTGGAGGGTATGTATTTCTTCCCAGCTCCTTCAGGATTTATTCTTTGTAGTTTTTGCTGATGGTTATTCTGAGTGGTGTGAGCTGATACCTCTTTGTGGTTGAATTTGCATGTGTCTCATAATGCGTTGAAATTGATCTTTAAGACATGTCCTTTTTATTTTTCCAGCTGTGATTAGAGCTTATTTCTTCAAAGTGTTTTCTTAAAGTATGTGTCACCATTTGAAATATTTTGGCCATTATCTCCCTCAAGACATTTTGAGGGCAGGTTTCATTTACAGCCCTGCAGTACTTGTTCATATGAAGTGACCATTAGCTCAGGCTTTAAACCTGCTTTTGCAGGTAACGGCCAGAGAGCGGCAGCCTTTCTACGTTCCCCTTGCTGGTACTAGGGAAACAGACCTACCGGCCAGTGGTGTTCTTCGGTTATAAGTTAGAGTGCCATGTGCCCGGATAAACCCACAAATGTTGATGTCTCCTTGCTTTTGTTTGTTTTTAAATTTCATTTATATTTATTATTAGAGTAATATTCCATTGTGTACGTGGACCACTTCTTCTTGGTGCATTCCTCGGTTGATGGACATTTTCATTGCTTCCAAGTGCTGGCTATGGTAAATCTTGCTGGCGTACAGGTTTGCCAGCCTGTGACTTTTTGATTCTCATTTTCTCAGGTGATAGGCCAAGCAGTGGTTGTGATTGATTGACTGGTAGCTCAATGTTTCCCTTTTCAAAGCACCTACACTGTGTTTTCATTAGTGGCTCTTTACATGCCCCCCCTTACAACCGAGGGTACGCATTTCTCCACACTCCCTTCACCGTTTATTTTTTGCAGCATTTTTCCTAATGGCCATTCTGACTGCTGTGAGCTGATAGGTTTTTGTAATATGGGTATGCCTGTCATTAAATTTTTTAAAATTCATCATATTCCTACATCGTTCTCTTTTCTCTTAAAAGAAAAAACCGTGAGTACAATGTAGCTCTTGAAATTGTCTTCTTCGAAGGTTGCCCTCTTTTGAATTTTTTGGTCGATTTTTGACCCCAGAAATTTTCTGGAGGGCAGGTGTCATTTACAGAACTGCAAGTTGGTGAAAATTTAGTGACCTTTCGCAGTGGGTTCAAACCTGCTGTTGTGGGAAACGGCCACAAGGAGGTAGCATTTCTCCATTCCCCAATCTGGGTACTAGGGCAGCAGAGCCTTTCTGGAAGTCATTGTCCTAGGTTGTAAATTAGAATGGAATTTGCCAGGAGAAATCCCCAGAAGTTTATGTCTCATTACTTCTTCTTGGTTTTTAAAAGTTTTTTAATCTGGGTAAAGTTTAGAATATTGTTTATCCTAGGTGTACACAATCTGGTTCATTTGTACATTATGTATGTCTATTAATGTACAGATCCTCTTCCCATGTAAAATATTACAGTGTTCCGTCAACCTCCCTTGCTATATGTTCGGTCTTTTTGATACATGTACAAAATATGTATTTGTATATGTATAGTAACACTAATCTTCATTTCTCAATTTCCCCCCTCCTTTCCTTTCAGATGAGCATAGTTTGTTTTCTCAGCCTGTGAGGGTCTTTCTCTTTGGAAATACGTTCATCTGTGCCAGTTATTAGATAATGCCATAAGTGATAATATAGGATATAGGTGTTTTGCTTTCCGACCTACTTCATGTTTTGTGATTATCTCCAGGCTCATCTATGGTGCCTCAAAGAGCAGTGCTTCAATGTTTTCCATGGCTAATATTCCATGTGTACATGGACCACTTCTTCTTGGTGCATTCCTCTGTTGATGGACATTTTCGTTGCTTCCAAGTGTTGCCTATGGTAAATATTGCTGGAGTGCAGGATTGCCAGCCTGTGATTTTTGATTTTCCTTTTCTCAGGGGATAGACCCAGCAGTGGGTATGATTGATTGACTGGTATGGTAGCTCAACGTTTACCTTTTCAAGGCACCTCAATTGTGCTTTCATTAGTGGCTCTTACCACGTCCCCCTTAGAATCGAGGGTACGCATTTCTCCACAATCACGTCAGCATTTCTAGTTTGCAGCATTTTTGTTGATGGCCATTCTGACTGGTGTGAGCTGACAGGTTTTTGTAATTTGGGTTTACATGTCTGTAAAAATTCCTACAATTCATCATTTTTCCACGCCTTTTACTTTTCTGTTAAAAGAAAAAAGAAAGAAAGTGTGAGTGTAATATACCTCTTCAAATTTTCTTTTTGGAAGGTTGCACTCTAGAATTTTTTGGTCGATTTTCGACCTCAGTATTTTTTGGAGGGCCGGTGTCATTTACAGACCTGCAATTGGTGAATAATTAGTGACCTTTTGCAGTGGGTTCAAAGCTGCTGTTGTGGGAAACGGCCACAAGGATGCAGCATTTCTCGATTCCCAAATCTGGGTACTAGGGCAGCAGAGCCGTTCTGGAAGTTGTCTGCCTAGGTTTTCAATTTGGATGGAATGTGCCAGGAAAACCCCCCATAAGTTTATGTCTCATTACTCCTAGTTCGTTGTTTTAATTTTTTCAATTGGGGTAATGGTTAGAATGTTGCTTGTCCAAGGTGTACACACTCTGGTTCATCTACATATCATATATACCTATTTATGTAGAGATCCTCTTCCCGTGTAAATTATTACAGAGTGTTCCGTAATCCTTCCTTGCTATATGGTCGGTCTTTTTGATATATGTATATAATATGTATTTGTATACATATGGTAACGCTAATCTTCATGTATCCATTCCCCCCACCTTTCCTTTTAGATAAGCATAGTTTTTTTTTTTTAATAAGTCTGTGATTGCCTTTCTCTGTGGAAATATGTTCATTTGTGTCAGTTATTAGATAACGCCTATAAGTGATATCATAGGTTATAGGACTTTTCCTTTCTGACTTACCTCATGTTCTGTGATTATCTCCAAGATCATCTATGGTGCCTCAAAGAGCAGTGTTTCATTGTTTTCCATGGCTAGTATTCATTGTGTACATGGACCACTTCTTCTTTATCCTTTCGTCTGTTGATGGACATTTTGGTTGCTTCACTGTCTTGTCTATTGTGAATAAGGCTGCAGTGCAGCTTTTGCAGCCCGGGTCTTCTTCATTCTGGTCTTCTCAGGTGAGAGGCCCTTTGGTGCGCCTGCTGGATTGAATGGTACCTCAATTTTTCTTTTCAACGCAGCTTCTTTCTGTTCTCATTATTAGCGTTTAACCCTTTTACATCTCACCAGCAGCTAGAGGGTACACAGTTCTCTTAAACCTCTTCAGCATTTATTGTTTGTAGACTTTTTGCCAATGGTCAGTCGACTGGTGTGAGTTGAAAACTTTTTGTAGATTAGATTGCATGAGTCTAATACTTCCTGAGGCTGAGCTTTTATCCATTTTCCTTTTTTTAAAAAGAGAGTGAGTAAAACTTACCTCTTCATACTATCTTCGTGAACATTTTGCCTGTTTTGAATTTTTTTATCCATTCCCTACCTCAGCACAATTTTGAGGGCAGGTGTCCTTTACAGCCCTGAGTCCTTGTGAATGGTAAGTGACCATTAGCTGGGGGTTAAAAGCTGCTCTTGCGGGAATCGGCCACAAGGCGGCAGCATTTCTCCTTTACCAAATCTGGTTACTAGGGCAACAGAGCCTTACTGGAAGTGGTGTTCTAGGTTGTAAATTAGAATGGAATGTGCGAGGAAAAAGCCCTTTAAGTTTATGTCTCCTTACTTCTTGTTGGTATTTTTAACTTAATTTTTATTTTTTCTCACAGCAAACTTGATTACAATGTTTTGTTTGTTCTAGGTGTGCAAGATGTGGTTCTTTCACACATATACATATATCTATTCTTCTTCGGATCCTTTTCCCATGTAGGTTATGACACAATGTTGAGTAGTCTTCTCTTGGTATTGCGTAGGTCTTTGGTGATTCTATATTTCACATGTGTTTGTATCTCTCTGTTAACCTCAATATGGTAATGTATCCAATCCTCACACCTGTCCATTTGGTGAACCATAAGTTTTTTAATGAATCTATGAAAGTGTTTCTCTGTGGAAATATCTTTGTTTGTATCATTTTTTAGGTAACACCTATATGTGATACGATAGGATATGTGTTTTTCGCTTTCTCACTTACTCCAAGTTGCGTGATTACTTCTAGACTCATCTGTGGTGCTGGAAATGGCATCGTTTCATTTTTTTCACTAGCTCATATTCCATCTGTACAGGTAGCAGTTCTTCTTTGTCCACCCATCTGTCGGTGGACTTTTTGGTTACTTCCATATCTTGGCTACTGTAATACTATGCAATGCAGATTTGCGTGCCTGTGTCCTTCCAATTCTGTCTTCTTAGTTTATAGGTCCAGGAATAGGTCTGCTGGAACATATGGTAGCTCAATGTTTACCTTTTACAGGCACCTCTATTCTGTTCTCCTTAGTGGCTCTTTCCAGGTTACGTCCCACTTAAAGTGGAGGGTATGTATTTCTTCCCAGCTCCTTCAGGATTTATTCTTTGTAGTTTTTGCTGATGGTTATTCTGAGTGGTGTGAGCTGATACCTCTTTGTGGTTGAATTTGCATGTGTCTCATAATGCGTTGAAATTGATCTTTAAGACATGTCCTTTTTATTTTTCCAGCTGTGATTAGAGCTTATTTCTTCAAAGTGTTTTCTTAAAGTATGTGTCACCATTTGAAATATTTTGGCCATTATCTCCCTCAAGACATTTTGAGGGCAGGTTTCATTTACAGCCCTGCAGTACTTGTTCATATGAAGTGACCATTAGCTCAGGCTTTAAACCTGCTTTTGCAGGTAACGGCCAGAGAGCGGCAGCCTTTCTACGTTCCCCTTGCTGGTACTAGGGAAACAGACCTACCGGCCAGTGGTGTTCTTCGGTTATAAGTTAGAGTGCCATGTGCCCGGATAAACCCACAAATGTTGATGTCTCCTTGCTTTTGTTTGTTTTTAAATTTCATTTATATTTATTATTAGAGTAATATTCCATTGTGTACGTGGACCACTTCTTCTTGGTGCATTCCTCGGTTGATGGACATTTTCATTGCTTCCAAGTGCTGGCTATGGTAAATCTTGCTGGCGTACAGGTTTGCCAGCCTGTGACTTTTTGATTCTCATTTTCTCAGGTGATAGGCCAAGCAGTGGTTGTGATTGATTGACTGGTAGCTCAATGTTTCCCTTTTCAAAGCACCTACACTGTGTTTTCATTAGTGGCTCTTTACATGCCCCCCCTTACAACCGAGGGTACGCATTTCTCCACACTCCCTTCACCGTTTATTTTTTGCAGCATTTTTCCTAATGGCCATTCTGACTGCTGTGAGCTGATAGGTTTTTGTAATATGGGTATGCCTGTCATTAAATTTTTTAAAATTCATCATATTCCTACATCGTTCTCTTTTCTCTTAAAAGAAAAAACCGTGAGTACAATGTAGCTCTTGAAATTGTCTTCTTCGAAGGTTGCCCTCTTTTGAATTTTTTGGTCGATTTTTGACCCCAGAAATTTTCTGGAGGGCAGGTGTCATTTACAGAACTGCAAGTTGGTGAAAATTTAGTGACCTTTCGCAGTGGGTTCAAACCTGCTGTTGTGGGAAACGGCCACAAGGAGGTAGCATTTCTCCATTCCCCAATCTGGGTACTAGGGCAGCAGAGCCTTTCTGGAAGTCATTGTCCTAGGTTGTAAATTAGAATGGAATTTGCCAGGAGAAATCCCCAGAAGTTTATGTCTCATTACTTCTTCTTGGTTTTTAAAAGTTTTTTAATCTGGGTAAAGTTTAGAATATTGTTTATCCTAGGTGTACACAATCTGGTTCATTTGTACATTATGTATGTCTATTAATGTACAGATCCTCTTCCCATGTAAAATATTACAGTGTTCCGTCAACCTCCCTTGCTATATGTTCGGACTTTTTGATACATGTACAAAATATGTATTTGTATATGTATAGTACCACTAATCTTCATTTCTCAATTTCCCCCCTCCTTTCCTTTCAGATGAGCATAGTTTGTTTTCTCAGCCTGTGAGTGTCTTTCTCTTTGGAAATACGTTCATCTGTGCCAGTTATTAGATAATGCCATAAGTGATAATATAGGATATAGGTGTTTTGCTTTCCGACCTACTTCATGTTTTGTGATTATCTCCAGGCTCATCTATGGTGCCTCAAAGAGCAGTGCTTCAATGTTTTCCATGGCTAATATTCCATGTGTACATGGACCACTTCTTCTTGGTGCATTCCTCTGTTGATGGACATTTTCGTTGCTTCCAAGTGTTGCCTATGGTAAATATTGCTGGAGTGCAGGATTGCCAGCCTGTGATTTTTGATTTTCCTTTTCTCAGGGGATAGACCCAGCAGTGGGTATGATTGATTGACTGGTATGGTAGCTCAACGTTTACCTTTTCAAGGCACCTCAATTGTGCTTTCATTAGTGGCTCTTACCACGTCCCCCTTAGAATCGAGGGTACGCATTTCTCCACAATCACGTCAGCATTTCTAGTTTGCAGCATTTTTGTTGATGGCCATTCTGACTGGTGTGAGCTGACAGGTTTTTGTAATTTGGGTTTACATGTCTGTAAAAATTCCTACAATTCATCATTTTTCCACGCCTTTTACTTTTCTGTTAAAAGAAAAAAGAAAGAAAGTGTGAGTGTAATATACCTCTTCAAATTTTCTTTTTGGAAGGTTGCACTCTAGAATTTTTTGGTCGATTTTCGACCTCAGTATTTTTTGGAGGGCCGGTGTCATTTACAGACCTGCAATTGGTGAATAATTAGTGACCTTTTGCAGTGGGTTCAAAGCTGCTGTTGTGGGAAACGGCCACAAGGATGCAGCATTTCTCGATTCCCAAATCTGGGTACTAGGGCAGCAGAGCCGTTCTGGAAGTTGTCTGCCTAGGTTTTCAATTTGGATGGAATGTGCCAGGAAAACCCCCCATAAGTTTATGTCTCATTACTCCTAGTTCGTTGTTTTAATTTTTTCAATTGGGGTAATGGTTAGAATGTTGCTTGTCCAAGGTGTACACACTCTGGTTCATCTACATATCATATATACCTATTTATGTAGAGATCCTCTTCCCGTGTAAATTATTACAGAGTGTTCCGTAATCCTTCCTTGCTATATGGTCGGTCTTTTTGATATATGTATATAATATGTATTTGTATACATATGGTAACGCTAATCTTCATGTATCCATTCCCCCCACCTTTCCTTTTAGATAAGCATAGTTTTTTTTTTTTAATAAGTCTGTGATTGCCTTTCTCTGTGGAAATATGTTCATTTGTGTCAGTTATTAGATAACGCCTATAAGTGATATCATAGGTTATAGGACTTTTCCTTTCCGACTTACCTCATGTTCTGTGATTATCTCCAAGATCATCTATGGTGCCTCAAAGAGCAGTGTTTCATTGTTTTCCATGGCTAGTATTCATTGTGTACATGGACCACTTCTTCTTTATCCTTTCGTCTGTTGATGGACATTTTGGTTGCTTCACTGTCTTGTCTATTGTGAATAAGGCTGCAGTGCAGCTTTTGCAGCCCGGGTCTTCTTCATTCTGGTCTTCTCAGGTGAGAGGCCCTTTGGTGCGCCTGCTGGATTGAATGGTACCTCCATTTTTCTTTTCAACGCAGCTTCTTTCTGTTCTCATTATTAGCGTTTAACCCTTTTACATCTCACCAGCAGCTAGAGGGTACACAGTTCTCTTAAACCTCTTCAGCATTTATTGTTTGTAGACTTTTTGCCAATGGTCAGTCGACTGGTGTGAGTTGAAAACTTTTTGTAGATTAGATTGCATGAGTCTAATACTTCCTGAGGCTGAGCTTTTATCCATTTTCCTTTTTTTAAAAAGAGAGTGAGTAAAACTTACCTCTTCATACTATCTTCGTGAACATTTTGCCTGTTTTGAATTTTTTTATCCATTCCCTACCTCAGCACAATTTTGAGGGCAGGTGTCCTTTACAGCCCTGAGTCCTTGTGAATGGTAAGTGACCATTAGCTGGGGGTTAAAAGCTGCTCTTGCGGGAATCGGCCACAAGGCGGCAGCATTTCTCCTTTACCAAATCTGGTTACTAGGGCAACAGAGCCTTACTGGAAGTGGTGTTCTAGGTTGTAAATTAGAATGGAATGTGCGAGGAAAAAGCCCTTTAAGTTTATGTCTCCTTACTTCTTGTTGGTATTTTTAACTTAATTTTTATTTTTTCTCACAGCAAACTTGATTACAATGTTTTGTTTGTTCTAGGTGTGCAAGATGTGGTTCTTTCACACATATACATATATCTATTCTTCTTCGGATCCTTTTCCCATGTAGGTTATGACACAATGTTGAGTAGTCTTCTCTTGGTATTGCGTAGGTCTTTGGTGATTCTATATTTCACATGTGTTTGTATCTCTCTGTTAACCTCAATATGGTAATGTATCCAATCCTCACACCTGTCCATTTGGTGAACCATAAGTTTTTTAATGAATCTATGAAAGTGTTTCTCTGTGGAAATATCTTTGTTTGTATCATTTTTTAGGTAACACCTATATGTGATACGATAGGATATGTGTTTTTCGCTTTCTCACTTACTCCAAGTTGCGTGATTACTTCTAGACTCATCTGTGGTGCTGGAAATGGCATCGTTTCATTTTTTTCACTAGCTCATATTCCATCTGTACAGGTAGCAGTTCTTCTTTGTCCACCCATCTGTCGGTGGACTTTTTGGTTACTTCCATATCTTGGCTACTGTAATACTATGCAATGCAGATTTGCGTGCCTGTGTCCTTCCAATTCTGTCTTCTTAGTTTATAGGTCCAGGAATAGGTCTGCTGGAACATATGGTAGCTCAATGTTTACCTTTTACAGGCACCTCTATTCTGTTCTCCTTAGTGGCTCTTTCCAGGTTACGTCCCACTTAAAGTGGAGGGTATGTATTTCTTCCCAGCTCCTTCAGGATTTATTCTTTGTAGTTTTTGCTGATGGTTATTCTGAGTGGTGTGAGCTGATACCTCTTTGTGGTTGAATTTGCATGTGTCTCATAATGCGTTGAAATTGATCTTTAAGACATGTCCTTTTTATTTTTCCAGCTGTGATTAGAGCTTATTTCTTCAAAGTGTTTTCTTAAAGTATGTGTCACCATTTGAAATATTTTGGCCATTATCTCCCTCAAGACATTTTGAGGGCAGGTTTCATTTACAGCCCTGCAGTACTTGTTCATATGAAGTGACCATTAGCTCAGGCTTTAAACCTGCTTTTGCAGGTAACGGCCAGAGAGCGGCAGCCTTTCTACGTTCCCCTTGCTGGTACTAGGGAAACAGACCTACCGGCCAGTGGTGTTCTTCGGTTATAAGTTAGAGTGCCATGTGCCCGGATAAACCCACAAATGTTGATGTCTCCTTGCTTTTGTTTGTTTTTAAATTTCATTTATATTTATTATTAGAGTAATATTCCATTGTGTACGTGGACCACTTCTTCTTGGTGCATTCCTCGGTTGATGGACATTTTCATTGCTTCCAAGTGCTGGCTATGGTAAATCTTGCTGGCGTACAGGTTTGCCAGCCTGTGACTTTTTGATTCTCATTTTCTCAGGTGATAGGCCAAGCAGTGGTTGTGATTGATTGACTGGTAGCTCAATGTTTCCCTTTTCAAAGCACCTACACTGTGTTTTCATTAGTGGCTCTTTACATGCCCCCCCTTACAACCGAGGGTACGCATTTCTCCACACTCCCTTCACCGTTTATTTTTTGCAGCATTTTTCCTAATGGCCATTCTGACTGCTGTGAGCTGATAGGTTTTTGTAATATGGGTATGCCTGTCATTAAATTTTTTAAAATTCATCATATTCCTACATCGTTCTCTTTTCTCTTAAAAGAAAAAACCGTGAGTACAATGTAGCTCTTGAAATTGTCTTCTTCGAAGGTTGCCCTCTTTTGAATTTTTTGGTCGATTTTTGACCCCAGAAATTTTCTGGAGGGCAGGTGTCATTTACAGAACTGCAAGTTGGTGAAAATTTAGTGACCTTTCGCAGTGGGTTCAAACCTGCTGTTGTGGGAAACGGCCACAAGGAGGTAGCATTTCTCCATTCCCCAATCTGGGTACTAGGGCAGCAGAGCCTTTCTGGAAGTCATTGTCCTAGGTTGTAAATTAGAATGGAATTTGCCAGGAGAAATCCCCAGAAGTTTATGTCTCATTACTTCTTCTTGGTTTTTAAAAGTTTTTTAATCTGGGTAAAGTTTAGAATATTGTTTATCCTAGGTGTACACAATCTGGTTCATTTGTACATTATGTATGTCTATTAATGTACAGATCCTCTTCCCATGTAAAATATTACAGTGTTCCGTCAACCTCCCTTGCTATATGTTCGGACTTTTTGATACATGTACAAAATATGTATTTGTATATGTATAGTACCACTAATCTTCATTTCTCAATTTCCCCCCTCCTTTCCTTTCAGATGAGCATAGTTTGTTTTCTCAGCCTGTGAGTGTCTTTCTCTTTGGAAATACGTTCATCTGTGCCAGTTATTAGATAATGCCATAAGTGATAATATAGGATATAGGTGTTTTGCTTTCCGACCTACTTCATGTTTTGTGATTATCTCCAGGCTCATCTATGGTGCCTCAAAGAGCAGTGCTTCAATGTTTTCCATGGCTAATATTCCATGTGTACATGGACCACTTCTTCTTGGTGCATTCCTCTGTTGATGGACATTTTCGTTGCTTCCAAGTGTTGCCTATGGTAAATATTGCTGGAGTGCAGGATTGCCAGCCTGTGATTTTTGATTTTCCTTTTCTCAGGGGATAGACCCAGCAGTGGGTATGATTGATTGACTGGTATGGTAGCTCAACGTTTACCTTTTCAAGGCACCTCAATTGTGCTTTCATTAGTGGCTCTTACCACGTCCCCCTTAGAATCGAGGGTACGCATTTCTCCACAATCACGTCAGCATTTCTAGTTTGCAGCATTTTTGTTGATGGCCATTCTGACTGGTGTGAGCTGACAGGTTTTTG
The DNA here is from genome assembly GCF_965194805.1 of Balaenoptera borealis. Taxonomy (NCBI): domain Eukaryota; kingdom Metazoa; phylum Chordata; class Mammalia; order Artiodactyla; family Balaenopteridae; genus Balaenoptera; species Balaenoptera borealis. Next base: position 236,560 of record NW_028123832.1, read on the forward strand.
TAATTTGGGTTTACATGTCTGTAAAAATTCCTACAATTCATCATTTTTCCACGCCTTTTACTTTTCTGTTAAAAGAAAAAAGAAAGAAAGTGTGAGTGTAATATACCTCTTCAAATTTTCTTTTTGGAAGGTTGCACTCTAGAATTTTTTGGTCGATTTTCGACCTCAGTATTTTTTGGAGGGCCGGTGTCATTTACAGACCTGCAATTGGTGAATAATTAGTGACCTTTTGCAGTGGGTTCAAAGCTGCTGTTGTGGGAAACGGCCACAAGGATGCAGCATTTCTCGATTCCCAAATCTGGGTACTAGGGCAGCAGAGCCGTTCTGGAAGTTGTCTGCCTAGGTTTTCAATTTGGATGGAATGTGCCAGGAAAACCCCCCATAAGTTTATGTCTCATTACTCCTAGTTCGTTGTTTTAATTTTTTCAATTGGGGTAATGGTTAGAATGTTGCTTGTCCAAGGTGTACACACTCTGGTTCATCTACATATCATATATACCTATTTATGTAGAGATCCTCTTCCCGTGTAAATTATTACAGAGTGTTCCGTAATCCTTCCTTGCTATATGGTCGGTCTTTTTGATATATGTATATAATATGTATTTGTATACATATGGTAACGCTAATCTTCATGTATCCATTCCCCCCACCTTTCCTTTTAGATAAGCATAGTTTTTTTTTTTTAATAAGTCTGTGATTGCCTTTCTCTGTGGAAATATGTTCATTTGTGTCAGTTATTAGATAACGCCTATAAGTGATATCATAGGTTATAGGACTTTTCCTTTCCGACTTACCTCATGTTCTGTGATTATCTCCAAGATCATCTATGGTGCCTCAAAGAGCAGTGTTTCATTGTTTTCCATGGCTAGTATTCATTGTGTACATGGACCACTTCTTCTTTATCCTTTCGTCTGTTGATGGACATTTTGGTTGCTTCACTGTCTTGTCTATTGTGAATAAGGCTGCAGTGCAGCTTTTGCAGCCCGGGTCTTCTTCATTCTGGTCTTCTCAGGTGAGAGGCCCTTTGGTGCGCCTGCTGGATTGAATGGTACCTCCATTTTTCTTTTCAACGCAGCTTCTTTCTGTTCTCATTATTAGCGTTTAACCCTTTTACATCTCACCAGCAGCTAGAGGGTACACAGTTCTCTTAAACCTCTTCAGCATTTATTGTTTGTAGACTTTTTGCCAATGGTCAGTCGACTGGTGTGAGTTGAAAACTTTTTGTAGATTAGATTGCATGAGTCTAATACTTCCTGAGGCTGAGCTTTTATCCATTTTCCTTTTTTTAAAAAGAGAGTGAGTAAAACTTACCTCTTCATACTATCTTCGTGAACATTTTGCCTGTTTTGAATTTTTTTATCCATTCCCTACCTCAGCACAATTTTGAGGGCAGGTGTCCTTTACAGCCCTGAGTCCTTGTGAATGGTAAGTGACCATTAGCTGGGGGTTAAAAGCTGCTCTTGCGGGAATCGGCCACAAGGCGGCAGCATTTCTCCTTTACCAAATCTGGTTACTAGGGCAACAGAGCCTTACTGGAAGTGGTGTTCTAGGTTGTAAATTAGAATGGAATGTGCGAGGAAAAAGCCCTTTAAGTTTATGTCTCCTTACTTCTTGTTGGTATTTTTAACTTAATTTTTATTTTTTCTCACAGCAAACTTGATTACAATGTTTTGTTTGTTCTAGGTGTGCAAGATGTGGTTCTTTCACACATATACATATATCTATTCTTCTTCGGATCCTTTTCCCATGTAGGTTATGACACAATGTTGAGTAGTCTTCTCTTGGTATTGCGTAGGTCTTTGGTGATTCTATATTTCACATGTGTTTGTATCTCTCTGTTAACCTCAATATGGTAATGTATCCAATCCTCACACCTGTCCATTTGGTGAACCATAAGTTTTTTAATGAATCTATGAAAGTGTTTCTCTGTGGAAATATCTTTGTTTGTATCATTTTTTAGGTAACACCTATATGTGATACGATAGGATATGTGTTTTTCGCTTTCTCACTTACTCCAAGTTGCGTGATTACTTCTAGACTCATCTGTGGTGCTGGAAATGGCATCGTTTCATTTTTTTCACTAGCTCATATTCCATCTGTACAGGTAGCAGTTCTTCTTTGTCCACCCATCTGTCGGTGGACTTTTTGGTTACTTCCATATCTTGGCTACTGTAATACTATGCAATGCAGATTTGCGTGCCTGTGTCCTTCCAATTCTGTCTTCTTAGTTTATAGGTCCAGGAATAGGTCTGCTGGAACATATGGTAGCTCAATGTTTACCTTTTAAAGGCACCTCTATTCTGTTCTCCTTAGTGGCTCTTTCCAGGTTACGTCCCACTTAAAGTGGAGGGTATGTATTTCTTCCCAGCTCCTTCAGGATTTATTCTTTGTAGTTTTTGCTGATGGTTATTCTGAGTGGTGTGAGCTGATACCTCTTTGTGGTTGAATTTGCATGTGTCTCATAATGCGTTGAAATTGATCTTTAAGACATGTCCTTTTTATTTTTCCAGCTGTGATTAGAGCTTATTTCTTCAAAGTGTTTTCTTAAAGTATGTGTCACCATTTGAAATATTTTGGCCATTATCTCCCTCAAGACATTTTGAGGGCAGGTTTCATTTACAGCCCTGCAGTACTTGTTCATATGAAGTGACCATTAGCTCAGGCTTTAAACCTGCTTTTGCAGGTAACGGCCAGAGAGCGGCAGCCTTTCTACGTTCCCCTTGCTGGTACTAGGGAAACAGACCTACCGGCCAGTGGTGTTCTTCGGTTATAAGTTAGAGTGCCATGTGCCCGGATAAACCCACAAATGTTGATGTCTCCTTGCTTTTGTTTGTTTTTAAATTTCATTTATATTTATTATTAGAGTAATATTCCATTGTGTACGTGGACCACTTCTTCTTGGTGCATTCCTCGGTTGATGGACATTTTCATTGCTTCCAAGTGCTGGCTATGGTAAATCTTGCTGGCGTACAGGTTTGCCAGCCTGTGACTTTTTGATTCTCATTTTCTCAGGTGATAGGCCAAGCAGTGGTTGTGATTGATTGACTGGTAGCTCAATGTTTCCCTTTTCAAAGCACCTACACTGTGTTTTCATTAGTGGCTCTTTACATGCCCCCCCTTACAACCGAGGGTACGCATTTCTCCACACTCCCTTCACCGTTTATTTTTTGCAGCATTTTTCCTAATGGCCATTCTGACTGCTGTGAGCTGATAGGTTTTTGTAATATGGGTATGCCTGTCATTAAATTTTTTAAAATTCATCATATTCCTACATCGTTCTCTTTTCTCTTAAAAGAAAAAACCGTGAGTACAATGTAGCTCTTGAAATTGTCTTCTTCGAAGGTTGCCCTCTTTTGAATTTTTTGGTCGATTTTTGACCCCAGAAATTTTCTGGAGGGCAGGTGTCATTTACAGAACTGCAAGTTGGTGAAAATTTAGTGACCTTTCGCAGTGGGTTCAAACCTGCTGTTGTGGGAAACGGCCACAAGGAGGTAGCATTTCTCCATTCCCCAATCTGGGTACTAGGGCAGCAGAGCCTTTCTGGAAGTCATTGTCCTAGGTTGTAAATTAGAATGGAATTTGCCAGGAGAAATCCCCATAAGTTTATGTCTCATTACTTCTTCTTGGTTTTTAAAAGTTTTTTAATCTGGGTAAAGTTTAGAATATTGTTTATCCTAGGTGTACACAATCTGGTTCATTTGTACATTATGTATGTCTATTAATGTACAGATCCTCTTCCCATGTAAAATATTACAGTGTTCCGTCAACCTCCCTTGCTATATGTTCGGACTTTTTGATACATGTACAAAATATGTATTTGTATATGTATAGTAACACTAATCTTCATTTCTCAATTTCCCCCCTCCTTTCCTTTCAGATGAGCATAGTTTGTTTTCTCAGCCTGTGAGTGTCTTTCTCTTTGGAAATACGTTCATCTGTGCCAGTTATTAGATAATGCCATAAGTGATAATATAGGATATAGGTGTTTTGCTTTCCGACCTACTTCATGTTTTGTGATTATCTCCAGGCTCATCTATGGTGCCTCAAAGAGCAGTGCTTCAATGTTTTCCATGGCTAATATTCCATGTGTACATGGACCACTTCTTCTTGGTGCATTCCTCTGTTGATGGACATTTTCGTTGCTTCCAAGTGTTGCCTATGGTAAATATTGCTGGAGTGCAGGATTGCCAGCCTGTGATTTTTGATTTTCCTTTTCTCAGGGGATAGACCCAGCAGTGGGTATGATTGATTGACTGGTATGGTAGCTCAACGTTTACCTTTTCAAGGCACCTCAATTGTGCTTTCATTAGTGGCTCTTACCACGTCCCCCTTAGAATCGAGGGTACGCATTTCTCCACAATCACGTCAGCATTTCTAGTTTGCAGCATTTTTGTTGATGGCCATTCTGACTGGTGTGAGCTGACAGGTTTTTGTAATTTGGGTTTACATGTCTGTAAAAATTCCTACAATTCATCATTTTTCCACGCCTTTTACTTTTCTGTTAAAAGAAAAAAGAAAGAAAGTGTGAGTGTAATATACCTCTTCAAATTTTCTTTTTGGAAGGTTGCACTCTAGAATTTTTTGGTCGATTTTCGACCTCAGTATTTTTTGGAGGGCCGGTGTCATTTACAGACCTGCAATTGGTGAATAATTAGTGACCTTTTGCAGTGGGTTCAAAGCTGCTGTTGTGGGAAACGGCCACAAGGATGCAGCATTTCTCGATTCCCAAATCTGGGTACTAGGGCAGCAGAGCCGTTCTGGAAGTTGTCTGCCTAGGTTTTCAATTTGGATGGAATGTGCCAGGAAAACCCCCCATAAGTTTATGTCTCATTACTCCTAGTTCGTTGTTTTAATTTTTTCAATTCGGGTAATGGTTAGAATGTTGCTTGTCCAAGGTGTACACACTCTGGTTCATCTACATATCATATATACCTATTTATGTAGAGATCCTCTTCCCGTGTAAATTATTACAGAGTGTTCCGTAATCCTTCCTTGCTATATGGTCGGTCTTTTTGATATATGTATATAATATGTATTTGTATACATATGGTAACGCTAATCTTCATGTATCCATTCCCCCCACCTTTCCTTTTAGATAAGCATAGTTTTTTTTTTTAATAAGTCTGTGATTGCCTTTCTCTGTGGAAATATGTTCATTTGTGTCAGTTATTAGATAACGCCTATAAGTGATATCATAGGTTATAGGACTTTTCCTTTCTGACTTACCTCATGTTCTGTGATTATCTCCAAGATCATCTATGGTGCCTCAAAGAGCAGTGTTTCATTGTTTTCCATGGCTAGTATTCATTGTGTACATGGACCACTTCTTCTTTATCCTTTCGTCTGTTGATGGACATTTTGGTTGCTTCACTGTCTTGTCTATTGTGAATAAGGCTGCAGTGCAGCTTTTGCAGCCCGGGTCTTCTTCATTCTGGTCTTCTCAGGTGAGAGGCCCTTTGGTGCGCCTGCTGGATTGAATGGTACCTCAATTTTTCTTTTCAACGCAGCTTCTTTCTGTTCTCATTATTAGCGTTTAACCCTTTTACATCTCACCAGCAGCTAGAGGGTACACAGTTCTCTTAAACCTCTTCAGCATTTATTGTTTGTAGACTTTTTGCCAATGGTCAGTCGACTGGTGTGAGTTGAAAACTTTTTGTAGATTAGATTGCATGAGTCTAATACTTCCTGAGGCTGAGCTTTTATCCATTTTCCTTTTTTTAAAAAGAGAGTGAGTAAAACTTACCTCTTCATACTATCTTCGTGAACATTTTGCCTGTTTTGAATTTTTTTATCCATTCCCTACCTCAGCACAATTTTGAGGGCAGGTGTCCTTTACAGCCCTGAGTCCTTGTGAATGGTAAGTGACCATTAGCTGGGGGTTAAAAGCTGCTCTTGCGGGAATCGGCCACAAGGCGGCAGCATTTCTCCTTTACCAAATCTGGTTACTAGGGCAACAGAGCCTTACAGGAAGTGGTGTTCTAGGTTGTAAATTAGAATGGAATGTGCGAGGAAAAAGCCCTTTAAGTTTATGTCTCCTTACTTCTTGTTGGTATTTTTAACTTAATTTTTATTTTTTCTCACAGCAAACTTGATTACAATGTTTTGTTTGTTCTAGGTGTGCAAGATGTGGTTCTTTCACACATATACATATATCTATTCTTCTTCGGATCCTTTTCCCATGTAGGTTATGACACAATGTTGAGTAGTCTTCTCTTGGTATTGCGTAGGTCTTTGGTGATTCTATATTTCACATGTGTTTGTATCTCTCTGTTAACCTCAATATGGTAATGTATCCAATCCTCACACCTGTCCATTTGGTGAACCATAAGTTTTTTAATGAATCTATGAAAGTGTTTCTCTGTGGAAATATCTTTGTTTGTATCATTTTTTAGGTAACACCTATATGTGATACGATAGGATATGTGTTTTTCGCTTTCTCACTTACTCCAAGTTGCGTGATTACTTCTAGACTCATCTGTGGTGCTGGAAATGGCATCGTTTCATTTTTTTCACTAGCTCATATTCCATCTGTACAGGTAGCAGTTCTTCTTTGTCCACCCATCTGTCGGTGGACTTTTTGGTTACTTCCATATCTTGGCTACTGTAATACTATGCAATGCAGATTTGCGTGCCTGTGTCCTTCCAATTCTGTCTTCTTAGTTTATAGGTCCAGGAATAGGTCTGCTGGAACATATGGTAGCTCAATGTTTACCTTTTACAGGCACCTCTATTCTGTTCTCCTTAGTGGCTCTTTCCAGGTTACGTCCCACTTAAAGTGGAGGGTATGTATTTCTTCCCAGCTCCTTCAGGATTTATTCTTTGTAGTTTTTGCTGATGGTTATTCTGAGTGGTGTGAGCTGATACCTCTTTGTGGTTGAATTTGCATGTGTCTCATAATGCGTTGAAATTGATCTTTAAGACATGTCCTTTTTATTTTTCCAGCTGTGATTAGAGCTTATTTCTTCAAAGTGTTTTCTTAAAGTATGTGTCACCATTTGAAATATTTTGGCCATTATCTCCCTCAAGACATTTTGAGGGCAGGTTTCATTTACAGCCCTGCAGTACTTGTTCATATGAAGTGACCATTAGCTCAGGCTTTAAACCTGCTTTTGCAGGTAACGGCCAGAGAGCGGCAGCCTTTCTACGTTCCCCTTGCTGGTACTAGGGAAACAGACCTACCGGCCAGTGGTGTTCTTCGGTTATAAGTTAGAGTGCCATGTGCCCGGATAAACCCACAAATGTTGATGTCTCCTTGCTTTTGTTTGTTTTTAAATTTCATTTATATTTATTATTAGAGTAATATTCCATTGTGTACGTGGACCACTTCTTCTTGGTGCATTCCTCGGTTGATGGACATTTTCATTGCTTCCAAGTGCTGGCTATGGTAAATCTTGCTGGCGTACAGGTTTGCCAGCCTGTGACTTTTTGATTCTCATTTTCTCAGGTGATAGGCCAAGCAGTGGTTGTGATTGATTGACTGGTAGCTCAATGTTTCCCTTTTCAAAGCACCTACACTGTGTTTTCATTAGTGGCTCTTTACATGCCCCCCCTTACAACCGAGGGTACGCATTTCTCCACACTCCCTTCACCGTTTATTTTTTGCAGCATTTTTCCTAATGGCCATTCTGACTGCTGTGAGCTGATAGGTTTTTGTAATATGGGTATGCCTGTCATTAAATTTTTTAAAATTCATCATATTCCTACATCGTTCTCTTTTCTCTTAAAAGAAAAAACCGTGAGTACAATGTAGCTCTTGAAATTGTCTTCTTCGAAGGTTGCCCTCTTTTGAATTTTTTGGTCGATTTTTGACCCCAGAAATTTTCTGGAGGGCAGGTGTCATTTACAGAACTGCAAGTTGGTGAAAATTTAGTGACCTTTCGCAGTGGGTTCAAACCTGCTGTTGTGGGAAACGGCCACAAGGAGGTAGCATTTCTCCATTCCCCAATCTGGGTACTAGGGCAGCAGAGCCTTTCTGGAAGTCATTGTCCTAGGTTGTAAATTAGAATGGAATTTGCCAGGAGAAATCCCCATAAGTTTATGTCTCATTACTTCTTCTTGGTTTTTAAAAGTTTTTTAATCTGGGTAAAGTTTAGAATATTGTTTATCCTAGGTGTACACAATCTGGTTCATTTGTACATTATGTATGTCTATTAATGTACAGATCCTCTTCCCATGTAAAATATTACAGTGTTCCGTCAACCTCCCTTGCTATATGTTCGGTCTTTTTGATACATGTACAAAATATGTATTTGTATATGTATAGTAACACTAATCTTCATTTCTCAATTTCCCCCCTCCTTTCCTTTCAGATGAGCATAGTTTGTTTTCTCAGCCTGTGAGGGTCTTTCTCTTTGGAAATACGTTCATCTGTGCCAGTTATTAGAGAATGCCATAAGTGACAATATAGGATATAGGTGTTTTGCTTTCCGACCTACTTCATGTTTTGTGATTATCTCCAGGCTCATCTATGGTGCCTCAAAGAGCAGTGCTTCAATGTTTTCCATGGCTAATATTCCATGTGTACATGGACCACTTCTTCTTGGTGCATTCCTCTGTTGATGGACATTTTCGTTGCTTCCAAGTGTTGCCTATGGTAAATATTGCTGGAGTGCAGGATTGCCAGCCTGTGATTTTTGATTTTCCTTTTCTCAGGGGATAGACCCAGCAGTGGGTATGATTGATTGACTGGTATGGTAGCTCAACGTTTACCTTTTCAAGGCACCTCAATTGTGCTTTCATTAGTGGCTCTTACCACGTCCCCCTTAGAATCGAGGGTACGCATTTCTCCACAATCACGTCAGCATTTCTAGTTTGCAGCATTTTTGTTGATGGCCATTCTGACTGGTGTGAGCTGACAGGTTTTTGTAATTTGGGTTTACATGTCTGTAAAAATTCCTACAATTCATCATTTTTCCACGCCTTTTACTTTTCTGTTAAAAGAAAAAAGAAAGAAAGTGTGAGTGTAATATACCTCTTCAAATTTTCTTTTTGGAAGGTTGCACTCTAGAATTTTTTGGTCGATTTTCGACCTCAGTATTTTTTGGAGGGCCGGTGTCATTTACAGACCTGCAATTGGTGAATAATTAGTGACCTTTTGCAGTGGGTTCAAAGCTGCTGTTGTGGGAAACGGCCACAAGGATGCAGCATTTCTCGATTCCCAAATCTGGGTACTAGGGCAGCAGAGCCGTTCTGGAAGTTGTCTGCCTAGGTTTTCAATTTGGATGGAATGTGCCAGGAAAACCCCCCATAAGTTTATGTCTCATTACTCCTAGTTCGTTGTTTTAATTTTTTCAATTGGGGTAATGGTTAGAATGTTGCTTGTCCAAGGTGTACACACTCTGGTTCATCTACATATCATATATACCTATTTATGTAGAGATCCTCTTCCCGTGTAAATTATTACAGAGTGTTCCGTAATCCTTCCTTGCTATATGGTCGGTCTTTTTGATATATGTATATAATATGTATTTGTATACATATGGTAACGCTAATCTTCATGTATCCATTCCCCCCACCTTTCCTTTTAGATAAGCATAGTTTTTTTTTTTTAATAAGTCTGTGATTGCCTTTCTCTGTGGAAATATGTTCATTTGTGTCAGTTATTAGATAACGCCTATAAGTGATATCATAGGTTATAGGACTTTTCCTTTCCGACTTACCTCATGTTCTGTGATTATCTCCAAGATCATCTATGGTGCCTCAAAGAGCAGTGTTTCATTGTTTTCCATGGCTAGTATTCATTGTGTACATGGACCACTTCTTCTTTATCCTTTCGTCTGTTGATGGACATTTTGGTTGCTTCACTGTCTTGTCTATTGTGAATAAGGCTGCAGTGCAGCTTTTGCAGCCCGGGTCTTCTTCATTCTGGTCTTCTCAGGTGAGAGGCCCTTTGGTGCGCCTGCTGGATTGAATGGTACCTCCATTTTTCTTTTCAACGCAGCTTCTTTCTGTTCTCATTATTAGCGTTTAACCCTTTTACATCTCACCAGCAGCTAGAGGGTACACAGTTCTCTTAAACCTCTTCAGCATTTATTGTTTGTAGACTTTTTGCCAATGGTCAGTCGACTGGTGTGAGTTGAAAACTTTTTGTAGATTAGATTGCATGAGTCTAATACTTCCTGAGGCTGAGCTTTTATCCATTTTCCTTTTTTTAAAAAGAGAGTGAGTAAAACTTACCTCTTCATACTATCTTCGTGAACATTTTGCCTGTTTTGAATTTTTTTATCCATTCCCTACCTCAGCACAATTTTGAGGGCAGGTGTCCTTTACAGCCCTGAGTCCTTGTGAATGGTAAGTGACCATTAGCTGGGGGTTAAAAGCTGCTCTTGCGGGAATCGGCCACAAGGCGGCAGCATTTCTCCTTTACCAAATCTGGTTACTAGGGCAACAGAGCCTTACTGGAAGTGGTGTTCTAGGTTGTAAATTAGAATGGAATGTGCGAGGAAAAAGCCCTTTAAGTTTATGTCTCCTTACTTCTTGTTGGTATTTTTAACTTAATTTTTATTTTTTCTCACAGCAAACTTGATTACAATGTTTTGTTTGTTCTAGGTGTGCAAGATGTGGTTCTTTCACACATATACATATATCTATTCTTCTTCGGATCCTTTTCCCATGTAGGTTATGACACAATGTTGAGTAGTCTTCTCTTGGTATTGCGTAGGTCTTTGGTGATTCTATATTTCACATGTGTTTGTATCTCTCTGTTAACCTCAATATGGTAATGTATCCAATCCTCACACCTGTCCATTTGGTGAACCATAAGTTTTTTAATGAATCTATGAAAGTGTTTCTCTGTGGAAATATCTTTGTTTGTATCATTTTTTAGGTAACACCTATATGTGATACGATAGGATATGTGTTTTTCGCTTTCTCACTTACTCCAAGTTGCGTGATTACTTCTAGACTCATCTGTGGTGCTGGAAATGGCATCGTTTCATTTTTTTCACTAGCTCATATTCCATCTGTACAGGTAGCAGTTCTTCTTTGTCCACCCATCTGTCGGTGGACTTTTTGGTTACTTCCATATCTTGGCTACTGTAATACTATGCAATGCAGATTTGCGTGCCTGTGTCCTTCCAATTCTGTCTTCTTAGTTTATAGGTCCAGGAATAGGTCTGCTGGAACATATGGTAGCTCAATGTTTACCTTTTACAGGCACCTCTATTCTGTTCTCCTTAGTGGCTCTTTCCAGGTTACGTCCCACTTAAAGTGGAGGGTATGTATTTCTTCCCAGCTCCTTCAGGATTTATTCTTTGTAGTTTTTGCTGATGGTTATTCTGAGTGGTGTGAGCTGATACCTCTTTGTGGTTGAATTTGCATGTGTCTCATAATGCGTTGAAATTGATCTTTAAGACATGTCCTTTTTATTTTTCCAGCTGTGATTAGAGCTTATTTCTTCAAAGTGTTTTCTTAAAGTATGTGTCACCATTTGAAATATTTTGGCCATTATCTCCCTCAAGACATTTTGAGGGCAGGTTTCATTTACAGCCCTGCAGTACTTGTTCATATGAAGTGACCATTAGCTCAGGCTTTAAACCTGCTTTTGCAGGTAACGGCCAGAGAGCGGCAGCCTTTCTACGTTCCCCTTGCTGGTACTAGGGAAACAGACCTACCGGCCAGTGGTGTTCTTCGGTTATAAGTTAGAGTGCCATGTGCCCGGATAAACCCACAAATGTTGATGTCTCCTTGCTTTTGTTTGTTTTTAAATTTCATTTATATTTATTATTAGAGTAATATTCCATTGTGTACGTGGACCACTTCTTCTTGGTGCATTCCTCGGTTGATGGACATTTTCATTGCTTCCAAGTGCTGGCTATGGTAAATCTTGCTGGCGTACAGGTTTGCCAGCCTGTGACTTTTTGATTCTCATTTTCTCAGGTGATAGGCCAAGCAGTGGTTGTGATTGATTGACTGGTAGCTCAATGTTTCCCTTTTCAAAGCACCTACACTGTGTTTTCATTAGTGGCTCTTTACATGCCCCCCCTTACAACCGAGGGTACGCATTTCTCCACACTCCCTTCACCGTTTATTTTTTGCAGCATTTTTCCTAATGGCCATTCTGACTGCTGTGAGCTGATAGGTTTTTGTAATATGGGTATGCCTGTCATTAAATTTTTTAAAATTCATCATATTCCTACATCGTTCTCTTTTCTCTTAAAAGAAAAAACCGTGAGTACAATGTAGCTCTTGAAATTGTCTTCTTCGAAGGTTGCCCTCTTTTGAATTTTTTGGTCGATTTTTGACCCCAGAAATTTTCTGGAGGGCAGGTGTCATTTACAGAACTGCAAGTTGGTGAAAATTTAGTGACCTTTCGCAGTGGGTTCAAACCTGCTGTTGTGGGAAACGGCCACAAGGAGGTAGCATTTCTCCATTCCCCAATCTGGGTACTAGGGCAGCAGAGCCTTTCTGGAAGTCATTGTCCTAGGTTGTAAATTAGAATGGAATTTGCCAGGAGAAATCCCCATAAGTTTATGTCTCATTACTTCTTCTTGGTTTTTAAAAGTTTTTTAATCTGGGTAAAGTTTAGAATATTGTTTATCCTAGGTGTACACAATCTGGTTCATTTGTACATTATGTATGTCTATTAATGTACAGATCCTCTTCCCATGTAAAATATTACAGTGTTCCGTCAACCTCCCTTGCTATATGTTCGGTCTTTTTGATACATGTACAAAATATGTATTTGTATATGTATAGTAACACTAATCTTCATTTCTCAATTTCCCCCCTCCTTTCCTTTCAGATGAGCATAGTTTGTTTTCTCAGCCTGTGAGGGTCTTTCTCTTTGGAAATACGTTCATCTGTGCCAGTTATTAGAGAATGCCATAAGTGACAATATAGGATATAGGTGTTTTGCTTTCCGACCTACTTCATGTTTTGTGATTATCTCCAGGCTCATCTATGGTGCCTCAAAGAGCAGTGCTTCAATGTTTTCCATGGCTAATATTCCATGTGTACATGGACCACTTCTTCTTGGTGCATTCCTCTGTTGATGGACATTTTCGTTGCTTCCAAGTGTTGCCTATGGTAAATATTGCTGGAGTGCAGGATTGCCAGCCTGTGATTTTTGATTTTCCTTTTCTCAGGGGATAGACCCAGCAGTGGGTATGATTGATTGACTGGTATGGTAGCTCAACGTTTACCTTTTCAAGGCACCTCAATTGTGCTTTCATTAGTGGCTCTTACCACGTCCCCCTTAGAATCGAGGGTACGCATTTCTCCACAATCACGTCAGCATTTCTAGTTTGCAGCATTTTTGTTGATGGCCATTCTGACTGGTGTGAGCTGACAGGTTTTTGTAATTTGGGTTTACATGTCTGTAAAAATTCCTACAATTCATCATTTTTCCACGCCTTTTACTTTTCTGTTAAAAGAAAAAAGAAAGAAAGTGTGAGTGTAATATACCTCTTCAAATTTTCTTTTTGGAAGGTTGCACTCTAGAATTTTTTGGTCGATTTTCGACCTCAGTATTTTTTGGAGGGCCGGTGTCATTTACAGACCTGCAATTGGTGAATAATTAGTGACCTTTTGCAGTGGGTTCAAAGCTGCTGTTGTGGGAAACGGCCACAAGGATGCAGCATTTCTCGATTCCCAAATCTGGGTACTAGGGCAGCAGAGCCGTTCTGGAAGTTGTCTGCCTAGGTTTTCAATTTGGATGGAATGTGCCAGGAAAACCCCCCATAAGTTTATGTCTCATTACTCCTAGTTCGTTGTTTTAATTTTTTCAATTGGGGTAATGGTTAGAATGTTGCTTGTCCAAGGTGTACACACTCTGGTTCATCTACATATCATATATACCTATTTATGTAGAGATCCTCTTCCCGTGTAAATTATTACAGAGTGTTCCGTAATCCTTCCTTGCTATATGGTCGGTCTTTTTGATATATGTATATAATATGTATTTGTATACATATGGTAACGCTAATCTTCATGTATCCATTCCCCCCACCTTTCCTTTTAGATAAGCATAGTTTTTTTTTTTTTAATAAGTCTGTGATTGCCTTTCTCTGTGGAAATATGTTCATTTGTGTCAGTTATTAGATAACGCCTATAAGTGATATCATAGGTTATAGGACTTTTCCTTTCCGACTTACCTCATGTTCTGTGATTATCTCCAAGATCATCTATGGTGCCTCAAAGAGCAGTGTTTCATTGTTTTCCATGGCTAGTATTCATTGTGTACATGGACCACTTCTTCTTTATCCTTTCGTCTGTTGATGGACATTTTGGTTGCTTCACTGTCTTGTCTATTGTGAATAAGGCTGCAGTGCAGCTTTTGCAGCCCGGGTCTTCTTCATTCTGGTCTTCTCAGGTGAGAGGCCCTTTGGTGCGCCTGCTGGATTGAATGGTACCTCAATTTTTCTTTTCAACGCAGCTTCTTTCTGTTCTCATTATTAGCGTTTAACCCTTTTACATCTCACCAGCAGCTAGAGGGTACACAGTTCTCTTAAACCTCTTCAGCATTTATTGTTTGTAGACTTTTTGCCAATGGTCAGTCGACTGGTGTGAGTTGAAAACTTTTTGTAGATTAGATTGCATGAGTCTAATACTTCCTGAGGCTGAGCTTTTATCCATTTTCCTTTTTTTAAAAAGAGAGTGAGTAAAACTTACCTCTTCATACTATCTTCGTGAACATTTTGCCTGTTTTGAATTTTTTTATCCATTCCCTACCTCAGCACAATTTTGAGGGCAGGTGTCCTTTACAGCCCTGAGTCCTTGTGAATGGTAAGTGACCATTAGCTGGGGGTTAAAAGCTGCTCTTGCGGGAATCGGCCACAAGGCGGCAGCATTTCTCCTTTACCAAATCTGGTTACTAGGGCAACAGAGCCTTACTGGAAGTGGTGTTCTAGGTTGTAAATTAGAATGGAATGTGCGAGGAAAAAGCCCTTTAAGTTTATGTCTCCTTACTTCTCGTTGGTATTTTTAACTTAATTTTTATTTTTTCTCACAGCAAACTTGATTACAATGTTTTGTTTGTTCTAGGTGTGCAAGATGTGGTTCTTTCACACATATACATATATCTATTCTTCTTCGGATCCTTTTCCCATGTAGGTTATGACACAATGTTGAGTAGTCTTCTCTTGGTATTGCGTAGGTCTTTGGTGATTCTATATTTCACATGTGTTTGTATCTCTCTGTTAACCTCAATATGGTAATGTATCCAATCCTCACACCTGTCCATTTGGTGAACCATAAGTTTTTTAATGAATCTATGAAAGTGTTTCTCTGTGGAAATATCTTTGTTTGTATCATTTTTTAGGTAACACCTATATGTGATACGATAGGATATGTGTTTTTCGCTTTCTCACTTACTCCAAGTTGCGTGATTACTTCTAGACTCATCTGTGGTGCTGGAAATGGCATCGTTTCATTTTTTTCACTAGCTCATATTCCATCTGTACAGGTAGCAGTTCTTCTTTGTCCACCCATCTGTCGGTGGACTTTTTGGTTACTTCCATATCTTGGCTACTGTAATACTATGCAATGCAGATTTGCGTGCCTGTGTCCTTCCAATTCTGTCTTCTTAGTTTATAGGTCCAGGAATAGGTCTGCTGGAACATATGGTAGCTCAATGTTTACCTTTTACAGGCACCTCTATTCTGTTCTCCTTAGTGGCTCTTTCCAGGTTACGTCCCACTTAAAGTGGAGGGTATGTATTTCTTCCCAGCTCCTTCAGGATTTATTCTTTGTAGTTTTTGCTGATGGTTATTCTGAGTGGTGTGAGCTGATACCTCTTTGTGGTTGAATTTGCATGTGTCTCATAATGCGTTGAAATTGATCTTTAAGACATGTCCTTTTTATTTTTCCAGCTGTGATTAGAGCTTATTTCTTCAAAGTGTTTTCTTAAAGTATGTGTCACCATTTGAAATATTTTGGCCATTATCTCCCTCAAGACATTTTGAGGGCAGGTTTCATTTACAGCCCTGCAGTACTTGTTCATATGAAGTGACCATTAGCTCAGGCTTTAAACCTGCTTTTGCAGGTAACGGCCAGAGAGCGGCAGCCTTTCTACGTTCCCCTTGCTGGTACTAGGGAAACAGACCTACCGGCCAGTGGTGTTCTTCGGTTATAAGTTAGAGTGCCATGTGCCCGGATAAACCCACAAATGTTGATGTCTCCTTGCTTTTGTTTGTTTTTAAATTTCATTTATATTTATTATTAGAGTAATATTCCATTGTGTACGTGGACCACTTCTTCTTGGTGCATTCCTCGGTTGATGGACATTTTCATTGCTTCCAAGTGCTGGCTATGGTAAATCTTGCTGGCGTACAGGTTTGCCAGCCTGTGACTTTTTGATTCTCATTTTCTCAGGTGATAGGCCAAGCAGTGGTTGTGATTGATTGACTGGTAGCTCAATGTTTCCCTTTTCAAAGCACCTACACTGTGTTTTCATTAGTGGCTCTTTACATGCCCCCCCTTACAACCGAGGGTACGCATTTCTCCACACTCCCTTCACCGTTTATTTTTTGCAGCATTTTTCCTAATGGCCATTCTGACTGCTGTGAGCTGATAGGTTTTTGTAATATGGGTATGCCTGTCATTAAATTTTTTAAAATTCATCATATTCCTACATCGTTCTCTTTTCTCTTAAAAGAAAAAACCGTGAGTACAATGTAGCTCTTGAAATTGTCTTCTTCGAAGGTTGCCCTCTTTTGAATTTTTTGGTCGATTTTTGACCCCAGAAATTTTCTGGAGGGCAGGTGTCATTTACAGAACTGCAAGTTGGTGAAAATTTAGTGACCTTTCGCAGTGGGTTCAAACCTGCTGTTGTGGGAAACGGCCACAAGGAGGTAGCATTTCTCCATTCCCCAATCTGGGTACTAGGGCAGCAGAGCCTTTCTGGAAGTCATTGTCCTAGGTTGTAAATTAGAATGGAATTTGCCAGGAGAAATCCCCATAAGTTTATGTCTCATTACTTCTTCTTGGTTTTTAAAAGTTTTTTAATCTGGGTAAAGTTTAGAATATTGTTTATCCTAGGTGTACACAATCTGGTTCATTTGTACATTATGTATGTCTATTAATGTACAGATCCTCTTCCCATGTAAAATATTACAGTGTTCCGTCAACCTCCCTTGCTATATGTTCGGTCTTTTTGATACATGTACAAAATATGTATTTGTATATGTATAGTAACACTAATCTTCATTTCTCAATTTCCCCCCTCCTTTCCTTTCAGATGAGCATAGTTTGTTTTCTCAGCCTGTGAGGGTCTTTCTCTTTGGAAATACGTTCATCTGTGCCAGTTATTAGAGAATGCCATAAGTGACAATATAGGATATAGGTGTTTTGCTTTCCGACCTACTTCATGTTTTGTGATTATCTCCAGGCTCATCTATGGTGCCTCAAAGAGCAGTGCTTCAATGTTTTCCATGGCTAATATTCCATGTGTACATGGACCACTTCTTCTTGGTGCATTCCTCTGTTGATGGACATTTTCGTTGCTTCCAAGTGTTGCCTATGGTAAATATTGCTGGAGTGCAGGATTGCCAGCCTGTGATTTTTGATTTTCCTTTTCTCAGGGGATAGACCCAGCAGTGGGTATGATTGATTGACTGGTATGGTAGCTCAACGTTTACCTTTTCAAGGCACCTCAATTGTGCTTTCATTAGTGGCTCTTACCACGTCCCCCTTAGAATCGAGGGTACGCATTTCTCCACAATCACGTCAGCATTTCTAGTTTGCAGCATTTTTGTTGATGGCCATTCTGACTGGTGTGAGCTGACAGGTTTTTGTAATTTGGGTTTACATGTCTGTAAAAATTCCTACAATTCATCATTTTTCCACGCCTTTTACTTTTCTGTTAAAAGAAAAAAGAAAGAAAGTGTGAGTGTAATATACCTCTTCAAATTTTCTTTTTGGAAGGTTGCACTCTAGAATTTTTTGGTCGATTTTCGACCTCAGTATTTTTTGGAGGGCCGGTGTCATTTACAGACCTGCAATTGGTGAATAATTAGTGACCTTTTGCAGTGGGTTCAAAGCTGCTGTTGTGGGAAATGGCCACAAGGATGCAGCATTTCTCGATTCCCAAATCTGGGTACTAGGGCAGCAGAGCCGTTCTGGAAGTTGTCTGCCTAGGTTTTCAATTTGGATGGAATGTGCCAGGAAAACCCCCCATAAGTTTATGTCTCATTACTCCTAGTTCGTTGTTTTAATTTTTTCAATTGGGGTAATGGTTAGAATGTTGCTTGTCCAAGGTGTACACACTCTGGTTCATCTACATATCATATATACCTATTTATGTAGAGATCCTCTTCCCGTGTAAATTATTACAGAGTGTTCCGTAATCCTTCCTTGCTATATGGTCGGTCTTTTTGATATATGTATATAATATGTATTTGTATACATATGGTAACGCTAATCTTCATGTATCCATTCCCCCCACCTTTCCTTTTAGATAAGCATAGTTTTTTTTTTTTTAATAAGTCTGTGATTGCCTTTCTCTGTGGAAATATGTTCATTTGTGTCAGTTATTAGATAACGCCTATAAGTGATATCATAGGTTATAGGACTTTTCCTTTCCGACTTACCTCATGTTCTGTGATTATCTCCAAGATCATCTATGGTGCCTCAAAGAGCAGTGTTTCATTGTTTTCCATGGCTAGTATTCATTGTGTACATGGACCACTTCTTCTTTATCCTTTCGTCTGTTGATGGACATTTTGGTTGCTTCACTGTCTTGTCTATTGTGAATAAGGCTGCAGTGCAGCTTTTGCAGCCCGGGTCTTCTTCATTCTGGTCTTCTCAGGTGAGAGGCCCTTTGGTGCGCCTGCTGGATTGAATGGTACCTCCATTTTTCTTTTCAACGCAGCTTCTTTCTGTTCTCATTATTAGCGTTTAACCCTTTTACATCTCACCAGCAGCTAGAGGGTACACAGTTCTCTTAAACCTCTTCAGCATTTATTGTTTGTAGACTTTTTGCCAATGGTCAGTCGACTGGTGTGAGTTGAAAACTTTTTGTAGATTAGATTGCATGAGTCTAATACTTCCTGAGGCTGAGCTTTTATCCATTTTCCTTTTTTTAAAAAGAGAGTGAGTAAAACTTACCTCTTCATACTATCTTCGTGAACATTTTGCCTGTTTTGAATTTTTTTATCCATTCCCTACCTCAGCACAATTTTGAGGGCAGGTGTCCTTTACAGCCCTGAGTCCTTGTGAATGGTAAGTGACCATTAGCTGGGGGTTAAAAGCTGCTCTTGCGGGAATCGGCCACAAGGCGGCAGCATTTCTCCTTTACCAAATCTGGTTACTAGGGCAACAGAGCCTTACTGGAAGTGGTGTTCTAGGTTGTAAATTAGAATGGAATGTGCGAGGAAAAAGCCCTTTAAGTTTATGTCTCCTTACTTCTTGTTGGTATTTTTAACTTAATTTTTATTTTTTCTCACAGCAAACTTGATTACAATGTTTTGTTTGTTCTAGGTGTGCAAGATGTGGTTCTTTCACACATATACATATATCTATTCTTCTTCGGATCCTTTTCCCATGTAGGTTATGACACAATGTTGAGTAGTCTTCTCTTGGTATTGCGTAGGTCTTTGGTGATTCTATATTTCACATGTGTTTGTATCTCTCTGTTAACCTCAATATGGTAATGTATCCAATCCTCACACCTGTCCATTTGGTGAACCATAAGTTTTTTAATGAATCTATGAAAGTGTTTCTCTGTGGAAATATCTTTGTTTGTATCATTTTTTAGGTAACACCTATATGTGATACGATAGGATATGTGTTTTTCGCTTTCTCACTTACTCCAAGTTGCGTGATTACTTCTAGACTCATCTGTGGTGCTGGAAATGGCATCGTTTCATTTTTTTCACTAGCTCATATTCCATCTGTACAGGTAGCAGTTCTTCTTTGTCCACCCATCTGTCGGTGGACTTTTTGGTTACTTCCATATCTTGGCTACTGTAATACTATGCAATGCAGATTTGCGTGCCTGTGTCCTTCCAATTCTGTCTTCTTAGTTTATAGGTCCAGGAATAGGTCTGCTGGAACATATGGTAGCTCAATGTTTACCTTTTAAAGGCACCTCTATTCTGTTCTCCTTAGTGGCTCTTTCCAGGTTATGTCCCACTTAAAGTGGAGGGTATGTATTTCTTCCCAGCTCCTTCAGGATTTATTCTTTGTAGTTTTTGCTGATGGTTATTCTGAGTGGTGTGAGCTGATACCTCTTTGTGGTTGAATTTGCATGTGTCTCATAATGCGTTGAAATTGATCTTTAAGACATGTCCTTTTTATTTTTCCAGCTGTGATTAGAGCTTATTTCTTCAAAGTGTTTTCTTAAAGTATGTGTCACCATTTGAAATATTTTGGCCATTATCTCCCTCAAGACATTTTGAGGGCAGGTTTCATTTACAGCCCTGCAGTACTTGTTCATATGAAGTGACCATTAGCTCAGGCTTTAAACCTGCTTTTGCAGGTAACGGCCAGAGAGCGGCAGCCTTTCTACGTTCCCCTTGCTGGTACTAGGGAAACAGACCTACCGGCCAGTGGTGTTCTTCGGTTATAAGTTAGAGTGCCATGTGCCCGGATAAACCCACAAATGTTGATGTCTCCTTGCTTTTGTTTGTTTTTAAATTTCATTTATAGTTATTATTAGAGTAATATTCCATTGTGTACGTGGACCACTTCTTCTTGGTGCATTCCTCGGTTGATGGACATTTTCATTGCTTCCAAGTGCTGGCTATGGTAAATCTTGCTGGCGTACAGGTTTGCCAGCCTGTGACTTTTTGATTCTCATTTTCTCAGGTGATAGGCCAAGCAGTGGTTGTGATTGATTGACTGGTAGCTCAATGTTTCCCTTTTCAAAGCACCTACACTGTGTTTTCATTAGTGGCTCTTTACATGCCCCCCCTTACAACCGAGGGTACGCATTTCTCCACACTCCCTTCACCGTTTATTTTTTGCAGCATTTTTCCTAATGGCCATTCTGACTGCTGTGAGCTGATAGGTTTTTGTAATATGGGTATGCCTGTCATTAAATTTTTTTAAAATTCATCATATTCCTACATCGTTCTCTTTTCTCTTAAAAGAAAAAACCGTGAGTACAATGTAGCTCTTGAAATTGTCTTCTTCGAAGGTTGCCCTCTTTTGAATTTTTTGGTCGATTTTTGACCCCAGAAATTTTCTGGAGGGCAGGTGTCATTTACAGAACTGCAAGTTGGTGAAAATTTAGTGACCTTTCGCAGTGGGTTCAAACCTGCTGTTGTGGGAAACGGCCACAAGGAGGTAGCATTTCTCCATTCCCCAATCTGGGTACTAGGGCAGCAGAGCCTTTCTGGAAGTCATTGTCCTAGGTTGTAAATTAGAATGGAATTTGCCAGGAGAAATCCCCATAAGTTTATGTCTCATTACTTCTTCTTGGTTTTTAAAAGTTTTTTAATCTGGGTAAAGTTTAGAATATTGTTTATCCTAGGTGTACACAATCTGGTTCATTTGTACATTATGTATGTCTATTAATGTACAGATCCTCTTCCCATGTAAAATATTACAGTGTTCCGTCGACCTCCCTTGCTATATGTTCGGTCTTTTTGATACATGTACAAAATATGTATTTGTATATGTATAGTACCACTAATCTTCATTTCTCAATTTCCCCCCTCCTTTCCTTTCAGATGAGCATAGTTTGTTTTCTCAGCCTGTGAGTGTCTTTCTCTTTGGAAATACGTTCATCTGTGCCAGTTATTAGATAATGCCATAAGTGATAATATAGGATATAGGTGTTTTGCTTTCCGACCTACTTCATGTTTTGTGATTATCTCCAGGCTCATCTATGGTGCCTCAAAGAGCAGTGCTTCAATGTTTTCCATGGCTAATATTCCATGTGTACATGGACCACTTCTTCTTGGTGCATTCCTCTGTTGATGGACATTTTCGTTGCTTCCAAGTGTTGCCTATGGTAAATATTGCTGGAGTGCAGGATTGCCAGCCTGTGATTTTTGATTTTCCTTTTCTCAGGGGATAGACCCAGCAGTGGGTATGATTGATTGACTGGTATGGTAGCTCAACGTTTACCTTTTCAAGGCACCTCAATTGTGCTTTCATTAGTGGCTCTTACCACGTCCCCCTTAGAATCGAGGGTACGCATTTCTCCACAATCACGTCAGCATTTCTAGTTTGCAGCATTTTTGTTGATGGCCATTCTGACTGGTGTGAGCTGACAGGTTTTTGTAATTTGGGTTTACATGTCTGTAAAAATTCCTACAATTCATCATTTTTCCACGCCTTTTACTTTTCTGTTAAAAGAAAAAAGAAAGAAAGTGTGAGTGTAATATACCTCTTCAAATTTTCTTTTTGGAAGGTTGCACTCTAGAATTTTTTGGTCGATTTTCGACCTCAGTATTTTTTGGAGGGCCGGTGTCATTTACAGACCTGCAATTGGTGAATAATTAGTGACCTTTTGCAGTGGGTTCAAAGCTGCTGTTGTGGGAAACGGCCACAAGGATGCAGCATTTCTCGATTCCCAAATCTGGGTACTAGGGCAGCAGAGCCGTTCTGGAAGTTGTCTGCCTAGGTTTTCAATTTGGATGGAATGTGCCAGGAAAACCCCCCATAAGTTTATGTCTCATTACTCCTAGTTCGTTGTTTTAATTTTTTCAATTGGGGTAATGGTTAGAATGTTGCTTGTCCAAGGTGTACACACTCTGGTTCATCTACATATCATATATACCTATTTATGTAGAGATCCTCTTCCCGTGTAAATTATTACAGAGTGTTCCGTAATCCTTCCTTGCTATATGGTCGGTCTTTTTGATATATGTATATAATATGTATTTGTATACATATGGTAACGCTAATCTTCATGTATCCATTCCCCCCACCTTTCCTTTTAGATAAGCATAGTTTTTTTTTTTTTAATAAGTCTGTGATTGCCTTTCTCTGTGGAAATATGTTCATTTGTGTCAGTTATTAGATAACGCCTATAAGTGATATCATAGGTTATAGGACTTTTCCTTTCCGACTTACCTCATGTTCTGTGATTATCTCCAAGATCATCTATGGTGCCTCAAAGAGCAGTGTTTCATTGTTTTCCATGGCTAGTATTCATTGTGTACATGGACCACTTCTTCTTTATCCTTTCGTCTGTTGATGGACATTTTGGTTGCTTCACTGTCTTGTCTATTGTGAATAAGGCTGCAGTGCAGCTTTTGCAGCCCGGGTCTTCTTCATTCTGGTCTTCTCAGGTGAGAGGCCCTTTGGTGCGCCTGCTGGATTGAATGGTACCTCAATTTTTCTTTTCAACGCAGCTTCTTTCTGTTCTCATTATTAGCGTTTAACCCTTTTACATCTCACCAGCAGCTAGAGGGTACACAGTTCTCTTAAACCTCTTCAGCATTTATTGTTTGTAGACTTTTTGCCAATGGTCAGTCGACTGGTGTGAGTTGAAAACTTTTTGTAGATTAGATTGCATGAGTCTAATACTTCCTGAGGCTGAGCTTTTATCCATTTTCCTTTTTTTAAAAAGAGAGTGAGTAAAACTTACCTCTTCATACTATCTTCGTGAACATTTTGCCTGTTTTGAATTTTTTTATCCATTCCCTACCTCAGCACAATTTTGAGGGCAGGTGTCCTTTACAGCCCTGAGTCCTTGTGAATGGTAAGTGACCATTAGCTGGGGGTTAAAAGCTGCTCTTGCGGGAATCGGCCACAAGGCGGCAGCATTTCTCCTTTACCAAATCTGGTTACTAGGGCAACAGAGCCTTACTGGAAGTGGTGTTCTAGGTTGTAAATTAGAATGGAATGTGCGAGGAAAAAGCCCTTTAAGTTTATGTCTCCTTACTTCTCGTTGGTATTTTTAACTTAATTTTTATTTTTTCTCACAGCAAACTTGATTACAATGTTTTGTTTGTTCTAGGTGTGCAAGATGTGGTTCTTTCACACATATACATATATCTATTCTTCTTCGGATCCTTTTCCCATGTAGGTTATGACACAATGTTGAGTAGTCTTCTCTTGGTATTGCGTAGGTCTTTGGTGATTCTATATTTCACATGTGTTTGTATCTCTCTGTTAACCTCAATATGGTAATGTATCCAATCCTCACACCTGTCCATTTGGTGAACCATAAGTTTTTTAATGAATCTATGAAAGTGTTTCTCTGTGGAAATATCTTTGTTTGTATCATTTTTTAGGTAACACCTATATGTGATACGATAGGATATGTGTTTTTCGCTTTCTCACTTACTCCAAGTTGCGTGATTACTTCTAGACTCATCTGTGGTGCTGGAAATGGCATCGTTTCATTTTTTTCACTAGCTCATATTCCATCTGTACAGGTAGCAGTTCTTCTTTGTCCACCCATCTGTCGGTGGACTTTTTGGTTACTTCCATATCTTGGCTACTGTAATACTATGCAATGCAGATTTGCGTGCCTGTGTCCTTCCAATTCTGTCTTCTTAGTTTATAGGTCCAGGAATAGGTCTGCTGGAACATATGGTAGCTCAATGTTTACCTTTTACAGGCACCTCTATTCTGTTCTCCTTAGTGGCTCTTTCCAGGTTACGTCCCACTTAAAGTGGAGGGTATGTATTTCTTCCCAGCTCCTTCAGGATTTATTCTTTGTAGTTTTTGCTGATGGTTATTCTGAGTGGTGTGAGCTGATACCTCTTTGTGGTTGAATTTGCATGTGTCTCATAATGCGTTGAAATTGATCTTTAAGACATGTCCTTTTTATTTTTCCAGCTGTGATTAGAGCTTATTTCTTCAAAGTGTTTTCTTAAAGTATGTGTCACCATTTGAAATATTTTGGCCATTATCTCCCTCAAGACATTTTGAGGGCAGGTTTCATTTACAGCCCTGCAGTACTTGTTCATATGAAGTGACCATTAGCTCAGGCTTTAAACCTGCTTTTGCAGGTAACGGCCAGAGAGCGGCAGCCTTTCTACGTTCCCCTTGCTGGTACTAGGGAAACAGACCTACCGGCCAGTGGTGTTCTTCGGTTATAAGTTAGAGTGCCATGTGCCCGGATAAACCCACAAATGTTGATGTCTCCTTGCTTTTGTTTGTTTTTAAATTTCATTTATAGTTATTATTAGAGTAATATTCCATTGTGTACGTGGACCACTTCTTCTTGGTGCATTCCTCGGTTGATGGACATTTTCATTGCTTCCAAGTGCTGGCTATGGTAAATCTTGCTGGCGTACAGGTTTGCCAGCCTGTGACTTTTTGATTCTCATTTTCTCAGGTGATAGGCCAAGCAGTGGTTGTGATTGATTGACTGGTAGCTCAATGTTTCCCTTTTCAAAGCACCTACACTGTGTTTTCATTAGTGGCTCTTTACATGCCCCCCCTTACAACCGAGGGTACGCATTTCTCCACACTCCCTTCACCGTTTATTTTTTGCAGCATTTTTCCTAATGGCCATTCTGACTGCTGTGAGCTGATAGGTTTTTGTAATATGGGTATGCCTGTCATTAAATTTTTTAAAATTCATCATATTCCTACATCGTTCTCTTTTCTCTTAAAAGAAAAAACCGTGAGTACAATGTAGCTCTTGAAATAGTCTTCTTCGAAGGTTGCCCTCTTTTGAATTTTTTGGTCGATTTTGGACCCCAGAAATTTTCTGGAGGGCAGGTGTCATTTACAGAACTGCAAGTTGGTGAAAATTTAGTGACCTTTCGCAGTGGGTTCAAACCTGCTGTTGTGGGAAACGGCCACAAGGAGGTAGCATTTCTCCATTCCCCAATCTGGGTACTAGGGCAGCAGAGCCTTTCTGGAAGTCATTGTCCTAGGTTGTAAATTAGAATGGAATTTGCCAGGAGAAATCCCCATAAGTTTATGTCTCATTACTTCTTCTTGGTTTTTAAAAGTTTTTTAATCTGGGTAAAGTTTAGAATATTGTTTATCCTAGGTGTACACAATCTGGTTCATTTGTACATTATGTATGTCTATTAATGTACAGATCCTCTTCCCATGTAAAATATTACAGTGTTCCGTCAACCTCCCTTGCTATATGTTCGGTCTTTTTGATACATGTACAAAATATGTATTTGTATATGTATAGTACCACTAATCTTCATTTCTCAATTTCCCCCCTCCTTTCCTTTCAGATGAGCATAGTTTGTTTTCTCAGCCTGTGAGGGTCTTTCTCTTTGGAAATACGTTCATCTGTGCCAGTTATTAGAGAATGCCATAAGTGATAATATAGGATATAGGTGTTTTGCTTTCCGACCTACTTCATGTTTTGTGATTATCTCCAGGCTCATCTATGGTGCCTCAAAGAGCAGTGCTTCAATGTTTTCCATGGCTAATATTCCATGTGTACATGGACCACTTCTTCTTGGTGCATTCCTCTGTTGATGGACATTTTCGTTGCTTCCAAGTGTTGCCTATGGTAAATATTGCTGGAGTGCAGGATTGCCAGCCTGTGATTTTTGATTTTCCTTTTCTCAGGGGATAGACCCAGCAGTGGGTATGATTGATTGACTGGTATGGTAGCTCAACGTTTACCTTTTCAAGGCACCTCAATTGTGCTTTCATTAGTGGCTCTTACCACGTCCCCCTTAGAATCGAGGGTACGCATTTCTCCACAATCACGTCAGCATTTCTAGTTTGCAGCATTTTTGTTGATGGCCATTCTGACTGGTGTGAGCTGACAGGTTTTTGTAATTTGGGTTTACATGTCTGTAAAAATTCCTACAATTCATCATTTTTCCACGCCTTTTACTTTTCTGTTAAAAGAAAAAAGAAAGAAAGTGTGAGTGTAATATACCTCTTCAAATTTTCTTTTTGGAAGGTTGCACTCTAGAATTTTTTGGTCGATTTTCGACCTCAGTATTTTTTGGAGGGCCGGTGTCATTTACAGACCTGCAATTGGTGAATAATTAGTGACCTTTTGCAGTGGGTTCAAAGCTGCTGTTGTGGGAAACGGCCACAAGGATGCAGCATTTCTCGATTCCCAAATCTGGGTACTAGGGCAGCAGAGCCGTTCTGGAAGTTGTCTGCCTAGGTTTTCAATTTGGATGGAATGTGCCAGGAAAACCCCCCATAAGTTTATGTCTCATTACTCCTAGTTCGTTGTTTTAATTTTTTCAATTGGGGTAATGGTTAGAATGTTGCTTGTCCAAGGTGTACACACTCTGGTTCATCTACATATCATATATACCTATTTATGTAGAGATCCTCTTCCCGTGTAAATTATTACAGAGTGTTCCGTAATCCTTCCTTGCTATATGGTCGGTCTTTTTGATATATGTATATAATATGTATTTGTATACATATGGTAACGCTAATCTTCATGTATCCATTCCCCCCACCTTTCCTTTTAGATAAGCATAGTTTTTTTTTTTTTAATAAGTCTGTGATTGCCTTTCTCTGTGGAAATATGTTCATTTGTGTCAGTTATTAGATAACGCCTATAAGTGATATCATAGGTTATAGGACTTTTCCTTTCCGACTTACCTCATGTTCTGTGATTATCTCCAAGATCATCTATGGTGCCTCAAAGAGCAGTGTTTCATTGTTTTCCATGGCTAGTATTCATTGTGTACATGGACCACTTCTTCTTTATCCTTTCGTCTGTTGATGGACATTTTGGTTGCTTCACTGTCTTGTCTATTGTGAATAAGGCTGCAGTGCAGCTTTTGCAGCCCGGGTCTTCTTCATTCTGGTCTTCTCAGGTGAGAGGCCCTTTGGTGCGCCTGCTGGATTGAATGGTACCTCAATTTTTCTTTTCAACGCAGCTTCTTTCTGTTCTCATTATTAGCGTTTAACCCTTTTACATCTCACCAGCAGCTAGAGGGTACACAGTTCTCTTAAACCTCTTCAGCATTTATTGTTTGTAGACTTTTTGCCAATGGTCAGTCGACTGGTGTGAGTTGAAAACTTTTTGTAGATTAGATTGCATGAGTCTAATACTTCCTGAGGCTGAGCTTTTATCCATTTTCCTTTTTTTAAAAAGAGAGTGAGTAAAACTTACCTCTTCATACTATCTTCGTGAACATTTTGCCTGTTTTGAATTTTTTTATCCATTCCCTACCTCAGCACAATTTTGAGGGCAGGTGTCCTTTACAGCCCTGAGTCCTTGTGAATGGTAAGTGACCATTAGCTGGGGGTTAAAAGCTGCTCTTGCGGGAATCGGCCACAAGGCGGCAGCATTTCTCCTTTACCAAATCTGGTTACTAGGGCAACAGAGCCTTACTGGAAGTGGTGTTCTAGGTTGTAAATTAGAATGGAATGTGCGAGGAAAAAGCCCTTTAAGTTTATGTCTCCTTACTTCTCGTTGGTATTTTTAACTTAATTTTTATTTTTTCTCACAGCAAACTTGATTACAATGTTTTGTTTGTTCTAGGTGTGCAAGATGTGGTTCTTTCACACATATACATATATCTATTCTTCTTCGGATCCTTTTCCCATGTAGGTTATGACACAATGTTGAGTAGTCTTCTCTTGGTATTGCGTAGGTCTTTGGTGATTCTATATTTCACATGTGTTTGTATCTCTCTGTTAACCTCAATATGGTAATGTATCCAATCCTCACACCTGTCCATTTGGTGAACCATAAGTTTTTTAATGAATCTATGAAAGTGTTTCTCTGTGGAAATATCTTTGTTTGTATCATTTTTTAGGTAACACCTATATGTGATACGATAGGATATGTGTTTTTCGCTTTCTCACTTACTCCAAGTTGCGTGATTACTTCTAGACTCATCTGTGGTGCTGGAAATGGCATCGTTTCATTTTTTTCACTAGCTCATATTCCATCTGTACAGGTAGCAGTTCTTCTTTGTCCACCCATCTGTCGGTGGACTTTTTGGTTACTTCCATATCTTGGCTACTGTAATACTATGCAATGCAGATTTGCGTGCCTGTGTCCTTCCAATTCTGTCTTCTTAGTTTATAGGTCCAGGAATAGGTCTGCTGGAACATATGGTAGCTCAATGTTTACCTTTTACAGGCACCTCTATTCTGTTCTCCTTAGTGGCTCTTTCCAGGTTACGTCCCACTTAAAGTGGAGGGTATGTATTTCTTCCCAGCTCCTTCAGGATTTATTCTTTGTAGTTTTTGCTGATGGTTATTCTGAGTGGTGTGAGCTGATACCTCTTTGTGGTTGAATTTGCATGTGTCTCATAATGCGTTGAAATTGATCTTTAAGACATGTCCTTTTTATTTTTCCAGCTGTGATTAGAGCTTATTTCTTCAAAGTGTTTTCTTAAAGTATGTGTCACCATTTGAAATATTTTGGCCATTATCTCCCTCAAGACATTTTGAGGGCAGGTTTCATTTACAGCCCTGCAGTACT
Organism: Balaenoptera borealis; assembly: GCF_965194805.1. NCBI lineage: Eukaryota > Metazoa > Chordata > Mammalia > Artiodactyla > Balaenopteridae > Balaenoptera > Balaenoptera borealis. The sequence continues at coordinate 265,796 of NW_028123832.1, forward strand.
TGTTCATATGAAGTGACCATTAGCTCAGGCTTTAAACCTGCTTTTGCAGGTAACGGCCAGAGAGCGGCAGCCTTTCTACGTTCCCCTTGCTGGTACTAGGGAAACAGACCTACCGGCCAGTGGTGTTCTTCGGTTATAAGTTAGAGTGCCATGTGCCCGGATAAACCCACAAATGTTGATGTCTCCTTGCTTTTGTTTGTTTTTAAATTTCATTTATAGTTATTATTAGAGTAATATTCCATTGTGTACGTGGACCACTTCTTCTTGGTGCATTCCTCGGTTGATGGACATTTTCATTGCTTCCAAGTGCTGGCTATGGTAAATCTTGCTGGCGTACAGGTTTGCCAGCCTGTGACTTTTTGATTCTCATTTTCTCAGGTGATAGGCCAAGCAGTGGTTGTGATTGATTGACTGGTAGCTCAATGTTTCCCTTTTCAAAGCACCTACACTGTGTTTTCATTAGTGGCTCTTTACATGCCCCCCCTTACAACCGAGGGTACGCATTTCTCCACACTCCCTTCACCGTTTATTTTTTGCAGCATTTTTCCTAATGGCCATTCTGACTGCTGTGAGCTGATAGGTTTTTGTAATATGGGTATGCCTGTCATTAAATTTTTTAAAATTCATCATATTCCTACATCGTTCTCTTTTCTCTTAAAAGAAAAAACCGTGAGTACAATGTAGCTCTTGAAATAGTCTTCTTCGAAGGTTGCCCTCTTTTGAATTTTTTGGTCGATTTTGGACCCCAGAAATTTTCTGGAGGGCAGGTGTCATTTACAGAACTGCAAGTTGGTGAAAATTTAGTGACCTTTCGCAGTGGGTTCAAACCTGCTGTTGTGGGAAACGGCCACAAGGAGGTAGCATTTCTCCATTCCCCAATCTGGGTACTAGGGCAGCAGAGCCTTTCTGGAAGTCATTGTCCTAGGTTGTAAATTAGAATGGAATTTGCCAGGAGAAATCCCCATAAGTTTATGTCTCATTACTTCTTCTTGGTTTTTAAAAGTTTTTTAATCTGGGTAAAGTTTAGAATATTGTTTATCCTAGGTGTACACAATCTGGTTCATTTGTACATTATGTATGTCTATTAATGTACAGATCCTCTTCCCATGTAAAATATTACAGTGTTCCGTCAACCTCCCTTGCTATATGTTCGGTCTTTTTGATACATGTACAAAATATGTATTTGTATATGTATAGTAACACTAATCTTCATTTCTCAATTTCCCCCCTCCTTTCCTTTCAGATGAGCATAGTTTGTTTTCTCAGCCTGTGAGGGTCTTTCTCTTTGGAAATACGTTCATCTGTGCCAGTTATTAGAGAATGCCATAAGTGACAATATAGGATATAGGTGTTTTGCTTTCCGACCTACTTCATGTTTTGTGATTATCTCCAGGCTCATCTATGGTGCCTCAAAGAGCAGTGCTTCAATGTTTTCCATGGCTAATATTCCATGTGTACATGGACCACTTCTTCTTGGTGCATTCCTCTGTTGATGGACATTTTCGTTGCTTCCAAGTGTTGCCTATGGTAAATATTGCTGGAGTGCAGGATTGCCAGCCTGTGATTTTTGATTTTCCTTTTCTCAGGGGATAGACCCAGCAGTGGGTATGATTGATTGACTGGTATGGTAGCTCAACGTTTACCTTTTCAAGGCACCTCAATTGTGCTTTCATTAGTGGCTCTTACCACGTCCCCCTTAGAATCGAGGGTACGCATTTCTCCACAATCACGTCAGCATTTCTAGTTTGCAGCATTTTTGTTGATGGCCATTCTGACTGGTGTGAGCTGACAGGTTTTTGTAATTTGGGTTTACATGTCTGTAAAAATTCCTACAATTCATCATTTTTCCACGCCTTTTACTTTTCTGTTAAAAGAAAAAAGAAAGAAAGTGTGAGTGTAATATACCTCTTCAAATTTTCTTTTTGGAAGGTTGCACTCTAGAATTTTTTGGTCGATTTTCGACCTCAGTATTTTTTGGAGGGCCGGTGTCATTTACAGACCTGCAATTGGTGAATAATTAGTGACCTTTTGCAGTGGGTTCAAAGCTGCTGTTGTGGGAAACGGCCACAAGGATGCAGCATTTCTCGATTCCCAAATCTGGGTACTAGGGCAGCAGAGCCGTTCTGGAAGTTGTCTGCCTAGGTTTTCAATTTGGATGGAATGTGCCAGGAAAACCCCCCATAAGTTTATGTCTCATTACTCCTAGTTCGTTGTTTTAATTTTTTCAATTGGGGTAATGGTTAGAATGTTGCTTGTCCAAGGTGTACACACTCTGGTTCATCTACATATCATATATACCTATTTATGTAGAGATCCTCTTCCCGTGTAAATTATTACAGAGTGTTCCGTAATCCTTCCTTGCTATATGGTCGGTCTTTTTGATATATGTATATAATATGTATTTGTATACATATGGTAACGCTAATCTTCATGTATCCATTCCCCCCACCTTTCCTTTTAGATAAGCATAGTTTTTTTTTTTTTAATAAGTCTGTGATTGCCTTTCTCTGTGGAAATATGTTCATTTGTGTCAGTTATTAGATAACGCCTATAAGTGATATCATAGGTTATAGGACTTTTCCTTTCCGACTTACCTCATGTTCTGTGATTATCTCCAAGATCATCTATGGTGCCTCAAAGAGCAGTGTTTCATTGTTTTCCATGGCTAGTATTCATTGTGTACATGGACCACTTCTTCTTTATCCTTTCGTCTGTTGATGGACATTTTGGTTGCTTCACTGTCTTGTCTATTGTGAATAAGGCTGCAGTGCAGCTTTTGCAGCCCGGGTCTTCTTCATTCTGGTCTTCTCAGGTGAGAGGCCCTTTGGTGCGCCTGCTGGATTGAATGGTACCTCCATTTTTCTTTTCAACGCAGCTTCTTTCTGTTCTCATTATTAGCGTTTAACCCTTTTACATCTCACCAGCAGCTAGAGGGTACACAGTTCTCTTAAACCTCTTCAGCATTTATTGTTTGTAGACTTTTTGCCAATGGTCAGTCGACTGGTGTGAGTTGAAAACTTTTTGTAGATTAGATTGCATGAGTCTAATACTTCCTGAGGCTGAGCTTTTATCCATTTTCCTTTTTTTAAAAAGAGAGTGAGTAAAACTTACCTCTTCATACTATCTTCGTGAACATTTTGCCTGTTTTGAATTTTTTTATCCATTCCCTACCTCAGCACAATTTTGAGGGCAGGTGTCCTTTACAGCCCTGAGTCCTTGTGAATGGTAAGTGACCATTAGCTGGGGGTTAAAAGCTGCTCTTGCGGGAATCGGCCACAAGGCGGCAGCATTTCTCCTTTACCAAATCTGGTTACTAGGGCAACAGAGCCTTACTGGAAGTGGTGTTCTAGGTTGTAAATTAGAATGGAATGTGCGAGGAAAAAGCCCTTTAAGTTTATGTCTCCTTACTTCTTGTTGGTATTTTTAACTTAATTTTTATTTTTTCTCACAGCAAACTTGATTACAATGTTTTGTTTGTTCTAGGTGTGCAAGATGTGGTTCTTTCACACATATACATATATCTATTCTTCTTCGGATCCTTTTCCCATGTAGGTTATGACACAATGTTGAGTAGTCTTCTCTTGGTATTGCGTAGGTCTTTGGTGATTCTATATTTCACATGTGTTTGTATCTCTCTGTTAACCTCAATATGGTAATGTATCCAATCCTCACACCTGTCCATTTGGTGAACCATAAGTTTTTTAATGAATCTATGAAAGTGTTTCTCTGTGGAAATATCTTTGTTTGTATCATTTTTTAGGTAACACCTATATGTGATACGATAGGATATGTGTTTTTCGCTTTCTCACTTACTCCAAGTTGCGTGATTACTTCTAGACTCATCTGTGGTGCTGGAAATGGCATCGTTTCATTTTTTTCACTAGCTCATATTCCATCTGTACAGGTAGCAGTTCTTCTTTGTCCACCCATCTGTCGGTGGACTTTTTGGTTACTTCCATATCTTGGCTACTGTAATACTATGCAATGCAGATTTGCGTGCCTGTGTCCTTCCAATTCTGTCTTCTTAGTTTATAGGTCCAGGAATAGGTCTGCTGGAACATATGGTAGCTCAATGTTTACCTTTTAAAGGCACCTCTATTCTGTTCTCCTTAGTGGCTCTTTCCAGGTTATGTCCCACTTAAAGTGGAGGGTATGTATTTCTTCCCAGCTCCTTCAGGATTTATTCTTTGTAGTTTTTGCTGATGGTTATTCTGAGTGGTGTGAGCTGATACCTCTTTGTGGTTGAATTTGCATGTGTCTCATAATGCGTTGAAATTGATCTTTAAGACATGTCCTTTTTATTTTTCCAGCTGTGATTAGAGCTTATTTCTTCAAAGTGTTTTCTTAAAGTATGTGTCACCATTTGAAATATTTTGGCCATTATCTCCCTCAAGACATTTTGAGGGCAGGTTTCATTTACAGCCCTGCAGTACTTGTTCATATGAAGTGACCATTAGCTCAGGCTTTAAACCTGCTTTTGCAGGTAACGGCCAGAGAGCGGCAGCCTTTCTACGTTCCCCTTGCTGGTACTAGGGAAACAGACCTACCGGCCAGTGGTGTTCTTCGGTTATAAGTTAGAGTGCCATGTGCCCGGATAAACCCACAAATGTTGATGTCTCCTTGCTTTTGTTTGTTTTTAAATTTCATTTATAGTTATTATTAGAGTAATATTCCATTGTGTACGTGGACCACTTCTTCTTGGTGCATTCCTCGGTTGATGGACATTTTCATTGCTTCCAAGTGCTGGCTATGGTAAATCTTGCTGGCGTACAGGTTTGCCAGCCTGTGACTTTTTGATTCTCATTTTCTCAGGTGATAGGCCAAGCAGTGGTTGTGATTGATTGACTGGTAGCTCAATGTTTCCCTTTTCAAAGCACCTACACTGTGTTTTCATTAGTGGCTCTTTACATGCCCCCCCTTACAACCGAGGGTACGCATTTCTCCACACTCCCTTCACCGTTTATTTTTTGCAGCATTTTTCCTAATGGCCATTCTGACTGCTGTGAGCTGATAGGTTTTTGTAATATGGGTATGCCTGTCATTAAATTTTTTTAAAATTCATCATATTCCTACATCGTTCTCTTTTCTCTTAAAAGAAAAAACCGTGAGTACAATGTAGCTCTTGAAATTGTCTTCTTCGAAGGTTGCCCTCTTTTGAATTTTTTGGTCGATTTTTGACCCCAGAAATTTTCTGGAGGGCAGGTGTCATTTACAGAACTGCAAGTTGGTGAAAATTTAGTGACCTTTCGCAGTGGGTTCAAACCTGCTGTTGTGGGAAACGGCCACAAGGAGGTAGCATTTCTCCATTCCCCAATCTGGGTACTAGGGCAGCAGAGCCTTTCTGGAAGTCATTGTCCTAGGTTGTAAATTAGAATGGAATTTGCCAGGAGAAATCCCCATAAGTTTATGTCTCATTACTTCTTCTTGGTTTTTAAAAGTTTTTTAATCTGGGTAAAGTTTAGAATATTGTTTATCCTAGGTGTACACAATCTGGTTCATTTGTACATTATGTATGTCTATTAATGTACAGATCCTCTTCCCATGTAAAATATTACAGTGTTCCGTCGACCTCCCTTGCTATATGTTCGGTCTTTTTGATACATGTACAAAATATGTATTTGTATATGTATAGTACCACTAATCTTCATTTCTCAATTTCCCCCCTCCTTTCCTTTCAGATGAGCATAGTTTGTTTTCTCAGCCTGTGAGTGTCTTTCTCTTTGGAAATACGTTCATCTGTGCCAGTTATTAGATAATGCCATAAGTGATAATATAGGATATAGGTGTTTTGCTTTCCGACCTACTTCATGTTTTGTGATTATCTCCAGGCTCATCTATGGTGCCTCAAAGAGCAGTGCTTCAATGTTTTCCATGGCTAATATTCCATGTGTACATGGACCACTTCTTCTTGGTGCATTCCTCTGTTGATGGACATTTTCGTTGCTTCCAAGTGTTGCCTATGGTAAATATTGCTGGAGTGCAGGATTGCCAGCCTGTGATTTTTGATTTTCCTTTTCTCAGGGGATAGACCCAGCAGTGGGTATGATTGATTGACTGGTATGGTAGCTCAACGTTTACCTTTTCAAGGCACCTCAATTGTGCTTTCATTAGTGGCTCTTACCACGTCCCCCTTAGAATCGAGGGTACGCATTTCTCCACAATCACGTCAGCATTTCTAGTTTGCAGCATTTTTGTTGATGGCCATTCTGACTGGTGTGAGCTGACAGGTTTTTGTAATTTGGGTTTACATGTCTGTAAAAATTCCTACAATTCATCATTTTTCCACGCCTTTTACTTTTCTGTTAAAAGAAAAAAGAAAGAAAGTGTGAGTGTAATATACCTCTTCAAATTTTCTTTTTGGAAGGTTGCACTCTAGAATTTTTTGGTCGATTTTCGACCTCAGTATTTTTTGGAGGGCCGGTGTCATTTACAGACCTGCAATTGGTGAATAATTAGTGACCTTTTGCAGTGGGTTCAAAGCTGCTGTTGTGGGAAACGGCCACAAGGATGCAGCATTTCTCGATTCCCAAATCTGGGTACTAGGGCAGCAGAGCCGTTCTGGAAGTTGTCTGCCTAGGTTTTCAATTTGGATGGAATGTGCCAGGAAAACCCCCCATAAGTTTATGTCTCATTACTCCTAGTTCGTTGTTTTAATTTTTTCAATTGGGGTAATGGTTAGAATGTTGCTTGTCCAAGGTGTACACACTCTGGTTCATCTACATATCATATATACCTATTTATGTAGAGATCCTCTTCCCGTGTAAATTATTACAGAGTGTTCCGTAATCCTTCCTTGCTATATGGTCGGTCTTTTTGATATATGTATATAATATGTATTTGTATACATATGGTAACGCTAATCTTCATGTATCCATTCCCCCCACCTTTCCTTTTAGATAAGCATAGTTTTTTTTTTTAATAAGTCTGTGATTGCCTTTCTCTGTGGAAATATGTTCATTTGTGTCAGTTATTAGATAACGCCTATAAGTGATATCATAGGTTATAGGACTTTTCCTTTCCGACTTACCTCATGTTCTGTGATTATCTCCAAGATCATCTATGGTGCCTCAAAGAGCAGTGTTTCATTGTTTTCCATGGCTAGTATTCATTGTGTACATGGACCACTTCTTCTTTATCCTTTCGTCTGTTGATGGACATTTTGGTTGCTTCACTGTCTTGTCTATTGTGAATAAGGCTGCAGTGCAGCTTTTGCAGCCCGGGTCTTCTTCATTCTGGTCTTCTCAGGTGAGAGGCCCTTTGGTGCGCCTGCTGGATTGAATGGTACCTCCATTTTTCTTTTCAACGCAGCTTCTTTCTGTTCTCATTATTAGCGTTTAACCCTTTTACATCTCACCAGCAGCTAGAGGGTACACAGTTCTCTTAAACCTCTTCAGCATTTATTGTTTGTAGACTTTTTGCCAATGGTCAGTCGACTGGTGTGAGTTGAAAACTTTTTGTAGATTAGATTGCATGAGTCTAATACTTCCTGAGGCTGAGCTTTTATCCATTTTCCTTTTTTTAAAAAGAGAGTGAGTAAAACTTACCTCTTCATACTATCTTCGTGAACATTTTGCCTGTTTTGAATTTTTTTATCCATTCCCTACCTCAGCACAATTTTGAGGGCAGGTGTCCTTTACAGCCCTGAGTCCTTGTGAATGGTAAGTGACCATTAGCTGGGGGTTAAAAGCTGCTCTTGCGGGAATCGGCCACAAGGCGGCAGCATTTCTCCTTTACCAAATCTGGTTACTAGGGCAACAGAGCCTTACTGGAAGTGGTGTTCTAGGTTGTAAATTAGAATGGAATGTGCGAGGAAAAAGCCCTTTAAGTTTATGTCTCCTTACTTCTTGTTGGTATTTTTAACTTAATTTTTATTTTTTCTCACAGCAAACTTGATTACAATGTTTTGTTTGTTCTAGGTGTGCAAGATGTGGTTCTTTCACACATATACATATATCTATTCTTCTTCGGATCCTTTTCCCATGTAGGTTATGACACAATGTTGAGTAGTCTTCTCTTGGTATTGCGTAGGTCTTTGGTGATTCTATATTTCACATGTGTTTGTATCTCTCTGTTAACCTCAATATGGTAATGTATCCAATCCTCACACCTGTCCATTTGGTGAACCATAAGTTTTTTAATGAATCTATGAAAGTGTTTCTCTGTGGAAATATCTTTGTTTGTATCATTTTTTAGGTAACACCTATATGTGATACGATAGGATATGTGTTTTTCGCTTTCTCACTTACTCCAAGTTGCGTGATTACTTCTAGACTCATCTGTGGTGCTGGAAATGGCATCGTTTCATTTTTTTCACTAGCTCATATTCCATCTGTACAGGTAGCAGTTCTTCTTTGTCCACCCATCTGTCGGTGGACTTTTTGGTTACTTCCATATCTTGGCTACTGTAATACTATGCAATGCAGATTTGCGTGCCTGTGTCCTTCCAATTCTGTCTTCTTAGTTTATAGGTCCAGGAATAGGTCTGCTGGAACATATGGTAGCTCAATGTTTACCTTTTAAAGGCACCTCTATTCTGTTCTCCTTAGTGGCTCTTTCCAGGTTACGTCCCACTTAAAGTGGAGGGTATGTATTTCTTCCCAGCTCCTTCAGGATTTATTCTTTGTAGTTTTTGCTGATGGTTATTCTGAGTGGTGTGAGCTGATACCTCTTTGTGGTTGAATTTGCATGTGTCTCATAATGCGTTGAAATTGATCTTTAAGACATGTCCTTTTTATTTTTCCAGCTGTGATTAGAGCTTATTTCTTCAAAGTGTTTTCTTAAAGTATGTGTCACCATTTGAAATATTTTGGCCATTATCTCCCTCAAGACATTTTGAGGGCAGGTTTCATTTACAGCCCTGCAGTACTTGTTCATATGAAGTGACCATTAGCTCAGGCTTTAAACCTGCTTTTGCAGGTAACGGCCAGAGAGCGGCAGCCTTTCTACGTTCCCCTTGCTGGTACTAGGGAAACAGACCTACCGGCCAGTGGTGTTCTTCGGTTATAAGTTAGAGTGCCATGTGCCCGGATAAACCCACAAATGTTGATGTCTCCTTGCTTTTGTTTGTTTTTAAATTTCATTTATATTTATTATTAGAGTAATATTCCATTGTGTACGTGGACCACTTCTTCTTGGTGCATTCCTCGGTTGATGGACATTTTCATTGCTTCCAAGTGCTGGCTATGGTAAATCTTGCTGGCGTACAGGTTTGCCAGCCTGTGACTTTTTGATTCTCATTTTCTCAGGTGATAGGCCAAGCAGTGGTTGTGATTGATTGACTGGTAGCTCAATGTTTCCCTTTTCAAAGCACCTACACTGTGTTTTCATTAGTGGCTCTTTACATGCCCCCCCTTACAACCGAGGGTACGCATTTCTCCACACTCCCTTCACCGTTTATTTTTTGCAGCATTTTTCCTAATGGCCATTCTGACTGCTGTGAGCTGATAGGTTTTTGTAATATGGGTATGCCTGTCATTAAATTTTTTTAAAATTCATCATATTCCTACATCGTTCTCTTTTCTCTTAAAAGAAAAAACCGTGAGTACAATGTAGCTCTTGAAATTGTCTTCTTCGAAGGTTGCCCTCTTTTGAATTTTTTGGTCGATTTTTGACCCCAGAAATTTTCTGGAGGGCAGGTGTCATTTACAGAACTGCAAGTTGGTGAAAATTTAGTGACCTTTCGCAGTGGGTTCAAACCTGCTGTTGTGGGAAACGGCCACAAGGAGGTAGCATTTCTCCATTCCCCAATCTGGGTACTAGGGCAGCAGAGCCTTTCTGGAAGTCATTGTCCTAGGTTGTAAATTAGAATGGAATTTGCCAGGAGAAATCCCCATAAGTTTATGTCTCATTACTTCTTCTTGGTTTTTAAAAGTTTTTTAATCTGGGTAAAGTTTAGAATATTGTTTATCCTAGGTGTACACAATCTGGTTCATTTGTACATTATGTATGTCTATTAATGTACAGATCCTCTTCCCATGTAAAATATTACAGTGTTCCGTCGACCTCCCTTGCTATATGTTCGGTCTTTTTGATACATGTACAAAATATGTATTTGTATATGTATAGTACCACTAATCTTCATTTCTCAATTTCCCCCCTCCTTTCCTTTCAGATGAGCATAGTTTGTTTTCTCAGCCTGTGAGTGTCTTTCTCTTTGGAAATACGTTCATCTGTGCCAGTTATTAGATAATGCCATAAGTGATAATATAGGATATAGGTGTTTTGCTTTCCGACCTACTTCATGTTTTGTGATTATCTCCAGGCTCATCTATGGTGCCTCAAAGAGCAGTGCTTCAATGTTTTCCATGGCTAATATTCCATGTGTACATGGACCACTTCTTCTTGGTGCATTCCTCTGTTGATGGACATTTTCGTTGCTTCCAAGTGTTGCCTATGGTAAATATTGCTGGAGTGCAGGATTGCCAGCCTGTGATTTTTGATTTTCCTTTTCTCAGGGGATAGACCCAGCAGTGGGTATGATTGATTGACTGGTATGGTAGCTCAACGTTTACCTTTTCAAGGCACCTCAATTGTGCTTTCATTAGTGGCTCTTACCACGTCCCCCTTAGAATCGAGGGTACGCATTTCTCCACAATCACGTCAGCATTTCTAGTTTGCAGCATTTTTGTTGATGGCCATTCTGACTGGTGTGAGCTGACAGGTTTTTGTAATTTGGGTTTACATGTCTGTAAAAATTCCTACAATTCATCATTTTTCCACGCCTTTTACTTTTCTGTTAAAAGAAAAAAGAAAGAAAGTGTGAGTGTAATATACCTCTTCAAATTTTCTTTTTGGAAGGTTGCACTCTAGAATTTTTTGGTCGATTTTCGACCTCAGTATTTTTTGGAGGGCCGGTGTCATTTACAGACCTGCAATTGGTGAATAATTAGTGACCTTTTGCAGTGGGTTCAAAGCTGCTGTTGTGGGAAACGGCCACAAGGATGCAGCATTTCTCGATTCCCAAATCTGGGTACTAGGGCAGCAGAGCCGTTCTGGAAGTTGTCTGCCTAGGTTTTCAATTTGGATGGAATGTGCCAGGAAAACCCCCCATAAGTTTATGTCTCATTACTCCTAGTTCGTTGTTTTAATTTTTTCAATTCGGGTAATGGTTAGAATGTTGCTTGTCCAAGGTGTACACACTCTGGTTCATCTACATATCATATATACCTATTTATGTAGAGATCCTCTTCCCGTGTAAATTATTACAGAGTGTTCCGTAATCCTTCCTTGCTATATGGTCGGTCTTTTTGATATATGTATATAATATGTATTTGTATACATATGGTAACGCTAATCTTCATGTATCCATTCCCCCCACCTTTCCTTTTAGATAAGCATAGTTTTTTTTTTAATAAGTCTGTGATTGCCTTTCTCTGTGGAAATATGTTCATTTGTGTCAGTTATTAGATAACGCCTATAAGTGATATCATAGGTTATAGGACTTTTCCTTTCCGACTTACCTCATGTTCTGTGATTATCTCCAAGATCATCTATGGTGCCTCAAAGAGCAGTGTTTCATTGTTTTCCATGGCTAGTATTCATTGTGTACATGGACCACTTCTTCTTTATCCTTTCGTCTGTTGATGGACATTTTGGTTGCTTCACTGTCTTGTCTATTGTGAATAAGGCTGCAGTGCAGCTTTTGCAGCCCGGGTCTTCTTCATTCTGGTCTTCTCAGGTGAGAGGCCCTTTGGTGCGCCTGCTGGATTGAATGGTACCTCCATTTTTCTTTTCAACGCAGCTTCTTTCTGTTCTCATTATTAGCGTTTAACCCTTTTACATCTCACCAGCAGCTAGAGGGTACACAGTTCTCTTAAACCTCTTCAGCATTTATTGTTTGTAGACTTTTTGCCAATGGTCAGTCGACTGGTGTGAGTTGAAAACTTTTTGTAGATTAGATTGCATGAGTCTAATACTTCCTGAGGCTGAGCTTTTATCCATTTTCCTTTTTTTAAAAAGAGAGTGAGTAAAACTTACCTCTTCATACTATCTTCGTGAACATTTTGCCTGTTTTGAATTTTTTTATCCATTCCCTACCTCAGCACAATTTTGAGGGCAGGTGTCCTTTACAGCCCTGAGTCCTTGTGAATGGTAAGTGACCATTAGCTGGGGGTTAAAAGCTGCTCTTGCGGGAATCGGCCACAAGGCGGCAGCATTTCTCCTTTACCAAATCTGGTTACTAGGGCAACAGAGCCTTACTGGAAGTGGTGTTCTAGGTTGTAAATTAGAATGGAATGTGCGAGGAAAAAGCCCTTTAAGTTTATGTCTCCTTACTTCTTGTTGGTATTTTTAACTTAATTTTTATTTTTTCTCACAGCAAACTTGATTACAATGTTTTGTTTGTTCTAGGTGTGCAAGATGTGGTTCTTTCACACATATACATATATCTATTCTTCTTCGGATCCTTTTCCCATGTAGGTTATGACACAATGTTGAGTAGTCTTCTCTTGGTATTGCGTAGGTCTTTGGTGATTCTATATTTCACATGTGTTTGTATCTCTCTGTTAACCTCAATATGGTAATGTATCCAATCCTCACACCTGTCCATTTGGTGAACCATAAGTTTTTTAATGAATCTATGAAAGTGTTTCTCTGTGGAAATATCTTTGTTTGTATCATTTTTTAGGTAACACCTATATGTGATACGATAGGATATGTGTTTTTCGCTTTCTCACTTACTCCAAGTTGCGTGATTACTTCTAGACTCATCTGTGGTGCTGGAAATGGCATCGTTTCATTTTTTTCACTAGCTCATATTCCATCTGTACAGGTAGCAGTTCTTCTTTGTCCACCCATCTGTCGGTGGACTTTTTGGTTACTTCCATATCTTGGCTACTGTAATACTATGCAATGCAGATTTGCGTGCCTGTGTCCTTCCAATTCTGTCTTCTTAGTTTATAGGTCCAGGAATAGGTCTGCTGGAACATATGGTAGCTCAATGTTTACCTTTTAAAGGCACCTCTATTCTGTTCTCCTTAGTGGCTCTTTCCAGGTTACGTCCCACTTAAAGTGGAGGGTATGTATTTCTTCCCAGCTCCTTCAGGATTTATTCTTTGTAGTTTTTGCTGATGGTTATTCTGAGTGGTGTGAGCTGATACCTCTTTGTGGTTGAATTTGCATGTGTCTCATAATGCGTTGAAATTGATCTTTAAGACATGTCCTTTTTATTTTTCCAGCTGTGATTAGAGCTTATTTCTTCAAAGTGTTTTCTTAAAGTATGTGTCACCATTTGAAATATTTTGGCCATTATCTCCCTCAAGACATTTTGAGGGCAGGTTTCATTTACAGCCCTGCAGTACTTGTTCATATGAAGTGACCATTAGCTCAGGCTTTAAACCTGCTTTTGCAGGTAACGGCCAGAGAGCGGCAGCCTTTCTACGTTCCCCTTGCTGGTACTAGGGAAACAGACCTACCGGCCAGTGGTGTTCTTCGGTTATAAGTTAGAGTGCCATGTGCCCGGATAAACCCACAAATGTTGATGTCTCCTTGCTTTTGTTTGTTTTTAAATTTCATTTATATTTATTATTAGAGTAATATTCCATTGTGTACGTGGACCACTTCTTCTTGGTGCATTCCTCGGTTGATGGACATTTTCATTGCTTCCAAGTGCTGGCTATGGTAAATCTTGCTGGCGTACAGGTTTGCCAGCCTGTGACTTTTTGATTCTCATTTTCTCAGGTGATAGGCCAAGCAGTGGTTGTGATTGATTGACTGGTAGCTCAATGTTTCCCTTTTCAAAGCACCTACACTGTGTTTTCATTAGTGGCTCTTTACATGCCCCCCCTTACAACCGAGGGTACGCATTTCTCCACACTCCCTTCACCGTTTATTTTTTGCAGCATTTTTCCTAATGGCCATTCTGACTGCTGTGAGCTGATAGGTTTTTGTAATATGGGTATGCCTGTCATTAAATTTTTTTAAAATTCATCATATTCCTACATCGTTCTCTTTTCTCTTAAAAGAAAAAACCGTGAGTACAATGTAGCTCTTGAAATTGTCTTCTTCGAAGGTTGCCCTCTTTTGAATTTTTTGGTCGATTTTTGACCCCAGAAATTTTCTGGAGGGCAGGTGTCATTTACAGAACTGCAAGTTGGTGAAAATTTAGTGACCTTTCGCAGTGGGTTCAAACCTGCTGTTGTGGGAAACGGCCACAAGGAGGTAGCATTTCTCCATTCCCCAATCTGGGTACTAGGGCAGCAGAGCCTTTCTGGAAGTCATTGTCCTAGGTTGTAAATTAGAATGGAATTTGCCAGGAGAAATCCCCATAAGTTTATGTCTCATTACTTCTTCTTGGTTTTTAAAAGTTTTTTAATCTGGGTAAAGTTTAGAATATTGTTTATCCTAGGTGTACACAATCTGGTTCATTTGTACATTATGTATGTCTATTAATGTACAGATCCTCTTCCCATGTAAAATATTACAGTGTTCCGTCGACCTCCCTTGCTATATGTTCGGTCTTTTTGATACATGTACAAAATATGTATTTGTATATGTATAGTACCACTAATCTTCATTTCTCAATTTCCCCCCTCCTTTCCTTTCAGATGAGCATAGTTTGTTTTCTCAGCCTGTGAGTGTCTTTCTCTTTGGAAATACGTTCATCTGTGCCAGTTATTAGATAATGCCATAAGTGATAATATAGGATATAGGTGTTTTGCTTTCCGACCTACTTCATGTTTTGTGATTATCTCCAGGCTCATCTATGGTGCCTCAAAGAGCAGTGCTTCAATGTTTTCCATGGCTAATATTCCATGTGTACATGGACCACTTCTTCTTGGTGCATTCCTCTGTTGATGGACATTTTCGTTGCTTCCAAGTGTTGCCTATGGTAAATATTGCTGGAGTGCAGGATTGCCAGCCTGTGATTTTTGATTTTCCTTTTCTCAGGGGATAGACCCAGCAGTGGGTATGATTGATTGACTGGTATGGTAGCTCAACGTTTACCTTTTCAAGGCACCTCAATTGTGCTTTCATTAGTGGCTCTTACCACGTCCCCCTTAGAATCGAGGGTACGCATTTCTCCACAATCACGTCAGCATTTCTAGTTTGCAGCATTTTTGTTGATGGCCATTCTGACTGGTGTGAGCTGACAGGTTTTTGTAATTTGGGTTTACATGTCTGTAAAAATTCCTACAATTCATCATTTTTCCACGCCTTTTACTTTTCTGTTAAAAGAAAAAAGAAAGAAAGTGTGAGTGTAATATACCTCTTCAAATTTTCTTTTTGGAAGGTTGCACTCTAGAATTTTTTGGTCGATTTTCGACCTCAGTATTTTTTGGAGGGCCGGTGTCATTTACAGACCTGCAATTGGTGAATAATTAGTGACCTTTTGCAGTGGGTTCAAAGCTGCTGTTGTGGGAAACGGCCACAAGGATGCAGCATTTCTCGATTCCCAAATCTGGGTACTAGGGCAGCAGAGCCGTTCTGGAAGTTGTCTGCCTAGGTTTTCAATTTGGATGGAATGTGCCAGGAAAACCCCCCATAAGTTTATGTCTCATTACTCCTAGTTCGTTGTTTTAATTTTTTCAATTCGGGTAATGGTTAGAATGTTGCTTGTCCAAGGTGTACACACTCTGGTTCATCTACATATCATATATACCTATTTATGTAGAGATCCTCTTCCCGTGTAAATTATTACAGAGTGTTCCGTAATCCTTCCTTGCTATATGGTCGGTCTTTTTGATATATGTATATAATATGTATTTGTATACATATGGTAACGCTAATCTTCATGTATCCATTCCCCCCACCTTTCCTTTTAGATAAGCATAGTTTTTTTTAATAAGTCTGTGATTGCCTTTCTCTGTGGAAATATGTTCATTTGTGTCAGTTATTAGATAACGCCTATAAGTGATATCATAGGTTATAGGACTTTTCCTTTCCGACTTACCTCATGTTCTGTGATTATCTCCAAGATCATCTATGGTGCCTCAAAGAGCAGTGTTTCATTGTTTTCCATGGCTAGTATTCATTGTGTACATGGACCACTTCTTCTTTATCCTTTCGTCTGTTGATGGACATTTTGGTTGCTTCACTGTCTTGTCTATTGTGAATAAGGCTGCAGTGCAGCTTTTGCAGCCCGGGTCTTCTTCATTCTGGTCTTCTCAGGTGAGAGGCCCTTTGGTGCGCCTGCTGGATTGAATGGTACCTCCATTTTTCTTTTCAACGCAGCTTCTTTCTGTTCTCATTATTAGCGTTTAACCCTTTTACATCTCACCAGCAGCTAGAGGGTACACAGTTCTCTTAAACCTCTTCAGCATTTATTGTTTGTAGACTTTTTGCCAATGGTCAGTCGACTGGTGTGAGTTGAAAACTTTTTGTAGATTAGATTGCATGAGTCTAATACTTCCTGAGGCTGAGCTTTTATCCATTTTCCTTTTTTTTTAAAAGAGAGTGAGTAAAACTTACCTCTTCATACTATCTTCGTGAACATTTTGCCTGTTTTGAATTTTTTTATCCATTCCCTACCTCAGCACAATTTTGAGGGCAGGTGTCCTTTACAGCCCTGAGTCCTTGTGAATGGTAAGTGACCATTAGCTGGGGGTTAAAAGCTGCTCTTGCGGGAATCGGCCACAAGGCGGCAGCATTTCTCCTTTACCAAATCTGGTTACTAGGGCAACAGAGCCTTACTGGAAGTGGTGTTCTAGGTTGTAAATTAGATTGGAATGTGCGAGGAAAAAGCCCTTTAAGTTTATGTCTCCTTACTTCTTGTTGGTATTTTTAACTTAATTTTTATTTTTTCTCACAGCAAACTTGATTACAATGTTTTGTTTGTTCTAGGTGTGCAAGATGTGGTTCTTTCACACATATACATATATCTATTCTTCTTCGGATCCTTTTCCCATGTAGGTTATGACACAATGTTGAGTAGTCTTCTCTTGGTATTGCGTAGGTCTTTGGTGATTCTATATTTCACATGTGTTTGTATCTCTCTGTTAACCTCAATATGGTAATGTATCCAATCCTCACACCTGTCCATTTGGTGAACCATAAGTTTTTTAATGAATCTATGAAAGTGTTTCTCTGTGGAAATATCTTTGTTTGTATCATTTTTTAGGTAACACCTATATGTGATACGATAGGATATGTGTTTTTCGCTTTCTCACTTACTCCAAGTTGCGTGATTACTTCTAGACTCATCTGTGGTGCTGGAAATGGCATCGTTTCATTTTTTTCACTAGCTCATATTCCATCTGTACAGGTAGCAGTTCTTCTTTGTCCACCCATCTGTCGGTGGACTTTTTGGTTACTTCCATATCTTGGCTACTGTAATACTATGCAATGCAGATTTGCGTGCCTGTGTCCTTCCAATTCTGTCTTCTTAGTTTATAGGTCCAGGAATAGGTCTGCTGGAACATATGGTAGCTCAATGTTTACCTTTTAAAGGCACCTCTATTCTGTTCTCCTTAGTGGCTCTTTCCAGGTTACGTCCCACTTAAAGTGGAGGGTATGTATTTCTTCCCAGCTCCTTCAGGATTTATTCTTTGTAGTTTTTGCTGATGGTTATTCTGAGTGGTGTGAGCTGATACCTCTTTGTGGTTGAATTTGCATGTGTCTCATAATGCGTTGAAATTGATCTTTAAGACATGTCCTTTTTATTTTTCCAGCTGTGATTAGAGCTTATTTCTTCAAAGTGTTTTCTTAAAGTATGTGTCACCATTTGAAATATTTTGGCCATTATCTCCCTCAAGACATTTTGAGGGCAGGTTTCATTTACAGCCCTGCAGTACTTGTTCATATGAAGTGACCATTAGCTCAGGCTTTAAACCTGCTTTTGCAGGTAACGGCCAGAGAGCGGCAGCCTTTCTACGTTCCCCTTGCTGGTACTAGGGAAACAGACCTACCGGCCAGTGGTGTTCTTCGGTTATAAGTTAGAGTGCCATGTGCCCGGATAAACCCACAAATGTTGATGTCTCCTTGCTTTTGTTTGTTTTTAAATTTCATTTATATTTATTATTAGAGTAATATTCCATTGTGTACGTGGACCACTTCTTCTTGGTGCATTCCTCGGTTGATGGACATTTTCATTGCTTCCAAGTGCTGGCTATGGTAAATCTTGCTGGCGTACAGGTTTGCCAGCCTGTGACTTTTTGATTCTCATTTTCTCAGGTGATAGGCCAAGCAGTGGTTGTGATTGATTGACTGGTAGCTCAATGTTTCCCTTTTCAAAGCACCTACACTGTGTTTTCATTAGTGGCTCTTTACATGCCCCCCCTTACAACCGAGGGTACGCATTTCTCCACACTCCCTTCACCGTTTATTTTTTGCAGCATTTTTCCTAATGGCCATTCTGACTGCTGTGAGCTGATAGGTTTTTGTAATATGGGTATGCCTGTCATTAAATTTTTTAAAATTCATCATATTCCTACATCGTTCTCTTTTCTCTTAAAAGAAAAAACCGTGAGTACAATGTAGCTCTTGAAATTGTCTTCTTCGAAGGTTGCCCTCTTTTGAATTTTTTGGTCGATTTTTGACCCCAGAAATTTTCTGGAGGGCAGGTGTCATTTACAGAACTGCAAGTTGGTGAAAATTTAGTGACCTTTCGCAGTGGGTTCAAACCTGCTGTTGTGGGAAACGGCCACAAGGAGGTAGCATTTCTCCATTCCCCAATCTGGGTACTAGGGCAGCAGAGCCTTTCTGGAAGTCATTGTCCTAGGTTGTAAATTAGAATGGAATTTGCCAGGAGAAATCCCCATAAGTTTATGTCTCATTACTTCTTCTTGGTTTTTAAAAGTTTTTTAATCTGGGTAAAGTTTAGAATATTGTTTATCCTAGGTGTACACAATCTGGTTCATTTGTACATTATGTATGTCTATTAATGTACAGATCCTCTTCCCATGTAAAATATTACAGTGTTCCGTCAACCTCCCTTGCTATATGTTCGGTCTTTTTGATACATGTACAAAATATGTATTTGTATATGTATAGTAACACTAATCTTCATTTCTCAATTTCCCCCCTCCTTTCCTTTCAGATGAGCATAGTTTGTTTTCTCAGCCTGTGAGGGTCTTTCTCTTTGGAAATACGTTCATCTGTGCCAGTTATTAGATAATGCCATAAGTGATAATATAGGATATAGGTGTTTTGCTTTCCGACCTACTTCATGTTTTGTGATTATCTCCAGGCTCATCTATGGTGCCTCAAAGAGCAGTGCTTCAATGTTTTCCATGGCTAATATTCCATGTGTACATGGACCACTTCTTCTTGGTGCATTCCTCTGTTGATGGACATTTTCGTTGCTTCCAAGTGTTGCCTATGGTAAATATTGCTGGAGTGCAGGATTGCCAGCCTGTGATTTTTGATTTTCCTTTTCTCAGGGGATAGACCCAGCAGTGGGTATGATTGATTGACTGGTATGGTAGCTCAACGTTTACCTTTTCAAGGCACCTCAATTGTGCTTTCATTAGTGGCTCTTACCACGTCCCCCTTAGAATCGAGGGTACGCATTTCTCCACAATCACGTCAGCATTTCTAGTTTGCAGCATTTTTGTTGATGGCCATTCTGACTGGTGTGAGCTGACAGGTTTTTGTAATTTGGGTTTACATGTCTGTAAAAATTCCTACAATTCATCATTTTTCCACGCCTTTTACTTTTCTGTTAAAAGAAAAAAGAAAGAAAGTGTGAGTGTAATATACCTCTTCAAATTTTCTTTTTGGAAGGTTGCACTCTAGAATTTTTTGGTCGATTTTCGACCTCAGTATTTTTTGGAGGGCCGGTGTCATTTACAGACCTGCAATTGGTGAATAATTAGTGACCTTTTGCAGTGGGTTCAAAGCTGCTGTTGTGGGAAACGGCCACAAGGATGCAGCATTTCTCGATTCCCAAATCTGGGTACTAGGGCAGCAGAGCCGTTCTGGAAGTTGTCTGCCTAGGTTTTCAATTTGGATGGAATGTGCCAGGAAAACCCCCCATAAGTTTATGTCTCATTACTCCTAGTTCGTTGTTTTAATTTTTTCAATTGGGGTAATGGTTAGAATGTTGCTTGTCCAAGGTGTACACACTCTGGTTCATCTACATATCATATATACCTATTTATGTAGAGATCCTCTTCCCGTGTAAATTATTACAGAGTGTTCCGTAATCCTTCCTTGCTATATGGTCGGTCTTTTTGATATATGTATATAATATGTATTTGTATACATATGGTAACGCTAATCTTCATGTATCCATTCCCCCCACCTTTCCTTTTAGATAAGCATAGTTTTTTTTTTTTTAATAAGTCTGTGATTGCCTTTCTCTGTGGAAATATGTTCATTTGTGTCAGTTATTAGATAACGCCTATAAGTGATATCATAGGTTATAGGACTTTTCCTTTCCGACTTACCTCATGTTCTGTGATTATCTCCAAGATCATCTATGGTGCCTCAAAGAGCAGTGTTTCATTGTTTTCCATGGCTAGTATTCATTGTGTACATGGACCACTTCTTCTTTATCCTTTCGTCTGTTGATGGACATTTTGGTTGCTTCACTGTCTTGTCTATTGTGAATAAGGCTGCAGTGCAGCTTTTGCAGCCCGGGTCTTCTTCATTCTGGTCTTCTCAGGTGAGAGGCCCTTTGGTGCGCCTGCTGGATTGAATGGTACCTCAATTTTTCTTTTCAACGCAGCTTCTTTCTGTTCTCATTATTAGCGTTTAACCCTTTTACATCTCACCAGCAGCTAGAGGGTACACAGTTCTCTTAAACCTCTTCAGCATTTATTGTTTGTAGACTTTTTGCCAATGGTCAGTCGACTGGTGTGAGTTGAAAACTTTTTGTAGATTAGATTGCATGAGTCTAATACTTCCTGAGGCTGAGCTTTTATCCATTTTCCTTTTTTTAAAAAGAGAGTGAGTAAAACTTACCTCTTCATACTATCTTCGTGAACATTTTGCCTGTTTTGAATTTTTTTATCCATTCCCTACCTCAGCACAATTTTGAGGGCAGGTGTCCTTTACAGCCCTGAGTCCTTGTGAATGGTAAGTGACCATTAGCTGGGGGTTAAAAGCTGCTCTTGCGGGAATCGGCCACAAGGCGGCAGCATTTCTCCTTTACCAAATCTGGTTACTAGGGCAACAGAGCCTTACTGGAAGTGGTGTTCTAGGTTGTAAATTAGAATGGAATGTGCGAGGAAAAAGCCCTTTAAGTTTATGTCTCCTTACTTCTTGTTGGTATTTTTAACTTAATTTTTATTTTTTCTCACAGCAAACTTGATTACAATGTTTTGTTTGTTCTAGGTGTGCAAGATGTGGTTCTTTCACACATATACATATATCTATTCTTCTTCGGATCCTTTTCCCATGTAGGTTATGACACAATGTTGAGTAGTCTTCTCTTGGTATTGCGTAGGTCTTTGGTGATTCTATATTTCACATGTGTTTGTATCTCTCTGTTAACCTCAATATGGTAATGTATCCAATCCTCACACCTGTCCATTTGGTGAACCATAAGTTTTTTAATGAATCTATGAAAGTGTTTCTCTGTGGAAATATCTTTGTTTGTATCATTTTTTAGGTAACACCTATATGTGATACGATAGGATATGTGTTTTTCGCTTTCTCACTTACTCCAAGTTGCGTGATTACTTCTAGACTCATCTGTGGTGCTGGAAATGGCATCGTTTCATTTTTTTCACTAGCTCATATTCCATCTGTACAGGTAGCAGTTCTTCTTTGTCCACCCATCTGTCGGTGGACTTTTTGGTTACTTCCATATCTTGGCTACTGTAATACTATGCAATGCAGATTTGCGTGCCTGTGTCCTTCCAATTCTGTCTTCTTAGTTTATAGGTCCAGGAATAGGTCTGCTGGAACATATGGTAGCTCAATGTTTACCTTTTACAGGCACCTCTATTCTGTTCTCCTTAGTGGCTCTTTCCAGGTTACGTCCCACTTAAAGTGGAGGGTATGTATTTCTTCCCAGCTCCTTCAGGATTTATTCTTTGTAGTTTTTGCTGATGGTTATTCTGAGTGGTGTGAGCTGATACCTCTTTGTGGTTGAATTTGCATGTGTCTCATAATGCGTTGAAATTGATCTTTAAGACATGTCCTTTTTATTTTTCCAGCTGTGATTAGAGCTTATTTCTTCAAAGTGTTTTCTTAAAGTATGTGTCACCATTTGAAATATTTTGGCCATTATCTCCCTCAAGACATTTTGAGGGCAGGTTTCATTTACAGCCCTGCAGTACTTGTTCATATGAAGTGACCATTAGCTCAGGCTTTAAACCTGCTTTTGCAGGTAACGGCCAGAGAGCGGCAGCCTTTCTACGTTCCCCTTGCTGGTACTAGGGAAACAGACCTACCGGCCAGTGGTGTTCTTCGGTTATAAGTTAGAGTGCCATGTGCCCGGATAAACCCACAAATGTTGATGTCTCCTTGCTTTTGTTTGTTTTTAAATTTCATTTATATTTATTATTAGAGTAATATTCCATTGTGTACGTGGACCACTTCTTCTTGGTGCATTCCTCGGTTGATGGACATTTTCATTGCTTCCAAGTGCTGGCTATGGTAAATCTTGCTGGTGTACAGGTTTGCCAGCCTGTGACTTTTTGATTCTCATTTTCTCAGGTGATAGGCCAAGCAGTGGTTGTGATTGATTGACTGGTAGCTCAATGTTTCCCTTTTCAAAGCACCTACACTGTGTTTTCATTAGTGGCTCTTTACATGCCCCCCCTTACAACCGAGGGTACGCATTTCTCCACACTCCCTTCACCGTTTATTTTTTGCAGCATTTTTCCTAATGGCCATTCTGACTGCTGTGAGCTGATAGGTTTTTGTAATATGGGTATGCCTGTCATTAAATTTTTTAAAATTCATCATATTCCTACATCGTTCTCTTTTCTCTTAAAAGAAAAAACCGTGAGTACAATGTAGCTCTTGAAATTGTCTTCTTCGAAGGTTGCCCTCTTTTGAATTTTTTGGTCGATTTTTGACCCCAGAAATTTTCTGGAGGGCAGGTGTCATTTACAGAACTGCAAGTTGGTGAAAATTTAGTGACCTTTCGCAGTGGGTTCAAACCTGCTGTTGTGGGAAACGGCCACAAGGAGGTAGCATTTCTCCATTCCCCAATCTGGGTACTAGGGCAGCAGAGCCTTTCTGGAAGTCATTGTCCTAGGTTGTAAATTAGAATGGAATTTGCCAGGAGAAATCCCCATAAGTTTATGTCTCATTACTTCTTCTTGGTTTTTAAAAGTTTTTTAATCTGGGTAAAGTTTAGAATATTGTTTATCCTAGGTGTACACAATCTGGTTCATTTGTACATTATGTATGTCTATTAATGTACAGATCCTCTTCCCATGTAAAATATTACAGTGTTCCGTCGACCTCCCTTGCTATATGTTCGGACTTTTTGATACATGTACAAAATATGTATTTGTATATGTATAGTACCACTAATCTTCATTTCTCAATTTCCCCCCTCCTTTCCTTTCAGATGAGCATAGTTTGTTTTCTCAGCCTGTGAGTGTCTTTCTCTTTGGAAATACGTTCATCTGTGCCAGTTATTAGATAATGCCATAAGTGATAATATAGGATATAGGTGTTTTGCTTTCCGACCTACTTCATGTTTTGTGATTATCTCCAGGCTCATCTATGGTGCCTCAAAGAGCAGTGCTTCAATGTTTTCCATGGCTAATATTCCATGTGTACATGGACCACTTCTTCTTGGTGCATTCCTCTGTTGATGGACATTTTCGTTGCTTCCAAGTGTTGCCTATGGTAAATATTGCTGGAGTGCAGGATTGCCAGCCTGTGATTTTTGATTTTCCTTTTCTCAGGGGATAGACCCAGCAGTGGGTATGATTGATTGACTGGTATGGTAGCTCAACGTTTACCTTTTCAAGGCACCTCAATTGTGCTTTCATTAGTGGCTCTTACCACGTCCCCCTTAGAATCGAGGGTACGCATTTCTCCACAATCACGTCAGCATTTCTAGTTTGCAGCATTTTTGTTGATGGCCATTCTGACTGGTGTGAGCTGACAGGTTTTTGTAATTTGGGTTTACATGTCTGTAAAAATTCCTACAATTCATCATTTTTCCACGCCTTTTACTTTTCTGTTAAAAGAAAAAAGAAAGAAAGTGTGAGTGTAATATACCTCTTCAAATTTTCTTTTTGGAAGGTTGCACTCTAGAATTTTTTGGTCGATTTTCGACCTCAGTATTTTTTGGAGGGCCGGTGTCATTTACAGACCTGCAATTGGTGAATAATTAGTGACCTTTTGCAGTGGGTTCAAAGCTGCTGTTGTGGGAAACGGCCACAAGGATGCAGCATTTCTCGATTCCCAAATCTGGGTACTAGGGCAGCAGAGCCGTTCTGGAAGTTGTCTGCCTAGGTTTTCAATTTGGATGGAATGTGCCAGGAAAACCCCCCATAAGTTTATGTCTCATTACTCCTAGTTCGTTGTTTTAATTTTTTCAATTCGGGTAATGGTTAGAATGTTGCTTGTCCAAGGTGTACACACTCTGGTTCATCTACATATCATATATACCTATTTATGTAGAGATCCTCTTCCCGTGTAAATTATTACAGAGTGTTCCGTAATCCTTCCTTGCTATATGGTCGGTCTTTTTGATATATGTATATAATATGTATTTGTATACATATGGTAACGCTAATCTTCATGTATCCATTCCCCCCACCTTTCCTTTTAGATAAGCATAGTTTTTTTTTTTTAATAAGTCTGTGATTGCCTTTCTCTGTGGAAATATGTTCATTTGTGTCAGTTATTAGATAACGCCTATAAGTGATATCATAGGTTATAGGACTTTTCCTTTCTGACTTACCTCATGTTCTGTGATTATCTCCAAGATCATCTATGGTGCCTCAAAGAGCAGTGTTTCATTGTTTTCCATGGCTAGTATTCATTGTGTACATGGACCACTTCTTCTTTATCCTTTCGTCTGTTGATGGACATTTTGGTTGCTTCACTGTCTTGTCTATTGTGAATAAGGCTGCAGTGCAGCTTTTGCAGCCCGGGTCTTCTTCATTCTGGTCTTCTCAGGTGAGAGGCCCTTTGGTGCGCCTGCTGGATTGAATGGTACCTCAATTTTTCTTTTCAACGCAGCTTCTTTCTGTTCTCATTATTAGCGTTTAACCCTTTTACATCTCACCAGCAGCTAGAGGGTACACAGTTCTCTTAAACCTCTTCAGCATTTATTGTTTGTAGACTTTTTGCCAATGGTCAGTCGACTGGTGTGAGTTGAAAACTTTTTGTAGATTAGATTGCATGAGTCTAATACTTCCTGAGGCTGAGCTTTTATCCATTTTCCTTTTTTTTTAAAAGAGAGTGAGTAAAACTTACCTCTTCATACTATCTTCGTGAACATTTTGCCTGTTTTGAATTTTTTTATCCATTCCCTACCTCAGCACAATTTTGAGGGCAGGTGTCCTTTACAGCCCTGAGTCCTTGTGAATGGTAAGTGACCATTAGCTGGGGGTTAAAAGCTGCTCTTGCGGGAATCGGCCACAAGGCGGCAGCATTTCTCCTTTACCAAATCTGGTTACTAGGGCAACAGAGCCTTACTGGAAGTGGTGTTCTAGGTTGTAAATTAGAATGGAATGTGCGAGGAAAAAGCCCTTTAAGTTTATGTCTCCTTACTTCTTGTTGGTATTTTTAACTTAATTTTTATTTTTTCTCACAGCAAACTTGATTACAATGTTTTGTTTGTTCTAGGTGTGCAAGATGTGGTTCTTTCACACATATACATATATCTATTCTTCTTCGGATCCTTTTCCCATGTAGGTTATGACACAATGTTGAGTAGTCTTCTCTTGGTATTGCGTAGGTCTTTGGTGATTCTATATTTCACATGTGTTTGTATCTCTCTGTTAACCTCAATATGGTAATGTATCCAATCCTCACACCTGTCCATTTGGTGAACCATAAGTTTTTTAATGAATCTATGAAAGTGTTTCTCTGTGGAAATATCTTTGTTTGTATCATTTTTTAGGTAACACCTATATGTGATACGATAGGATATGTGTTTTTCGCTTTCTCACTTACTCCAAGTTGCGTGATTACTTCTAGACTCATCTGTGGTGCTGGAAATGGCATCGTTTCATTTTTTTCACTAGCTCATATTCCATCTGTACAGGTAGCAGTTCTTCTTTGTCCACCCATCTGTCGGTGGACTTTTTGGTTACTTCCATATCTTGGCTACTGTAATACTATGCAATGCAGATTTGCGTGCCTGTGTCCTTCCAATTCTGTCTTCTTAGTTTATAGGTCCAGGAATAGGTCTGCTGGAACATATGGTAGCTCAATGTTTACCTTTTACAGGCACCTCTATTCTGTTCTCCTTAGTGGCTCTTTCCAGGTTACGTCCCACTTAAAGTGGAGGGTATGTATTTCTTCCCAGCTCCTTCAGGATTTATTCTTTGTAGTTTTTGCTGATGGTTATTCTGAGTGGTGTGAGCTGATACCTCTTTGTGGTTGAATTTGCATGTGTCTCATAATGCGTTGAAATTGATCTTTAAGACATGTCCTTTTTATTTTTCCAGCTGTGATTAGAGCTTATTTCTTCAAAGTGTTTTCTTAAAGTATGTGTCACCATTTGAAATATTTTGGCCATTATCTCCCTCAAGACATTTTGAGGGCAGGTTTCATTTACAGCCCTGCAGTACTTGTTCATATGAAGTGACCATTAGCTCAGGCTTTAAACCTGCTTTTGCAGGTAACGGCCAGAGAGCGGCAGCCTTTCTACGTTCCCCTTGCTGGTACTAGGGAAACAGACCTACCGGCCAGTGGTGTTCTTCGGTTATAAGTTAGAGTGCCATGTGCCCGGATAAACCCACAAATGTTGATGTCTCCTTGCTTTTGTTTGTTTTTAAATTTCATTTATATTTATTATTAGAGTAATATTCCATTGTGTACGTGGACCACTTCTTCTTGGTGCATTCCTCGGTTGATGGACATTTTCATTGCTTCCAAGTGCTGGCTATGGTAAATCTTGCTGGCGTACAGGTTTGCCAGCCTGTGACTTTTTGATTCTCATTTTCTCAGGTGATAGGCCAAGCAGTGGTTGTGATTGATTGACTGGTAGCTCAATGTTTCCCTTTTCAAAGCACCTACACTGTGTTTTCATTAGTGGCTCTTTACATGCCCCCCCTTACAACCGAGGGTACGCATTTCTCCACACTCCCTTCACCGTTTATTTTTTGCAGCATTTTTCCTAATGGCCATTCTGACTGCTGTGAGCTGATAGGTTTTTGTAATATGGGTATGCCTGTCATTAAATTTTTTAAAATTCATCATATTCCTACATCGTTCTCTTTTCTCTTAAAAGAAAAAACCGTGAGTACAATGTAGCTCTTGAAATTGTCTTCTTCGAAGGTTGCCCTCTTTTGAATTTTTTGGTCGATTTTTGACCCCAGAAATTTTCTGGAGGGCAGGTGTCATTTACAGAACTGCAAGTTGGTGAAAATTTAGTGACCTTTCGCAGTGGGTTCAAACCTGCTGTTGTGGGAAACGGCCACAAGGAGGTAGCATTTCTCCATTCCCCAATCTGGGTACTAGGGCAGCAGAGCCTTTCTGGAAGTCATTGTCCTAGGTTGTAAATTAGAATGGAATTTGCCAGGAGAAATCCCCATAAGTTTATGTCTCATTACTTCTTCTTGGTTTTTAAAAGTTTTTTAATCTGGGTAAAGTTTAGAATATTGTTTATCCTAGGTGTACACAATCTGGTTCATTTGTACATTATGTATGTCTATTAATGTACAGATCCTCTTCCCATGTAAAATATTACAGTGTTCCGTCAACCTCCCTTGCTATATGTTCGGTCTTTTTGATACATGTACAAAATATGTATTTGTATATGTATAGTAACACTAATCTTCATTTCTCAATTTCCCCCCTCCTTTCCTTTCAGATGAGCATAGTTTGTTTTCTCAGCCTGTGAGGGTCTTTCTCTTTGGAAATACGTTCATCTGTGCCAGTTATTAGATAATGCCATAAGTGATAATATAGGATATAGGTGTTTTGCTTTCCGACCTACTTCATGTTTTGTGATTATCTCCAGGCTCATCTATGGTGCCTCAAAGAGCAGTGCTTCAATGTTTTCCATGGCTAATATTCCATGTGTACATGGACCACTTCTTCTTGGTGCATTCCTCTGTTGATGGACATTTTCGTTGCTTCCAAGTGTTGCCTATGGTAAATATTGCTGGAGTGCAGGATTGCCAGCCTGTGATTTTTGATTTTCCTTTTCTCAGGGGATAGACCCAGCAGTGGGTATGATTGATTGACTGGTATGGTAGCTCAACGTTTACCTTTTCAAGGCACCTCAATTGTGCTTTCATTAGTGGCTCTTACCACGTCCCCCTTAGAATCGAGGGTACGCATTTCTCCACAATCACGTCAGCATTTCTAGTTTGCAGCATTTTTGTTGATGGCCATTCTGACTGGTGTGAGCTGACAGGTTTTTGTAATTTGGGTTTACATGTCTGTAAAAATTCCTACAATTCATCATTTTTCCACGCCTTTTACTTTTCTGTTAAAAGAAAAAAGAAAGAAAGTGTGAGTGTAATATACCTCTTCAAATTTTCTTTTTGGAAGGTTGCACTCTAGAATTTTTTGGTCGATTTTCGACCTCAGTATTTTTTGGAGGGCCGGTGTCATTTACAGACCTGCAATTGGTGAATAATTAGTGACCTTTTGCAGTGGGTTCAAAGCTGCTGTTGTGGGAAACGGCCACAAGGATGCAGCATTTCTCGATTCCCAAATCTGGGTACTAGGGCAGCAGAGCCGTTCTGGAAGTTGTCTGCCTAGGTTTTCAATTTGGATGGAATGTGCCAGGAAAACCCCCCATAAGTTTATGTCTCATTACTCCTAGTTCGTTGTTTTAATTTTTTCAATTCGGGTAATGGTTAGAATGTTGCTTGTCCAAGGTGTACACACTCTGGTTCATCTACATATCATATATACCTATTTATGTAGAGATCCTCTTCCCGTGTAAATTATTACAGAGTGTTCCGTAATCCTTCCTTGCTATATGGTCGGTCTTTTTGATATATGTATATAATATGTATTTGTATACATATGGTAACGCTAATCTTCATG
This sequence comes from Balaenoptera borealis, assembly GCF_965194805.1. NCBI lineage: Eukaryota > Metazoa > Chordata > Mammalia > Artiodactyla > Balaenopteridae > Balaenoptera > Balaenoptera borealis. The sequence goes on from NW_028123832.1 coordinate 294,827, forward strand.
TATCCATTCCCCCCACCTTTCCTTTTAGATAAGCATAGTTTTTTTTTTTTAATAAGTCTGTGATTGCCTTTCTCTGTGGAAATATGTTCATTTGTGTCAGTTATTAGATAACGCCTATAAGTGATATCATAGGTTATAGGACTTTTCCTTTCCGACTTACCTCATGTTCTGTGATTATCTCCAAGATCATCTATGGTGCCTCAAAGAGCAGTGTTTCATTGTTTTCCATGGCTAGTATTCATTGTGTACATGGACCACTTCTTCTTTATCCTTTCGTCTGTTGATGGACATTTTGGTTGCTTCACTGTCTTGTCTATTGTGAATAAGGCTGCAGTGCAGCTTTTGCAGCCCGGGTCTTCTTCATTCTGGTCTTCTCAGGTGAGAGGCCCTTTGGTGCGCCTGCTGGATTGAATGGTACCTCCATTTTTCTTTTCAACGCAGCTTCTTTCTGTTCTCATTATTAGCGTTTAACCCTTTTACATCTCACCAGCAGCTAGAGGGTACACAGTTCTCTTAAACCTCTTCAGCATTTATTGTTTGTAGACTTTTTGCCAATGGTCAGTCGACTGGTGTGAGTTGAAAACTTTTTGTAGATTAGATTGCATGAGTCTAATACTTCCTGAGGCTGAGCTTTTATCCATTTTCCTTTTTTTTTAAAAGAGAGTGAGTAAAACTTACCTCTTCATACTATCTTCGTGAACATTTTGCCTGTTTTGAATTTTTTTATCCATTCCCTACCTCAGCACAATTTTGAGGGCAGGTGTCCTTTACAGCCCTGAGTCCTTGTGAATGGTAAGTGACCATTAGCTGGGGGTTAAAAGCTGCTCTTGCGGGAATCGGCCACAAGGCGGCAGCATTTCTCCTTTACCAAATCTGGTTACTAGGGCAACAGAGCCTTACTGGAAGTGGTGTTCTAGGTTGTAAATTAGATTGGAATGTGCGAGGAAAAAGCCCTTTAAGTTTATGTCTCCTTACTTCTTGTTGGTATTTTTAACTTAATTTTTATTTTTTCTCACAGCAAACTTGATTACAATGTTTTGTTTGTTCTAGGTGTGCAAGATGTGGTTCTTTCACACATATACATATATCTATTCTTCTTCGGATCCTTTTCCCATGTAGGTTATGACACAATGTTGAGTAGTCTTCTCTTGGTATTGCGTAGGTCTTTGGTGATTCTATATTTCACATGTGTTTGTATCTCTCTGTTAACCTCAATATGGTAATGTATCCAATCCTCACACCTGTCCATTTGGTGAACCATAAGTTTTTTAATGAATCTATGAAAGTGTTTCTCTGTGGAAATATCTTTGTTTGTATCATTTTTTAGGTAACACCTATATGTGATACGATAGGATATGTGTTTTTCGCTTTCTCACTTACTCCAAGTTGCGTGATTACTTCTAGACTCATCTGTGGTGCTGGAAATGGCATCGTTTCATTTTTTTCACTAGCTCATATTCCATCTGTACAGGTAGCAGTTCTTCTTTGTCCACCCATCTGTCGGTGGACTTTTTGGTTACTTCCATATCTTGGCTACTGTAATACTATGCAATGCAGATTTGCGTGCCTGTGTCCTTCCAATTCTGTCTTCTTAGTTTATAGGTCCAGGAATAGGTCTGCTGGAACATATGGTAGCTCAATGTTTACCTTTTAAAGGCACCTCTATTCTGTTCTCCTTAGTGGCTCTTTCCAGGTTACGTCCCACTTAAAGTGGAGGGTATGTATTTCTTCCCAGCTCCTTCAGGATTTATTCTTTGTAGTTTTTGCTGATGGTTATTCTGAGTGGTGTGAGCTGATACCTCTTTGTGGTTGAATTTGCATGTGTCTCATAATGCGTTGAAATTGATCTTTAAGACATGTCCTTTTTATTTTTCCAGCTGTGATTAGAGCTTATTTCTTCAAAGTGTTTTCTTAAAGTATGTGTCACCATTTGAAATATTTTGGCCATTATCTCCCTCAAGACATTTTGAGGGCAGGTTTCATTTACAGCCCTGCAGTACTTGTTCATATGAAGTGACCATTAGCTCAGGCTTTAAACCTGCTTTTGCAGGTAACGGCCAGAGAGCGGCAGCCTTTCTACGTTCCCCTTGCTGGTACTAGGGAAACAGACCTACCGGCCAGTGGTGTTCTTCGGTTATAAGTTAGAGTGCCATGTGCCCGGATAAACCCACAAATGTTGATGTCTCCTTGCTTTTGTTTGTTTTTAAATTTCATTTATATTTATTATTAGAGTAATATTCCATTGTGTACGTGGACCACTTCTTCTTGGTGCATTCCTCGGTTGATGGACATTTTCATTGCTTCCAAGTGCTGGCTATGGTAAATCTTGCTGGCGTACAGGTTTGCCAGCCTGTGACTTTTTGATTCTCATTTTCTCAGGTGATAGGCCAAGCAGTGGTTGTGATTGATTGACTGGTAGCTCAATGTTTCCCTTTTCAAAGCACCTACACTGTGTTTTCATTAGTGGCTCTTTACATGCCCCCCCTTACAACCGAGGGTACGCATTTCTCCACACTCCCTTCACCGTTTATTTTTTGCAGCATTTTTCCTAATGGCCATTCTGACTGCTGTGAGCTGATAGGTTTTTGTAATATGGGTATGCCTGTCATTAAATTTTTTAAAATTCATCATATTCCTACATCGTTCTCTTTTCTCTTAAAAGAAAAAACCGTGAGTACAATGTAGCTCTTGAAATTGTCTTCTTCGAAGGTTGCCCTCTTTTGAATTTTTTGGTCGATTTTTGACCCCAGAAATTTTCTGGAGGGCAGGTGTCATTTACAGAACTGCAAGTTGGTGAAAATTTAGTGACCTTTCGCAGTGGGTTCAAACCTGCTGTTGTGGGAAACGGCCACAAGGAGGTAGCATTTCTCCATTCCCCAATCTGGGTACTAGGGCAGCAGAGCCTTTCTGGAAGTCATTGTCCTAGGTTGTAAATTAGAATGGAATTTGCCAGGAGAAATCCCCATAAGTTTATGTCTCATTACTTCTTCTTGGTTTTTAAAAGTTTTTTAATCTGGGTAAAGTTTAGAATATTGTTTATCCTAGGTGTACACAATCTGGTTCATTTGTACATTATGTATGTCTATTAATGTACAGATCCTCTTCCCATGTAAAATATTACAGTGTTCCGTCAACCTCCCTTGCTATATGTTCGGTCTTTTTGATACATGTACAAAATATGTATTTGTATATGTATAGTAACACTAATCTTCATTTCTCAATTTCCCCCCTCCTTTCCTTTCAGATGAGCATAGTTTGTTTTCTCAGCCTGTGAGGGTCTTTCTCTTTGGAAATACGTTCATCTGTGCCAGTTATTAGATAATGCCATAAGTGATAATATAGGATATAGGTGTTTTGCTTTCCGACCTACTTCATGTTTTGTGATTATCTCCAGGCTCATCTATGGTGCCTCAAAGAGCAGTGCTTCAATGTTTTCCATGGCTAATATTCCATGTGTACATGGACCACTTCTTCTTGGTGCATTCCTCTGTTGATGGACATTTTCGTTGCTTCCAAGTGTTGCCTATGGTAAATATTGCTGGAGTGCAGGATTGCCAGCCTGTGATTTTTGATTTTCCTTTTCTCAGGGGATAGACCCAGCAGTGGGTATGATTGATTGACTGGTATGGTAGCTCAACGTTTACCTTTTCAAGGCACCTCAATTGTGCTTTCATTAGTGGCTCTTACCACGTCCCCCTTAGAATCGAGGGTACGCATTTCTCCACAATCACGTCAGCATTTCTAGTTTGCAGCATTTTTGTTGATGGCCATTCTGACTGGTGTGAGCTGACAGGTTTTTGTAATTTGGGTTTACATGTCTGTAAAAATTCCTACAATTCATCATTTTTCCACGCCTTTTACTTTTCTGTTAAAAGAAAAAAGAAAGAAAGTGTGAGTGTAATATACCTCTTCAAATTTTCTTTTTGGAAGGTTGCACTCTAGAATTTTTTGGTCGATTTTCGACCTCAGTATTTTTTGGAGGGCCGGTGTCATTTACAGACCTGCAATTGGTGAATAATTAGTGACCTTTTGCAGTGGGTTCAAAGCTGCTGTTGTGGGAAACGGCCACAAGGATGCAGCATTTCTCGATTCCCAAATCTGGGTACTAGGGCAGCAGAGCCGTTCTGGAAGTTGTCTGCCTAGGTTTTCAATTTGGATGGAATGTGCCAGGAAAACCCCCCATAAGTTTATGTCTCATTACTCCTAGTTCGTTGTTTTAATTTTTTCAATTGGGGTAATGGTTAGAATGTTGCTTGTCCAAGGTGTACACACTCTGGTTCATCTACATATCATATATACCTATTTATGTAGAGATCCTCTTCCCGTGTAAATTATTACAGAGTGTTCCGTAATCCTTCCTTGCTATATGGTCGGTCTTTTTGATATATGTATATAATATGTATTTGTATACATATGGTAACGCTAATCTTCATGTATCCATTCCCCCCACCTTTCCTTTTAGATAAGCATAGTTTTTTTTTTTTTAATAAGTCTGTGATTGCCTTTCTCTGTGGAAATATGTTCATTTGTGTCAGTTATTAGATAACGCCTATAAGTGATATCATAGGTTATAGGACTTTTCCTTTCCGACTTACCTCATGTTCTGTGATTATCTCCAAGATCATCTATGGTGCCTCAAAGAGCAGTGTTTCATTGTTTTCCATGGCTAGTATTCATTGTGTACATGGACCACTTCTTCTTTATCCTTTCGTCTGTTGATGGACATTTTGGTTGCTTCACTGTCTTGTCTATTGTGAATAAGGCTGCAGTGCAGCTTTTGCAGCCCGGGTCTTCTTCATTCTGGTCTTCTCAGGTGAGAGGCCCTTTGGTGCGCCTGCTGGATTGAATGGTACCTCAATTTTTCTTTTCAACGCAGCTTCTTTCTGTTCTCATTATTAGCGTTTAACCCTTTTACATCTCACCAGCAGCTAGAGGGTACACAGTTCTCTTAAACCTCTTCAGCATTTATTGTTTGTAGACTTTTTGCCAATGGTCAGTCGACTGGTGTGAGTTGAAAACTTTTTGTAGATTAGATTGCATGAGTCTAATACTTCCTGAGGCTGAGCTTTTATCCATTTTCCTTTTTTTAAAAAGAGAGTGAGTAAAACTTACCTCTTCATACTATCTTCGTGAACATTTTGCCTGTTTTGAATTTTTTTATCCATTCCCTACCTCAGCACAATTTTGAGGGCAGGTGTCCTTTACAGCCCTGAGTCCTTGTGAATGGTAAGTGACCATTAGCTGGGGGTTAAAAGCTGCTCTTGCGGGAATCGGCCACAAGGCGGCAGCATTTCTCCTTTACCAAATCTGGTTACTAGGGCAACAGAGCCTTACTGGAAGTGGTGTTCTAGGTTGTAAATTAGAATGGAATGTGCGAGGAAAAAGCCCTTTAAGTTTATGTCTCCTTACTTCTTGTTGGTATTTTTAACTTAATTTTTATTTTTTCTCACAGCAAACTTGATTACAATGTTTTGTTTGTTCTAGGTGTGCAAGATGTGGTTCTTTCACACATATACATATATCTATTCTTCTTCGGATCCTTTTCCCATGTAGGTTATGACACAATGTTGAGTAGTCTTCTCTTGGTATTGCGTAGGTCTTTGGTGATTCTATATTTCACATGTGTTTGTATCTCTCTGTTAACCTCAATATGGTAATGTATCCAATCCTCACACCTGTCCATTTGGTGAACCATAAGTTTTTTAATGAATCTATGAAAGTGTTTCTCTGTGGAAATATCTTTGTTTGTATCATTTTTTAGGTAACACCTATATGTGATACGATAGGATATGTGTTTTTCGCTTTCTCACTTACTCCAAGTTGCGTGATTACTTCTAGACTCATCTGTGGTGCTGGAAATGGCATCGTTTCATTTTTTTCACTAGCTCATATTCCATCTGTACAGGTAGCAGTTCTTCTTTGTCCACCCATCTGTCGGTGGACTTTTTGGTTACTTCCATATCTTGGCTACTGTAATACTATGCAATGCAGATTTGCGTGCCTGTGTCCTTCCAATTCTGTCTTCTTAGTTTATAGGTCCAGGAATAGGTCTGCTGGAACATATGGTAGCTCAATGTTTACCTTTTACAGGCACCTCTATTCTGTTCTCCTTAGTGGCTCTTTCCAGGTTACGTCCCACTTAAAGTGGAGGGTATGTATTTCTTCCCAGCTCCTTCAGGATTTATTCTTTGTAGTTTTTGCTGATGGTTATTCTGAGTGGTGTGAGCTGATACCTCTTTGTGGTTGAATTTGCATGTGTCTCATAATGCGTTGAAATTGATCTTTAAGACATGTCCTTTTTATTTTTCCAGCTGTGATTAGAGCTTATTTCTTCAAAGTGTTTTCTTAAAGTATGTGTCACCATTTGAAATATTTTGGCCATTATCTCCCTCAAGACATTTTGAGGGCAGGTTTCATTTACAGCCCTGCAGTACTTGTTCATATGAAGTGACCATTAGCTCAGGCTTTAAACCTGCTTTTGCAGGTAACGGCCAGAGAGCGGCAGCCTTTCTACGTTCCCCTTGCTGGTACTAGGGAAACAGACCTACCGGCCAGTGGTGTTCTTCGGTTATAAGTTAGAGTGCCATGTGCCCGGATAAACCCACAAATGTTGATGTCTCCTTGCTTTTGTTTGTTTTTAAATTTCATTTATATTTATTATTAGAGTAATATTCCATTGTGTACGTGGACCACTTCTTCTTGGTGCATTCCTCGGTTGATGGACATTTTCATTGCTTCCAAGTGCTGGCTATGGTAAATCTTGCTGGTGTACAGGTTTGCCAGCCTGTGACTTTTTGATTCTCATTTTCTCAGGTGATAGGCCAAGCAGTGGTTGTGATTGATTGACTGGTAGCTCAATGTTTCCCTTTTCAAAGCACCTACACTGTGTTTTCATTAGTGGCTCTTTACATGCCCCCCCTTACAACCGAGGGTACGCATTTCTCCACACTCCCTTCACCGTTTATTTTTTGCAGCATTTTTCCTAATGGCCATTCTGACTGCTGTGAGCTGATAGGTTTTTGTAATATGGGTATGCCTGTCATTAAATTTTTTAAAATTCATCATATTCCTACATCGTTCTCTTTTCTCTTAAAAGAAAAAACCGTGAGTACAATGTAGCTCTTGAAATTGTCTTCTTCGAAGGTTGCCCTCTTTTGAATTTTTTGGTCGATTTTTGACCCCAGAAATTTTCTGGAGGGCAGGTGTCATTTACAGAACTGCAAGTTGGTGAAAATTTAGTGACCTTTCGCAGTGGGTTCAAACCTGCTGTTGTGGGAAACGGCCACAAGGAGGTAGCATTTCTCCATTCCCCAATCTGGGTACTAGGGCAGCAGAGCCTTTCTGGAAGTCATTGTCCTAGGTTGTAAATTAGAATGGAATTTGCCAGGAGAAATCCCCATAAGTTTATGTCTCATTACTTCTTCTTGGTTTTTAAAAGTTTTTTAATCTGGGTAAAGTTTAGAATATTGTTTATCCTAGGTGTACACAATCTGGTTCATTTGTACATTATGTATGTCTATTAATGTACAGATCCTCTTCCCATGTAAAATATTACAGTGTTCCGTCGACCTCCCTTGCTATATGTTCGGACTTTTTGATACATGTACAAAATATGTATTTGTATATGTATAGTACCACTAATCTTCATTTCTCAATTTCCCCCCTCCTTTCCTTTCAGATGAGCATAGTTTGTTTTCTCAGCCTGTGAGTGTCTTTCTCTTTGGAAATACGTTCATCTGTGCCAGTTATTAGATAATGCCATAAGTGATAATATAGGATATAGGTGTTTTGCTTTCCGACCTACTTCATGTTTTGTGATTATCTCCAGGCTCATCTATGGTGCCTCAAAGAGCAGTGCTTCAATGTTTTCCATGGCTAATATTCCATGTGTACATGGACCACTTCTTCTTGGTGCATTCCTCTGTTGATGGACATTTTCGTTGCTTCCAAGTGTTGCCTATGGTAAATATTGCTGGAGTGCAGGATTGCCAGCCTGTGATTTTTGATTTTCCTTTTCTCAGGGGATAGACCCAGCAGTGGGTATGATTGATTGACTGGTATGGTAGCTCAACGTTTACCTTTTCAAGGCACCTCAATTGTGCTTTCATTAGTGGCTCTTACCACGTCCCCCTTAGAATCGAGGGTACGCATTTCTCCACAATCACGTCAGCATTTCTAGTTTGCAGCATTTTTGTTGATGGCCATTCTGACTGGTGTGAGCTGACAGGTTTTTGTAATTTGGGTTTACATGTCTGTAAAAATTCCTACAATTCATCATTTTTCCACGCCTTTTACTTTTCTGTTAAAAGAAAAAAGAAAGAAAGTGTGAGTGTAATATACCTCTTCAAATTTTCTTTTTGGAAGGTTGCACTCTAGAATTTTTTGGTCGATTTTCGACCTCAGTATTTTTTGGAGGGCCGGTGTCATTTACAGACCTGCAATTGGTGAATAATTAGTGACCTTTTGCAGTGGGTTCAAAGCTGCTGTTGTGGGAAACGGCCACAAGGATGCAGCATTTCTCGATTCCCAAATCTGGGTACTAGGGCAGCAGAGCCGTTCTGGAAGTTGTCTGCCTAGGTTTTCAATTTGGATGGAATGTGCCAGGAAAACCCCCCATAAGTTTATGTCTCATTACTCCTAGTTCGTTGTTTTAATTTTTTCAATTCGGGTAATGGTTAGAATGTTGCTTGTCCAAGGTGTACACACTCTGGTTCATCTACATATCATATATACCTATTTATGTAGAGATCCTCTTCCCGTGTAAATTATTACAGAGTGTTCCGTAATCCTTCCTTGCTATATGGTCGGTCTTTTTGATATATGTATATAATATGTATTTGTATACATATGGTAACGCTAATCTTCATGTATCCATTCCCCCCACCTTTCCTTTTAGATAAGCATAGTTTTTTTTTTTTAATAAGTCTGTGATTGCCTTTCTCTGTGGAAATATGTTCATTTGTGTCAGTTATTAGATAACGCCTATAAGTGATATCATAGGTTATAGGACTTTTCCTTTCTGACTTACCTCATGTTCTGTGATTATCTCCAAGATCATCTATGGTGCCTCAAAGAGCAGTGTTTCATTGTTTTCCATGGCTAGTATTCATTGTGTACATGGACCACTTCTTCTTTATCCTTTCGTCTGTTGATGGACATTTTGGTTGCTTCACTGTCTTGTCTATTGTGAATAAGGCTGCAGTGCAGCTTTTGCAGCCCGGGTCTTCTTCATTCTGGTCTTCTCAGGTGAGAGGCCCTTTGGTGCGCCTGCTGGATTGAATGGTACCTCAATTTTTCTTTTCAACGCAGCTTCTTTCTGTTCTCATTATTAGCGTTTAACCCTTTTACATCTCACCAGCAGCTAGAGGGTACACAGTTCTCTTAAACCTCTTCAGCATTTATTGTTTGTAGACTTTTTGCCAATGGTCAGTCGACTGGTGTGAGTTGAAAACTTTTTGTAGATTAGATTGCATGAGTCTAATACTTCCTGAGGCTGAGCTTTTATCCATTTTCCTTTTTTTTTAAAAGAGAGTGAGTAAAACTTACCTCTTCATACTATCTTCGTGAACATTTTGCCTGTTTTGAATTTTTTTATCCATTCCCTACCTCAGCACAATTTTGAGGGCAGGTGTCCTTTACAGCCCTGAGTCCTTGTGAATGGTAAGTGACCATTAGCTGGGGGTTAAAAGCTGCTCTTGCGGGAATCGGCCACAAGGCGGCAGCATTTCTCCTTTACCAAATCTGGTTACTAGGGCAACAGAGCCTTACTGGAAGTGGTGTTCTAGGTTGTAAATTAGAATGGAATGTGCGAGGAAAAAGCCCTTTAAGTTTATGTCTCCTTACTTCTTGTTGGTATTTTTAACTTAATTTTTATTTTTTCTCACAGCAAACTTGATTACAATGTTTTGTTTGTTCTAGGTGTGCAAGATGTGGTTCTTTCACACATATACATATATCTATTCTTCTTCGGATCCTTTTCCCATGTAGGTTATGACACAATGTTGAGTAGTCTTCTCTTGGTATTGCGTAGGTCTTTGGTGATTCTATATTTCACATGTGTTTGTATCTCTCTGTTAACCTCAATATGGTAATGTATCCAATCCTCACACCTGTCCATTTGGTGAACCATAAGTTTTTTAATGAATCTATGAAAGTGTTTCTCTGTGGAAATATCTTTGTTTGTATCATTTTTTAGGTAACACCTATATGTGATACGATAGGATATGTGTTTTTCGCTTTCTCACTTACTCCAAGTTGCGTGATTACTTCTAGACTCATCTGTGGTGCTGGAAATGGCATCGTTTCATTTTTTTCACTAGCTCATATTCCATCTGTACAGGTAGCAGTTCTTCTTTGTCCACCCATCTGTCGGTGGACTTTTTGGTTACTTCCATATCTTGGCTACTGTAATACTATGCAATGCAGATTTGCGTGCCTGTGTCCTTCCAATTCTGTCTTCTTAGTTTATAGGTCCAGGAATAGGTCTGCTGGAACATATGGTAGCTCAATGTTTACCTTTTACAGGCACCTCTATTCTGTTCTCCTTAGTGGCTCTTTCCAGGTTACGTCCCACTTAAAGTGGAGGGTATGTATTTCTTCCCAGCTCCTTCAGGATTTATTCTTTGTAGTTTTTGCTGATGGTTATTCTGAGTGGTGTGAGCTGATACCTCTTTGTGGTTGAATTTGCATGTGTCTCATAATGCGTTGAAATTGATCTTTAAGACATGTCCTTTTTATTTTTCCAGCTGTGATTAGAGCTTATTTCTTCAAAGTGTTTTCTTAAAGTATGTGTCACCATTTGAAATATTTTGGCCATTATCTCCCTCAAGACATTTTGAGGGCAGGTTTCATTTACAGCCCTGCAGTACTTGTTCATATGAAGTGACCATTAGCTCAGGCTTTAAACCTGCTTTTGCAGGTAACGGCCAGAGAGCGGCAGCCTTTCTACGTTCCCCTTGCTGGTACTAGGGAAACAGACCTACCGGCCAGTGGTGTTCTTCGGTTATAAGTTAGAGTGCCATGTGCCCGGATAAACCCACAAATGTTGATGTCTCCTTGCTTTTGTTTGTTTTTAAATTTCATTTATATTTATTATTAGAGTAATATTCCATTGTGTACGTGGACCACTTCTTCTTGGTGCATTCCTCGGTTGATGGACATTTTCATTGCTTCCAAGTGCTGGCTATGGTAAATCTTGCTGGCGTACAGGTTTGCCAGCCTGTGACTTTTTGATTCTCATTTTCTCAGGTGATAGGCCAAGCAGTGGTTGTGATTGATTGACTGGTAGCTCAATGTTTCCCTTTTCAAAGCACCTACACTGTGTTTTCATTAGTGGCTCTTTACATGCCCCCCCTTACAACCGAGGGTACGCATTTCTCCACACTCCCTTCACCGTTTATTTTTTGCAGCATTTTTCCTAATGGCCATTCTGACTGCTGTGAGCTGATAGGTTTTTGTAATATGGGTATGCCTGTCATTAAATTTTTTAAAATTCATCATATTCCTACATCGTTCTCTTTTCTCTTAAAAGAAAAAACCGTGAGTACAATGTAGCTCTTGAAATTGTCTTCTTCGAAGGTTGCCCTCTTTTGAATTTTTTGGTCGATTTTTGACCCCAGAAATTTTCTGGAGGGCAGGTGTCATTTACAGAACTGCAAGTTGGTGAAAATTTAGTGACCTTTCGCAGTGGGTTCAAACCTGCTGTTGTGGGAAACGGCCACAAGGAGGTAGCATTTCTCCATTCCCCAATCTGGGTACTAGGGCAGCAGAGCCTTTCTGGAAGTCATTGTCCTAGGTTGTAAATTAGAATGGAATTTGCCAGGAGAAATCCCCATAAGTTTATGTCTCATTACTTCTTCTTGGTTTTTAAAAGTTTTTTAATCTGGGTAAAGTTTAGAATATTGTTTATCCTAGGTGTACACAATCTGGTTCATTTGTACATTATGTATGTCTATTAATGTACAGATCCTCTTCCCATGTAAAATATTACAGTGTTCCGTCAACCTCCCTTGCTATATGTTCGGTCTTTTTGATACATGTACAAAATATGTATTTGTATATGTATAGTACCACTAATCTTCATTTCTCAATTTCCCCCCTCCTTTCCTTTCAGATGAGCATAGTTTGTTTTCTCAGCCTGTGAGGGTCTTTCTCTTTGGAAATACGTTCATCTGTGCCAGTTATTAGATAATGCCATAAGTGATAATATAGGATATAGGTGTTTTGCTTTCCGACCTACTTCATGTTTTGTGATTATCTCCAGGCTCATCTATGGTGCCTCAAAGAGCAGTGCTTCAATGTTTTCCATGGCTAATATTCCATGTGTACATGGACCACTTCTTCTTGGTGCATTCCTCTGTTGATGGACATTTTCGTTGCTTCCAAGTGTTGCCTATGGTAAATATTGCTGGAGTGCAGGATTGCCAGCCTGTGATTTTTGATTTTCCTTTTCTCAGGGGATAGACCCAGCAGTGGGTATGATTGATTGACTGGTATGGTAGCTCAACGTTTACCTTTTCAAGGCACCTCAATTGTGCTTTCATTAGTGGCTCTTACCACGTCCCCCTTAGAATCGAGGGTACGCATTTCTCCACAATCACGTCAGCATTTCTAGTTTGCAGCATTTTTGTTGATGGCCATTCTGACTGGTGTGAGCTGACAGGTTTTTGTAATTTGGGTTTACATGTCTGTAAAAATTCCTACAATTCATCATTTTTCCACGCCTTTTACTTTTCTGTTAAAAGAAAAAAGAAAGAAAGTGTGAGTGTAATATACCTCTTCAAATTTTCTTTTTGGAAGGTTGCACTCTAGAATTTTTTGGTCGATTTTCGACCTCAGTATTTTTTGGAGGGCCGGTGTCATTTACAGACCTGCAATTGGTGAATAATTAGTGACCTTTTGCAGTGGGTTCAAAGCTGCTGTTGTGGGAAACGGCCACAAGGATGCAGCATTTCTCGATTCCCAAATCTGGGTACTAGGGCAGCAGAGCCGTTCTGGAAGTTGTCTGCCTAGGTTTTCAATTTGGATGGAATGTGCCAGGAAAACCCCCCATAAGTTTATGTCTCATTACTCCTAGTTCGTTGTTTTAATTTTTTCAATTCGGGTAATGGTTAGAATGTTGCTTGTCCAAGGTGTACACACTCTGGTTCATCTACATATCATATATACCTATTTATGTAGAGATCCTCTTCCCGTGTAAATTATTACAGAGTGTTCCGTAATCCTTCCTTGCTATATGGTCGGTCTTTTTGATATATGTATATAATATGTATTTGTATACATATGGTAACGCTAATCTTCATGTATCCATTCCCCCCACCTTTCCTTTTAGATAAGCATAGTTTTTTTTTTTTAATAAGTCTGTGATTGCCTTTCTCTGTGGAAATATGTTCATTTGTGTCAGTTATTAGATAACGCCTATAAGTGATATCATAGGTTATAGGACTTTTCCTTTCCGACTTACCTCATGTTCTGTGATTATCTCCAAGATCATCTATGGTGCCTCAAAGAGCAGTGTTTCATTGTTTTCCATGGCTAGTATTCATTGTGTACATGGACCACTTCTTCTTTATCCTTTCGTCTGTTGATGGACATTTTGGTTGCTTCACTGTCTTGTCTATTGTGAATAAGGCTGCAGTGCAGCTTTTGCAGCCCGGGTCTTCTTCATTCTGGTCTTCTCAGGTGAGAGGCCCTTTGGTGCGCCTGCTGGATTGAATGGTACCTCCATTTTTCTTTTCAACGCAGCTTCTTTCTGTTCTCATTATTAGCGTTTAACCCTTTTACATCTCACCAGCAGCTAGAGGGTACACAGTTCTCTTAAACCTCTTCAGCATTTATTGTTTGTAGACTTTTTGCCAATGGTCAGTCGACTGGTGTGAGTTGAAAACTTTTTGTAGATTAGATTGCATGAGTCTAATACTTCCTGAGGCTGAGCTTTTATCCATTTTCCTTTTTTTAAAAAGAGAGTGAGTAAAACTTACCTCTTCATACTATCTTCGTGAACATTTTGCCTGTTTTGAATTTTTTTATCCATTCCCTACCTCAGCACAATTTTGAGGGCAGGTGTCCTTTACAGCCCTGAGTCCTTGTGAATGGTAAGTGACCATTAGCTGGGGGTTAAAAGCTGCTCTTGCGGGAATCGGCCACAAGGCGGCAGCATTTCTCCTTTACCAAATCTGGTTACTAGGGCAACAGAGCCTTACTGGAAGTGGTGTTCTAGGTTGTAAATTAGAATGGAATGTGCGAGGAAAAAGCCCTTTAAGTTTATGTCTCCTTACTTCTTGTTGGTATTTTTAACTTAATTTTTATTTTTTCTCACAGCAAACTTGATTACAATGTTTTGTTTGTTCTAGGTGTGCAAGATGTGGTTCTTTCACACATATACATATATCTATTCTTCTTCGGATCCTTTTCCCATGTAGGTTATGACACAATGTTGAGTAGTCTTCTCTTGGTATTGCGTAGGTCTTTGGTGATTCTATATTTCACATGTGTTTGTATCTCTCTGTTAACCTCAATATGGTAATGTATCCAATCCTCACACCTGTCCATTTGGTGAACCATAAGTTTTTTAATGAATCTATGAAAGTGTTTCTCTGTGGAAATATCTTTGTTTGTATCATTTTTTAGGTAACACCTATATGTGATACGATAGGATATGTGTTTTTCGCTTTCTCACTTACTCCAAGTTGCGTGATTACTTCTAGACTCATCTGTGGTGCTGGAAATGGCATCGTTTCATTTTTTTCACTAGCTCATATTCCATCTGTACAGGTAGCAGTTCTTCTTTGTCCACCCATCTGTCGGTGGACTTTTTGGTTACTTCCATATCTTGGCTACTGTAATACTATGCAATGCAGATTTGCGTGCCTGTGTCCTTCCAATTCTGTCTTCTTAGTTTATAGGTCCAGGAATAGGTCTGCTGGAACATATGGTAGCTCAATGTTTACCTTTTACAGGCACCTCTATTCTGTTCTCCTTAGTGGCTCTTTCCAGGTTACGTCCCACTTAAAGTGGAGGGTATGTATTTCTTCCCAGCTCCTTCAGGATTTATTCTTTGTAGTTTTTGCTGATGGTTATTCTGAGTGGTGTGAGCTGATACCTCTTTGTGGTTGAATTTGCATGTGTCTCATAATGCGTTGAAATTGATCTTTAAGACATGTCCTTTTTATTTTTCCAGCTGTGATTAGAGCTTATTTCTTCAAAGTGTTTTCTTAAAGTATGTGTCACCATTTGAAATATTTTGGCCATTATCTCCCTCAAGACATTTTGAGGGCAGGTTTCATTTACAGCCCTGCAGTACTTGTTCATATGAAGTGACCATTAGCTCAGGCTTTAAACCTGCTTTTGCAGGTAACGGCCAGAGAGCGGCAGCCTTTCTACGTTCCCCTTGCTGGTACTAGGGAAACAGACCTACCGGCCAGTGGTGTTCTTCGGTTATAAGTTAGAGTGCCATGTGCCCGGATAAACCCACAAATGTTGATGTCTCCTTGCTTTTGTTTGTTTTTAAATTTCATTTATATTTATTATTAGAGTAATATTCCATTGTGTACGTGGACCACTTCTTCTTGGTGCATTCCTCGGTTGATGGACATTTTCATTGCTTCCAAGTGCTGGCTATGGTAAATCTTGCTGGCGTACAGGTTTGCCAGCCTGTGACTTTTTGATTCTCATTTTCTCAGGTGATAGGCCAAGCAGTGGTTGTGATTGATTGACTGGTAGCTCAATGTTTCCCTTTTCAAAGCACCTACACTGTGTTTTCATTAGTGGCTCTTTACATGCCCCCCCTTACAACCGAGGGTACGCATTTCTCCACACTCCCTTCACCGTTTATTTTTTGCAGCATTTTTCCTAATGGCCATTCTGACTGCTGTGAGCTGATAGGTTTTTGTAATATGGGTATGCCTGTCATTAAATTTTTTAAAATTCATCATATTCCTACATCGTTCTCTTTTCTCTTAAAAGAAAAAACCGTGAGTACAATGTAGCTCTTGAAATTGTCTTCTTCGAAGGTTGCCCTCTTTTGAATTTTTTGGTCGATTTTTGACCCCAGAAATTTTCTGGAGGGCAGGTGTCATTTACAGAACTGCAAGTTGGTGAAAATTTAGTGACCTTTCGCAGTGGGTTCAAACCTGCTGTTGTGGGAAACGGCCACAAGGAGGTAGCATTTCTCCATTCCCCAATCTGGGTACTAGGGCAGCAGAGCCTTTCTGGAAGTCATTGTCCTAGGTTGTAAATTAGAATGGAATTTGCCAGGAGAAATCCCCATAAGTTTATGTCTCATTACTTCTTCTTGGTTTTTAAAAGTTTTTTAATCTGGGTAAAGTTTAGAATATTGTTTATCCTAGGTGTACACAATCTGGTTCATTTGTACATTATGTATGTCTATTAATGTACAGATCCTCTTCCCATGTAAAATATTACAGTGTTCCGTCAACCTCCCTTGCTATATGTTCGGACTTTTTGATACATGTACAAAATATGTATTTGTATATGTATAGTACCACTAATCTTCATTTCTCAATTTCCCCCCTCCTTTCCTTTCAGATGAGCATAGTTTGTTTTCTCAGCCTGTGAGTGTCTTTCTCTTTGGAAATACGTTCATCTGTGCCAGTTATTAGATAATGCCATAAGTGATAATATAGGATATAGGTGTTTTGCTTTCCGACCTACTTCATGTTTTGTGATTATCTCCAGGCTCATCTATGGTGCCTCAAAGAGCAGTGCTTCAATGTTTTCCATGGCTAATATTCCATGTGTACATGGACCACTTCTTCTTGGTGCATTCCTCTGTTGATGGACATTTTCGTTGCTTCCAAGTGTTGCCTATGGTAAATATTGCTGGAGTGCAGGATTGCCAGCCTGTGATTTTTGATTTTCCTTTTCTCAGGGGATAGACCCAGCAGTGGGTATGATTGATTGACTGGTATGGTAGCTCAACGTTTACCTTTTCAAGGCACCTCAATTGTGCTTTCATTAGTGGCTCTTACCACGTCCCCCTTAGAATCGAGGGTACGCATTTCTCCACAATCACGTCAGCATTTCTAGTTTGCAGCATTTTTGTTGATGGCCATTCTGACTGGTGTGAGCTGACAGGTTTTTGTAATTTGGGTTTACATGTCTGTAAAAATTCCTACAATTCATCATTTTTCCACGCCTTTTACTTTTCTGTTAAAAGAAAAAAGAAAGAAAGTGTGAGTGTAATATACCTCTTCAAATTTTCTTTTTGGAAGGTTGCACTCTAGAATTTTTTGGTCGATTTTCGACCTCAGTATTTTTTGGAGGGCCGGTGTCATTTACAGACCTGCAATTGGTGAATAATTAGTGACCTTTTGCAGTGGGTTCAAAGCTGCTGTTGTGGGAAACGGCCACAAGGATGCAGCATTTCTCGATTCCCAAATCTGGGTACTAGGGCAGCAGAGCCGTTCTGGAAGTTGTCTGCCTAGGTTTTCAATTTGGATGGAATGTGCCAGGAAAACCCCCCATAAGTTTATGTCTCATTACTCCTAGTTCGTTGTTTTAATTTTTTCAATTGGGGTAATGGTTAGAATGTTGCTTGTCCAAGGTGTACACACTCTGGTTCATCTACATATCATATATACCTATTTATGTAGAGATCCTCTTCCCGTGTAAATTATTACAGAGTGTTCCGTAATCCTTCCTTGCTATATGGTCGGTCTTTTTGATATATGTATATAATATGTATTTGTATACATATGGTAACGCTAATCTTCATGTATCCATTCCCCCCACCTTTCCTTTTAGATAAGCATAGTTTTTTTTTTTTAATAAGTCTGTGATTGCCTTTCTCTGTGGAAATATGTTCATTTGTGTCAGTTATTAGATAACGCCTATAAGTGATATCATAGGTTATAGGACTTTTCCTTTCTGACTTACCTCATGTTCTGTGATTATCTCCAAGATCATCTATGGTGCCTCAAAGAGCAGTGTTTCATTGTTTTCCATGGCTAGTATTCATTGTGTACATGGACCACTTCTTCTTTATCCTTTCGTCTGTTGATGGACATTTTGGTTGCTTCACTGTCTTGTCTATTGTGAATAAGGCTGCAGTGCAGCTTTTGCAGCCCGGGTCTTCTTCATTCTGGTCTTCTCAGGTGAGAGGCCCTTTGGTGCGCCTGCTGGATTGAATGGTACCTCAATTTTTCTTTTCAACGCAGCTTCTTTCTGTTCTCATTATTAGCGTTTAACCCTTTTACATCTCACCAGCAGCTAGAGGGTACACAGTTCTCTTAAACCTCTTCAGCATTTATTGTTTGTAGACTTTTTGCCAATGGTCAGTCGACTGGTGTGAGTTGAAAACTTTTTGTAGATTAGATTGCATGAGTCTAATACTTCCTGAGGCTGAGCTTTTATCCATTTTCCTTTTTTTAAAAAGAGAGTGAGTAAAACTTACCTCTTCATACTATCTTCGTGAACATTTTGCCTGTTTTGAATTTTTTTATCCATTCCCTACCTCAGCACAATTTTGAGGGCAGGTGTCCTTTACAGCCCTGAGTCCTTGTGAATGGTAAGTGACCATTAGCTGGGGGTTAAAAGCTGCTCTTGCGGGAATCGGCCACAAGGCGGCAGCATTTCTCCTTTACCAAATCTGGTTACTAGGGCAACAGAGCCTTACTGGAAGTGGTGTTCTAGGTTGTAAATTAGAATGGAATGTGCGAGGAAAAAGCCCTTTAAGTTTATGTCTCCTTACTTCTTGTTGGTATTTTTAACTTAATTTTTATTTTTTCTCACAGCAAACTTGATTACAATGTTTTGTTTGTTCTAGGTGTGCAAGATGTGGTTCTTTCACACATATACATATATCTATTCTTCTTCGGATCCTTTTCCCATGTAGGTTATGACACAATGTTGAGTAGTCTTCTCTTGGTATTGCGTAGGTCTTTGGTGATTCTATATTTCACATGTGTTTGTATCTCTCTGTTAACCTCAATATGGTAATGTATCCAATCCTCACACCTGTCCATTTGGTGAACCATAAGTTTTTTAATGAATCTATGAAAGTGTTTCTCTGTGGAAATATCTTTGTTTGTATCATTTTTTAGGTAACACCTATATGTGATACGATAGGATATGTGTTTTTCGCTTTCTCACTTACTCCAAGTTGCGTGATTACTTCTAGACTCATCTGTGGTGCTGGAAATGGCATCGTTTCATTTTTTTCACTAGCTCATATTCCATCTGTACAGGTAGCAGTTCTTCTTTGTCCACCCATCTGTCGGTGGACTTTTTGGTTACTTCCATATCTTGGCTACTGTAATACTATGCAATGCAGATTTGCGTGCCTGTGTCCTTCCAATTCTGTCTTCTTAGTTTATAGGTCCAGGAATAGGTCTGCTGGAACATATGGTAGCTCAATGTTTACCTTTTACAGGCACCTCTATTCTGTTCTCCTTAGTGGCTCTTTCCAGGTTACGTCCCACTTAAAGTGGAGGGTATGTATTTCTTCCCAGCTCCTTCAGGATTTATTCTTTGTAGTTTTTGCTGATGGTTATTCTGAGTGGTGTGAGCTGATACCTCTTTGTGGTTGAATTTGCATGTGTCTCATAATGCGTTGAAATTGATCTTTAAGACATGTCCTTTTTATTTTTCCAGCTGTGATTAGAGCTTATTTCTTCAAAGTGTTTTCTTAAAGTATGTGTCACCATTTGAAATATTTTGGCCATTATCTCCCTCAAGACATTTTGAGGGCAGGTTTCATTTACAGCCCTGCAGTACTTGTTCATATGAAGTGACCATTAGCTCAGGCTTTAAACCTGCTTTTGCAGGTAACGGCCAGAGAGCGGCAGCCTTTCTACGTTCCCCTTGCTGGTACTAGGGAAACAGACCTACCGGCCAGTGGTGTTCTTCGGTTATAAGTTAGAGTGCCATGTGCCCGGATAAACCCACAAATGTTGATGTCTCCTTGCTTTTGTTTGTTTTTAAATTTCATTTATATTTATTATTAGAGTAATATTCCATTGTGTACGTGGACCACTTCTTCTTGGTGCATTCCTCGGTTGATGGACATTTTCATTGCTTCCAAGTGCTGGCTATGGTAAATCTTGCTGGCGTACAGGTTTGCCAGCCTGTGACTTTTTGATTCTCATTTTCTCAGGTGATAGGCCAAGCAGTGGTTGTGATTGATTGACTGGTAGCTCAATGTTTCCCTTTTCAAAGCACCTACACTGTGTTTTCATTAGTGGCTCTTTACATGCCCCCCCTTACAACCGAGGGTACGCATTTCTCCACACTCCCTTCACCGTTTATTTTTTGCAGCATTTTTCCTAATGGCCATTCTGACTGCTGTGAGCTGATAGGTTTTTGTAATATGGGTATGCCTGTCATTAAATTTTTTAAAATTCATCATATTCCTACATCGTTCTCTTTTCTCTTAAAAGAAAAAACCGTGAGTACAATGTAGCTCTTGAAATTGTCTTCTTCGAAGGTTGCCCTCTTTTGAATTTTTTGGTCGATTTTTGACCCCAGAAATTTTCTGGAGGGCAGGTGTCATTTACAGAACTGCAAGTTGGTGAAAATTTAGTGACCTTTCGCAGTGGGTTCAAACCTGCTGTTGTGGGAAACGGCCACAAGGAGGTAGCATTTCTCCATTCCCCAATCTGGGTACTAGGGCAGCAGAGCCTTTCTGGAAGTCATTGTCCTAGGTTGTAAATTAGAATGGAATTTGCCAGGAGAAATCCCCATAAGTTTATGTCTCATTACTTCTTCTTGGTTTTTAAAAGTTTTTTAATCTGGGTAAAGTTTAGAATATTGTTTATCCTAGGTGTACACAATCTGGTTCATTTGTACATTATGTATGTCTATTAATGTACAGATCCTCTTCCCATGTAAAATATTACAGTGTTCCGTCAACCTCCCTTGCTATATGTTCGGTCTTTTTGATACATGTACAAAATATGTATTTGTATATGTATAGTACCACTAATCTTCATTTCTCAATTTCCCCCCTCCTTTCCTTTCAGATGAGCATAGTTTGTTTTCTCAGCCTGTGAGTGTCTTTCTCTTTGGAAATACGTTCATCTGTGCCAGTTATTAGATAATGCCATAAGTGATAATATAGGATATAGGTGTTTTGCTTTCCGACCTACTTCATGTTTTGTGATTATCTCCAGGCTCATCTATGGTGCCTCAAAGAGCAGTGCTTCAATGTTTTCCATGGCTAATATTCCATGTGTACATGGACCACTTCTTCTTGGTGCATTCCTCTGTTGATGGACATTTTCGTTGCTTCCAAGTGTTGCCTATGGTAAATATTGCTGGAGTGCAGGATTGCCAGCCTGTGATTTTTGATTTTCCTTTTCTCAGGGGATAGACCCAGCAGTGGGTATGATTGATTGACTGGTATGGTAGCTCAACGTTTACCTTTTCAAGGCACCTCAATTGTGCTTTCATTAGTGGCTCTTACCACGTCCCCCTTAGAATCGAGGGTACGCATTTCTCCACAATCACGTCAGCATTTCTAGTTTGCAGCATTTTTGTTGATGGCCATTCTGACTGGTGTGAGCTGACAGGTTTTTGTAATTTGGGTTTACATGTCTGTAAAAATTCCTACAATTCATCATTTTTCCACGCCTTTTACTTTTCTGTTAAAAGAAAAAAGAAAGAAAGTGTGAGTGTAATATACCTCTTCAAATTTTCTTTTTGGAAGGTTGCACTCTAGAATTTTTTGGTCGATTTTCGACCTCAGTATTTTTTGGAGGGCCGGTGTCATTTACAGACCTGCAATTGGTGAATAATTAGTGACCTTTTGCAGTGGGTTCAAAGCTGCTGTTGTGGGAAACGGCCACAAGGATGCAGCATTTCTCGATTCCCAAATCTGGGTACTAGGGCAGCAGAGCCGTTCTGGAAGTTGTCTGCCTAGGTTTTCAATTTGGATGGAATGTGCCAGGAAAACCCCCCATAAGTTTATGTCTCATTACTCCTAGTTCGTTGTTTTAATTTTTTCAATTCGGGTAATGGTTAGAATGTTGCTTGTCCAAGGTGTACACACTCTGGTTCATCTACATATCATATATACCTATTTATGTAGAGATCCTCTTCCCGTGTAAATTATTACAGAGTGTTCCGTAATCCTTCCTTGCTATATGGTCGGTCTTTTTGATATATGTATATAATATGTATTTGTATACATATGGTAACGCTAATCTTCATGTATCCATTCCCCCCACCTTTCCTTTTAGATAAGCATAGTTTTTTTTTTTTAATAAGTCTGTGATTGCCTTTCTCTGTGGAAATATGTTCATTTGTGTCAGTTATTAGATAACGCCTATAAGTGATATCATAGGTTATAGGACTTTTCCTTTCCGACTTACCTCATGTTCTGTGATTATCTCCAAGGTCATCTATGGTGCCTCAAAGAGCAGTGTTTCATTGTTTTCCATGGCTAGTATTCATTGTGTACATGGACCACTTCTTCTTTATCCTTTCGTCTGTTGATGGACATTTTGGTTGCTTCACTGTCTTGTCTATTGTGAATAAGGCTGCAGTGCAGCTTTTGCAGCCCGGGTCTTCTTCATTCTGGTCTTCTCAGGTGAGAGGCCCTTTGGTGCGCCTGCTGGATTGAATGGTACCTCCATTTTTCTTTTCAACGCAGCTTCTTTCTGTTCTCATTATTAGCGTTTAACCCTTTTACATCTCACCAGCAGCTAGAGGGTACACAGTTCTCTTAAACCTCTTCAGCATTTATTGTTTGTAGACTTTTTGCCAATGGTCAGTCGACTGGTGTGAGTTGAAAACTTTTTGTAGATTAGATTGCATGAGTCTAATACTTCCTGAGGCTGAGCTTTTATCCATTTTCCTTTTTTTTTAAAAGAGAGTGAGTAAAACTTACCTCTTCATACTATCTTCGTGAACATTTTGCCTGTTTTGAATTTTTTTATCCATTCCCTACCTCAGCACAATTTTGAGGGCAGGTGTCCTTTACAGCCCTGAGTCCTTGTGAATGGTAAGTGACCATTAGCTGGGGGTTAAAAGCTGCTCTTGCGGGAATCGGCCACAAGGCGGCAGCATTTCTCCTTTACCAAATCTGGTTACTAGGGCAACAGAGCCTTACTGGAAGTGGTGTTCTAGGTTGTAAATTAGAATGGAATGTGCGAGGAAAAAGCCCTTTAAGTTTATGTCTCCTTACTTCTTGTTGGTATTTTTAACTTAATTTTTATTTTTTCTCACAGCAAACTTGATTACAATGTTTTGTTTGTTCTAGGTGTGCAAGATGTGGTTCTTTCACACATATACATATATCTATTCTTCTTCGGATCCTTTTCCCATGTAGGTTATGACACAATGTTGAGTAGTCTTCTCTTGGTATTGCGTAGGTCTTTGGTGATTCTATATTTCACATGTGTTTGTATCTCTCTGTTAACCTCAATATGGTAATGTATCCAATCCTCACACCTGTCCATTTGGTGAACCATAAGTTTTTTAATGAATCTATGAAAGTGTTTCTCTGTGGAAATATCTTTGTTTGTATCATTTTTTAGGTAACACCTATATGTGATACGATAGGATATGTGTTTTTCGCTTTCTCACTTACTCCAAGTTGCGTGATTACTTCTAGACTCATCTGTGGTGCTGGAAATGGCATCGTTTCATTTTTTTCACTAGCTCATATTCCATCTGTACAGGTAGCAGTTCTTCTTTGTCCACCCATCTGTCGGTGGACTTTTTGGTTACTTCCATATCTTGGCTACTGTAATACTATGCAATGCAGATTTGCGTGCCTGTGTCCTTCCAATTCTGTCTTCTTAGTTTATAGGTCCAGGAATAGGTCTGCTGGAACATATGGTAGCTCAATGTTTACCTTTTACAGGCACCTCTATTCTGTTCTCCTTAGTGGCTCTTTCCAGGTTACGTCCCACTTAAAGTGGAGGGTATGTATTTCTTCCCAGCTCCTTCAGGATTTATTCTTTGTAGTTTTTGCTGATGGTTATTCTGAGTGGTGTGAGCTGATACCTCTTTGTGGTTGAATTTGCATGTGTCTCATAATGCGTTGAAATTGATCTTTAAGACATGTCCTTTTTATTTTTCCAGCTGTGATTAGAGCTTATTTCTTCAAAGTGTTTTCTTAAAGTATGTGTCACCATTTGAAATATTTTGGCCATTATCTCCCTCAAGACATTTTGAGGGCAGGTTTCATTTACAGCCCTGCAGTACTTGTTCATATGAAGTGACCATTAGCTCAGGCTTTAAACCTGCTTTTGCAGGTAACGGCCAGAGAGCGGCAGCCTTTCTACGTTCCCCTTGCTGGTACTAGGGAAACAGACCTACCGGCCAGTGGTGTTCTTCGGTTATAAGTTAGAGTGCCATGTGCCCGGATAAACCCACAAATGTTGATGTCTCCTTGCTTTTGTTTGTTTTTAAATTTCATTTATATTTATTATTAGAGTAATATTCCATTGTGTACGTGGACCACTTCTTCTTGGTGCATTCCTCGGTTGATGGACATTTTCATTGCTTCCAAGTGCTGGCTATGGTAAATCTTGCTGGCGTACAGGTTTGCCAGCCTGTGACTTTTTGATTCTCATTTTCTCAGGTGATAGGCCAAGCAGTGGTTGTGATTGATTGACTGGTAGCTCAATGTTTCCCTTTTCAAAGCACCTACACTGTGTTTTCATTAGTGGCTCTTTACATGCCCCCCCTTACAACCGAGGGTACGCATTTCTCCACACTCCCTTCACCGTTTATTTTTTGCAGCATTTTTCCTAATGGCCATTCTGACTGCTGTGAGCTGATAGGTTTTTGTAATATGGGTATGCCTGTCATTAAATTTTTTAAAATTCATCATATTCCTACATCGTTCTCTTTTCTCTTAAAAGAAAAAACCGTGAGTACAATGTAGCTCTTGAAATTGTCTTCTTCGAAGGTTGCCCTCTTTTGAATTTTTTGGTCGATTTTTGACCCCAGAAATTTTCTGGAGGGCAGGTGTCATTTACAGAACTGCAAGTTGGTGAAAATTTAGTGACCTTTCGCAGTGGGTTCAAACCTGCTGTTGTGGGAAACGGCCACAAGGAGGTAGCATTTCTCCATTCCCCAATCTGGGTACTAGGGCAGCAGAGCCTTTCTGGAAGTCATTGTCCTAGGTTGTAAATTAGAATGGAATTTGCCAGGAGAAATCCCCATAAGTTTATGTCTCATTACTTCTTCTTGGTTTTTAAAAGTTTTTTAATCTGGGTAAAGTTTAGAATATTGTTTATCCTAGGTGTACACAATCTGGTTCATTTGTACATTATGTATGTCTATTAATGTACAGATCCTCTTCCCATGTAAAATATTACAGTGTTCCGTCAACCTCCCTTGCTATATGTTCGGTCTTTTTGATACATGTACAAAATATGTATTTGTATATGTATAGTAACACTAATCTTCATTTCTCAATTTCCCCCCTCCTTTCCTTTCAGATGAGCATAGTTTGTTTTCTCAGCCTGTGAGGGTCTTTCTCTTTGGAAATACGTTCATCTGTGCCAGTTATTAGATAATGCCATAAGTGATAATATAGGATATAGGTGTTTTGCTTTCCGACCTACTTCATGTTTTGTGATTATCTCCAGGCTCATCTATGGTGCCTCAAAGAGCAGTGCTTCAATGTTTTCCATGGCTAATATTCCATGTGTACATGGACCACTTCTTCTTGGTGCATTCCTCTGTTGATGGACATTTTCGTTGCTTCCAAGTGTTGCCTATGGTAAATATTGCTGGAGTGCAGGATTGCCAGCCTGTGATTTTTGATTTTCCTTTTCTCAGGGGATAGACCCAGCAGTGGGTATGATTGATTGACTGGTATGGTAGCTCAACGTTTACCTTTTCAAGGCACCTCAATTGTGCTTTCATTAGTGGCTCTTACCACGTCCCCCTTAGAATCGAGGGTACGCATTTCTCCACAATCACGTCAGCATTTCTAGTTTGCAGCATTTTTGTTGATGGCCATTCTGACTGGTGTGAGCTGACAGGTTTTTGTAATTTGGGTTTACATGTCTGTAAAAATTCCTACAATTCATCATTTTTCCACGCCTTTTACTTTTCTGTTAAAAGAAAAAAGAAAGAAAGTGTGAGTGTAATATACCTCTTCAAATTTTCTTTTTGGAAGGTTGCACTCTAGAATTTTTTGGTCGATTTTCGACCTCAGTATTTTTTGGAGGGCCGGTGTCATTTACAGACCTGCAATTGGTGAATAATTAGTGACCTTTTGCAGTGGGTTCAAAGCTGCTGTTGTGGGAAACGGCCACAAGGATGCAGCATTTCTCGATTCCCAAATCTGGGTACTAGGGCAGCAGAGCCGTTCTGGAAGTTGTCTGCCTAGGTTTTCAATTTGGATGGAATGTGCCAGGAAAACCCCCCATAAGTTTATGTCTCATTACTCCTAGTTCGTTGTTTTAATTTTTTCAATTCGGGTAATGGTTAGAATGTTGCTTGTCCAAGGTGTACACACTCTGGTTCATCTACATATCATATATACCTATTTATGTAGAGATCCTCTTCCCGTGTAAATTATTACAGAGTGTTCCGTAATCCTTCCTTGCTATATGGTCGGTCTTTTTGATATATGTATATAATATGTATTTGTATACATATGGTAACGCTAATCTTCATGTATCCATTCCCCCCACCTTTCCTTTTAGATAAGCATAGTTTTTTTTTTTTAATAAGTCTGTGATTGCCTTTCTCTGTGGAAATATGTTCATTTGTGTCAGTTATTAGATAACGCCTATAAGTGATATCATAGGTTATAGGACTTTTCCTTTCCGACTTACCTCATGTTCTGTGATTATCTCCAAGATCATCTATGGTGCCTCAAAGAGCAGTGTTTCATTGTTTTCCATGGCTAGTATTCATTGTGTACATGGACCACTTCTTCTTTATCCTTTCGTCTGTTGATGGACATTTTGGTTGCTTCACTGTCTTGTCTATTGTGAATAAGGCTGCAGTGCAGCTTTTGCAGCCCGGGTCTTCTTCATTCTGGTCTTCTCAGGTGAGAGGCCCTTTGGTGCGCCTGCTGGATTGAATGGTACCTCAATTTTTCTTTTCAATGCAGCTTCTTTCTGTTCTCATTATTAGCGTTTAACCCTTTTACATCTCACCAGCAGCTAGAGGGTACACAGTTCTCTTAAACCTCTTCAGCATTTATTGTTTGTAGACTTTTTGCCAATGGTCAGTCGACTGGTGTGAGTTGAAAACTTTTTGTAGATTAGATTGCATGAGTCTAATACTTCCTGAGGCTGAGCTTTTATCCATTTTCCTTTTTTTAAAAAGAGAGTGAGTAAAACTTACCTCTTCATACTATCTTCGTGAACATTTTGCCTGTTTTGAATTTTTTTATCCATTCCCTACCTCAGCACAATTTTGAGGGCAGGTGTCCTTTACAGCCCTGAGTCCTTGTGAATGGTAAGTGACCATTAGCTGGGGGTTAAAAGCTGCTCTTGCGGGAATCGGCCACAAGGCGGCAGCATTTCTCCTTTACCAAATCTGGTTACTAGGGCAACAGAGCCTTACTGGAAGTGGTGTTCTAGGTTGTAAATTAGAATGGAATGTGCGAGGAAAAAGCCCTTTAAGTTTATGTCTCCTTACTTCTTGTTGGTATTTTTAACTTAATTTTTATTTTTTCTCACAGCAAACTTGATTACAATGTTTTGTTTGTTCTAGGTGTGCAAGATGTGGTTCTTTCACACATATACATATATCTATTCTTCTTCGGATCCTTTTCCCATGTAGGTTATGACACAATGTTGAGTAGTCTTCTCTTGGTATTGCGTAGGTCTTTGGTGATTCTATATTTCACATGTGTTTGTATCTCTCTGTTAACCTCAATATGGTAATGTATCCAATCCTCACACCTGTCCATTTGGTGAACCATAAGTTTTTTAATGAATCTATGAAAGTGTTTCTCTGTGGAAATATCTTTGTTTGTATCATTTTTTAGGTAACACCTATATGTGATACGATAGGATATGTGTTTTTTGCTTTCTCACTTACTCCAAGTTGCGTGATTACTTCTAGACTCATCTGTGGTGCTGGAAATGGCATCGTTTCATTTTTTTCACTAGCTCATATTCCATCTGTACAGGTAGCAGTTCTTCTTTGTCCACCCATCTGTCGGTGGACTTTTTGGTTACTTCCATATCTTGGCTACTGTAATACTATGCAATGCAGATTTGCGTGCCTGTGTCCTTCCAATTCTGTCTTCTTAGTTTATAGGTCCAGGAATAGGTCTGCTGGAACATATGGTAGCTCAATGTTTACCTTTTACAGGCACCTCTATTCTGTTCTCCTTAGTGGCTCTTTCCAGGTTACGTCCCACTTAAAGTGGAGGGTATGTATTTCTTCCCAGCTCCTTCAGGATTTATTCTTTGTAGTTTTTGCTGATGGTTATTCTGAGTGGTGTGAGCTGATACCTCTTTGTGGTTGAATTTGCATGTGTCTCATAATGCGTTGAAATTGATCTTTAAGACATGTCCTTTTTATTTTTCCAGCTGTGATTAGAGCTTATTTCTTCAAAGTGTTTTCTTAAAGTATGTGTCACCATTTGAAATATTTTGGCCATTATCTCCCTCAAGACATTTTGAGGGCAGGTTTCATTTACAGCCCTGCAGTACTTGTTCATATGAAGTGACCATTAGCTCAGGCTTTAAACCTGCTTTTGCAGGTAACGGCCAGAGAGCGGCAGCCTTTCTACGTTCCCCTTGCTGGTACTAGGGAAACAGACCTACCGGCCAGTGGTGTTCTTCGGTTATAAGTTAGAGTGCCATGTGCCCGGATAAACCCACAAATGTTGATGTCTCCTTGCTTTTGTTTGTTTTTAAATTTCATTTATATTTATTATTAGAGTAATATTCCATTGTGTACGTGGACCACTTCTTCTTGGTGCATTCCTCGGTTGATGGACATTTTCATTGCTTCCAAGTGCTGGCTATGGTAAATCTTGCTGGCGTACAGGTTTGCCAGCCTGTGACTTTTTGATTCTCATTTTCTCAGGTGATAGGCCAAGCAGTGGTTGTGATTGATTGACTGGTAGCTCAATGTTTCCCTTTTCAAAGCACCTACACTGTGTTTTCATTAGTGGCTCTTTACATGCCCCCCCTTACAACCGAGGGTACGCATTTCTCCACACTCCCTTCACCGTTTATTTTTTGCAGCATTTTTCCTAATGGCCATTCTGACTGCTGTGAGCTGATAGGTTTTTGTAATATGGGTATGCCTGTCATTAAATTTTTTAAAATTCATCATATTCCTACATCGTTCTCTTTTCTCTTAAAAGAAAAAACCGTGAGTACAATGTAGCTCTTGAAATTGTCTTCTTCGAAGGTTGCCCTCTTTTGAATTTTTTGGTCGATTTTTGACCCCAGAAATTTTCTGGAGGGCAGGTGTCATTTACAGAACTGCAAGTTGGTGAAAATTTAGTGACCTTTCGCAGTGGGTTCAAACCTGCTGTTGTGGGAAACGGCCACAAGGAGGTAGCATTTCTCCATTCCCCAATCTGGGTACTAGGGCAGCAGAGCCTTTCTGGAAGTCATTGTCCTAGGTTGTAAATTAGAATGGAATTTGCCAGGAGAAATCCCCATAAGTTTATGTCTCATTACTTCTTCTTGGTTTTTAAAAGTTTTTTAATCTGGGTAAAGTTTAGAATATTGTTTATCCTAGGTGTACACAATCTGGTTCATTTGTACATTATGTATGTCTATTAATGTACAGATCCTCTTCCCATGTAAAATATTACAGTGTTCCGTCAACCTCCCTTGCTATATGTTCGGACTTTTTGATACATGTACAAAATATGTATTTGTATATGTATAGTACCACTAATCTTCATTTCTCAATTTCCCCCCTCCTTTCCTTTCAGATGAGCATAGTTTGTTTTCTCAGCCTGTGAGTGTCTTTCTCTTTGGAAATACGTTCATCTGTGCCAGTTATTAGATAATGCCATAAGTGATAATATAGGATATAGGTGTTTTGCTTTCCGACCTACTTCATGTTTTGTGATTATCTCCAGGCTCATCTATGGTGCCTCAAAGAGCAGTGCTTCAATGTTTTCCATGGCTAATATTCCATGTGTACATGGACCACTTCTTCTTGGTGCATTCCTCTGTTGATGGACATTTTCGTTGCTTCCAAGTGTTGCCTATGGTAAATATTGCTGGAGTGCAGGATTGCCAGCCTGTGATTTTTGATTTTCCTTTTCTCAGGGGATAGACCCAGCAGTGGGTATGATTGATTGACTGGTATGGTAGCTCAACGTTTACCTTTTCAAGGCACCTCAATTGTGCTTTCATTAGTGGCTCTTACCACGTCCCCCTTAGAATCGAGGGTACGCATTTCTCCACAATCACGTCAGCATTTCTAGTTTGCAGCATTTTTGTTGATGGCCATTCTGACTGGTGTGAGCTGACAGGTTTTTGTAATTTGGGTTTACATGTCTGTAAAAATTCCTACAATTCATCATTTTTCCACGCCTTTTACTTTTCTGTTAAAAGAAAAAAGAAAGAAAGTGTGAGTGTAATATACCTCTTCAAATTTTCTTTTTGGAAGGTTGCACTCTAGAATTTTTTGGTCGATTTTCGACCTCAGTATTTTTTGGAGGGCCGGTGTCATTTACAGACCTGCAATTGGTGAATAATTAGTGACCTTTTGCAGTGGGTTCAAAGCTGCTGTTGTGGGAAACGGCCACAAGGATGCAGCATTTCTCGATTCCCAAATCTGGGTACTAGGGCAGCAGAGCCGTTCTGGAAGTTGTCTGCCTAGGTTTTCAATTTGGATGGAATGTGCCAGGAAAACCCCCCATAAGTTTATGTCTCATTACTCCTAGTTCGTTGTTTTAATTTTTTCAATTCGGGTAATGGTTAGAATGTTGCTTGTCCAAGGTGTACACACTCTGGTTCATCTACATATCATATATACCTATTTATGTAGAGATCCTCTTCCCGTGTAAATTATTACAGAGTGTTCCGTAATCCTTCCTTGCTATATGGTCGGTCTTTTTGATATATGTATATAATATGTATTTGTATACATATGGTAACGCTAATCTTCATGTATCCATTCCCCCCACCTTTCCTTTTAGATAAGCATAGTTTTTTTTTTTTAATAAGTCTGTGATTGCCTTTCTCTGTGGAAATATGTTCATTTGTGTCAGTTATTAGATAACGCCTATAAGTGATATCATAGGTTATAGGACTTTTCCTTTCCGACTTACCTCATGTTCTGTGATTATCTCCAAGATCATCTATGGTGCCTCAAAGAGCAGTGTTTCATTGTTTTCCATGGCTAGTATTCATTGTGTACATGGACCACTTCTTCTTTATCCTTTCGTCTGTTGATGGACATTTTGGTTGCTTCACTGTCTTGTCTATTGTGAATAAGGCTGCAGTGCAGCTTTTGCAGCCCGGGTCTTCTTCATTCTGGTCTTCTCAGGTGAGAGGCCCTTTGGTGCGCCTGCTGGATTGAATGGTACCTCCATTTTTCTTTTCAACGCAGCTTCTTTCTGTTCTCATTATTAGCGTTTAACCCTTTTACATCTCACCAGCAGCTAGAGGGTACACAGTTCTCTTAAACCTCTTCAGCATTTATTGTTTGTAGACTTTTTGCCAATGGTCAGTCGACTGGTGTGAGTTGAAAACTTTTTGTAGATTAGATTGCATGAGTCTAATACTTCCTGAGGCTGAGCTTTTATCCATTTTCCTTTTTTTAAAAAGAGAGTGAGTAAAACTTACCTCTTCATACTATCTTCGTGAACATTTTGCCTGTTTTGAATTTTTTTATCCATTCCCTACCTCAGCACAATTTTGAGGGCAGGTGTCCTTTACAGCCCTGAGTCCTTGTGAATGGTAAGTGACCATTAGCTGGGGGTTAAAAGCTGCTCTTGCGGGAATCGGCCACAAGGCGGCAGCATTTCTCCTTTACCAAATCTGGTTACTAGGGCAACAGAGCCTTACTGGAAGTGGTGTTCTAGGTTGTAAATTAGAATGGAATGTGCGAGGAAAAAGCCCTTTAAGTTTATGTCTCCTTACTTCTTGTTGGTATTTTTAACTTAATTTTTATTTTTTCTCACAGCAAACTTGATTACAATGTTTTGTTTGTTCTAGGTGTGCAAGATGTGGTTCTTTCACACATATACATATATCTATTCTTCTTCGGATCCTTTTCCCATGTAGGTTATGACACAATGTTGAGTAGTCTTCTCTTGGTATTGCGTAGGTCTTTGGTGATTCTATATTTCACATGTGTTTGTATCTCTCTGTTAACCTCAATATGGTAATGTATCCAATCCTCACACCTGTCCATTTGGTGAACCATAAGTTTTTTAATGAATCTATGAAAGTGTTTCTCTGTGGAAATATCTTTGTTTGTATCATTTTTTAGGTAACACCTATATGTGATACGATAGGATATGTGTTTTTCGCTTTCTCACTTACTCCAAGTTGCGTGATTACTTCTAGACTCATCTGTGGTGCTGGAAATGGCATCGTTTCATTTTTTTCACTAGCTCATATTCCATCTGTACAGGTAGCAGTTCTTCTTTGTCCACCCATCTGTCGGTGGACTTTTTGGTTACTTCCATATCTTGGCTACTGTAATACTATGCAATGCAGATTTGCGTGCCTGTGTCCTTCCAATTCTGTCTTCTTAGTTTATAGGTCCAGGAATAGGTCTGCTGGAACATATGGTAGCTCAATGTTTACCTTTTACAGGCACCTCTATTCTGTTCTCCTTAGTGGCTCTTTCCAGGTTACGTCCCACTTAAAGTGGAGGGTATGTATTTCTTCCCAGCTCCTTCAGGATTTATTCTTTGTAGTTTTTGCTGATGGTTATTCTGAGTGGTGTGAGCTGATACCTCTTTGTGGTTGAATTTGCATGTGTCTCATAATGCGTTGAAATTGATCTTTAAGACATGTCCTTTTTATTTTTCCAGCTGTGATTAGAGCTTATTTCTTCAAAGTGTTTTCTTAAAGTATGTGTCACCATTTGAAATATTTTGGCCATTATCTCCCTCAAGACATTTTGAGGGCAGGTTTCATTTACAGCCCTGCAGTACTTGTTCATATGAAGTGACCATTAGCTCAGGCTTTAAACCTGCTTTTGCAGGTAACGGCCAGAGAGCGGCAGCCTTTCTACGTTCCCCTTGCTGGTACTAGGGAAACAGACCTACCGGCCAGTGGTGTTCTTCGGTTATAAGTTAGAGTGCCATGTGCCCGGATAAACCCACAAATGTTGATGTCTCCTTGCTTTTGTTTGTTTTTAAATTTCATTTATATTTATTATTAGAGTAATATTCCATTGTGTACGTGGACCACTTCTTCTTGGTGCATTCCTCGGTTGATGGACATTTTCATTGCTTCCAAGTGCTGGCTATGGTAAATCTTGCTGGCGTACAGGTTTGCCAGCCTGTGACTTTTTGATTCTCATTTTCTCAGGTGATAGGCCAAGCAGTGGTTGTGATTGATTGACTGGTAGCTCAATGTTTCCCTTTTCAAAGCACCTACACTGTGTTTTCATTAGTGGCTCTTTACATGCCCCCCCTTACAACCGAGGGTACGCATTTCTCCACACTCCCTTCACCGTTTATTTTTTGCAGCATTTTTCCTAATGGCCATTCTGACTGCTGTGAGCTGATAGGTTTTTGTAATATGGGTATGCCTGTCATTAAATTTTTTAAAATTCATCATATTCCTACATCGTTCTCTTTTCTCTTAAAAGAAAAAACCGTGAGTACAATGTAGCTCTTGAAATTGTCTTCTTCGAAGGTTGCCCTCTTTTGAATTTTTTGGTCGATTTTTGACCCCAGAAATTTTCTGGAGGGCAGGTGTCATTTACAGAACTGCAAGTTGGTGAAAATTTAGTGACCTTTCGCAGTGGGTTCAAACCTGCTGTTGTGGGAAACGGCCACAAGGAGGTAGCATTTCTCCATTCCCCAATCTGGGTACTAGGGCAGCAGAGCCTTTCTGGAAGTCATTGTCCTAGGTTGTAAATTAGAATGGAATTTGCCAGGAGAAATCCCCATAAGTTTATGTCTCATTACTTCTTCTTGGTTTTTAAAAGTTTTTTAATCTGGGTAAAGTTTAGAATATTGTTTATCCTAGGTGTACACAATCTGGTTCATTTGTACATTATGTATGTCTATTAATGTACAGATCCTCTTCCCATGTAAAATATTACAGTGTTCCGTCAACCTCCCTTGCTATATGTTCGGTCTTTTTGATACATGTACAAAATATGTATTTGTATATGTATAGTACCACTAATCTTCATTTCTCAATTTCCCCCCTCCTTTCCTTTCAGATGAGCATAGTTTGTTTTCTCAGCCTGTGAGGGTCTTTCTCTTTGGAAATACGTTCATCTGTGCCAGTTATTAGATAATGCCATAAGTGATAATATAGGATATAGGTGTTTTGCTTTCCGACCTACTTCATGTTTTGTGATTATCTCCAGGCTCATCTATGGTGCCTCAAAGAGCAGTGCTTCAATGTTTTCCATGGCTAATATTCCATGTGTACATGGACCACTTCTTCTTGGTGCATTCCTCTGTTGATGGACATTTTCGTTGCTTCCAAGTGTTGCCTATGGTAAATATTGCTGGAGTGCAGGATTGCCAGCCTGTGATTTTTGATTTTCCTTTTCTCAGGGGATAGACCCAGCAGTGGGTATGATTGATTGACTGGTATGGTAGCTCAACGTTTACCTTTTCAAGGCACCTCAATTGTGCTTTCATTAGTGGCTCTTACCACGTCCCCCTTAGAATCGAGGGTACGCATTTCTCCACAATCACGTCAGCATTTCTAGTTTGCAGCATTTTTGTTGATGGCCATTCTGACTGGTGTGAGCTGACAGGTTTTTGTAATTTGGGTTTACATGTCTGTAAAAATTCCTACAATTCATCATTTTTCCACGCCTTTTACTTTTCTGTTAAAAGAAAAAAGAAAGAAAGTGTGAGTGTAATATACCTCTTCAAATTTTCTTTTTGGAAGGTTGCACTCTAGAATTTTTTGGTCGATTTTCGACCTCAGTATTTTTTGGAGGGCCGGTGTCATTTACAGACCTGCAATTGGTGAATAATTAGTGACCTTTTGCAGTGGGTTCAAAGCTGCTGTTGTGGGAAACGGCCACAAGGATGCAGCATTTCTCGATTCCCAAATCTGGGTACTAGGGCAGCAGAGCCGTTCTGGAAGTTGTCTGCCTAGGTTTTCAATTTGGATGGAATGTGCCAGGAAAACCCCCCATAAGTTTATGTCTCATTACTCCTAGTTCGTTGTTTTAATTTTTTCAATTGGGGTAATGGTTAGAATGTTGCTTGTCCAAGGTGTACACACTCTGGTTCATCTACATATCATATATACCTATTTATGTAGAGATCCTCTTCCCGTGTAAATTATTACAGAGTGTTCCGTAATCCTTCCTTGCTATATGGTCGGTCTTTTTGATATATGTATATAATATGTATTTGTATACATATGGTAACGCTAATCTTCATGTATCCATTCCCCCCACCTTTCCTTTTAGATAAGCATAGTTTTTTTTTTTAATAAGTCTGTGATTGCCTTTCTCTGTGGAAATATGTTCATTTGTGTCAGTTATTAGATAACGCCTATAAGTGATATCATAGGTTATAGGACTTTTCCTTTCCGACTTACCTCATGTTCTGTGATTATCTCCAAGATCATCTATGGTGCCTCAAAGAGCAGTGTTTCATTGTTTTCCATGGCTAGTATTCATTGTGTACATGGACCACTTCTTCTTTATCCTTTCGTCTGTTGATGGACATTTTGGTTGCTTCACTGTCTTGTCTATTGTGAATAAGGCTGCAGTGCAGCTTTTGCAGCCCGGGTCTTCTTCATTCTGGTCTTCTCAGGTGAGAGGCCCTTTGGTGCGCCTGCTGGATTGAATGGTACCTCAATTTTTCTTTTCAACGCAGCTTCTTTCTGTTCTCATTATTAGCGTTTAACCCTTTTACATCTCACCAGCAGCTAGAGGGTACACAGTTCTCTTAAACCTCTTCAGCATTTATTGTTTGTAGACTTTTTGCCAATGGTCAGTCGACTGGTGTGAGTTGAAAACTTTTTGTAGATTAGATTGCATGAGTCTAATACTTCCTGAGGCTGAGCTTTTATCCATTTTCCTTTTTTTAAAAAGAGAGTGAGTAAAACTTACCTCTTCATACTATCTTCGTGAACATTTTGCCTGTTTTGAATTTTTTTATCCATTCCCTACCTCAGCACAATTTTGAGGGCAGGTGTCCTTTACAGCCCTGAGTCCTTGTGAATGGTAAGTGACCATTAGCTGGGGGTTAAAAGCTGCTCTTGCGGGAATCGGCCACAAGGCGGCAGCATTTCTCCTTTACCAAATCTGGTTACTAGGGCAACAGAGCCTTACTGGAAGTGGTGTTCTAGGTTGTAAATTAGAATGGAATGTGCGAGGAAAAAGCCCTTTAAGTTTATGTCTCCTTACTTCTTGTTGGTATTTTTAACTTAATTTTTATTTTTTCTCACAGCAAACTTGATTACAATGTTTTGTTTGTTCTAGGTGTGCAAGATGTGGTTCTTTCACACATATACATATATCTATTCTTCTTCGGATCCTTTTCCCATGTAGGTTATGACACAATGTTGAGTAGTCTTCTCTTGGTATTGCGTAGGTCTTTGGTGATTCTATATTTCACATGTGTTTGTATCTCTCTGTTAACCTCAATATGGTAATGTATCCAATCCTCACACCTGTCCATTTGGTGAACCATAAGTTTTTTAATGAATCTATGAAAGTGTTTCTCTGTGGAAATATCTTTGTTTGTATCATTTTTTAGGTAACACCTATATGTGATACGATAGGATATGTGTTTTTCGCTTTCTCACTTACTCCAAGTTGCGTGATTACTTCTAGACTCATCTGTGGTGCTGGAAATGGCATCGTTTCATTTTTTTCACTAGCTCATATTCCATCTGTACAGGTAGCAGTTCTTCTTTGTCCACCCATCTGTCGGTGGACTTTTTGGTTACTTCCATATCTTGGCTACTGTAATACTATGCAATGCAGATTTGCGTGCCTGTGTCCTTCCAATTCTGTCTTCTTAGTTTATAGGTCCAGGAATAGGTCTGCTGGAACATATGGTAGCTCAATGTTTACCTTTTACAGGCACCTCTATTCTGTTCTCCTTAGTGGCTCTTTCCAGGTTACGTCCCACTTAAAGTGGAGGGTATGTATTTCTTCCCAGCTCCTTCAGGATTTATTCTTTGTAGTTTTTGCTGATGGTTATTCTGAGTGGTGTGAGCTGATACCTCTTTGTGGTTGAATTTGCATGTGTCTCATAATGCGTTGAAATTGATCTTTAAGACATGTCCTTTTTATTTTTCCAGCTGTGATTAGAGCTTATTTCTTCAAAGTGTTTTCTTAAAGTATGTGTCACCATTTGAAATATTTTGGCCATTATCTCCCTCAAGACATTTTGAGGGCAGGTTTCATTTACAGCCCTGCAGTACTTGTTCATATGAAGTGACCATTAGCTCAGGCTTTAAACCTGCTTTTGCAGGTAACGGCCAGAGAGCGGCAGCCTTTCTACGTTCCCCTTGCTGGTACTAGGGAAACAGACCTACCGGCCAGTGGTGTTCTTCGGTTATAAGTTAGAGTGCCATGTGCCCGGATAAACCCACAAATGTTGATGTCTCCTTGCTTTTGTTTGTTTTTAAATTTCATTTATATTTATTATTAGAGTAATATTCCATTGTGTACGTGGACCACTTCTTCTTGGTGCATTCCTCGGTTGATGGACATTTTCATTGCTTCCAAGTGCTGGCTATGGTAAATCTTGCTGGCGTACAGGTTTGCCAGCCTGTGACTTTTTGATTCTCATTTTCTCAGGTGATAGGCCAAGCAGTGGTTGTGATTGATTGACTGGTAGCTCAATGTTTCCCTTTTCAAAGCACCTACACTGTGTTTTCATTAGTGGCTCTTTACATGCCCCCCCTTACAACCGAGGGTACGCATTTCTCCACACTCCCTTCACCGTTTATTTTTTGCAGCATTTTTCCTAATGGCCATTCTGACTGCTGTGAGCTGATAGGTTTTTGTAATATGGGTATGCCTGTCATTAAATTTTTTAAAATTCATCATATTCCTACATCGTTCTCTTTTCTCTTAAAAGAAAAAACCGTGAGTACAATGTAGCTCTTGAAATTGTCTTCTTCGAAGGTTGCCCTCTTTTGAATTTTTTGGTCGATTTTTGACCCCAGAAATTTTCTGGAGGGCAGGTGTCATTTACAGAACTGCAAGTTGGTGAAAATTTAGTGACCTTTCGCAGTGGGTTCAAACCTGCTGTTGTGGGAAA
Organism: Balaenoptera borealis; assembly: GCF_965194805.1. NCBI lineage: Eukaryota > Metazoa > Chordata > Mammalia > Artiodactyla > Balaenopteridae > Balaenoptera > Balaenoptera borealis. Next base: position 333,138 of record NW_028123832.1, read on the forward strand.
CGGCCACAAGGAGGTAGCATTTCTCCATTCCCCAATCTGGGTACTAGGGCAGCAGAGCCTTTCTGGAAGTCATTGTCCTAGGTTGTAAATTAGAATGGAATTTGCCAGGAGAAATCCCCATAAGTTTATGTCTCATTACTTCTTCTTGGTTTTTAAAAGTTTTTTAATCTGGGTAAAGTTTAGAATATTGTTTATCCTAGGTGTACACAATCTGGTTCATTTGTACATTATGTATGTCTATTAATGTACAGATCCTCTTCCCATGTAAAATATTACAGTGTTCCGTCGACCTCCCTTGCTATATGTTCGGACTTTTTGATACATGTACAAAATATGTATTTGTATATGTATAGTACCACTAATCTTCATTTCTCAATTTCCCCCCTCCTTTCCTTTCAGATGAGCATAGTTTGTTTTCTCAGCCTGTGAGTGTCTTTCTCTTTGGAAATACGTTCATCTGTGCCAGTTATTAGATAATGCCATAAGTGATAATATAGGATATAGGTGTTTTGCTTTCCGACCTACTTCATGTTTTGTGATTATCTCCAGGCTCATCTATGGTGCCTCAAAGAGCAGTGCTTCAATGTTTTCCATGGCTAATATTCCATGTGTACATGGACCACTTCTTCTTGGTGCATTCCTCTGTTGATGGACATTTTCGTTGCTTCCAAGTGTTGCCTATGGTAAATATTGCTGGAGTGCAGGATTGCCAGCCTGTGATTTTTGATTTTCCTTTTCTCAGGGGATAGACCCAGCAGTGGGTATGATTGATTGACTGGTATGGTAGCTCAACGTTTACCTTTTCAAGGCACCTCAATTGTGCTTTCATTAGTGGCTCTTACCACGTCCCCCTTAGAATCGAGGGTACGCATTTCTCCACAATCACGTCAGCATTTCTAGTTTGCAGCATTTTTGTTGATGGCCATTCTGACTGGTGTGAGCTGACAGGTTTTGTAATTTGGGTTTACATGTCTGTAAAAATTCCTACAATTCATCATTTTTCCACGCCTTTTACTTTTCTGTTAAAAGAAAAAAGAAAGAAAGTGTGAGTGTAATATACCTCTTCAAATTTTCTTTTTGGAAGGTTGCACTCTAGAATTTTTTGGTCGATTTTCGACCTCAGTATTTTTTGGAGGGCCGGTGTCATTTACAGACCTGCAATTGGTGAATAATTAGTGACCTTTTGCAGTGGGTTCAAAGCTGCTGTTGTGGGAAACGGCCACAAGGATGCAGCATTTCTCGATTCCCAAATCTGGGTACTAGGGCAGCAGAGCCGTTCTGGAAGTTGTCTGCCTAGGTTTTCAATTTGGATGGAATGTGCCAGGAAAACCCCCCATAAGTTTATGTCTCATTACTCCTAGTTCGTTGTTTTAATTTTTTCAATTGGGGTAATGGTTAGAATGTTGCTTGTCCAAGGTGTACACACTCTGGTTCATCTACATATCATATATACCTATTTATGTAGAGATCCTCTTCCCGTGTAAATTATTACAGAGTGTTCCGTAATCCTTCCTTGCTATATGGTCGGTCTTTTTGATATATGTATATAATATGTATTTGTATACATATGGTAACGCTAATCTTCATGTATCCATTCCCCCCACCTTTCCTTTTAGATAAGCATAGTTTTTTTTTTTTAATAAGTCTGTGATTGCCTTTCTCTGTGGAAATATGTTCATTTGTGTCAGTTATTAGATAACGCCTATAAGTGATATCATAGGTTATAGGACTTTTCCTTTCTGACTTACCTCATGTTCTGTGATTATCTCCAAGATCATCTATGGTGCCTCAAAGAGCAGTGTTTCATTGTTTTCCATGGCTAGTATTCATTGTGTACATGGACCACTTCTTCTTTATCCTTTCGTCTGTTGATGGACATTTTGGTTGCTTCACTGTCTTGTCTATTGTGAATAAGGCTGCAGTGCAGCTTTTGCAGCCCGGGTCTTCTTCATTCTGGTCTTCTCAGGTGAGAGGCCCTTTGGTGCGCCTGCTGGATTGAATGGTACCTCCATTTTTCTTTTCAACGCAGCTTCTTTCTGTTCTCATTATTAGCGTTTAACCCTTTTACATCTCACCAGCAGCTAGAGGGTACACAGTTCTCTTAAACCTCTTCAGCATTTATTGTTTGTAGACTTTTTGCCAATGGTCAGTCGACTGGTGTGAGTTGAAAACTTTTTGTAGATTAGATTGCATGAGTCTAATACTTCCTGAGGCTGAGCTTTTATCCATTTTCCTTTTTTTAAAAAGAGAGTGAGTAAAACTTACCTCTTCATACTATCTTCGTGAACATTTTGCCTGTTTTGAATTTTTTTATCCATTCCCTACCTCAGCACAATTTTGAGGGCAGGTGTCCTTTACAGCCCTGAGTCCTTGTGAATGGTAAGTGACCATTAGCTGGGGGTTAAAAGCTGCTCTTGCGGGAATCGGCCACAAGGCGGCAGCATTTCTCCTTTACCAAATCTGGTTACTAGGGCAACAGAGCCTTACTGGAAGTGGTGTTCTAGGTTGTAAATTAGAATGGAATGTGCGAGGAAAAAGCCCTTTAAGTTTATGTCTCCTTACTTCTTGTTGGTATTTTTAACTTAATTTTTATTTTTTCTCACAGCAAACTTGATTACAATGTTTTGTTTGTTCTAGGTGTGCAAGATGTGGTTCTTTCACACATATACATATATCTATTCTTCTTCGGATCCTTTTCCCATGTAGGTTATGACACAATGTTGAGTAGTCTTCTCTTGGTATTGCGTAGGTCTTTGGTGATTCTATATTTCACATGTGTTTGTATCTCTCTGTTAACCTCAATATGGTAATGTATCCAATCCTCACACCTGTCCATTTGGTGAACCATAAGTTTTTTAATGAATCTATGAAAGTGTTTCTCTGTGGAAATATCTTTGTTTGTATCATTTTTTAGGTAACACCTATATGTGATACGATAGGATATGTGTTTTTCGCTTTCTCGCTTACTCCAAGTTGCGTGATTACTTCTAGACTCATCTGTGGTGCTGGAAATGGCATCGTTTCATTTTTTTCACTAGCTCATATTCCATCTGTACAGGTAGCAGTTCTTCTTTGTCCACCCATCTGTCGGTGGACTTTTTGGTTACTTCCATATCTTGGCTACTGTAATACTATGCAATGCAGATTTGCGTGCCTGTGTCCTTCCAATTCTGTCTTCTTAGTTTATAGGTCCAGGAATAGGTCTGCTGGAACATATGGTAGCTCAATGTTTACCTTTTACAGGCACCTCTATTCTGTTCTCCTTAGTGGCTCTTTCCAGGTTACGTCCCACTTAAAGTGGAGGGTATGTATTTCTTCCCAGCTCCTTCAGGATTTATTCTTTGTAGTTTTTGCTGATGGTTATTCTGAGTGGTGTGAGCTGATACCTCTTTGTGGTTGAATTTGCATGTGTCTCATAATGCGTTGAAATTGATCTTTAAGACATGTCCTTTTTATTTTTCCAGCTGTGATTAGAGCTTATTTCTTCAAAGTGTTTTCTTAAAGTATGTGTCACCATTTGAAATATTTTGGCCATTATCTCCCTCAAGACATTTTGAGGGCAGGTTTCATTTACAGCCCTGCAGTACTTGTTCATATGAAGTGACCATTAGCTCAGGCTTTAAACCTGCTTTTGCAGGTAACGGCCAGAGAGCGGCAGCCTTTCTACGTTCCCCTTGCTGGTACTAGGGAAACAGACCTACCGGCCAGTGGTGTTCTTCGGTTATAAGTTAGAGTGCCATGTGCCCGGATAAACCCACAAATGTTGATGTCTCCTTGCTTTTGTTTGTTTTTAAATTTCATTTATATTTATTATTAGAGTAATATTCCATTGTGTACGTGGACCACTTCTTCTTGGTGCATTCCTCGGTTGATGGACATTTTCATTGCTTCCAAGTGCTGGCTATGGTAAATCTTGCTGGCGTACAGGTTTGCCAGCCTGTGACTTTTTGATTCTCATTTTCTCAGGTGATAGGCCAAGCAGTGGTTGTGATTGATTGACTGGTAGCTCAATGTTTCCCTTTTCAAAGCACCTACACTGTGTTTTCATTAGTGGCTCTTTACATGCCCCCCCTTACAACCGAGGGTACGCATTTCTCCACACTCCCTTCACCGTTTATTTTTTGCAGCATTTTTCCTAATGGCCATTCTGACTGCTGTGAGCTGATAGGTTTTTGTAATATGGGTATGCCTGTCATTAAATTTTTTAAAATTCATCATATTCCTACATCGTTCTCTTTTCTCTTAAAAGAAAAAACCGTGAGTACAATGTAGCTCTTGAAATTGTCTTCTTCGAAGGTTGCCCTCTTTTGAATTTTTTGGTCGATTTTTGACCCCAGAAATTTTCTGGAGGGCAGGTGTCATTTACAGAACTGCAAGTTGGTGAAAATTTAGTGACCTTTCGCAGTGGGTTCAAACCTGCTGTTGTGGGAAACGGCCACAAGGAGGTAGCATTTCTCCATTCCCCAATCTGGGTACTAGGGCAGCAGAGCCTTTCTGGAAGTCATTGTCCTAGGTTGTAAATTAGAATGGAATTTGCCAGGAGAAATCCCCATAAGTTTATGTCTCATTACTTCTTCTTGGTTTTTAAAAGTTTTTTAATCTGGGTAAAGTTTAGAATATTGTTTATCCTAGGTGTACACAATCTGGTTCATTTGTACATTATGTATGTCTATTAATGTACAGATCCTCTTCCCATGTAAAATATTACAGTGTTCCGTCAACCTCCCTTGCTATATGTTCGGTCTTTTTGATACATGTACAAAATATGTATTTGTATATGTATAGTAACACTAATCTTCATTTCTCAATTTCCCCCCTCCTTTCCTTTCAGATGAGCATAGTTTGTTTTCTCAGCCTGTGAGGGTCTTTCTCTTTGGAAATACGTTCATCTGTGCCAGTTATTAGATAATGCCATAAGTGATAATATAGGATATAGGTGTTTTGCTTTCCGACCTACTTCATGTTTTGTGATTATCTCCAGGCTCATCTATGGTGCCTCAAAGAGCAGTGCTTCAATGTTTTCCATGGCTAATATTCCATGTGTACATGGACCACTTCTTCTTGGTGCATTCCTCTGTTGATGGACATTTTCGTTGCTTCCAAGTGTTGCCTATGGTAAATATTGCTGGAGTGCAGGATTGCCAGCCTGTGATTTTTGATTTTCCTTTTCTCAGGGGATAGACCCAGCAGTGGGTATGATTGATTGACTGGTATGGTAGCTCAACGTTTACCTTTTCAAGGCACCTCAATTGTGCTTTCATTAGTGGCTCTTACCACGTCCCCCTTAGAATCGAGGGTACGCATTTCTCCACAATCACGTCAGCATTTCTAGTTTGCAGCATTTTTGTTGATGGCCATTCTGACTGGTGTGAGCTGACAGGTTTTTGTAATTTGGGTTTACATGTCTGTAAAAATTCCTACAATTCATCATTTTTCCACGCCTTTTACTTTTCTGTTAAAAGAAAAAAGAAAGAAAGTGTGAGTGTAATATACCTCTTCAAATTTTCTTTTTGGAAGGTTGCACTCTAGAATTTTTTGGTCGATTTTCGACCTCAGTATTTTTTGGAGGGCCGGTGTCATTTACAGACCTGCAATTGGTGAATAATTAGTGACCTTTTGCAGTGGGTTCAAAGCTGCTGTTGTGGGAAACGGCCACAAGGATGCAGCATTTCTCGATTCCCAAATCTGGGTACTAGGGCAGCAGAGCCGTTCTGGAAGTTGTCTGCCTAGGTTTTCAATTTGGATGGAATGTGCCAGGAAAACCCCCCATAAGTTTATGTCTCATTACTCCTAGTTCGTTGTTTTAATTTTTTCAATTGGGGTAATGGTTAGAATGTTGCTTGTCCAAGGTGTACACACTCTGGTTCATCTACATATCATATATACCTATTTATGTAGAGATCCTCTTCCCGTGTAAATTATTACAGAGTGTTCCGTAATCCTTCCTTGCTATATGGTCGGTCTTTTTGATATATGTATATAATATGTATTTGTATACATATGGTAACGCTAATCTTCATGTATCCATTCCCCCCACCTTTCCTTTTAGATAAGCATAGTTTTTTTTTTTTAATAAGTCTGTGATTGCCTTTCTCTGTGGAAATATGTTCATTTGTGTCAGTTATTAGATAACGCCTATAAGTGATATCATAGGTTATAGGACTTTTCCTTTCTGACTTACCTCATGTTCTGTGATTATCTCCAAGATCATCTATGGTGCCTCAAAGAGCAGTGTTTCATTGTTTTCCATGGCTAGTATTCATTGTGTACATGGACCACTTCTTCTTTATCCTTTCGTCTGTTGATGGACATTTTGGTTGCTTCACTGTCTTGTCTATTGTGAATAAGGCTGCAGTGCAGCTTTTGCAGCCCGGGTCTTCTTCATTCTGGTCTTCTCAGGTGAGAGGCCCTTTGGTGCGCCTGCTGGATTGAATGGTACCTCAATTTTTCTTTTCAACGCAGCTTCTTTCTGTTCTCATTATTAGCGTTTAACCCTTTTACATCTCACCAGCAGCTAGAGGGTACACAGTTCTCTTAAACCTCTTCAGCATTTATTGTTTGTAGACTTTTTGCCAATGGTCAGTCGACTGGTGTGAGTTGAAAACTTTTTGTAGATTAGATTGCATGAGTCTAATACTTCCTGAGGCTGAGCTTTTATCCATTTTCCTTTTTTTAAAAAGAGAGTGAGTAAAACTTACCTCTTCATACTATCTTCGTGAACATTTTGCCTGTTTTGAATTTTTTTATCCATTCCCTACCTCAGCACAATTTTGAGGGCAGGTGTCCTTTACAGCCCTGAGTCCTTGTGAATGGTAAGTGACCATTAGCTGGGGGTTAAAAGCTGCTCTTGCGGGAATCGGCCACAAGGCGGCAGCATTTCTCCTTTACCAAATCTGGTTACTAGGGCAACAGAGCCTTACTGGAAGTGGTGTTCTAGGTTGTAAATTAGAATGGAATGTGCGAGGAAAAAGCCCTTTAAGTTTATGTCTCCTTACTTCTTGTTGGTATTTTTAACTTAATTTTTATTTTTTCTCACAGCAAACTTGATTACAATGTTTTGTTTGTTCTAGGTGTGCAAGATGTGGTTCTTTCACACATATACATATATCTATTCTTCTTCGGATCCTTTTCCCATGTAGGTTATGACACAATGTTGAGTAGTCTTCTCTTGGTATTGCGTAGGTCTTTGGTGATTCTATATTTCACATGTGTTTGTATCTCTCTGTTAACCTCAATATGGTAATGTATCCAATCCTCACACCTGTCCATTTGGTGAACCATAAGTTTTTTAATGAATCTATGAAAGTGTTTCTCTGTGGAAATATCTTTGTTTGTATCATTTTTTAGGTAACACCTATATGTGATACGATAGGATATGTGTTTTTCGCTTTCTCACTTACTCCAAGTTGCGTGATTACTTCTAGACTCATCTGTGGTGCTGGAAATGGCATCGTTTCATTTTTTTCACTAGCTCATATTCCATCTGTACAGGTAGCAGTTCTTCTTTGTCCACCCATCTGTCGGTGGACTTTTTGGTTACTTCCATATCTTGGCTACTGTAATACTATGCAATGCAGATTTGCGTGCCTGTGTCCTTCCAATTCTGTCTTCTTAGTTTATAGGTCCAGGAATAGGTCTGCTGGAACATATGGTAGCTCAATGTTTACCTTTTACAGGCACCTCTATTCTGTTCTCCTTAGTGGCTCTTTCCAGGTTACGTCCCACTTAAAGTGGAGGGTATGTATTTCTTCCCAGCTCCTTCAGGATTTATTCTTTGTAGTTTTTGCTGATGGTTATTCTGAGTGGTGTGAGCTGATACCTCTTTGTGGTTGAATTTGCATGTGTCTCATAATGCGTTGAAATTGATCTTTAAGACATGTCCTTTTTATTTTTCCAGCTGTGATTAGAGCTTATTTCTTCAAAGTGTTTTCTTAAAGTATGTGTCACCATTTGAAATATTTTGGCCATTATCTCCCTCAAGACATTTTGAGGGCAGGTTTCATTTACAGCCCTGCAGTACTTGTTCATATGAAGTGACCATTAGCTCAGGCTTTAAACCTGCTTTTGCAGGTAACGGCCAGAGAGCGGCAGCCTTTCTACGTTCCCCTTGCTGGTACTAGGGAAACAGACCTACCGGCCAGTGGTGTTCTTCGGTTATAAGTTAGAGTGCCATGTGCCCGGATAAACCCACAAATGTTGATGTCTCCTTGCTTTTGTTTGTTTTTAAATTTCATTTATATTTATTATTAGAGTAATATTCCATTGTGTACGTGGACCACTTCTTCTTGGTGCATTCCTCGGTTGATGGACATTTTCATTGCTTCCAAGTGCTGGCTATGGTAAATCTTGCTGGCGTACAGGTTTGCCAGCCTGTGACTTTTTGATTCTCATTTTCTCAGGTGATAGGCCAAGCAGTGGTTGTGATTGATTGACTGGTAGCTCAATGTTTCCCTTTTCAAAGCACCTACACTGTGTTTTCATTAGTGGCTCTTTACATGCCCCCCCTTACAACCGAGGGTACGCATTTCTCCACACTCCCTTCACCGTTTATTTTTTGCAGCATTTTTCCTAATGGCCGTTCTGACTGCTGTGAGCTGATAGGTTTTTGTAATATGGGTATGCCTGTCATTAAATTTTTTAAAATTCATCATATTCCTACATCGTTCTCTTTTCTCTTAAAAGAAAAAACCGTGAGTACAATGTAGCTCTTGAAATTGTCTTCTTCGAAGGTTGCCCTCTTTTGAATTTTTTGGTCGATTTTTGACCCCAGAAATTTTCTGGAGGGCAGGTGTCATTTACAGAACTGCAAGTTGGTGAAAATTTAGTGACCTTTCGCAGTGGGTTCAAACCTGCTGTTGTGGGAAACGGCCACAAGGAGGTAGCATTTCTCCATTCCCCAATCTGGGTACTAGGGCAGCAGAGCCTTTCTGGAAGTCATTGTCCTAGGTTGTAAATTAGAATGGAATTTGCCAGGAGAAATCCCCATAAGTTTATGTCTCATTACTTCTTCTTGGTTTTTAAAAGTTTTTTAATCTGGGTAAAGTTTAGAATATTGTTTATCCTAGGTGTACACAATCTGGTTCATTTGTACATTATGTATGTCTATTAATGTACAGATCCTCTTCCCATGTAAAATATTACAGTGTTCCGTCAACCTCCCTTGCTATATGTTCGGTCTTTTTGATACATGTACAAAATATGTATTTGTATATGTATAGTAACACTAATCTTCATTTCTCAATTTCCCCCCTCCTTTCCTTTCAGATGAGCATAGTTTGTTTTCTCAGCCTGTGAGGGTCTTTCTCTTTGGAAATACGTTCATCTGTGCCAGTTATTAGATAATGCCATAAGTGATAATATAGGATATAGGTGTTTTGCTTTCCGACCTACTTCATGTTTTGTGATTATCTCCAGGCTCATCTATGGTGCCTCAAAGAGCAGTGCTTCAATGTTTTCCATGGCTAATATTCCATGTGTACATGGACCACTTCTTCTTGGTGCATTCCTCTGTTGATGGACATTTTCGTTGCTTCCAAGTGTTGCCTATGGTAAATATTGCTGGAGTGCAGGATTGCCAGCCTGTGATTTTTGATTTTCCTTTTCTCAGGGGATAGACCCAGCAGTGGGTATGATTGATTGACTGGTATGGTAGCTCAACGTTTACCTTTTCAAGGCACCTCAATTGTGCTTTCATTAGTGGCTCTTACCACGTCCCCCTTAGAATCGAGGGTACGCATTTCTCCACAATCACGTCAGCATTTCTAGTTTGCAGCATTTTTGTTGATGGCCATTCTGACTGGTGTGAGCTGACAGGTTTTTGTAATTTGGGTTTACATGTCTGTAAAAATTCCTACAATTCATCATTTTTCCACGCCTTTTACTTTTCTGTTAAAAGAAAAAAGAAAGAAAGTGTGAGTGTAATATACCTCTTCAAATTTTCTTTTTGGAAGGTTGCACTCTAGAATTTTTTGGTCGATTTTCGACCTCAGTATTTTTTGGAGGGCCGGTGTCATTTACAGACCTGCAATTGGTGAATAATTAGTGACCTTTTGCAGTGGGTTCAAAGCTGCTGTTGTGGGAAACGGCCACAAGGATGCAGCATTTCTCGATTCCCAAATCTGGGTACTAGGGCAGCAGAGCCGTTCTGGAAGTTGTCTGCCTAGGTTTTCAATTTGGATGGAATGTGCCAGGAAAACCCCCCATAAGTTTATGTCTCATTACTCCTAGTTCGTTGTTTTAATTTTTTCAATTCGGGTAATGGTTAGAATGTTGCTTGTCCAAGGTGTACACACTCTGGTTCATCTACATATCATATATACCTATTTATGTAGAGATCCTCTTCCCGTGTAAATTATTACAGAGTGTTCCGTAATCCTTCCTTGCTATATGGTCGGTCTTTTTGATATATGTATATAATATGTATTTGTATACATATGGTAACGCTAATCTTCATGTATCCATTCCCCCCACCTTTCCTTTTAGATAAGCATAGTTTTTTTTTTTTAATAAGTCTGTGATTGCCTTTCTCTGTGGAAATATGTTCATTTGTGTCAGTTATTAGATAACGCCTATAAGTGATATCATAGGTTATAGGACTTTTCCTTTCTGACTTACCTCATGTTCTGTGATTATCTCCAAGATCATCTATGGTGCCTCAAAGAGCAGTGTTTCATTGTTTTCCATGGCTAGTATTCATTGTGTACATGGACCACTTCTTCTTTATCCTTTCGTCTGTTGATGGACATTTTGGTTGCTTCACTGTCTTGTCTATTGTGAATAAGGCTGCAGTGCAGCTTTTGCAGCCCGGGTCTTCTTCATTCTGGTCTTCTCAGGTGAGAGGCCCTTTGGTGCGCCTGCTGGATTGAATGGTACCTCAATTTTTCTTTTCAACGCAGCTTCTTTCTGTTCTCATTATTAGCGTTTAACCCTTTTACATCTCACCAGCAGCTAGAGGGTACACAGTTCTCTTAAACCTCTTCAGCATTTATTGTTTGTAGACTTTTTGCCAATGGTCAGTCGACTGGTGTGAGTTGAAAACTTTTTGTAGATTAGATTGCATGAGTCTAATACTTCCTGAGGCTGAGCTTTTATCCATTTTCCTTTTTTTAAAAAGAGAGTGAGTAAAACTTACCTCTTCATACTATCTTCGTGAACATTTTGCCTGTTTTGAATTTTTTTATCCATTCCCTACCTCAGCACAATTTTGAGGGCAGGTGTCCTTTACAGCCCTGAGTCCTTGTGAATGGTAAGTGACCATTAGCTGGGGGTTAAAAGCTGCTCTTGCGGGAATCGGCCACAAGGCGGCAGCATTTCTCCTTTACCAAATCTGGTTACTAGGGCAACAGAGCCTTACTGGAAGTGGTGTTCTAGGTTGTAAATTAGAATGGAATGTGCGAGGAAAAAGCCCTTTAAGTTTATGTCTCCTTACTTCTCGTTGGTATTTTTAACTTAATTTTTATTTTTTCTCACAGCAAACTTGATTACAATGTTTTGTTTGTTCTAGGTGTGCAAGATGTGGTTCTTTCACACATATACATATATCTATTCTTCTTCGGATCCTTTTCCCATGTAGGTTATGACACAATGTTGAGTAGTCTTCTCTTGGTATTGCGTAGGTCTTTGGTGATTCTATATTTCACATGTGTTTGTATCTCTCTGTTAACCTCAATATGGTAATGTATCCAATCCTCACACCTGTCCATTTGGTGAACCATAAGTTTTTTAATGAATCTATGAAAGTGTTTCTCTGTGGAAATATCTTTGTTTGTATCATTTTTTAGGTAACACCTATATGTGATACGATAGGATATGTGTTTTTCGCTTTCTCACTTACTCCAAGTTGCGTGATTACTTCTAGACTCATCTGTGGTGCTGGAAATGGCATCGTTTCATTTTTTTCACTAGCTCATATTCCATCTGTACAGGTAGCAGTTCTTCTTTGTCCACCCATCTGTCGGTGGACTTTTTGGTTACTTCCATATCTTGGCTACTGTAATACTATGCAATGCAGATTTGCGTGCCTGTGTCCTTCCAATTCTGTCTTCTTAGTTTATAGGTCCAGGAATAGGTCTGCTGGAACATATGGTAGCTCAATGTTTACCTTTTACAGGCACCTCTATTCTGTTCTCCTTAGTGGCTCTTTCCAGGTTACGTCCCACTTAAAGTGGAGGGTATGTATTTCTTCCCAGCTCCTTCAGGATTTATTCTTTGTAGTTTTTGCTGATGGTTATTCTGAGTGGTGTGAGCTGATACCTCTTTGTGGTTGAATTTGCATGTGTCTCATAATGCGTTGAAATTGATCTTTAAGACATGTCCTTTTTATTTTTCCAGCTGTGATTAGAGCTTATTTCTTCAAAGTGTTTTCTTAAAGTATGTGTCACCATTTGAAATATTTTGGCCATTATCTCCCTCAAGACATTTTGAGGGCAGGTTTCATTTACAGCCCTGCAGTACTTGTTCATATGAAGTGACCATTAGCTCAGGCTTTAAACCTGCTTTTGCAGGTAACGGCCAGAGAGCGGCAGCCTTTCTACGTTCCCCTTGCTGGTACTAGGGAAACAGACCTACCGGCCAGTGGTGTTCTTCGGTTATAAGTTAGAGTGCCATGTGCCCGGATAAACCCACAAATGTTGATGTCTCCTTGCTTTTGTTTGTTTTTAAATTTCATTTATATTTATTATTAGAGTAATATTCCATTGTGTACGTGGACCACTTCTTCTTGGTGCATTCCTCGGTTGATGGACATTTTCATTGCTTCCAAGTGCTGGCTATGGTAAATCTTGCTGGCGTACAGGTTTGCCAGCCTGTGACTTTTTGATTCTCATTTTCTCAGGTGATAGGCCAAGCAGTGGTTGTGATTGATTGACTGGTAGCTCAATGTTTCCCTTTTCAAAGCACCTACACTGTGTTTTCATTAGTGGCTCTTTACATGCCCCCCCTTACAACCGAGGGTACGCATTTCTCCACACTCCCTTCACCGTTTATTTTTTGCAGCATTTTTCCTAATGGCCATTCTGACTGCTGTGAGCTGATAGGTTTTTGTAATATGGGTATGCCTGTCATTAAATTTTTTAAAATTCATCATATTCCTACATCGTTCTCTTTTCTCTTAAAAGAAAAAACCGTGAGTACAATGTAGCTCTTGAAATTGTCTTCTTCGAAGGTTGCCCTCTTTTGAATTTTTTGGTCGATTTTTGACCCCAGAAATTTTCTGGAGGGCAGGTGTCATTTACAGAACTGCAAGTTGGTGAAAATTTAGTGACCTTTCGCAGTGGGTTCAAACCTGCTGTTGTGGGAAACGGCCACAAGGAGGTAGCATTTCTCCATTCCCCAATCTGGGTACTAGGGCAGCAGAGCCTTTCTGGAAGTCATTGTCCTAGGTTGTAAATTAGAATGGAATTTGCCAGGAGAAATCCCCATAAGTTTATGTCTCATTACTTCTTCTTGGTTTTTAAAAGTTTTTTAATCTGGGTAAAGTTTAGAATATTGTTTATCCTAGGTGTACACAATCTGGTTCATTTGTACATTATGTATGTCTATTAATGTACAGATCCTCTTCCCATGTAAAATATTACAGTGTTCCGTCAACCTCCCTTGCTATATGTTCGGTCTTTTTGATACATGTACAAAATATGTATTTGTATATGTATAGTAACACTAATCTTCATTTCTCAATTTCCCCCCTCCTTTCCTTTCAGATGAGCATAGTTTGTTTTCTCAGCCTGTGAGGGTCTTTCTCTTTGGAAATACGTTCATCTGTGCCAGTTATTAGATAATGCCATAAGTGATAATATAGGATATAGGTGTTTTGCTTTCCGACCTACTTCATGTTTTGTGATTATCTCCAGGCTCATCTATGGTGCCTCAAAGAGCAGTGCTTCAATGTTTTCCATGGCTAATATTCCATGTGTACATGGACCACTTCTTCTTGGTGCATTCCTCTGTTGATGGACATTTTCGTTGCTTCCAAGTGTTGCCTATGGTAAATATTGCTGGAGTGCAGGATTGCCAGCCTGTGATTTTTGATTTTCCTTTTCTCAGGGGATAGACCCAGCAGTGGGTATGATTGATTGACTGGTATGGTAGCTCAACGTTTACCTTTTCAAGGCACCTCAATTGTGCTTTCATTAGTGGCTCTTACCACGTCCCCCTTAGAATCGAGGGTACGCATTTCTCCACAATCACGTCAGCATTTCTAGTTTGCAGCATTTTTGTTGATGGCCATTCTGACTGGTGTGAGCTGACAGGTTTTTGTAATTTGGGTTTACATGTCTGTAAAAATTCCTACAATTCATCATTTTTCCACGCCTTTTACTTTTCTGTTAAAAGAAAAAAGAAAGAAAGTGTGAGTGTAATATACCTCTTCAAATTTTCTTTTTGGAAGGTTGCACTCTAGAATTTTTTGGTCGATTTTCGACCTCAGTATTTTTTGGAGGGCCGGTGTCATTTACAGACCTGCAATTGGTGAATAATTAGTGACCTTTTGCAGTGGGTTCAAAGCTGCTGTTGTGGGAAACGGCCACAAGGATGCAGCATTTCTCGATTCCCAAATCTGGGTACTAGGGCAGCAGAGCCGTTCTGGAAGTTGTCTGCCTAGGTTTTCAATTTGGATGGAATGTGCCAGGAAAACCCCCCATAAGTTTATGTCTCATTACTCCTAGTTCGTTGTTTTAATTTTTTCAATTGGGGTAATGGTTAGAATGTTGCTTGTCCAAGGTGTACACACTCTGGTTCATCTACATATCATATATACCTATTTATGTAGAGATCCTCTTCCCGTGTAAATTATTACAGAGTGTTCCGTAATCCTTCCTTGCTATATGGTCGGTCTTTTTGATATATGTATATAATATGTATTTGTATACATATGGTAACGCTAATCTTCATGTATCCATTCCCCCCACCTTTCCTTTTAGATAAGCATAGTTTTTTTTTTTTAATAAGTCTGTGATTGCCTTTCTCTGTGGAAATATGTTCATTTGTGTCAGTTATTAGATAACGCCTATAAGTGATATCATAGGTTATAGGACTTTTCCTTTCTGACTTACCTCATGTTCTGTGATTATCTCCAAGATCATCTATGGTGCCTCAAAGAGCAGTGTTTCATTGTTTTCCATGGCTAGTATTCATTGTGTACATGGACCACTTCTTCTTTATCCTTTCGTCTGTTGATGGACATTTTGGTTGCTTCACTGTCTTGTCTATTGTGAATAAGGCTGCAGTGCAGCTTTTGCAGCCCGGGTCTTCTTCATTCTGGTCTTCTCAGGTGAGAGGCCCTTTGGTGCGCCTGCTGGATTGAATGGTACCTCAATTTTTCTTTTCAACGCAGCTTCTTTCTGTTCTCATTATTAGCGTTTAACCCTTTTACATCTCACCAGCAGCTAGAGGGTACACAGTTCTCTTAAACCTCTTCAGCATTTATTGTTTGTAGACTTTTTGCCAATGGTCAGTCGACTGGTGTGAGTTGAAAACTTTTTGTAGATTAGATTGCATGAGTCTAATACTTCCTGAGGCTGAGCTTTTATCCATTTTCCTTTTTTTAAAAAGAGAGTGAGTAAAACTTACCTCTTCATACTATCTTCGTGAACATTTTGCCTGTTTTGAATTTTTTTATCCATTCCCTACCTCAGCACAATTTTGAGGGCAGGTGTCCTTTACAGCCCTGAGTCCTTGTGAATGGTAAGTGACCATTAGCTGGGGGTTAAAAGCTGCTCTTGCGGGAATCGGCCACAAGGCGGCAGCATTTCTCCTTTACCAAATCTGGTTACTAGGGCAACAGAGCCTTACTGGAAGTGGTGTTCTAGGTTGTAAATTAGAATGGAATGTGCGAGGAAAAAGCCCTTTAAGTTTATGTCTCCTTACTTCTCGTTGGTATTTTTAACTTAATTTTTATTTTTTCTCACAGCAAACTTGATTACAATGTTTTGTTTGTTCTAGGTGTGCAAGATGTGGTTCTTTCACACATATACATATATCTATTCTTCTTCGGATCCTTTTCCCATGTAGGTTATGACACAATGTTGAGTAGTCTTCTCTTGGTATTGCGTAGGTCTTTGGTGATTCTATATTTCACATGTGTTTGTATCTCTCTGTTAACCTCAATATGGTAATGTATCCAATCCTCACACCTGTCCATTTGGTGAACCATAAGTTTTTTAATGAATCTATGAAAGTGTTTCTCTGTGGAAATATCTTTGTTTGTATCATTTTTTAGGTAACACCTATATGTGATACGATAGGATATGTGTTTTTCGCTTTCTCACTTACTCCAAGTTGCGTGATTACTTCTAGACTCATCTGTGGTGCTGGAAATGGCATCGTTTCATTTTTTTCACTAGCTCATATTCCATCTGTACAGGTAGCAGTTCTTCTTTGTCCACCCATCTGTCGGTGGACTTTTTGGTTACTTCCATATCTTGGCTACTGTAATACTATGCAATGCAGATTTGCGTGCCTGTGTCCTTCCAATTCTGTCTTCTTAGTTTATAGGTCCAGGAATAGGTCTGCTGGAACATATGGTAGCTCAATGTTTACCTTTTACAGGCACCTCTATTCTGTTCTCCTTAGTGGCTCTTTCCAGGTTACGTCCCACTTAAAGTGGAGGGTATGTATTTCTTCCCAGCTCCTTCAGGATTTATTCTTTGTAGTTTTTGCTGATGGTTATTCTGAGTGGTGTGAGCTGATACCTCTTTGTGGTTGAATTTGCATGTGTCTCATAATGCGTTGAAATTGATCTTTAAGACATGTCCTTTTTATTTTTCCAGCTGTGATTAGAGCTTATTTCTTCAAAGTGTTTTCTTAAAGTATGTGTCACCATTTGAAATATTTTGGCCATTATCTCCCTCAAGACATTTTGAGGGCAGGTTTCATTTACAGCCCTGCAGTACTTGTTCATATGAAGTGACCATTAGCTCAGGCTTTAAACCTGCTTTTGCAGGTAACGGCCAGAGAGCGGCAGCCTTTCTACGTTCCCCTTGCTGGTACTAGGGAAACAGACCTACCGGCCAGTGGTGTTCTTCGGTTATAAGTTAGAGTGCCATGTGCCCGGATAAACCCACAAATGTTGATGTCTCCTTGCTTTTGTTTGTTTTTAAATTTCATTTATATTTATTATTAGAGTAATATTCCATTGTGTACGTGGACCACTTCTTCTTGGTGCATTCCTCGGTTGATGGACATTTTCATTGCTTCCAAGTGCTGGCTATGGTAAATCTTGCTGGCGTACAGGTTTGCCAGCCTGTGACTTTTTGATTCTCATTTTCTCAGGTGATAGGCCAAGCAGTGGTTGTGATTGATTGACTGGTAGCTCAATGTTTCCCTTTTCAAAGCACCTACACTGTGTTTTCATTAGTGGCTCTTTACATGCCCCCCCTTACAACCGAGGGTACGCATTTCTCCACACTCCCTTCACCGTTTATTTTTTGCAGCATTTTTCCTAATGGCCATTCTGACTGCTGTGAGCTGATAGGTTTTTGTAATATGGGTATGCCTGTCATTAAATTTTTTAAAATTCATCATATTCCTACATCGTTCTCTTTTCTCTTAAAAGAAAAAACCGTGAGTACAATGTAGCTCTTGAAATTGTCTTCTTCGAAGGTTGCCCTCTTTTGAATTTTTTGGTCGATTTTTGACCCCAGAAATTTTCTGGAGGGCAGGTGTCATTTACAGAACTGCAAGTTGGTGAAAATTTAGTGACCTTTCGCAGTGGGTTCAAACCTGCTGTTGTGGGAAACGGCCACAAGGAGGTAGCATTTCTCCATTCCCCAATCTGGGTACTAGGGCAGCAGAGCCTTTCTGGAAGTCATTGTCCTAGGTTGTAAATTAGAATGGAATTTGCCAGGAGAAATCCCCATAAGTTTATGTCTCATTACTTCTTCTTGGTTTTTAAAAGTTTTTTAATCTGGGTAAAGTTTAGAATATTGTTTATCCTAGGTGTACACAATCTGGTTCATTTGTACATTATGTATGTCTATTAATGTACAGATCCTCTTCCCATGTAAAATATTACAGTGTTCCGTCAACCTCCCTTGCTATATGTTCGGTCTTTTTGATACATGTACAAAATATGTATTTGTATATGTATAGTAACACTAATCTTCATTTCTCAATTTCCCCCCTCCTTTCCTTTCAGATGAGCATAGTTTGTTTTCTCAGCCTGTGAGGGTCTTTCTCTTTGGAAATACGTTCATCTGTGCCAGTTATTAGATAATGCCATAAGTGATAATATAGGATATAGGTGTTTTGCTTTCCGACCTACTTCATGTTTTGTGATTATCTCCAGGCTCATCTATGGTGCCTCAAAGAGCAGTGCTTCAATGTTTTCCATGGCTAATATTCCATGTGTACATGGACCACTTCTTCTTGGTGCATTCCTCTGTTGATGGACATTTTCGTTGCTTCCAAGTGTTGCCTATGGTAAATATTGCTGGAGTGCAGGATTGCCAGCCTGTGATTTTTGATTTTCCTTTTCTCAGGGGATAGACCCAGCAGTGGGTATGATTGATTGACTGGTATGGTAGCTCAACGTTTACCTTTTCAAGGCACCTCAATTGTGCTTTCATTAGTGGCTCTTACCACGTCCCCCTTAGAATCGAGGGTACGCATTTCTCCACAATCACGTCAGCATTTCTAGTTTGCAGCATTTTTGTTGATGGCCATTCTGACTGGTGTGAGCTGACAGGTTTTTGTAATTTGGGTTTACATGTCTGTAAAAATTCCTACAATTCATCATTTTTCCACGCCTTTTACTTTTCTGTTAAAAGAAAAAAGAAAGAAAGTGTGAGTGTAATATACCTCTTCAAATTTTCTTTTTGGAAGGTTGCACTCTAGAATTTTTTGGTCGATTTTCGACCTCAGTATTTTTTGGAGGGCCGGTGTCATTTACAGACCTGCAATTGGTGAATAATTAGTGACCTTTTGCAGTGGGTTCAAAGCTGCTGTTGTGGGAAACGGCCACAAGGATGCAGCATTTCTCGATTCCCAAATCTGGGTACTAGGGCAGCAGAGCCGTTCTGGAAGTTGTCTGCCTAGGTTTTCAATTTGGATGGAATGTGCCAGGAAAACCCCCCATAAGTTTATGTCTCATTACTCCTAGTTCGTTGTTTTAATTTTTTCAATTGGGGTAATGGTTAGAATGTTGCTTGTCCAAGGTGTACACACTCTGGTTCATCTACATATCATATATACCTATTTATGTAGAGATCCTCTTCCCGTGTAAATTATTACAGAGTGTTCCGTAATCCTTCCTTGCTATATGGTCGGTCTTTTTGATATATGTATATAATATGTATTTGTATACATATGGTAACGCTAATCTTCATGTATCCATTCCCCCCACCTTTCCTTTTAGATAAGCATAGTTTTTTTTTTTTAATAAGTCTGTGATTGCCTTTCTCTGTGGAAATATGTTCATTTGTGTCAGTTATTAGATAACGCCTATAAGTGATATCATAGGTTATAGGACTTTTCCTTTCTGACTTACCTCATGTTCTGTGATTATCTCCAAGATCATCTATGGTGCCTCAAAGAGCAGTGTTTCATTGTTTTCCATGGCTAGTATTCATTGTGTACATGGACCACTTCTTCTTTATCCTTTCGTCTGTTGATGGACATTTTGGTTGCTTCACTGTCTTGTCTATTGTGAATAAGGCTGCAGTGCAGCTTTTGCAGCCCGGGTCTTCTTCATTCTGGTCTTCTCAGGTGAGAGGCCCTTTGGTGCGCCTGCTGGATTGAATGGTACCTCAATTTTTCTTTTCAACGCAGCTTCTTTCTGTTCTCATTATTAGCGTTTAACCCTTTTACATCTCACCAGCAGCTAGAGGGTACACAGTTCTCTTAAACCTCTTCAGCATTTATTGTTTGTAGACTTTTTGCCAATGGTCAGTCGACTGGTGTGAGTTGAAAACTTTTTGTAGATTAGATTGCATGAGTCTAATACTTCCTGAGGCTGAGCTTTTATCCATTTTCCTTTTTTTAAAAAGAGAGTGAGTAAAACTTACCTCTTCATACTATCTTCGTGAACATTTTGCCTGTTTTGAATTTTTTTATCCATTCCCTACCTCAGCACAATTTTGAGGGCAGGTGTCCTTTACAGCCCTGAGTCCTTGTGAATGGTAAGTGACCATTAGCTGGGGGTTAAAAGCTGCTCTTGCGGGAATCGGCCACAAGGCGGCAGCATTTCTCCTTTACCAAATCTGGTTACTAGGGCAACAGAGCCTTACTGGAAGTGGTGTTCTAGGTTGTAAATTAGAATGGAATGTGCGAGGAAAAAGCCCTTTAAGTTTATGTCTCCTTACTTCTTGTTGGTATTTTTAACTTAATTTTTATTTTTTCTCACAGCAAACTTGATTACAATGTTTTGTTTGTTCTAGGTGTGCAAGATGTGGTTCTTTCACACATATACATATATCTATTCTTCTTCGGATCCTTTTCCCATGTAGGTTATGACACAATGTTGAGTAGTCTTCTCTTGGTATTGCGTAGGTCTTTGGTGATTCTATATTTCACATGTGTTTGTATCTCTCTGTTAACCTCAATATGGTAATGTATCCAATCCTCACACCTGTCCATTTGGTGAACCATAAGTTTTTTAATGAATCTATGAAAGTGTTTCTCTGTGGAAATATCTTTGTTTGTATCATTTTTTAGGTAACACCTATATGTGATACGATAGGATATGTGTTTTTCGCTTTCTCACTTACTCCAAGTTGCGTGATTACTTCTAGACTCATCTGTGGTGCTGGAAATGGCATCGTTTCATTTTTTTCACTAGCTCATATTCCATCTGTACAGGTAGCAGTTCTTCTTTGTCCACCCATCTGTCGGTGGACTTTTTGGTTACTTCCATATCTTGGCTACTGTAATACTATGCAATGCAGATTTGCGTGCCTGTGTCCTTCCAATTCTGTCTTCTTAGTTTATAGGTCCAGGAATAGGTCTGCTGGAACATATGGTAGCTCAATGTTTACCTTTTACAGGCACCTCTATTCTGTTCTCCTTAGTGGCTCTTTCCAGGTTACGTCCCACTTAAAGTGGAGGGTATGTATTTCTTCCCAGCTCCTTCAGGATTTATTCTTTGTAGTTTTTGCTGATGGTTATTCTGAGTGGTGTGAGCTGATACCTCTTTGTGGTTGAATTTGCATGTGTCTCATAATGCGTTGAAATTGATCTTTAAGACATGTCCTTTTTATTTTTCCAGCTGTGATTAGAGCTTATTTCTTCAAAGTGTTTTCTTAAAGTATGTGTCACCATTTGAAATATTTTGGCCATTATCTCCCTCAAGACATTTTGAGGGCAGGTTTCATTTACAGCCCTGCAGTACTTGTTCATATGAAGTGACCATTAGCTCAGGCTTTAAACCTGCTTTTGCAGGTAACGGCCAGAGAGCGGCAGCCTTTCTACGTTCCCCTTGCTGGTACTAGGGAAACAGACCTACCGGCCAGTGGTGTTCTTCGGTTATAAGTTAGAGTGCCATGTGCCCGGATAAACCCACAAATGTTGATGTCTCCTTGCTTTTGTTTGTTTTTAAATTTCATTTATATTTATTATTAGAGTAATATTCCATTGTGTACGTGGACCACTTCTTCTTGGTGCATTCCTCGGTTGATGGACATTTTCATTGCTTCCAAGTGCTGGCTATGGTAAATCTTGCTGGCGTACAGGTTTGCCAGCCTGTGACTTTTTGATTCTCATTTTCTCAGGTGATAGGCCAAGCAGTGGTTGTGATTGATTGACTGGTAGCTCAATGTTTCCCTTTTCAAAGCACCTACACTGTGTTTTCATTAGTGGCTCTTTACATGCCCCCCCTTACAACCGAGGGTACGCATTTCTCCACACTCCCTTCACCGTTTATTTTTTGCAGCATTTTTCCTAATGGCCGTTCTGACTGCTGTGAGCTGATAGGTTTTTGTAATATGGGTATGCCTGTCATTAAATTTTTTAAAATTCATCATATTCCTACATCGTTCTCTTTTCTCTTAAAAGAAAAAACCGTGAGTACAATGTAGCTCTTGAAATTGTCTTCTTCGAAGGTTGCCCTCTTTTGAATTTTTTGGTCGATTTTTGACCCCAGAAATTTTCTGGAGGGCAGGTGTCATTTACAGAACTGCAAGTTGGTGAAAATTTAGTGACCTTTCGCAGTGGGTTCAAACCTGCTGTTGTGGGAAACGGCCACAAGGAGGTAGCATTTCTCCATTCCCCAATCTGGGTACTAGGGCAGCAGAGCCTTTCTGGAAGTCATTGTCCTAGGTTGTAAATTAGAATGGAATTTGCCAGGAGAAATCCCCATAAGTTTATGTCTCATTACTTCTTCTTGGTTTTTAAAAGTTTTTTAATCTGGGTAAAGTTTAGAATATTGTTTATCCTAGGTGTACACAATCTGGTTCATTTGTACATTATGTATGTCTATTAATGTACAGATCCTCTTCCCATGTAAAATATTACAGTGTTCCGTCAACCTCCCTTGCTATATGTTCGGTCTTTTTGATACATGTACAAAATATGTATTTGTATATGTATAGTAACACTAATCTTCATTTCTCAATTTCCCCCCTCCTTTCCTTTCAGATGAGCATAGTTTGTTTTCTCAGCCTGTGAGGGTCTTTCTCTTTGGAAATACGTTCATCTGTGCCAGTTATTAGATAATGCCATAAGTGATAATATAGGATATAGGTGTTTTGCTTTCCGACCTACTTCATGTTTTGTGATTATCTCCAGGCTCATCTATGGTGCCTCAAAGAGCAGTGCTTCAATGTTTTCCATGGCTAATATTCCATGTGTACATGGACCACTTCTTCTTGGTGCATTCCTCTGTTGATGGACATTTTCGTTGCTTCCAAGTGTTGCCTATGGTAAATATTGCTGGAGTGCAGGATTGCCAGCCTGTGATTTTTGATTTTCCTTTTCTCAGGGGATAGACCCAGCAGTGGGTATGATTGATTGACTGGTATGGTAGCTCAACGTTTACCTTTTCAAGGCACCTCAATTGTGCTTTCATTAGTGGCTCTTACCACGTCCCCCTTAGAATCGAGGGTACGCATTTCTCCACAATCACGTCAGCATTTCTAGTTTGCAGCATTTTTGTTGATGGCCATTCTGACTGGTGTGAGCTGACAGGTTTTTGTAATTTGGGTTTACATGTCTGTAAAAATTCCTACAATTCATCATTTTTCCACGCCTTTTACTTTTCTGTTAAAAGAAAAAAGAAAGAAAGTGTGAGTGTAATATACCTCTTCAAATTTTCTTTTTGGAAGGTTGCACTCTAGAATTTTTTGGTCGATTTTCGACCTCAGTATTTTTTGGAGGGCCGGTGTCATTTACAGACCTGCAATTGGTGAATAATTAGTGACCTTTTGCAGTGGGTTCAAAGCTGCTGTTGTGGGAAACGGCCACAAGGATGCAGCATTTCTCGATTCCCAAATCTGGGTACTAGGGCAGCAGAGCCGTTCTGGAAGTTGTCTGCCTAGGTTTTCAATTTGGATGGAATGTGCCAGGAAAACCCCCCATAAGTTTATGTCTCATTACTCCTAGTTCGTTGTTTTAATTTTTTCAATTCGGGTAATGGTTAGAATGTTGCTTGTCCAAGGTGTACACACTCTGGTTCATCTACATATCATATATACCTATTTATGTAGAGATCCTCTTCCCGTGTAAATTATTACAGAGTGTTCCGTAATCCTTCCTTGCTATATGGTCGGTCTTTTTGATATATGTATATAATATGTATTTGTATACATATGGTAACGCTAATCTTCATGTATCCATTCCCCCCACCTTTCCTTTTAGATAAGCATAGTTTTTTTTTTTTAATAAGTCTGTGATTGCCTTTCTCTGTGGAAATATGTTCATTTGTGTCAGTTATTAGATAACGCCTATAAGTGATATCATAGGTTATAGGACTTTTCCTTTCTGACTTACCTCATGTTCTGTGATTATCTCCAAGATCATCTATGGTGCCTCAAAGAGCAGTGTTTCATTGTTTTCCATGGCTAGTATTCATTGTGTACATGGACCACTTCTTCTTTATCCTTTCGTCTGTTGATGGACATTTTGGTTGCTTCACTGTCTTGTCTATTGTGAATAAGGCTGCAGTGCAGCTTTTGCAGCCCGGGTCTTCTTCATTCTGGTCTTCTCAGGTGAGAGGCCCTTTGGTGCGCCTGCTGGATTGAATGGTACCTCAATTTTTCTTTTCAACGCAGCTTCTTTCTGTTCTCATTATTAGCGTTTAACCCTTTTACATCTCACCAGCAGCTAGAGGGTACACAGTTCTCTTAAACCTCTTCAGCATTTATTGTTTGTAGACTTTTTGCCAATGGTCAGTCGACTGGTGTGAGTTGAAAACTTTTTGTAGATTAGATTGCATGAGTCTAATACTTCCTGAGGCTGAGCTTTTATCCATTTTCCTTTTTTTAAAAAGAGAGTGAGTAAAACTTACCTCTTCATACTATCTTCGTGAACATTTTGCCTGTTTTGAATTTTTTTATCCATTCCCTACCTCAGCACAATTTTGAGGGCAGGTGTCCTTTACAGCCCTGAGTCCTTGTGAATGGTAAGTGACCATTAGCTGGGGGTTAAAAGCTGCTCTTGCGGGAATCGGCCACAAGGCGGCAGCATTTCTCCTTTACCAAATCTGGTTACTAGGGCAACAGAGCCTTACTGGAAGTGGTGTTCTAGGTTGTAAATTAGAATGGAATGTGCGAGGAAAAAGCCCTTTAAGTTTATGTCTCCTTACTTCTTGTTGGTATTTTTAACTTAATTTTTATTTTTTCTCACAGCAAACTTGATTACAATGTTTTGTTTGTTCTAGGTGTGCAAGATGTGGTTCTTTCACACATATACATATATCTATTCTTCTTCGGATCCTTTTCCCATGTAGGTTATGACACAATGTTGAGTAGTCTTCTCTTGGTATTGCGTAGGTCTTTGGTGATTCTATATTTCACATGTGTTTGTATCTCTCTGTTAACCTCAATATGGTAATGTATCCAATCCTCACACCTGTCCATTTGGTGAACCATAAGTTTTTTAATGAATCTATGAAAGTGTTTCTCTGTGGAAATATCTTTGTTTGTATCATTTTTTAGGTAACACCTATATGTGATACGATAGGATATGTGTTTTTCGCTTTCTCACTTACTCCAAGTTGCGTGATTACTTCTAGACTCATCTGTGGTGCTGGAAATGGCATCGTTTCATTTTTTTCACTAGCTCATATTCCATCTGTACAGGTAGCAGTTCTTCTTTGTCCACCCATCTGTCGGTGGACTTTTTGGTTACTTCCATATCTTGGCTACTGTAATACTATGCAATGCAGATTTGCGTGCCTGTGTCCTTCCAATTCTGTCTTCTTAGTTTATAGGTCCAGGAATAGGTCTGCTGGAACATATGGTAGCTCAATGTTTACCTTTTACAGGCACCTCTATTCTGTTCTCCTTAGTGGCTCTTTCCAGGTTACGTCCCACTTAAAGTGGAGGGTATGTATTTCTTCCCAGCTCCTTCAGGATTTATTCTTTGTAGTTTTTGCTGATGGTTATTCTGAGTGGTGTGAGCTGATACCTCTTTGTGGTTGAATTTGCATGTGTCTCATAATGCGTTGAAATTGATCTTTAAGACATGTCCTTTTTATTTTTCCAGCTGTGATTAGAGCTTATTTCTTCAAAGTGTTTTCTTAAAGTATGTGTCACCATTTGAAATATTTTGGCCATTATCTCCCTCAAGACATTTTGAGGGCAGGTTTCATTTACAGCCCTGCAGTACTTGTTCATATGAAGTGACCATTAGCTCAGGCTTTAAACCTGCTTTTGCAGGTAACGGCCAGAGAGCGGCAGCCTTTCTACGTTCCCCTTGCTGGTACTAGGGAAACAGACCTACCGGCCAGTGGTGTTCTTCGGTTATAAGTTAGAGTGCCATGTGCCCGGATAAACCCACAAATGTTGATGTCTCCTTGCTTTTGTTTGTTTTTAAATTTCATTTATATTTATTATTAGAGTAATATTCCATTGTGTACGTGGACCACTTCTTCTTGGTGCATTCCTCGGTTGATGGACATTTTCATTGCTTCCAAGTGCTGGCTATGGTAAATCTTGCTGGCGTACAGGTTTGCCAGCCTGTGACTTTTTGATTCTCATTTTCTCAGGTGATAGGCCAAGCAGTGGTTGTGATTGATTGACTGGTAGCTCAATGTTTCCCTTTTCAAAGCACCTACACTGTGTTTTCATTAGTGGCTCTTTACATGCCCCCCCTTACAACCGAGGGTACGCATTTCTCCACACTCCCTTCACCGTTTATTTTTTGCAGCATTTTTCCTAATGGCCATTCTGACTGCTGTGAGCTGATAGGTTTTTGTAATATGGGTATGCCTGTCATTAAATTTTTTAAAATTCATCATATTCCTACATCGTTCTCTTTTCTCTTAAAAGAAAAAACCGTGAGTACAATGTAGCTCTTGAAATTGTCTTCTTCGAAGGTTGCCCTCTTTTGAATTTTTTGGTCGATTTTTGACCCCAGAAATTTTCTGGAGGGCAGGTGTCATTTACAGAACTGCAAGTTGGTGAAAATTTAGTGACCTTTCGCAGTGGGTTCAAACCTGCTGTTGTGGGAAACGGCCACAAGGAGGTAGCATTTCTCCATTCCCCAATCTGGGTACTAGGGCAGCAGAGCCTTTCTGGAAGTCATTGTCCTAGGTTGTAAATTAGAATGGAATTTGCCAGGAGAAATCCCCATAAGTTTATGTCTCATTACTTCTTCTTGGTTTTTAAAAGTTTTTTAATCTGGGTAAAGTTTAGAATATTGTTTATCCTAGGTGTACACAATCTGGTTCATTTGTACATTATGTATGTCTATTAATGTACAGATCCTCTTCCCATGTAAAATATTACAGTGTTCCGTCAACCTCCCTTGCTATATGTTCGGTCTTTTTGATACATGTACAAAATATGTATTTGTATATGTATAGTAACACTAATCTTCATTTCTCAATTTCCCCCCTCCTTT
This sequence comes from Balaenoptera borealis, assembly GCF_965194805.1. Lineage (NCBI taxonomy): Eukaryota > Metazoa > Chordata > Mammalia > Artiodactyla > Balaenopteridae > Balaenoptera > Balaenoptera borealis. Next base: position 360,126 of record NW_028123832.1, read on the forward strand.
CCTTTCAGATGAGCATAGTTTGTTTTCTCAGCCTGTGAGGGTCTTTCTCTTTGGAAATACGTTCATCTGTGCCAGTTATTAGATAATGCCATAAGTGATAATATAGGATATAGGTGTTTTGCTTTCCGACCTACTTCATGTTTTGTGATTATCTCCAGGCTCATCTATGGTGCCTCAAAGAGCAGTGCTTCAATGTTTTCCATGGCTAATATTCCATGTGTACATGGACCACTTCTTCTTGGTGCATTCCTCTGTTGATGGACATTTTCGTTGCTTCCAAGTGTTGCCTATGGTAAATATTGCTGGAGTGCAGGATTGCCAGCCTGTGATTTTTGATTTTCCTTTTCTCAGGGGATAGACCCAGCAGTGGGTATGATTGATTGACTGGTATGGTAGCTCAACGTTTACCTTTTCAAGGCACCTCAATTGTGCTTTCATTAGTGGCTCTTACCACGTCCCCCTTAGAATCGAGGGTACGCATTTCTCCACAATCACGTCAGCATTTCTAGTTTGCAGCATTTTTGTTGATGGCCATTCTGACTGGTGTGAGCTGACAGGTTTTTGTAATTTGGGTTTACATGTCTGTAAAAATTCCTACAATTCATCATTTTTCCACGCCTTTTACTTTTCTGTTAAAAGAAAAAAGAAAGAAAGTGTGAGTGTAATATACCTCTTCAAATTTTCTTTTTGGAAGGTTGCACTCTAGAATTTTTTGGTCGATTTTCGACCTCAGTATTTTTTGGAGGGCCGGTGTCATTTACAGACCTGCAATTGGTGAATAATTAGTGACCTTTTGCAGTGGGTTCAAAGCTGCTGTTGTGGGAAACGGCCACAAGGATGCAGCATTTCTCGATTCCCAAATCTGGGTACTAGGGCAGCAGAGCCGTTCTGGAAGTTGTCTGCCTAGGTTTTCAATTTGGATGGAATGTGCCAGGAAAACCCCCCATAAGTTTATGTCTCATTACTCCTAGTTCGTTGTTTTAATTTTTTCAATTGGGGTAATGGTTAGAATGTTGCTTGTCCAAGGTGTACACACTCTGGTTCATCTACATATCATATATACCTATTTATGTAGAGATCCTCTTCCCGTGTAAATTATTACAGAGTGTTCCGTAATCCTTCCTTGCTATATGGTCGGTCTTTTTGATATATGTATATAATATGTATTTGTATACATATGGTAACGCTAATCTTCATGTATCCATTCCCCCCACCTTTCCTTTTAGATAAGCATAGTTTTTTTTTTTTAATAAGTCTGTGATTGCCTTTCTCTGTGGAAATATGTTCATTTGTGTCAGTTATTAGATAACGCCTATAAGTGATATCATAGGTTATAGGACTTTTCCTTTCTGACTTACCTCATGTTCTGTGATTATCTCCAAGATCATCTATGGTGCCTCAAAGAGCAGTGTTTCATTGTTTTCCATGGCTAGTATTCATTGTGTACATGGACCACTTCTTCTTTATCCTTTCGTCTGTTGATGGACATTTTGGTTGCTTCACTGTCTTGTCTATTGTGAATAAGGCTGCAGTGCAGCTTTTGCAGCCCGGGTCTTCTTCATTCTGGTCTTCTCAGGTGAGAGGCCCTTTGGTGCGCCTGCTGGATTGAATGGTACCTCAATTTTTCTTTTCAACGCAGCTTCTTTCTGTTCTCATTATTAGCGTTTAACCCTTTTACATCTCACCAGCAGCTAGAGGGTACACAGTTCTCTTAAACCTCTTCAGCATTTATTGTTTGTAGACTTTTTGCCAATGGTCAGTCGACTGGTGTGAGTTGAAAACTTTTTGTAGATTAGATTGCATGAGTCTAATACTTCCTGAGGCTGAGCTTTTATCCATTTTCCTTTTTTTAAAAAGAGAGTGAGTAAAACTTACCTCTTCATACTATCTTCGTGAACATTTTGCCTGTTTTGAATTTTTTTATCCATTCCCTACCTCAGCACAATTTTGAGGGCAGGTGTCCTTTACAGCCCTGAGTCCTTGTGAATGGTAAGTGACCATTAGCTGGGGGTTAAAAGCTGCTCTTGCGGGAATCGGCCACAAGGCGGCAGCATTTCTCCTTTACCAAATCTGGTTACTAGGGCAACAGAGCCTTACTGGAAGTGGTGTTCTAGGTTGTAAATTAGAATGGAATGTGCGAGGAAAAAGCCCTTTAAGTTTATGTCTCCTTACTTCTTGTTGGTATTTTTAACTTAATTTTTATTTTTTCTCACAGCAAACTTGATTACAATGTTTTGTTTGTTCTAGGTGTGCAAGATGTGGTTCTTTCACACATATACATATATCTATTCTTCTTCGGATCCTTTTCCCATGTAGGTTATGACACAATGTTGAGTAGTCTTCTCTTGGTATTGCGTAGGTCTTTGGTGATTCTATATTTCACATGTGTTTGTATCTCTCTGTTAACCTCAATATGGTAATGTATCCAATCCTCACACCTGTCCATTTGGTGAACCATAAGTTTTTTAATGAATCTATGAAAGTGTTTCTCTGTGGAAATATCTTTGTTTGTATCATTTTTTAGGTAACACCTATATGTGATACGATAGGATATGTGTTTTTCGCTTTCTCACTTACTCCAAGTTGCGTGATTACTTCTAGACTCATCTGTGGTGCTGGAAATGGCATCGTTTCATTTTTTTCACTAGCTCATATTCCATCTGTACAGGTAGCAGTTCTTCTTTGTCCACCCATCTGTCGGTGGACTTTTTGGTTACTTCCATATCTTGGCTACTGTAATACTATGCAATGCAGATTTGCGTGCCTGTGTCCTTCCAATTCTGTCTTCTTAGTTTATAGGTCCAGGAATAGGTCTGCTGGAACATATGGTAGCTCAATGTTTACCTTTTACAGGCACCTCTATTCTGTTCTCCTTAGTGGCTCTTTCCAGGTTACGTCCCACTTAAAGTGGAGGGTATGTATTTCTTCCCAGCTCCTTCAGGATTTATTCTTTGTAGTTTTTGCTGATGGTTATTCTGAGTGGTGTGAGCTGATACCTCTTTGTGGTTGAATTTGCATGTGTCTCATAATGCGTTGAAATTGATCTTTAAGACATGTCCTTTTTATTTTTCCAGCTGTGATTAGAGCTTATTTCTTCAAAGTGTTTTCTTAAAGTATGTGTCACCATTTGAAATATTTTGGCCATTATCTCCCTCAAGACATTTTGAGGGCAGGTTTCATTTACAGCCCTGCAGTACTTGTTCATATGAAGTGACCATTAGCTCAGGCTTTAAACCTGCTTTTGCAGGTAACGGCCAGAGAGCGGCAGCCTTTCTACGTTCCCCTTGCTGGTACTAGGGAAACAGACCTACCGGCCAGTGGTGTTCTTCGGTTATAAGTTAGAGTGCCATGTGCCCGGATAAACCCACAAATGTTGATGTCTCCTTGCTTTTGTTTGTTTTTAAATTTCATTTATATTTATTATTAGAGTAATATTCCATTGTGTACGTGGACCACTTCTTCTTGGTGCATTCCTCGGTTGATGGACATTTTCATTGCTTCCAAGTGCTGGCTATGGTAAATCTTGCTGGCGTACAGGTTTGCCAGCCTGTGACTTTTTGATTCTCATTTTCTCAGGTGATAGGCCAAGCAGTGGTTGTGATTGATTGACTGGTAGCTCAATGTTTCCCTTTTCAAAGCACCTACACTGTGTTTTCATTAGTGGCTCTTTACATGCCCCCCCTTACAACCGAGGGTACGCATTTCTCCACACTCCCTTCACCGTTTATTTTTTGCAGCATTTTTCCTAATGGCCGTTCTGACTGCTGTGAGCTGATAGGTTTTTGTAATATGGGTATGCCTGTCATTAAATTTTTTAAAATTCATCATATTCCTACATCGTTCTCTTTTCTCTTAAAAGAAAAAACCGTGAGTACAATGTAGCTCTTGAAATTGTCTTCTTCGAAGGTTGCCCTCTTTTGAATTTTTTGGTCGATTTTTGACCCCAGAAATTTTCTGGAGGGCAGGTGTCATTTACAGAACTGCAAGTTGGTGAAAATTTAGTGACCTTTCGCAGTGGGTTCAAACCTGCTGTTGTGGGAAACGGCCACAAGGAGGTAGCATTTCTCCATTCCCCAATCTGGGTACTAGGGCAGCAGAGCCTTTCTGGAAGTCATTGTCCTAGGTTGTAAATTAGAATGGAATTTGCCAGGAGAAATCCCCATAAGTTTATGTCTCATTACTTCTTCTTGGTTTTTAAAAGTTTTTTAATCTGGGTAAAGTTTAGAATATTGTTTATCCTAGGTGTACACAATCTGGTTCATTTGTACATTATGTATGTCTATTAATGTACAGATCCTCTTCCCATGTAAAATATTACAGTGTTCCGTCAACCTCCCTTGCTATATGTTCGGTCTTTTTGATACATGTACAAAATATGTATTTGTATATGTATAGTAACACTAATCTTCATTTCTCAATTTCCCCCCTCCTTTCCTTTCAGATGAGCATAGTTTGTTTTCTCAGCCTGTGAGGGTCTTTCTCTTTGGAAATACGTTCATCTGTGCCAGTTATTAGATAATGCCATAAGTGATAATATAGGATATAGGTGTTTTGCTTTCCGACCTACTTCATGTTTTGTGATTATCTCCAGGCTCATCTATGGTGCCTCAAAGAGCAGTGCTTCAATGTTTTCCATGGCTAATATTCCATGTGTACATGGACCACTTCTTCTTGGTGCATTCCTCTGTTGATGGACATTTTCGTTGCTTCCAAGTGTTGCCTATGGTAAATATTGCTGGAGTGCAGGATTGCCAGCCTGTGATTTTTGATTTTCCTTTTCTCAGGGGATAGACCCAGCAGTGGGTATGATTGATTGACTGGTATGGTAGCTCAACGTTTACCTTTTCAAGGCACCTCAATTGTGCTTTCATTAGTGGCTCTTACCACGTCCCCCTTAGAATCGAGGGTACGCATTTCTCCACAATCACGTCAGCATTTCTAGTTTGCAGCATTTTTGTTGATGGCCATTCTGACTGGTGTGAGCTGACAGGTTTTTGTAATTTGGGTTTACATGTCTGTAAAAATTCCTACAATTCATCATTTTTCCACGCCTTTTACTTTTCTGTTAAAAGAAAAAAGAAAGAAAGTGTGAGTGTAATATACCTCTTCAAATTTTCTTTTTGGAAGGTTGCACTCTAGAATTTTTTGGTCGATTTTCGACCTCAGTATTTTTTGGAGGGCCGGTGTCATTTACAGACCTGCAATTGGTGAATAATTAGTGACCTTTTGCAGTGGGTTCAAAGCTGCTGTTGTGGGAAACGGCCACAAGGATGCAGCATTTCTCGATTCCCAAATCTGGGTACTAGGGCAGCAGAGCCGTTCTGGAAGTTGTCTGCCTAGGTTTTCAATTTGGATGGAATGTGCCAGGAAAACCCCCCATAAGTTTATGTCTCATTACTCCTAGTTCGTTGTTTTAATTTTTTCAATTCGGGTAATGGTTAGAATGTTGCTTGTCCAAGGTGTACACACTCTGGTTCATCTACATATCATATATACCTATTTATGTAGAGATCCTCTTCCCGTGTAAATTATTACAGAGTGTTCCGTAATCCTTCCTTGCTATATGGTCGGTCTTTTTGATATATGTATATAATATGTATTTGTATACATATGGTAACGCTAATCTTCATGTATCCATTCCCCCCACCTTTCCTTTTAGATAAGCATAGTTTTTTTTTTTTAATAAGTCTGTGATTGCCTTTCTCTGTGGAAATATGTTCATTTGTGTCAGTTATTAGATAACGCCTATAAGTGATATCATAGGTTATAGGACTTTTCCTTTCTGACTTACCTCATGTTCTGTGATTATCTCCAAGATCATCTATGGTGCCTCAAAGAGCAGTGTTTCATTGTTTTCCATGGCTAGTATTCATTGTGTACATGGACCACTTCTTCTTTATCCTTTCGTCTGTTGATGGACATTTTGGTTGCTTCACTGTCTTGTCTATTGTGAATAAGGCTGCAGTGCAGCTTTTGCAGCCCGGGTCTTCTTCATTCTGGTCTTCTCAGGTGAGAGGCCCTTTGGTGCGCCTGCTGGATTGAATGGTACCTCAATTTTTCTTTTCAACGCAGCTTCTTTCTGTTCTCATTATTAGCGTTTAACCCTTTTACATCTCACCAGCAGCTAGAGGGTACACAGTTCTCTTAAACCTCTTCAGCATTTATTGTTTGTAGACTTTTTGCCAATGGTCAGTCGACTGGTGTGAGTTGAAAACTTTTTGTAGATTAGATTGCATGAGTCTAATACTTCCTGAGGCTGAGCTTTTATCCATTTTCCTTTTTTTAAAAAGAGAGTGAGTAAAACTTACCTCTTCATACTATCTTCGTGAACATTTTGCCTGTTTTGAATTTTTTTATCCATTCCCTACCTCAGCACAATTTTGAGGGCAGGTGTCCTTTACAGCCCTGAGTCCTTGTGAATGGTAAGTGACCATTAGCTGGGGGTTAAAAGCTGCTCTTGCGGGAATCGGCCACAAGGCGGCAGCATTTCTCCTTTACCAAATCTGGTTACTAGGGCAACAGAGCCTTACTGGAAGTGGTGTTCTAGGTTGTAAATTAGAATGGAATGTGCGAGGAAAAAGCCCTTTAAGTTTATGTCTCCTTACTTCTTGTTGGTATTTTTAACTTAATTTTTATTTTTTCTCACAGCAAACTTGATTACAATGTTTTGTTTGTTCTAGGTGTGCAAGATGTGGTTCTTTCACACATATACATATATCTATTCTTCTTCGGATCCTTTTCCCATGTAGGTTATGACACAATGTTGAGTAGTCTTCTCTTGGTATTGCGTAGGTCTTTGGTGATTCTATATTTCACATGTGTTTGTATCTCTCTGTTAACCTCAATATGGTAATGTATCCAATCCTCACACCTGTCCATTTGGTGAACCATAAGTTTTTTAATGAATCTATGAAAGTGTTTCTCTGTGGAAATATCTTTGTTTGTATCATTTTTTAGGTAACACCTATATGTGATACGATAGGATATGTGTTTTTCGCTTTCTCACTTACTCCAAGTTGCGTGATTACTTCTAGACTCATCTGTGGTGCTGGAAATGGCATCGTTTCATTTTTTTCACTAGCTCATATTCCATCTGTACAGGTAGCAGTTCTTCTTTGTCCACCCATCTGTCGGTGGACTTTTTGGTTACTTCCATATCTTGGCTACTGTAATACTATGCAATGCAGATTTGCGTGCCTGTGTCCTTCCAATTCTGTCTTCTTAGTTTATAGGTCCAGGAATAGGTCTGCTGGAACATATGGTAGCTCAATGTTTACCTTTTACAGGCACCTCTATTCTGTTCTCCTTAGTGGCTCTTTCCAGGTTACGTCCCACTTAAAGTGGAGGGTATGTATTTCTTCCCAGCTCCTTCAGGATTTATTCTTTGTAGTTTTTGCTGATGGTTATTCTGAGTGGTGTGAGCTGATACCTCTTTGTGGTTGAATTTGCATGTGTCTCATAATGCGTTGAAATTGATCTTTAAGACATGTCCTTTTTATTTTTCCAGCTGTGATTAGAGCTTATTTCTTCAAAGTGTTTTCTTAAAGTATGTGTCACCATTTGAAATATTTTGGCCATTATCTCCCTCAAGACATTTTGAGGGCAGGTTTCATTTACAGCCCTGCAGTACTTGTTCATATGAAGTGACCATTAGCTCAGGCTTTAAACCTGCTTTTGCAGGTAACGGCCAGAGAGCGGCAGCCTTTCTACGTTCCCCTTGCTGGTACTAGGGAAACAGACCTACCGGCCAGTGGTGTTCTTCGGTTATAAGTTAGAGTGCCATGTGCCCGGATAAACCCACAAATGTTGATGTCTCCTTGCTTTTGTTTGTTTTTAAATTTCATTTATATTTATTATTAGAGTAATATTCCATTGTGTACGTGGACCACTTCTTCTTGGTGCATTCCTCGGTTGATGGACATTTTCATTGCTTCCAAGTGCTGGCTATGGTAAATCTTGCTGGCGTACAGGTTTGCCAGCCTGTGACTTTTTGATTCTCATTTTCTCAGGTGATAGGCCAAGCAGTGGTTGTGATTGATTGACTGGTAGCTCAATGTTTCCCTTTTCAAAGCACCTACACTGTGTTTTCATTAGTGGCTCTTTACATGCCCCCCCTTACAACCGAGGGTACGCATTTCTCCACACTCCCTTCACCGTTTATTTTTTGCAGCATTTTTCCTAATGGCCATTCTGACTGCTGTGAGCTGATAGGTTTTTGTAATATGGGTATGCCTGTCATTAAATTTTTTAAAATTCATCATATTCCTACATCGTTCTCTTTTCTCTTAAAAGAAAAAACCGTGAGTACAATGTAGCTCTTGAAATTGTCTTCTTCGAAGGTTGCCCTCTTTTGAATTTTTTGGTCGATTTTTGACCCCAGAAATTTTCTGGAGGGCAGGTGTCATTTACAGAACTGCAAGTTGGTGAAAATTTAGTGACCTTTCGCAGTGGGTTCAAACCTGCTGTTGTGGGAAACGGCCACAAGGAGGTAGCATTTCTCCATTCCCCAATCTGGGTACTAGGGCAGCAGAGCCTTTCTGGAAGTCATTGTCCTAGGTTGTAAATTAGAATGGAATTTGCCAGGAGAAATCCCCATAAGTTTATGTCTCATTACTTCTTCTTGGTTTTTAAAAGTTTTTTAATCTGGGTAAAGTTTAGAATATTGTTTATCCTAGGTGTACACAATCTGGTTCATTTGTACATTATGTATGTCTATTAATGTACAGATCCTCTTCCCATGTAAAATATTACAGTGTTCCGTCAACCTCCCTTGCTATATGTTCGGTCTTTTTGATACATGTACAAAATATGTATTTGTATATGTATAGTAACACTAATCTTCATTTCTCAATTTCCCCCCTCCTTTCCTTTCAGATGAGCATAGTTTGTTTTCTCAGCCTGTGAGGGTCTTTCTCTTTGGAAATACGTTCATCTGTGCCAGTTATTAGATAATGCCATAAGTGATAATATAGGATATAGGTGTTTTGCTTTCCGACCTACTTCATGTTTTGTGATTATCTCCAGGCTCATCTATGGTGCCTCAAAGAGCAGTGCTTCAATGTTTTCCATGGCTAATATTCCATGTGTACATGGACCACTTCTTCTTGGTGCATTCCTCTGTTGATGGACATTTTCGTTGCTTCCAAGTGTTGCCTATGGTAAATATTGCTGGAGTGCAGGATTGCCAGCCTGTGATTTTTGATTTTCCTTTTCTCAGGGGATAGACCCAGCAGTGGGTATGATTGATTGACTGGTATGGTAGCTCAACGTTTACCTTTTCAAGGCACCTCAATTGTGCTTTCATTAGTGGCTCTTACCACGTCCCCCTTAGAATCGAGGGTACGCATTTCTCCACAATCACGTCAGCATTTCTAGTTTGCAGCATTTTTGTTGATGGCCATTCTGACTGGTGTGAGCTGACAGGTTTTTGTAATTTGGGTTTACATGTCTGTAAAAATTCCTACAATTCATCATTTTTCCACGCCTTTTACTTTTCTGTTAAAAGAAAAAAGAAAGAAAGTGTGAGTGTAATATACCTCTTCAAATTTTCTTTTTGGAAGGTTGCACTCTAGAATTTTTTGGTCGATTTTCGACCTCAGTATTTTTTGGAGGGCCGGTGTCATTTACAGACCTGCAATTGGTGAATAATTAGTGACCTTTTGCAGTGGGTTCAAAGCTGCTGTTGTGGGAAACGGCCACAAGGATGCAGCATTTCTCGATTCCCAAATCTGGGTACTAGGGCAGCAGAGCCGTTCTGGAAGTTGTCTGCCTAGGTTTTCAATTTGGATGGAATGTGCCAGGAAAACCCCCCATAAGTTTATGTCTCATTACTCCTAGTTCGTTGTTTTAATTTTTTCAATTGGGGTAATGGTTAGAATGTTGCTTGTCCAAGGTGTACACACTCTGGTTCATCTACATATCATATATACCTATTTATGTAGAGATCCTCTTCCCGTGTAAATTATTACAGAGTGTTCCGTAATCCTTCCTTGCTATATGGTCGGTCTTTTTGATATATGTATATAATATGTATTTGTATACATATGGTAACGCTAATCTTCATGTATCCATTCCCCCCACCTTTCCTTTTAGATAAGCATAGTTTTTTTTTTTTAATAAGTCTGTGATTGCCTTTCTCTGTGGAAATATGTTCATTTGTGTCAGTTATTAGATAACGCCTATAAGTGATATCATAGGTTATAGGACTTTTCCTTTCTGACTTACCTCATGTTCTGTGATTATCTCCAAGATCATCTATGGTGCCTCAAAGAGCAGTGTTTCATTGTTTTCCATGGCTAGTATTCATTGTGTACATGGACCACTTCTTCTTTATCCTTTCGTCTGTTGATGGACATTTTGGTTGCTTCACTGTCTTGTCTATTGTGAATAAGGCTGCAGTGCAGCTTTTGCAGCCCGGGTCTTCTTCATTCTGGTCTTCTCAGGTGAGAGGCCCTTTGGTGCGCCTGCTGGATTGAATGGTACCTCAATTTTTCTTTTCAACGCAGCTTCTTTCTGTTCTCATTATTAGCGTTTAACCCTTTTACATCTCACCAGCAGCTAGAGGGTACACAGTTCTCTTAAACCTCTTCAGCATTTATTGTTTGTAGACTTTTTGCCAATGGTCAGTCGACTGGTGTGAGTTGAAAACTTTTTGTAGATTAGATTGCATGAGTCTAATACTTCCTGAGGCTGAGCTTTTATCCATTTTCCTTTTTTTAAAAAGAGAGTGAGTAAAACTTACCTCTTCATACTATCTTCGTGAACATTTTGCCTGTTTTGAATTTTTTTATCCATTCCCTACCTCAGCACAATTTTGAGGGCAGGTGTCCTTTACAGCCCTGAGTCCTTGTGAATGGTAAGTGACCATTAGCTGGGGGTTAAAAGCTGCTCTTGCGGGAATCGGCCACAAGGCGGCAGCATTTCTCCTTTACCAAATCTGGTTACTAGGGCAACAGAGCCTTACTGGAAGTGGTGTTCTAGGTTGTAAATTAGAATGGAATGTGCGAGGAAAAAGCCCTTTAAGTTTATGTCTCCTTACTTCTTGTTGGTATTTTTAACTTAATTTTTATTTTTTCTCACAGCAAACTTGATTACAATGTTTTGTTTGTTCTAGGTGTGCAAGATGTGGTTCTTTCACACATATACATATATCTATTCTTCTTCGGATCCTTTTCCCATGTAGGTTATGACACAATGTTGAGTAGTCTTCTCTTGGTATTGCGTAGGTCTTTGGTGATTCTATATTTCACATGTGTTTGTATCTCTCTGTTAACCTCAATATGGTAATGTATCCAATCCTCACACCTGTCCATTTGGTGAACCATAAGTTTTTTAATGAATCTATGAAAGTGTTTCTCTGTGGAAATATCTTTGTTTGTATCATTTTTTAGGTAACACCTATATGTGATACGATAGGATATGTGTTTTTCGCTTTCTCACTTACTCCAAGTTGCGTGATTACTTCTAGACTCATCTGTGGTGCTGGAAATGGCATCGTTTCATTTTTTTCACTAGCTCATATTCCATCTGTACAGGTAGCAGTTCTTCTTTGTCCACCCATCTGTCGGTGGACTTTTTGGTTACTTCCATATCTTGGCTACTGTAATACTATGCAATGCAGATTTGCGTGCCTGTGTCCTTCCAATTCTGTCTTCTTAGTTTATAGGTCCAGGAATAGGTCTGCTGGAACATATGGTAGCTCAATGTTTACCTTTTACAGGCACCTCTATTCTGTTCTCCTTAGTGGCTCTTTCCAGGTTACGTCCCACTTAAAGTGGAGGGTATGTATTTCTTCCCAGCTCCTTCAGGATTTATTCTTTGTAGTTTTTGCTGATGGTTATTCTGAGTGGTGTGAGCTGATACCTCTTTGTGGTTGAATTTGCATGTGTCTCATAATGCGTTGAAATTGATCTTTAAGACATGTCCTTTTTATTTTTCCAGCTGTGATTAGAGCTTATTTCTTCAAAGTGTTTTCTTAAAGTATGTGTCACCATTTGAAATATTTTGGCCATTATCTCCCTCAAGACATTTTGAGGGCAGGTTTCATTTACAGCCCTGCAGTACTTGTTCATATGAAGTGACCATTAGCTCAGGCTTTAAACCTGCTTTTGCAGGTAACGGCCAGAGAGCGGCAGCCTTTCTACGTTCCCCTTGCTGGTACTAGGGAAACAGACCTACCGGCCAGTGGTGTTCTTCGGTTATAAGTTAGAGTGCCATGTGCCCGGATAAACCCACAAATGTTGATGTCTCCTTGCTTTTGTTTGTTTTTAAATTTCATTTATATTTATTATTAGAGTAATATTCCATTGTGTACGTGGACCACTTCTTCTTGGTGCATTCCTCGGTTGATGGACATTTTCATTGCTTCCAAGTGCTGGCTATGGTAAATCTTGCTGGCGTACAGGTTTGCCAGCCTGTGACTTTTTGATTCTCATTTTCTCAGGTGATAGGCCAAGCAGTGGTTGTGATTGATTGACTGGTAGCTCAATGTTTCCCTTTTCAAAGCACCTACACTGTGTTTTCATTAGTGGCTCTTTACATGCCCCCCCTTACAACCGAGGGTACGCATTTCTCCACACTCCCTTCACCGTTTATTTTTTGCAGCATTTTTCCTAATGGCCGTTCTGACTGCTGTGAGCTGATAGGTTTTTGTAATATGGGTATGCCTGTCATTAAATTTTTTAAAATTCATCATATTCCTACATCGTTCTCTTTTCTCTTAAAAGAAAAAACCGTGAGTACAATGTAGCTCTTGAAATTGTCTTCTTCGAAGGTTGCCCTCTTTTGAATTTTTTGGTCGATTTTTGACCCCAGAAATTTTCTGGAGGGCAGGTGTCATTTACAGAACTGCAAGTTGGTGAAAATTTAGTGACCTTTCGCAGTGGGTTCAAACCTGCTGTTGTGGGAAACGGCCACAAGGAGGTAGCATTTCTCCATTCCCCAATCTGGGTACTAGGGCAGCAGAGCCTTTCTGGAAGTCATTGTCCTAGGTTGTAAATTAGAATGGAATTTGCCAGGAGAAATCCCCATAAGTTTATGTCTCATTACTTCTTCTTGGTTTTTAAAAGTTTTTTAATCTGGGTAAAGTTTAGAATATTGTTTATCCTAGGTGTACACAATCTGGTTCATTTGTACATTATGTATGTCTATTAATGTACAGATCCTCTTCCCATGTAAAATATTACAGTGTTCCGTCAACCTCCCTTGCTATATGTTCGGTCTTTTTGATACATGTACAAAATATGTATTTGTATATGTATAGTAACACTAATCTTCATTTCTCAATTTCCCCCCTCCTTTCCTTTCAGATGAGCATAGTTTGTTTTCTCAGCCTGTGAGGGTCTTTCTCTTTGGAAATACGTTCATCTGTGCCAGTTATTAGATAATGCCATAAGTGATAATATAGGATATAGGTGTTTTGCTTTCCGACCTACTTCATGTTTTGTGATTATCTCCAGGCTCATCTATGGTGCCTCAAAGAGCAGTGCTTCAATGTTTTCCATGGCTAATATTCCATGTGTACATGGACCACTTCTTCTTGGTGCATTCCTCTGTTGATGGACATTTTCGTTGCTTCCAAGTGTTGCCTATGGTAAATATTGCTGGAGTGCAGGATTGCCAGCCTGTGATTTTTGATTTTCCTTTTCTCAGGGGATAGACCCAGCAGTGGGTATGATTGATTGACTGGTATGGTAGCTCAACGTTTACCTTTTCAAGGCACCTCAATTGTGCTTTCATTAGTGGCTCTTACCACGTCCCCCTTAGAATCGAGGGTACGCATTTCTCCACAATCACGTCAGCATTTCTAGTTTGCAGCATTTTTGTTGATGGCCATTCTGACTGGTGTGAGCTGACAGGTTTTTGTAATTTGGGTTTACATGTCTGTAAAAATTCCTACAATTCATCATTTTTCCACGCCTTTTACTTTTCTGTTAAAAGAAAAAAGAAAGAAAGTGTGAGTGTAATATACCTCTTCAAATTTTCTTTTTGGAAGGTTGCACTCTAGAATTTTTTGGTCGATTTTCGACCTCAGTATTTTTTGGAGGGCCGGTGTCATTTACAGACCTGCAATTGGTGAATAATTAGTGACCTTTTGCAGTGGGTTCAAAGCTGCTGTTGTGGGAAACGGCCACAAGGATGCAGCATTTCTCGATTCCCAAATCTGGGTACTAGGGCAGCAGAGCCGTTCTGGAAGTTGTCTGCCTAGGTTTTCAATTTGGATGGAATGTGCCAGGAAAACCCCCCATAAGTTTATGTCTCATTACTCCTAGTTCGTTGTTTTAATTTTTTCAATTGGGGTAATGGTTAGAATGTTGCTTGTCCAAGGTGTACACACTCTGGTTCATCTACATATCATATATACCTATTTATGTAGAGATCCTCTTCCCGTGTAAATTATTACAGAGTGTTCCGTAATCCTTCCTTGCTATATGGTCGGTCTTTTTGATATATGTATATAATATGTATTTGTATACATATGGTAACGCTAATCTTCATGTATCCATTCCCCCCACCTTTCCTTTTAGATAAGCATAGTTTTTTTTTTTTAATAAGTCTGTGATTGCCTTTCTCTGTGGAAATATGTTCATTTGTGTCAGTTATTAGATAACGCCTATAAGTGATATCATAGGTTATAGGACTTTTCCTTTCTGACTTACCTCATGTTCTGTGATTATCTCCAAGATCATCTATGGTGCCTCAAAGAGCAGTGTTTCATTGTTTTCCATGGCTAGTATTCATTGTGTACATGGACCACTTCTTCTTTATCCTTTCGTCTGTTGATGGACATTTTGGTTGCTTCACTGTCTTGTCTATTGTGAATAAGGCTGCAGTGCAGCTTTTGCAGCCCGGGTCTTCTTCATTCTGGTCTTCTCAGGTGAGAGGCCCTTTGGTGCGCCTGCTGGATTGAATGGTACCTCAATTTTTCTTTTCAACGCAGCTTCTTTCTGTTCTCATTATTAGCGTTTAACCCTTTTACATCTCACCAGCAGCTAGAGGGTACACAGTTCTCTTAAACCTCTTCAGCATTTATTGTTTGTAGACTTTTTGCCAATGGTCAGTCGACTGGTGTGAGTTGAAAACTTTTTGTAGATTAGATTGCATGAGTCTAATACTTCCTGAGGCTGAGCTTTTATCCATTTTCCTTTTTTTAAAAAGAGAGTGAGTAAAACTTACCTCTTCATACTATCTTCGTGAACATTTTGCCTGTTTTGAATTTTTTTATCCATTCCCTACCTCAGCACAATTTTGAGGGCAGGTGTCCTTTACAGCCCTGAGTCCTTGTGAATGGTAAGTGACCATTAGCTGGGGGTTAAAAGCTGCTCTTGCGGGAATCGGCCACAAGGCGGCAGCATTTCTCCTTTACCAAATCTGGTTACTAGGGCAACAGAGCCTTACTGGAAGTGGTGTTCTAGGTTGTAAATTAGAATGGAATGTGCGAGGAAAAAGCCCTTTAAGTTTATGTCTCCTTACTTCTTGTTGGTATTTTTAACTTAATTTTTATTTTTTCTCACAGCAAACTTGATTACAATGTTTTGTTTGTTCTAGGTGTGCAAGATGTGGTTCTTTCACACATATACATATATCTATTCTTCTTCGGATCCTTTTCCCATGTAGGTTATGACACAATGTTGAGTAGTCTTCTCTTGGTATTGCGTAGGTCTTTGGTGATTCTATATTTCACATGTGTTTGTATCTCTCTGTTAACCTCAATATGGTAATGTATCCAATCCTCACACCTGTCCATTTGGTGAACCATAAGTTTTTTAATGAATCTATGAAAGTGTTTCTCTGTGGAAATATCTTTGTTTGTATCATTTTTTAGGTAACACCTATATGTGATACGATAGGATATGTGTTTTTCGCTTTCTCACTTACTCCAAGTTGCGTGATTACTTCTAGACTCATCTGTGGTGCTGGAAATGGCATCGTTTCATTTTTTTCACTAGCTCATATTCCATCTGTACAGGTAGCAGTTCTTCTTTGTCCACCCATCTGTCGGTGGACTTTTTGGTTACTTCCATATCTTGGCTACTGTAATACTATGCAATGCAGATTTGCGTGCCTGTGTCCTTCCAATTCTGTCTTCTTAGTTTATAGGTCCAGGAATAGGTCTGCTGGAACATATGGTAGCTCAATGTTTACCTTTTAAAGGCACCTCTATTCTGTTCTCCTTAGTGGCTCTTTCCAGGTTACGTCCCACTTAAAGTGGAGGGTATGTATTTCTTCCCAGCTCCTTCAGGATTTATTCTTTGTAGTTTTTGCTGATGGTTATTCTGAGTGGTGTGAGCTGATACCTCTTTGTGGTTGAATTTGCATGTGTCTCATAATGCGTTGAAATTGATCTTTAAGACATGTCCTTTTTATTTTTCCAGCTGTGATTAGAGCTTATTTCTTCAAAGTGTTTTCTTAAAGTATGTGTCACCATTTGAAATATTTTGGCCATTATCTCCCTCAAGACATTTTGAGGGCAGGTTTCATTTACAGCCCTGCAGTACTTGTTCATATGAAGTGACCATTAGCTCAGGCTTTAAACCTGCTTTTGCAGGTAACGGCCAGAGAGCGGCAGCCTTTCTACGTTCCCCTTGCTGGTACTAGGGAAACAGACCTACCGGCCAGTGGTGTTCTTCGGTTATAAGTTAGAGTGCCATGTGCCCGGATAAACCCACAAATGTTGATGTCTCCTTGCTTTTGTTTGTTTTTAAATTTCATTTATATTTATTATTAGAGTAATATTCCATTGTGTACGTGGACCACTTCTTCTTGGTGCATTCCTCGGTTGATGGACATTTTCATTGCTTCCAAGTGCTGGCTATGGTAAATCTTGCTGGCGTACAGGTTTGCCAGCCTGTGACTTTTTGATTCTCATTTTCTCAGGTGATAGGCCAAGCAGTGGTTGTGATTGATTGACTGGTAGCTCAATGTTTCCCTTTTCAAAGCACCTACACTGTGTTTTCATTAGTGGCTCTTTACATGCCCCCCCTTACAACCGAGGGTACGCATTTCTCCACACTCCCTTCACCGTTTATTTTTTGCAGCATTTTTCCTAATGGCCATTCTGACTGCTGTGAGCTGATAGGTTTTTGTAATATGGGTATGCCTGTCATTAAATTTTTTAAAATTCATCATATTCCTACATCGTTCTCTTTTCTCTTAAAAGAAAAAACCGTGAGTACAATGTAGCTCTTGAAATTGTCTTCTTCGAAGGTTGCCCTCTTTTGAATTTTTTGGTCGATTTTTGACCCCAGAAATTTTCTGGAGGGCAGGTGTCATTTACAGAACTGCAAGTTGGTGAAAATTTAGTGACCTTTCGCAGTGGGTTCAAACCTGCTGTTGTGGGAAACGGCCACAAGGAGGTAGCATTTCTCCATTCCCCAATCTGGGTACTAGGGCAGCAGAGCCTTTCTGGAAGTCATTGTCCTAGGTTGTAAATTAGAATGGAATTTGCCAGGAGAAATCCCCATAAGTTTATGTCTCATTACTTCTTCTTGGTTTTTAAAAGTTTTTTAATCTGGGTAAAGTTTAGAATATTGTTTATCCTAGGTGTACACAATCTGGTTCATTTGTACATTATGTATGTCTATTAATGTACAGATCCTCTTCCCATGTAAAATATTACAGTGTTCCGTCAACCTCCCTTGCTATATGTTCGGTCTTTTTGATACATGTACAAAATATGTATTTGTATATGTATAGTAACACTAATCTTCATTTCTCAATTTCCCCCCTCCTTTCCTTTCAGATGAGCATAGTTTGTTTTCTCAGCCTGTGAGGGTCTTTCTCTTTGGAAATACGTTCATCTGTGCCAGTTATTAGATAATGCCATAAGTGATAATATAGGATATAGGTGTTTTGCTTTCCGACCTACTTCATGTTTTGTGATTATCTCCAGGCTCATCTATGGTGCCTCAAAGAGCAGTGCTTCAATGTTTTCCATGGCTAATATTCCATGTGTACATGGACCACTTCTTCTTGGTGCATTCCTCTGTTGATGGACATTTTCGTTGCTTCCAAGTGTTGCCTATGGTAAATATTGCTGGAGTGCAGGATTGCCAGCCTGTGATTTTTGATTTTCCTTTTCTCAGGGGATAGACCCAGCAGTGGGTATGATTGATTGACTGGTATGGTAGCTCAACGTTTACCTTTTCAAGGCACCTCAATTGTGCTTTCATTAGTGGATCTTACCACGTCCCCCTTAGAATCGAGGGTACGCATTTCTCCACAATCACGTCAGCATTTCTAGTTTGCAGCATTTTTGTTGATGGCCATTCTGACTGGTGTGAGCTGACAGGTTTTTGTAATTTGGGTTTACATGTCTGTAAAAATTCCTACAATTCATCATTTTTCCACGCCTTTTACTTTTCTGTTAAAAGAAAAAAGAAAGAAAGTGTGAGTGTAATATACCTCTTCAAATTTTCTTTTTGGAAGGTTGCACTCTAGAATTTTTTGGTCGATTTTCGACCTCAGTATTTTTTGGAGGGCCGGTGTCATTTACAGACCTGCAATTGGTGAATAATTAGTGACCTTTTGCAGTGGGTTCAAAGCTGCTGTTGTGGGAAACGGCCACAAGGATGCAGCATTTCTCGATTCCCAAATCTGGGTACTAGGGCAGCAGAGCCGTTCTGGAAGTTGTCTGCCTAGGTTTTCAATTTGGATGGAATGTGCCAGGAAAACCCCCCATAAGTTTATGTCTCATTACTCCTAGTTCGTTGTTTTAATTTTTTCAATTGGGGTAATGGTTAGAATGTTGCTTGTCCAAGGTGTACACACTCTGGTTCATCTACATATCATATATACCTATTTATGTAGAGATCCTCTTCCCGTGTAAATTATTACAGAGTGTTCCGTAATCCTTCCTTGCTATATGGTCGGTCTTTTTGATATATGTATATAATATGTATTTGTATACATATGGTAACGCTAATCTTCATGTATCCATTCCCCCCACCTTTCCTTTTAGATAAGCATAGTTTTTTTTTTTTAATAAGTCTGTGATTGCCTTTCTCTGTGGAAATATGTTCATTTGTGTCAGTTATTAGATAACGCCTATAAGTGATATCATAGGTTATAGGACTTTTCCTTTCTGACTTACCTCATGTTCTGTGATTATCTCCAAGATCATCTATGGTGCCTCAAAGAGCAGTGTTTCATTGTTTTCCATGGCTAGTATTCATTGTGTACATGGACCACTTCTTCTTTATCCTTTCGTCTGTTGATGGACATTTTGGTTGCTTCACTGTCTTGTCTATTGTGAATAAGGCTGCAGTGCAGCTTTTGCAGCCCGGGTCTTCTTCATTCTGGTCTTCTCAGGTGAGAGGCCCTTTGGTGCGCCTGCTGGATTGAATGGTACCTCAATTTTTCTTTTCAACGCAGCTTCTTTCTGTTCTCATTATTAGCGTTTAACCCTTTTACATCTCACCAGCAGCTAGAGGGTACACAGTTCTCTTAAACCTCTTCAGCATTTATTGTTTGTAGACTTTTTGCCAATGGTCAGTCGACTGGTGTGAGTTGAAAACTTTTTGTAGATTAGATTGCATGAGTCTAATACTTCCTGAGGCTGAGCTTTTATCCATTTTCCTTTTTTTAAAAAGAGAGTGAGTAAAACTTACCTCTTCATACTATCTTCGTGAACATTTTGCCTGTTTTGAATTTTTTTATCCATTCCCTACCTCAGCACAATTTTGAGGGCAGGTGTCCTTTACAGCCCTGAGTCCTTGTGAATGGTAAGTGACCATTAGCTGGGGGTTAAAAGCTGCTCTTGCGGGAATCGGCCACAAGGCGGCAGCATTTCTCCTTTACCAAATCTGGTTACTAGGGCAACAGAGCCTTACTGGAAGTGGTGTTCTAGGTTGTAAATTAGAATGGAATGTGCGAGGAAAAAGCCCTTTAAGTTTATGTCTCCTTACTTCTTGTTGGTATTTTTAACTTAATTTTTATTTTTTCTCACAGCAAACTTGATTACAATGTTTTGTTTGTTCTAGGTGTGCAAGATGTGGTTCTTTCACACATATACATATATCTATTCTTCTTCGGATCCTTTTCCCATGTAGGTTATGACACAATGTTGAGTAGTCTTCTCTTGGTATTGCGTAGGTCTTTGGTGATTCTATATTTCACATGTGTTTGTATCTCTCTGTTAACCTCAATATGGTAATGTATCCAATCCTCACACCTGTCCATTTGGTGAACCATAAGTTTTTTAATGAATCTATGAAAGTGTTTCTCTGTGGAAATATCTTTGTTTGTATCATTTTTTAGGTAACACCTATATGTGATACGATAGGATATGTGTTTTTCGCTTTCTCACTTACTCCAAGTTGCGTGATTACTTCTAGACTCATCTGTGGTGCTGGAAATGGCATCGTTTCATTTTTTTCACTAGCTCATATTCCATCTGTACAGGTAGCAGTTCTTCTTTGTCCACCCATCTGTCGGTGGACTTTTTGGTTACTTCCATATCTTGGCTACTGTAATACTATGCAATGCAGATTTGCGTGCCTGTGTCCTTCCAATTCTGTCTTCTTAGTTTATAGGTCCAGGAATAGGTCTGCTGGAACATATGGTAGCTCAATGTTTACCTTTTACAGGCACCTCTATTCTGTTCTCCTTAGTGGCTCTTTCCAGGTTACGTCCCACTTAAAGTGGAGGGTATGTATTTCTTCCCAGCTCCTTCAGGATTTATTCTTTGTAGTTTTTGCTGATGGTTATTCTGAGTGGTGTGAGCTGATACCTCTTTGTGGTTGAATTTGCATGTGTCTCATAATGCGTTGAAATTGATCTTTAAGACATGTCCTTTTTATTTTTCCAGCTGTGATTAGAGCTTATTTCTTCAAAGTGTTTTCTTAAAGTATGTGTCACCATTTGAAATATTTTGGCCATTATCTCCCTCAAGACATTTTGAGGGCAGGTTTCATTTACAGCCCTGCAGTACTTGTTCATATGAAGTGACCATTAGCTCAGGCTTTAAACCTGCTTTTGCAGGTAACGGCCAGAGAGCGGCAGCCTTTCTACGTTCCCCTTGCTGGTACTAGGGAAACAGACCTACCGGCCAGTGGTGTTCTTCGGTTATAAGTTAGAGTGCCATGTGCCCGGATAAACCCACAAATGTTGATGTCTCCTTGCTTTTGTTTGTTTTTAAATTTCATTTATATTTATTATTAGAGTAATATTCCATTGTGTACGTGGACCACTTCTTCTTGGTGCATTCCTCGGTTGATGGACATTTTCATTGCTTCCAAGTGCTGGCTATGGTAAATCTTGCTGGCGTACAGGTTTGCCAGCCTGTGACTTTTTGATTCTCATTTTCTCAGGTGATAGGCCAAGCAGTGGTTGTGATTGATTGACTGGTAGCTCAATGTTTCCCTTTTCAAAGCACCTACACTGTGTTTTCATTAGTGGCTCTTTACATGCCCCCCCTTACAACCGAGGGTACGCATTTCTCCACACTCCCTTCACCGTTTATTTTTTGCAGCATTTTTCCTAATGGCCATTCTGACTGCTGTGAGCTGATAGGTTTTTGTAATATGGGTATGCCTGTCATTAAATTTTTTAAAATTCATCATATTCCTACATCGTTCTCTTTTCTCTTAAAAGAAAAAACCGTGAGTACAATGTAGCTCTTGAAATTGTCTTCTTCGAAGGTTGCCCTCTTTTGAATTTTTTGGTCGATTTTTGACCCCAGAAATTTTCTGGAGGGCAGGTGTCATTTACAGAACTGCAAGTTGGTGAAAATTTAGTGACCTTTCGCAGTGGGTTCAAACCTGCTGTTGTGGGAAACGGCCACAAGGAGGTAGCATTTCTCCATTCCCCAATCTGGGTACTAGGGCAGCAGAGCCTTTCTGGAAGTCATTGTCCTAGGTTGTAAATTAGAATGGAATTTGCCAGGAGAAATCCCCATAAGTTTATGTCTCATTACTTCTTCTTGGTTTTTAAAAGTTTTTTAATCTGGGTAAAGTTTAGAATATTGTTTATCCTAGGTGTACACAATCTGGTTCATTTGTACATTATGTATGTCTATTAATGTACAGATCCTCTTCCCATGTAAAATATTACAGTGTTCCGTCAACCTCCCTTGCTATATGTTCGGTCTTTTTGATACATGTACAAAATATGTATTTGTATATGTATAGTAACACTAATCTTCATTTCTCAATTTCCCCCCTCCTTTCCTTTCAGATGAGCATAGTTTGTTTTCTCAGCCTGTGAGGGTCTTTCTCTTTGGAAATACGTTCATCTGTGCCAGTTATTAGATAATGCCATAAGTGATAATATAGGATATAGGTGTTTTGCTTTCCGACCTACTTCATGTTTTGTGATTATCTCCAGGCTCATCTATGGTGCCTCAAAGAGCAGTGCTTCAATGTTTTCCATGGCTAATATTCCATGTGTACATGGACCACTTCTTCTTGGTGCATTCCTCTGTTGATGGACATTTTCGTTGCTTCCAAGTGTTGCCTATGGTAAATATTGCTGGAGTGCAGGATTGCCAGCCTGTGATTTTTGATTTTCCTTTTCTCAGGGGATAGACCCAGCAGTGGGTATGATTGATTGACTGGTATGGTAGCTCAACGTTTACCTTTTCAAGGCACCTCAATTGTGCTTTCATTAGTGGCTCTTACCACGTCCCCCTTAGAATCGAGGGTACGCATTTCTCCACAATCACGTCAGCATTTCTAGTTTGCAGCATTTTTGTTGATGGCCATTCTGACTGGTGTGAGCTGACAGGTTTTTGTAATTTGGGTTTACATGTCTGTAAAAATTCCTACAATTCATCATTTTTCCACGCCTTTTACTTTTCTGTTAAAAGAAAAAAGAAAGAAAGTGTGAGTGTAATATACCTCTTCAAATTTTCTTTTTGGAAGGTTGCACTCTAGAATTTTTTGGTCGATTTTCGACCTCAGTATTTTTTGGAGGGCCGGTGTCATTTACAGACCTGCAATTGGTGAATAATTAGTGACCTTTTGCAGTGGGTTCAAAGCTGCTGTTGTGGGAAACGGCCACAAGGATGCAGCATTTCTCGATTCCCAAATCTGGGTACTAGGGCAGCAGAGCCGTTCTGGAAGTTGTCTGCCTAGGTTTTCAATTTGGATGGAATGTGCCAGGAAAACCCCCCATAAGTTTATGTCTCATTACTCCTAGTTCGTTGTTTTAATTTTTTCAATTGGGGTAATGGTTAGAATGTTGCTTGTCCAAGGTGTACACACTCTGGTTCATCTACATATCATATATACCTATTTATGTAGAGATCCTCTTCCCGTGTAAATTATTACAGAGTGTTCCGTAATCCTTCCTTGCTATATGGTCGGTCTTTTTGATATATGTATATAATATGTATTTGTATACATATGGTAACGCTAATCTTCATGTATCCATTCCCCCCACCTTTCCTTTTAGATAAGCATAGTTTTTTTTTTTTAATAAGTCTGTGATTGCCTTTCTCTGTGGAAATATGTTCATTTGTGTCAGTTATTAGATAACGCCTATAAGTGATATCATAGGTTATAGGACTTTTCCTTTCTGACTTACCTCATGTTCTGTGATTATCTCCAAGATCATCTATGGTGCCTCAAAGAGCAGTGTTTCATTGTTTTCCATGGCTAGTATTCATTGTGTACATGGACCACTTCTTCTTTATCCTTTCGTCTGTTGATGGACATTTTGGTTGCTTCACTGTCTTGTCTATTGTGAATAAGGCTGCAGTGCAGCTTTTGCAGCCCGGGTCTTCTTCATTCTGGTCTTCTCAGGTGAGAGGCCCTTTGGTGCGCCTGCTGGATTGAATGGTACCTCAATTTTTCTTTTCAACGCAGCTTCTTTCTGTTCTCATTATTAGCGTTTAACCCTTTTACATCTCACCAGCAGCTAGAGGGTACACAGTTCTCTTAAACCTCTTCAGCATTTATTGTTTGTAGACTTTTTGCCAATGGTCAGTCGACTGGTGTGAGTTGAAAACTTTTTGTAGATTAGATTGCATGAGTCTAATACTTCCTGAGGCTGAGCTTTTATCCATTTTCCTTTTTTTAAAAAGAGAGTGAGTAAAACTTACCTCTTCATACTATCTTCGTGAACATTTTGCCTGTTTTGAATTTTTTTATCCATTCCCTACCTCAGCACAATTTTGAGGGCAGGTGTCCTTTACAGCCCTGAGTCCTTGTGAATGGTAAGTGACCATTAGCTGGGGGTTAAAAGCTGCTCTTGCGGGAATCGGCCACAAGGCGGCAGCATTTCTCCTTTACCAAATCTGGTTACTAGGGCAACAGAGCCTTACTGGAAGTGGTGTTCTAGGTTGTAAATTAGAATGGAATGTGCGAGGAAAAAGCCCTTTAAGTTTATGTCTCCTTACTTCTCGTTGGTATTTTTAACTTAATTTTTATTTTTTCTCACAGCAAACTTGATTACAATGTTTTGTTTGTTCTAGGTGTGCAAGATGTGGTTCTTTCACACATATACATATATCTATTCTTCTTCGGATCCTTTTCCCATGTAGGTTATGACACAATGTTGAGTAGTCTTCTCTTGGTATTGCGTAGGTCTTTGGTGATTCTATATTTCACATGTGTTTGTATCTCTCTGTTAACCTCAATATGGTAATGTATCCAATCCTCACACCTGTCCATTTGGTGAACCATAAGTTTTTTAATGAATCTATGAAAGTGTTTCTCTGTGGAAATATCTTTGTTTGTATCATTTTTTAGGTAACACCTATATGTGATACGATAGGATATGTGTTTTTCGCTTTCTCACTTACTCCAAGTTGCGTGATTACTTCTAGACTCATCTGTGGTGCTGGAAATGGCATCGTTTCATTTTTTTCACTAGCTCATATTCCATCTGTACAGGTAGCAGTTCTTCTTTGTCCACCCATCTGTCGGTGGACTTTTTGGTTACTTCCATATCTTGGCTACTGTAATACTATGCAATGCAGATTTGCGTGCCTGTGTCCTTCCAATTCTGTCTTCTTAGTTTATAGGTCCAGGAATAGGTCTGCTGGAACATATGGTAGCTCAATGTTTACCTTTTACAGGCACCTCTATTCTGTTCTCCTTAGTGGCTCTTTCCAGGTTACGTCCCACTTAAAGTGGAGGGTATGTATTTCTTCCCAGCTCCTTCAGGATTTATTCTTTGTAGTTTTTGCTGATGGTTATTCTGAGTGGTGTGAGCTGATACCTCTTTGTGGTTGAATTTGCATGTGTCTCATAATGCGTTGAAATTGATCTTTAAGACATGTCCTTTTTATTTTTCCAGCTGTGATTAGAGCTTATTTCTTCAAAGTGTTTTCTTAAAGTATGTGTCACCATTTGAAATATTTTGGCCATTATCTCCCTCAAGACATTTTGAGGGCAGGTTTCATTTACAGCCCTGCAGTACTTGTTCATATGAAGTGACCATTAGCTCAGGCTTTAAACCTGCTTTTGCAGGTAACGGCCAGAGAGCGGCAGCCTTTCTACGTTCCCCTTGCTGGTACTAGGGAAACAGACCTACCGGCCAGTGGTGTTCTTCGGTTATAAGTTAGAGTGCCATGTGCCCGGATAAACCCACAAATGTTGATGTCTCCTTGCTTTTGTTTGTTTTTAAATTTCATTTATATTTATTATTAGAGTAATATTCCATTGTGTACGTGGACCACTTCTTCTTGGTGCATTCCTCGGTTGATGGACATTTTCATTGCTTCCAAGTGCTGGCTATGGTAAATCTTGCTGGCGTACAGGTTTGCCAGCCTGTGACTTTTTGATTCTCATTTTCTCAGGTGATAGGCCAAGCAGTGGTTGTGATTGATTGACTGGTAGCTCAATGTTTCCCTTTTCAAAGCACCTACACTGTGTTTTCATTAGTGGCTCTTTACATGCCCCCCCTTACAACCGAGGGTACGCATTTCTCCACACTCCCTTCACCGTTTATTTTTTGCAGCATTTTTCCTAATGGCCGTTCTGACTGCTGTGAGCTGATAGGTTTTTGTAATATGGGTATGCCTGTCATTAAATTTTTTAAAATTCATCATATTCCTACATCGTTCTCTTTTCTCTTAAAAGAAAAAACCGTGAGTACAATGTAGCTCTTGAAATTGTCTTCTTCGAAGGTTGCCCTCTTTTGAATTTTTTGGTCGATTTTTGACCCCAGAAATTTTCTGGAGGGCAGGTGTCATTTACAGAACTGCAAGTTGGTGAAAATTTAGTGACCTTTCGCAGTGGGTTCAAACCTGCTGTTGTGGGAAACGGCCACAAGGAGGTAGCATTTCTCCATTCCCCAATCTGGGTACTAGGGCAGCAGAGCCTTTCTGGAAGTCATTGTCCTAGGTTGTAAATTAGAATGGAATTTGCCAGGAGAAATCCCCATAAGTTTATGTCTCATTACTTCTTCTTGGTTTTTAAAAGTTTTTTAATCTGGGTAAAGTTTAGAATATTGTTTATCCTAGGTGTACACAATCTGGTTCATTTGTACATTATGTATGTCTATTAATGTACAGATCCTCTTCCCATGTAAAATATTACAGTGTTCCGTCAACCTCCCTTGCTATATGTTCGGTCTTTTTGATACATGTACAAAATATGTATTTGTATATGTATAGTAACACTAATCTTCATTTCTCAATTTCCCCCCTCCTTTCCTTTCAGATGAGCATAGTTTGTTTTCTCAGCCTGTGAGGGTCTTTCTCTTTGGAAATACGTTCATCTGTGCCAGTTATTAGATAATGCCATAAGTGATAATATAGGATATAGGTGTTTTGCTTTCCGACCTACTTCATGTTTTGTGATTATCTCCAGGCTCATCTATGGTGCCTCAAAGAGCAGTGCTTCAATGTTTTCCATGGCTAATATTCCATGTGTACATGGACCACTTCTTCTTGGTGCATTCCTCTGTTGATGGACATTTTCGTTGCTTCCAAGTGTTGCCTATGGTAAATATTGCTGGAGTGCAGGATTGCCAGCCTGTGATTTTTGATTTTCCTTTTCTCAGGGGATAGACCCAGCAGTGGGTATGATTGATTGACTGGTATGGTAGCTCAACGTTTACCTTTTCAAGGCACCTCAATTGTGCTTTCATTAGTGGCTCTTACCACGTCCCCCTTAGAATCGAGGGTACGCATTTCTCCACAATCACGTCAGCATTTCTAGTTTGCAGCATTTTTGTTGATGGCCATTCTGACTGGTGTGAGCTGACAGGTTTTTGTAATTTGGGTTTACATGTCTGTAAAAATTCCTACAATTCATCATTTTTCCACGCCTTTTACTTTTCTGTTAAAAGAAAAAAGAAAGAAAGTGTGAGTGTAATATACCTCTTCAAATTTTCTTTTTGGAAGGTTGCACTCTAGAATTTTTTGGTCGATTTTCGACCTCAGTATTTTTTGGAGGGCCGGTGTCATTTACAGACCTGCAATTGGTGAATAATTAGTGACCTTTTGCAGTGGGTTCAAAGCTGCTGTTGTGGGAAACGGCCACAAGGATGCAGCATTTCTCGATTCCCAAATCTGGGTACTAGGGCAGCAGAGCCGTTCTGGAAGTTGTCTGCCTAGGTTTTCAATTTGGATGGAATGTGCCAGGAAAACCCCCCATAAGTTTATGTCTCATTACTCCTAGTTCGTTGTTTTAATTTTTTCAATTCGGGTAATGGTTAGAATGTTGCTTGTCCAAGGTGTACACACTCTGGTTCATCTACATATCATATATACCTATTTATGTAGAGATCCTCTTCCCGTGTAAATTATTACAGAGTGTTCCGTAATCCTTCCTTGCTATATGGTCGGTCTTTTTGATATATGTATATAATATGTATTTGTATACATATGGTAACGCTAATCTTCATGTATCCATTCCCCCCACCTTTCCTTTTAGATAAGCATAGTTTTTTTTTTTAATAAGTCTGTGATTGCCTTTCTCTGTGGAAATATGTTCATTTGTGTCAGTTATTAGATAACGCCTATAAGTGATATCATAGGTTATAGGACTTTTCCTTTCTGACTTACCTCATGTTCTGTGATTATCTCCAAGATCATCTATGGTGCCTCAAAGAGCAGTGTTTCATTGTTTTCCATGGCTAGTATTCATTGTGTACATGGACCACTTCTTCTTTATCCTTTCGTCTGTTGATGGACATTTTGGTTGCTTCACTGTCTTGTCTATTGTGAATAAGGCTGCAGTGCAGCTTTTGCAGCCCGGGTCTTCTTCATTCTGGTCTTCTCAGGTGAGAGGCCCTTTGGTGCGCCTGCTGGATTGAATGGTACCTCAATTTTTCTTTTCAACGCAGCTTCTTTCTGTTCTCATTATTAGCGTTTAACCCTTTTACATCTCACCAGCAGCTAGAGGGTACACAGTTCTCTTAAACCTCTTCAGCATTTATTGTTTGTAGACTTTTTGCCAATGGTCAGTCGACTGGTGTGAGTTGAAAACTTTTTGTAGATTAGATTGCATGAGTCTAATACTTCCTGAGGCTGAGCTTTTATCCATTTTCCTTTTTTTAAAAAGAGAGTGAGTAAAACTTACCTCTTCATACTATCTTCGTGAACATTTTGCCTGTTTTGAATTTTTTTATCCATTCCCTACCTCAGCACAATTTTGAGGGCAGGTGTCCTTTACAGCCCTGAGTCCTTGTGAATGGTAAGTGACCATTAGCTGGGGGTTAAAAGCTGCTCTTGCGGGAATCGGCCACAAGGCGGCAGCATTTCTCCTTTACCAAATCTGGTTACTAGGGCAACAGAGCCTTACTGGAAGTGGTGTTCTAGGTTGTAAATTAGAATGGAATATGCGAGGAAAAAGCCCTTTAAGTTTATGTCTCCTTACTTCTTGTTGGTATTTTTAACTTAATTTTTATTTTTTCTCACAGCAAACTTGATTACAATGTTTTGTTTGTTCTAGGTGTGCAAGATGTGGTTCTTTCACACATATACATATATCTATTCTTCTTCGGATCCTTTTCCCATGTAGGTTATGACACAATGTTGAGTAGTCTTCTCTTGGTATTGCGTAGGTCTTTGGTGATTCTATATTTCACATGTGTTTGTATCTCTCTGTTAACCTCAATATGGTAATGTATCCAATCCTCACACCTGTCCATTTGGTGAACCATAAGTTTTTTAATGAATCTATGAAAGTGTTTCTCTGTGGAAATATCTTTGTTTGTATCATTTTTTAGGTAACACCTATATGTGATACGATAGGATATGTGTTTTTCGCTTTCTCACTTACTCCAAGTTGCGTGATTACTTCTAGACTCATCTGTGGTGCTGGAAATGGCATCGTTTCGTTTTTTTCACTAGCTCATATTCCATCTGTACAGGTAGCAGTTCTTCTTTGTCCACCCATCTGTCGGTGGACTTTTTGGTTACTTCCATATCTTGGCTACTGTAATACTATGCAATGCAGATTTGCGTGCCTGTGTCCTTCCAATTCTGTCTTCTTAGTTTATAGGTCCAGGAATAGGTCTGCTGGAACATATGGTAGCTCAATGTTTACCTTTTACAGGCACCTCTATTCTGTTCTCCTTAGTGGCTCTTTCCAGGTTACGTCCCACTTAAAGTGGAGGGTATGTATTTCTTCCCAGCTCCTTCAGGATTTATTCTTTGTAGTTTTTGCTGATGGTTATTCTGAGTGGTGTGAGCTGATACCTCTTTGTGGTTGAATTTGCATGTGTCTCATAATGCGTTGAAATTGATCTTTAAGACATGTCCTTTTTATTTTTCCAGCTGTGATTAGAGCTTATTTCTTCAAAGTGTTTTCTTAAAGTATGTGTCACCATTTGAAATATTTTGGCCATTATCTCCCTCAAGACATTTTGAGGGCAGGTTTCATTTACAGCCCTGCAGTACTTGTTCATATGAAGTGACCATTAGCTCAGGCTTTAAACCTGCTTTTGCAGGTAACGGCCAGAGAGCGGCAGCCTTTCTACGTTCCCCTTGCTGGTACTAGGGAAACAGACCTACCGGCCAGTGGTGTTCTTCGGTTATAAGTTAGAGTGCCATGTGCCCGGATAAACCCACAAATGTTGATGTCTCCTTGCTTTTGTTTGTTTTTAAATTTCATTTATATTTATTATTAGAGTAATATTCCATTGTGTACGTGGACCACTTCTTCTTGGTGCATTCCTCGGTTGATGGACATTTTCATTGCTTCCAAGTGCTGGCTATGGTAAATCTTGCTGGCGTACAGGTTTGCCAGCCTGTGACTTTTTGATTCTCATTTTCTCAGGTGATAGGCCAAGCAGTGGTTGTGATTGATTGACTGGTAGCTCAATGTTTCCCTTTTCAAAGCACCTACACTGTGTTTTCATTAGTGGCTCTTTACATGCCCCCCCTTACAACCGAGGGTACGCATTTCTCCACACTCCCTTCACCGTTTATTTTTTGCAGCATTTTTCCTAATGGCCATTCTGACTGCTGTGAGCTGATAGGTTTTTGTAATATGGGTATGCCTGTCATTAAATTTTTTAAAATTCATCATATTCCTACATCGTTCTCTTTTCTCTTAAAAGAAAAAACCGTGAGTACAATGTAGCTCTTGAAATTGTCTTCTTCGAAGGTTGCCCTCTTTTGAATTTTTTGGTCGATTTTTGACCCCAGAAATTTTCTGGAGGGCAGGTGTCATTTACAGAACTGCAAGTTGGTGAAAATTTAGTGACCTTTCGCAGTGGGTTCAAACCTGCTGTTGTGGGAAACGGCCACAAGGAGGTAGCATTTCTCCATTCCCCAATCTGGGTACTAGGGCAGCAGAGCCTTTCTGGAAGTCATTGTCCTAGGTTGTAAATTAGAATGGAATTTGCCAGGAGAAATCCCCATAAGTTTATGTCTCATTACTTCTTCTTGGTTTTTAAAAGTTTTTTAATCTGGGTAAAGTTTAGAATATTGTTTATCCTAGGTGTACACAATCTGGTTCATTTGTACATTATGTATGTCTATTAATGTACAGATCCTCTTCCCATGTAAAATATTACAGTGTTCCGTCAACCTCCCTTGCTATATGTTCGGACTTTTTGATACATGTACAAAATATGTATTTGTATATGTATAGTAACACTAATCTTCATTTCTCAATTTCCCCCCTCCTTTCCTTTCAGATGAGCATAGTTTGTTTTCTCAGCCTGTGAGTGTCTTTCTCTTTGGAAATACGTTCATCTGTGCCAGTTATTAGATAATGCCATAAGTGATAATATAGGATATAGGTGTTTTGCTTTCCGACCTACTTCATGTTTTGTGATTATCTCCAGGCTCATCTATGGTGCCTCAAAGAGCAGTGCTTCAATGTTTTCCATGGCTAATATTCCATGTGTACATGGACCACTTCTTCTTGGTGCATTCCTCTGTTGATGGACATTTTCGTTGCTTCCAAGTGTTGCCTATGGTAAATATTGCTGGAGTGCAGGATTGCCAGCCTGTGATTTTTGATTTTCCTTTTCTCAGGGGATAGACCCAGCAGTGGGTATGATTGATTGACTGGTATGGTAGCTCAACGTTTACCTTTTCAAGGCACCTCAATTGTGCTTTCATTAGTGGCTCTTACCACGTCCCCCTTAGAATCGAGGGTACGCATTTCTCCACAATCACGTCAGCATTTCTAGTTTGCAGCATTTTTGTTGATGGCCATTCTGACTGGTGTGAGCTGACAGGTTTTTGTAATTTGGGTTTACATGTCTGTAAAAATTCCTACAATTCATCATTTTTCCACGCCTTTTACTTTTCTGTTAAAAGAAAAAAGAAAGAAAGTGTGAGTGTAATATACCTCTTCAAATTTTCTTTTTGGAAGGTTGCACTCTAGAATTTTTTGGTCGATTTTCGACCTCAGTATTTTTTGGAGGGCCGGTGTCATTTACAGACCTGCAATTGGTGAATAATTAGTGACCTTTTGCAGTGGGTTCAAAGCTGCTGTTGTGGGAAACGGCCACAAGGATGCAGCATTTCTCGATTCCCAAATCTGGGTACTAGGGCAGCAGAGCCGTTCTGGAAGTTGTCTGCCTAGGTTTTCAATTTGGATGGAATGTGCCAGGAAAACCCCCCATAAGTTTATGTCTCATTACTCCTAGTTCGTTGTTTTAATTTTTTCAATTGGGGTAATGGTTAGAATGTTGCTTGTCCAAGGTGTACACACTCTGGTTCATCTACATATCATATATACCTATTTATGTAGAGATCCTCTTCCCGTGTAAATTATTACAGAGTGTTCCGTAATCCTTCCTTGCTATATGGTCGGTCTTTTTGATATATGTATATAATATGTATTTGTATACATATGGTAACGCTAATCTTCATGTATCCATTCCCCCCACCTTTCCTTTTAGATAAGCATAGTTTTTTTTTTTTAATAAGTCTGTGATTGCCTTTCTCTGTGGAAATATGTTCATTTGTGTCAGTTATTAGATAACGCCTATAAGTGATATCATAGGTTATAGGACTTTTCCTTTCTGACTTACCTCATGTTCTGTGATTATCTCCAAGATCATCTATGGTGCCTCAAAGAGCAGTGTTTCATTGTTTTCCATGGCTAGTATTCATTGTGTACATGGACCACTTCTTCTTTATCCTTTCGTCTGTTGATGGACATTTTGGTTGCTTCACTGTCTTGTCTATTGTGAATAAGGCTGCAGTGCAGCTTTTGCAGCCCGGGTCTTCTTCATTCTGGTCTTCTCAGGTGAGAGGCCCTTTGGTGCGCCTGCTGGATTGAATGGTACCTCAATTTTTCTTTTCAACGCAGCTTCTTTCTGTTCTCATTATTAGCGTTTAACCCTTTTACATCTCACCAGCAGCTAGAGGGTACACAGTTCTCTTAAACCTCTTCAGCATTTATTGTTTGTAGACTTTTTGCCAATGGTCAGTCGACTGGTGTGAGTTGAAAACTTTTTGTAGATTAGATTGCATGAGTCTAATACTTCCTGAGGCTGAGCTTTTATCCATTTTCCTTTTTTTAAAAAGAGAGTGAGTAAAACTTACCTCTTCATACTATCTTCGTGAACATTTTGCCTGTTTTGAATTTTTTTATCCATTCCCTACCTCAGCACAATTTTGAGGGCAGGTGTCCTTTACAGCCCTGAGTCCTTGTGAATGGTAAGTGACCATTAGCTGGGGGTTAAAAGCTGCTCTTGCGGGAATCGGCCACAAGGCGGCAGCATTTCTCCTTTACCAAATCTGGTTACTAGGGCAACAGAGCCTTATTGGAAGTGGTGCTCTAGGTTGTAAATTAGAATGGAATGTGCGAGGAAAAAGCCCTTTAAGTTTATGTCTCCTTACTTCTTGTTGGTATTTTTAACTTAATTTTTATTTTTTCTCACAGCAAACTTGATTACAATGTTTTGTTTGTTCTAGGTGTGCAAGATGTGGTTCTTTCACACATATACATATATCTATTCTTCTTCGGATCCTTTTCCCATGTAGGTTATGACACAATGTTGAGTAGTCTTCTCTTGGTATTGCGTAGGTCTTTGGTGATTCTATATTTCACATGTGTTTGTATCTCTCTGTTAACCTCAATATGGTAATGTATCCAATCCTCACACCTGTCCATTTGGTGAACCATAAGTTTTTTAATGAATCTATGAAAGTGTTTCTCTGTGGAAATATCTTTGTTTGTATCATTTTTTAGGTAACACCTATATGTGATACGATAGGATATGTGTTTTTCGCTTTCTCACTTACTCCAAGTTGCGTGATTACTTCTAGACTCATCTGTGGTGCTGGAAATGGCATCGTTTCATTTTTTTCACTAGCTCATATTCCATCTGTACAGGTAGCAGTTCTTCTTTGTCCACCCATCTGTCGGTGGACTTTTTGGTTACTTCCATATCTTGGCTACTGTAATACTATGCAATGCAGAT
Source organism: Balaenoptera borealis (assembly GCF_965194805.1). Lineage (NCBI taxonomy): Eukaryota > Metazoa > Chordata > Mammalia > Artiodactyla > Balaenopteridae > Balaenoptera > Balaenoptera borealis. Next base: position 393,912 of record NW_028123832.1, read on the forward strand.
TTGCGTGCCTGTGTCCTTCCAATTCTGTCTTCTTAGTTTATAGGTCCAGGAATAGGTCTGCTGGAACATATGGTAGCTCAATGTTTACCTTTTACAGGCACCTCTATTCTGTTCTCCTTAGTGGCTCTTTCCAGGTTACGTCCCACTTAAAGTGGAGGGTATGTATTTCTTCCCAGCTCCTTCAGGATTTATTCTTTGTAGTTTTTGCTGATGGTTATTCTGAGTGGTGTGAGCTGATACCTCTTTGTGGTTGAATTTGCATGTGTCTCATAATGCGTTGAAATTGATCTTTAAGACATGTCCTTTTTATTTTTCCAGCTGTGATTAGAGCTTATTTCTTCAAAGTGTTTTCTTAAAGTATGTGTCACCATTTGAAATATTTTGGCCATTATCTCCCTCAAGACATTTTGAGGGCAGGTTTCATTTACAGCCCTGCAGTACTTGTTCATATGAAGTGACCATTAGCTCAGGCTTTAAACCTGCTTTTGCAGGTAACGGCCAGAGAGCGGCAGCCTTTCTACGTTCCCCTTGCTGGTACTAGGGAAACAGACCTACCGGCCAGTGGTGTTCTTCGGTTATAAGTTAGAGTGCCATGTGCCCGGATAAACCCACAAATGTTGATGTCTCCTTGCTTTTGTTTGTTTTTAAATTTCATTTATATTTATTATTAGAGTAATATTCCATTGTGTACGTGGACCACTTCTTCTTGGTGCATTCCTCGGTTGATGGACATTTTCATTGCTTCCAAGTGCTGGCTATGGTAAATCTTGCTGGCGTACAGGTTTGCCAGCCTGTGACTTTTTGATTCTCATTTTCTCAGGTGATAGGCCAAGCAGTGGTTGTGATTGATTGACTGGTAGCTCAATGTTTCCCTTTTCAAAGCACCTACACTGTGTTTTCATTAGTGGCTCTTTACATGCCCCCCCTTACAACCGAGGGTACGCATTTCTCCACACTCCCTTCACCGTTTATTTTTTGCAGCATTTTTCCTAATGGCCATTCTGACTGCTGTGAGCTGATAGGTTTTTGTAATATGGGTATGCCTGTCATTAAATTTTTTAAAATTCATCATATTCCTACATCGTTCTCTTTTCTCTTAAAAGAAAAAACCGTGAGTACAATGTAGCTCTTGAAATTGTCTTCTTCGAAGGTTGCCCTCTTTTGAATTTTTTGGTCGATTTTTGACCCCAGAAATTTTCTGGAGGGCAGGTGTCATTTACAGAACTGCAAGTTGGTGAAAATTTAGTGACCTTTCGCAGTGGGTTCAAACCTGCTGTTGTGGGAAACGGCCACAAGGAGGTAGCATTTCTCCATTCCCCAATCTGGGTACTAGGGCAGCAGAGCCTTTCTGGAAGTCATTGTCCTAGGTTGTAAATTAGAATGGAATTTGCCAGGAGAAATCCCCATAAGTTTATGTCTCATTACTTCTTCTTGGTTTTTAAAAGTTTTTTAATCTGGGTAAAGTTTAGAATATTGTTTATCCTAGGTGTACACAATCTGGTTCATTTGTACATTATGTATGTCTATTAATGTACAGATCCTCTTCCCATGTAAAATATTACAGTGTTCCGTCGACCTCCCTTGCTATATGTTCGGACTTTTTGATACATGTACAAAATATGTATTTGTATATGTATAGTAACACTAATCTTCATTTCTCAATTTCCCCCCTCCTTTCCTTTCAGATGAGCATAGTTTGTTTTCTCAGCCTGTGAGTGTCTTTCTCTTTGGAAATACGTTCATCTGTGCCAGTTATTAGATAATGCCATAAGTGATAATATAGGATATAGGTGTTTTGCTTTCCGACCTACTTCATGTTTTGTGATTATCTCCAGGCTCATCTATGGTGCCTCAAAGAGCAGTGCTTCAATGTTTTCCATGGCTAATATTCCATGTGTACATGGACCACTTCTTCTTGGTGCATTCCTCTGTTGATGGACATTTTCGTTGCTTCCAAGTGTTGCCTATGGTAAATATTGCTGGAGTGCAGGATTGCCAGCCTGTGATTTTTGATTTTCCTTTTCTCAGGGGATAGACCCAGCAGTGGGTATGATTGATTGACTGGTATGGTAGCTCAACGTTTACCTTTTCAAGGCACCTCAATTGTGCTTTCATTAGTGGCTCTTACCACGTCCCCCTTAGAATCGAGGGTACGCATTTCTCCACAATCACGTCAGCATTTCTAGTTTGCAGCATTTTTGTTGATGGCCATTCTGACTGGTGTGAGCTGACAGGTTTTTGTAATTTGGGTTTACATGTCTGTAAAAATTCCTACAATTCATCATTTTTCCACGCCTTTTACTTTTCTGTTAAAAGAAAAAAGAAAGAAAGTGTGAGTATAATATACCTCTTCAAATTTTCTTTTTGGAAGGTTGCACTCTAGAATTTTTTGGTCGATTTTCGACCTCAGTATTTTTTGGAGGGCCGGTGTCATTTACAGACCTGCAAGTGGTGAATAATTAATGACCTTTTGCAGTGGGTTCAAAGCTGCTGTTGTGGGAAACGGCCACAAGGATGCAGCATTTCTCGATTCCCAAATCTGGGTAGTAGGGCAGCAGAGCCGTTCTGGAAGTTGTCTGCCTAGGTTTTCAATTTGGATGGAATGTGCCACGAAAACCCCCCATAAGTTTATGTCTCATTACTCGTAGTTCGTTGTTTTAATTTTTTCAATTGGGGTAATGGTTAGAATGTTGCTTGTCCAAGGTGTACACACTCTGGTTCATCTACATATTCTATATACCTTTTTATGTAGAGATCCTTTCCCGTGTAAATTATTACAGAGTGTTCCATAATCCTTCCTTGCTATATGGTCGTCTTTTTGATATATGTATATAATATGTATTTGTATACATATGGTAACGCTAATCTTCATGTATCCATTCCCCCCACCTTTCCTTTTAGATAAGCATAGTTTTTTTTTAATAAGTCTGTGATTGCCTTTCTCTGTGGAAATATGTTCATTTGTGTCAGTTATTAGATAACGCCTATAAGTGATATCATAGGATATAGGACTTTTGCTTTCCGACTTACCTCATGTTCTGTGATTATCTCCAAGATCATCTATGGTGCCTCAAAGAGCAGTGTTTCGTTGTTTTCCATGGCTAGTATTCATTGTGTACATGGACCACTTCTTCTTTATCCTTTCATCTGTTGATGGACATTTTGGTTGCTTCACTGTCTTGTCTATTGTGAATAAGGCTGCAGTGCAGCTTTTGCAGCCCGGGTCTTCTTCATTCTGGTCTTCTCAGGTGAGAGGCCCTTTGGTGCGCCTGCTGGATTGAATGGTACCTCAATTTTTCCTTTTCAACGCAGCTCCTTTCTGTTCTCATTATTAGCGTTTAACCCTTTTACATCTCACCAGCAGCTAGAGGGTACACAGTTCTCTAAAACCTCTTCAGCATTTATTGTTTGTAGACTTTTTGCCAATGGTCAGTCGACTGGTGTGAGTTGAAAACATTTGGAGATTAGATTGCATGAGTCTAATTCTTCCTGAGTCTGAGCTTTTATCCATTTTCCTTTTTTTAAAAAGAGAGTGAGTAAAACTTACCTCTTCATACTATCTTCGTGAACATTTTGCCTGTTTTGAATTTTTTTATCCATTCCCTACCTCAGCACAATTTTGAGGGCAGGTGTCCTTTACAGCCCTGAGTCCTTGTGAATGGTAAGTGACCATTAGCTGGGGGTTAAAAGCTGCTCTTGCGGGAATCGGCCACAAGGCGGCAGCATTTCTCCTTTACCAAATCTGGTTACTAGGGCAACAGAGCCTTACTGGAAGTGGTGTTCTAGGTTGTAAATTAGAATGGAATGTGCGAGGAAAAAGCCCTTTAAGTTTATGTCTCCTTACTTCTCGTTGGTATTTTTAACTTAATTTTTATTTTTTCTCACAGCAAACTTGATTACAATGTTTTGTTTGTTCTAGGTGTGCAAGATGTGGTTCTTTCACACATATACATATATCTATTCTTCTTCGGATCCTTTTCCCATGTAGGTTATGACACAATGTTGAGTAGTCTTCTCTTGGTATTGCGTAGGTCTTTGGTGATTCTATATTTCACATGTGTTTGTATCTCTCTGTTAACCTCAATATGGTAATGTATCCAATCCTCACACCTGTCCATTTGGTGAACCATAAGTTTTTTAATGAATCTATGAAATTGTTTCTCTGTGGAAATATCTTTGTTTGTATCATTTTTTAGGTAACACCTATATGTGATATGATAGGATATGTGTTTTTCACTTTCTCACTTACTCCAAGTTGCGTGATTACTTCTAGACTCATCTATGGTGCTGGAAATGGCATCGTTTCATTTTTTTCACTAGCTCATATTCCATCTGTATAGGTAGCAGTTCTTCTTTGTCCACCCATCTGTCGGTGGACTTTTTGGTTACTTCCATATCTTGGCTACTGTAATACTATGCAATGCAGATTTGCGTGCCTGTGTCCTTCCAATTCTGTCTTCTTAGTTTATAGGTCCAAGAATAGGTCTGCTGGATCATATAGTAGCTCAATGTTTACCTTTTAAAGGCACCTCTATTCTGTTCTCCTTAGTGGCTCTTTCCAGGTTACGTCCCACTTAAAGTGGAGGGTATGTATTTCTTCCCAGCACCTTCAGGATTTATTCTTTGTAGTTTTTGCTGATGGTTATTTTGAGTGGTGTGAGCTGATACCTCTTTGTGGTTGATTTGCATGTGTCTCATAATGCATTGAAATTGATCTTTAAGACATGTCCTTTCTATTTTTCCAGCTGTGATTAGAGCTTATTTCTTCAAAGGGTTTTCTTAATGTATGTGTCACCATTTGAAATATTTTGGCCATTATCTCCCTCAAGACATTTTGAGGGCAGGTTTCATTTACAGCCCTGCAGTACTTGTTCATATGAAGTGACCATTAGCTCAGGCTTTAAACTTGCTTTTGCAGGTAACTGCCAGAGGGTGGCAGCCTTTCTATGTTCCCCACTCTGGTAACTAGGGAAACAGTCCTTCTGGCCAGTGGTGGTCCTGTGGTATAAATTAGCATGGAATGTGCCCCAATAAACCCACAAAAGCTGATGTCTCCTTACTTTTGTTTTTTTAATTTAATTTTTATTTTTATTTTAGTAATATTCCATTGTGTACATGGAGCACATCTTCTTTGTGCATTCCTCTGGTGATGCACATATTCATTGTTTCCAAATATTGGCTATGGTAAATTTTGCTGGAATGCAGGATTGCCAACTCCTGTCTTTTTGATCCTCATCTTCTCAGGTGATAGCCCCAGCAGTGGGCATGGAAAAATGCTCAACATCTTGAATTAATAAAGACATGCTAATGCAATCTACAAAAACATTTACCTCACAACAGTCAGAATGATCATCACCAAAAAATCTACAAACAATAAATGCTGAACGGGTATTAGAGAACTGTGTACCCTCTAGCAGCTGATTGGATGTAAACTGGTAACAGTCAGTAGTGAGAACATAATGGAGGTGAGTTTAAAGTTAAACATTGAGCTACTATATGAACTGGAAAGCCCACTGCTGGGACTATCACCTTAGAAGACCAGAATCAAAAAGACACAGGCTGGCAATCCTGCACTGCAGCAATATTTACCATAGCCAAAAGTTGGAAACAACCAAAATGTCCTTCAACAGATGAATGCACAAAGAAGAAGTTTTCATTGTACACAGTCGAATATTAGCCATGGAAAAAAATGAAACAGTGACGTTTGCAACACCATAGAAAGACCTAGATATAATCACACAACTTGAAGTAACGAAGAAACTGGAAGACAGATATCCTATGATATCACTTTTAGGTTTTACCTAAAAATTGATACACATGAACTTATTTCCAAGACAAGGGCACTAATGGATGAAGAAAACAAAATTATATTTAACCAAATGGAAAGGTGTGAGGCATGTATAAATTAGGATATGATGGATGACAGACCTATACTAATACATATGAAAAATATAAATCACCAAAACCTAGGCTATACCTACAGAGGTCTACTCAACACTCTGTAATAACCTACGTGGGATAGGATCCAAAGATCTATAGATACATATATATAATGAACCAGATTCTGTACACCTAGAAGAAACACAACATTTTTATCAAATTTGCTCTAATAAAAAATAAATTTAAAAATCAAACAGAAAGTAAGGAGATATAAGCTGTTAGGTGTTGTCTTGGCACATTCCACTCTAATTTTCAGCCTACTAACACGATTTCCAGGCAGGCTCTGTTGCCCAAGTGCCGAGAGTTGGAAATGTAGAAATGCTGCCTCCTTGTGGCCATTTAACGCAAGACCAGCTTTAACCCCACAACTAATGGTCAGTTAATATTCAGAAGGGCTCAGGGCTGTAAAGGACACCTGCCCTCAAAAAATGTCCTGGGGCAGGGAATGGGCAAAAAACTCAACACACAGGAAATTTTTCAAGAAGATCATTGGTAAGTTTTACTCACTTATTTTTAAGGGGTAAGTTTTACTCACTTTTTCTTAAAAAGGAAAATGGATATAAACTAAACATAAAGAATTATTAGACTAATGCAAATTTAATCTACAAAAAGTTTCAACTCGCACCAGTCAAATAACCATTAGTAAAACGTCTACGAACAATAAATGCTGAAGGGGTTTTAGCCAATTCTGTGCCCTGTAGCGGCTGGTGAGATGTAAAGTGGTAAGAGCCAATAATGAGAAGAGAAAGGAGCTGCGTTTAAAAGTAAAAATTGAGCCACCATTTGATCCAGCAGGACCAGAGCTGGGCCTATCACCAGAGAAGAGCAGAATCGAGAAGACACAGGCTGCAAAAGCTGCACTGCAGCGGTATACACAATAGGCAAGACAAGGAAGCAACTAAAATGCCCATCAACATGAATAGACAAAGAAGAAGTGGTCGGGGTACACAATGGAATATTTGCCATGGGAAACAATGAAACACTGCTCTTTGCAGCACCGTAGATGAGCCTAGATATAATCACAGAATATGAGGTAATTCGGAAAGAAAAAGAAAAATATACTATGATATTACTTATAGGTATTATCTAACAACTGACAAAAATGAATATATTTATTTCCACAGAGAAAGACACTCACAGAGTTAGAAGACAAACAACTATGCTTATGTTTAATATAACAGTGAGCATACATATAGAAATACATGTTAAATACATATATCAAAAAGACCGACCATATAGAAATGGAGGTCTATGGAACACTCTAAATAATTTACATGAGTAGGTGATCTGTACATGAAGAAATATATGTAATGTACAATTGAAACAGAATGTCTACACCAAGGAAAAACAATATACTAAAAATTAAAATAATGAACAAGAAGTAATGAGACATAAACTTCAGGGTCTTTTTCCTGGCACATTCCATTCTGATTTACAACCAAGAACACCACTTCCAGTAAGGCTCTGTTGCCCTAGTAACCAGATTTGGTAAAGGAGAAATGCTGCCGCCTTGTGGCCGATTCCCGCAAGAGCAGCTTTTAACCAACAGCTAATGGTCACTTACCATTCACAAGGACTCAGGGCTATAAAGGACACCTGCCCTCAAAATTGTGCTGAGGTAGGGAATGGATAAAAAAAATTCAAAAGAGGCAAAATTTTAAAGAAGATAGTATGAAGAGGTAAGTTTTACTCACGCTCTTTTAAAAAAAAAAGGAAAATGGATAAAAGCTCAAACTCAGGGAGTGTTAGACCCATGCAATCTAATCTACAAAAAGTTTCAACTTACACCAGTCGACTGACCATCAGCAAAAAGTCTACAAACAATAAATGCTGAAGGGGTTTTACAGAACTGTGTACCCTCTACCTGCTGGTGAGACATAAAGGGGTAACAGCCAATAATTAGAACAGAAAGGAGCTGTGTTTAAAAGTAAAAATGGAGGTACCATTCAATCCAGCCGGCGCACCATTGGACGTCTCACCTGAGAAGACAAGAATCGAGAAGACACAGGCTGCAAAAGCTGCAGTGCAGCCTTATTCACAATAGCCAAGACAGTGAAGCAATCAAAATGTCCAACAACAGGTGAATGGATAAAGAAGAAGTGGTCCATGTACACAATGGAATATTAGCCATGGAAGACAATGAAGCATTGCACTCTGAGGCACCACAAATGAGTCTGGAAATAATCACGAAACATGAGGTAAGTCGGAAAGCAAAAGACCTATATTCTATGATATCACTTATAGGCGTTATCTAATAACTGACACAAATGAACATATTTCCACAGAGAAAGACACTCACAGACTTAGAAAACAAACTATGCTCATCTAAAAGGAAAGGTGGGGGGAATGGATAAATTAAGATTAGTGTTACTATATGTATACAAACACATATTTTATACATATCTCAAAAAGACCGACCATATAGCAAGGGAGGTGTGCGGAACCCTCTGTAACATTTTACATGGGAAGAGGATCTGTACTTGAATAGACATATATAATGTACAAATGAACCAGATTGTGTACACCTAGGAGAAACAATATTCTAAGCTTTACCCCAATTAAAAAAATTTTTAAAACCAAGAAGAAATAATGAGACATAAACTTATGGGGGTTTCTCCATGCACATTCCAATGTAATTTACAACCTAGGAACACGACTTCCAGAAAGGCTCTGCTGCCCTAATACCCAGATTTGGGAATGGACAAATGCTGCCTGCTTGAGGCCACCTCCCACAACATCACCTTTAAACCCATTGCTAAAGGTCACTAAATATTCACCAAACTTGCAGTTCGGGAAATGACACCTGCTCTCTAAAAAAATTCTGGGGTGGAAAATTGACCAAAAAATTAAACAGAGGGCAACCTTCCAAGAAGACAATTTCAAGAGTTATATTGTATTCCCAATTGTTTCCTTTTTTGAACAGAAAAGAAAACGGCGGAGAAAAATGATGAGTTTTATGATTTTTCAGAGACATGCAAACCCAAATTACAAAAACCTATCAGCTCACAGCAGCCAGAAGGGCCATTAGCATAAATGCTGCAAACAATAAATGCTGAAGTGATTGTGGAGAATTGCGTACCCTCGATTCTAAGGGGGACGTGGTAAGAGCCACTAATGAAAACACAAAGTAGGTGCTTGGAAAAGGGAAACACGGTGCTACCAGTCAATGAATCACACCCACTGCTGGGCCTATCACCTGAGAAAATGAGAATCAAAAAGTCACAGGCTGGCAATCATGCACTCCAACATTATTTACCATAGCCAACAATTGGAAGCAATGAAAATGTCCATCAACCGAGGAATGCACAAAGTCGAAGTGGTCCACGTACACAGTGGAAAATTACTCCAATAAAAAATAAAAATTAAATTTAAAAATCCAACAAATGTAAAGAGACATCAGCTTGTGTGGGTTTGTCCAGGCACACTCCACTCTAATTTATAACCGAGAAACACCACAGGCCGCAAGGGCTTTCCCCTAGTTACAAGGGTGGGGAACATAGAAAGGCTGCCGCCCTCTGGCAGTTACCTGCAAAAGCAGCTTTAAAGCCTGTGCTAATGGTCATTTCATAGGAAGAAGTACTGCAGAACTGTAAATGAAACCTGCCTTCGAAATGTCTTGAGGGAGGTCATGGCCAAAACATTTCAAAATGTGACACATACTTTAAGAGAACACTTTGAAGAACTAAGGGGTAATCATAGCTTGAAAAATAAAAAGGACATGCCTTCAAGCTCAATTTCAACGGATTATGAGGCACGTGCTAATTCAACCACAAAGAGGTTTCAGATCACACTTGTCAGAATAACCATCAGCAAGAAAACTACAAACAATAAATGCTGAAGGTGTTGTAGAGAAATGCATACCCTCAACTTCAAGGGGGACGTAAGTTGGAATGGGCCACGAACTAGAGCAGAATGGAGGTGCCTTAAAAAGGTCAACATTAAGCTACCATATGATCCAGCAGGCCCACTCCTCGACCTATAATCTAAGAAGAGAGAATTGGAAAGACACAGGCAGGCAAATCTGCATGGCACAGTATTACAATAGCCAAGATATGGAAGTAACCAAAAAGTCCACCAACAGATGGGTGGACACAGAAGAACTCCTCCATGTACAGATGGAATATTCGCTAGTGAAAAAAATGAAACAATGCCATTTGCAGCACCATAGATGAGTCTAGACGTAATCACACCACCTGTAGTAAGTGAGAAAGCAAAAGACATATATCCTATCATATCACTTTTTGGAGTTACTTAAAAATTGATACCAATGAAGATATTTCCACAGAGAAAGGCAACCACAGATTCATTAAAAAACTTATGGTTCACCAAATAGAAAGGGATGAGGATTGGATACATTACCATATTAAGGTTAACAGAGATATACAAACCATGTGAAATATATAATCACCAAAGACATAAGGAAGACCAGGAGAAGACTACTCAATATTGTGCCATAACCCACATGGGAAAAGAATGCGAGGAAGAATAGATACACGTATATGTGTGAAAGAACCACATTTGCACACCGAACAAACAAACCATTTTAATCAAATTGGCTTGGATAAAAAATAAAAAGTAAATTATAAATATGAACAAGAAGTAATGAGACATAAACATAAAGGGCTTTTTCCTGCCACATTGCATTCTAATTTACAACCTAGAACACCACCTCCATTAAGGCTCTGTTTCCCCAGTTACCAAATTTGGTAAAGGGGAAATGATGCCACCTTGTGGCCGTTTCCTGCAAGAGCAGCTTTAAAATCACAGCTAATGGTCACTTAACATTCACAAGGACTCAGGGCTGTAAAGGACACCTGCCCTAAAAAATTGTGCTGAACTAGGGAATGGACAAAAAAATTCAAAACAGGCAAATGTTTCAAGAAGAGCGTATGAAGAGTTACGTCTTACTCATGCTCTTTTGAAAAAAAAAGGAAAATGGATAAAAGCTCAACCTCAGGGAGTGTTAGACCCATGCAACCTAATCTACAAAAAGTTTCAACTTACACCAGTCGACTGACCATCAGCAAAAAGTCTACAAACAATAAATGCTGAAGGGGATTCAGAGAACTGTGTACCCTCTACCTGCTGGTGAGACGTAAAGGGGTAACAGCCAATAATGAGAAAAGAAAGGAGCTGTGTTTAAAAGTAAAAATGGAGGCACCATTCAATCCAGCAGGCGCGTCATTGGACGTCTCACCTGAGAAGACAAGAATCGAGAAGACACAGGCCGCAAAAGCTGCAGTGCAGCCTTATTCACAACAGCCAAGACAGTGAAGCAATCAAAATGTCCAACAAGAGGTGAATGGATAAAAAAGAAGTGGTCCATGTACACAATGGAATATTAGCCATGGAAAACAATGAACCATTGCTCTTTGAGGCACCACAAATGAGTCTGGAGATAATCACGAAACATGAGGTAAGTCCGAAAGCAAAAGACCTATATTCTATGATATCACTTATAGGCGTTATCTAATAACTGACACAAATGAACATATTTCCACAGAGAAAGACACTCACAGACTTAGAAAACAAACTATGCTCATCTAAAAGGAAAGGTGGGGGGAATGGATAAATTAAGATTAGTGTTACTATATGTATACAAACAAATATTATATACATATCTCAAAAAGACCGACTATATAGCAAGGGAGGTGTGTGGAACCCTCTGTAACATTTTACATGGGAAGAGGATCTGTACTTGAATAGACATATATAATGTACAAATGAACCAGATTGTGTAAACCTAGGACAAACAATATTCTAAGCTTTACCACAATTAAAAAAAAAAATTTAAAACCAAGAAGAAATAATGAGATATAAACTAATGGGGGATTCTCCATGCACATTCCAATGTAATTTACAACCTAGGAACACGACTTCCAGAAAGGCTCTGCTGCCCTAATACCCAGATTTGGGAATGGACAAATGCTGCCTGCTTGAGGCCACTTCCCACAACATCACCTTTAAACCCATTGCTAAAGGTCACTAAATATTCACCAAACTTGCAGTTCGGGAAATGACACCTGCTCTCTAAAAAAATTCTGGGGTGGAAAATTGACCAAAAAATTAAACAGAGGGCAACCTTCCAAGAAGACAATTTCAAGAGATATATTGTATTCCCAATTGTTTCCTTTTTTTAACAGAAAAGAAAACGGCGGAGAAATATGATGAGTTTTACGAATTTTCAGAGACATGCAAACCCAAATTATAAAAATCTATCAGCTCACAGCAGCCAGAAGGGCCATTAGCATAAATGCTGCAAACAATAAATGCTGAAGCGATTGTGGAGAAATGTGTACCCTCGATTCTAAAGGGGACGTGGTAAGTGCCACTAATGAAAACAAACAGAAGGTGCTTTGAAAAGGGAAAAACGGTGCTACCAGTCAGTCAGTCACACCCAGTGCTGGGCCTATCACCTGAGAAAATGAGAATCAAAAAGTCACAGGCTGGCAATCCTGCACTCCAACAATATTTACCATAGCCAACACTGGGAAGCAATGAAAATGTCCATCAACTGAGGAATGCACAAAGTAGAAGTGGTCCACGTACACAGTGGAAAATTACTCCAATAAAAAATAAAAATTACATTTAAAAATCCAAAAAAAGTAAGGAGACATCAGCTTGCGTGGGTTTGTCCAGGCACACTCCACTCTAATTTAAAACCGAGAAACACCACAGTCCGCAAGGGCTTTCCCCTAGTTACAAGGGTGGGGAACATAGAAAGGCTGCCACCCTATGGCAGTTACCTGCAAAACCAGCTTTAAAGCCTGTGCTAATCGTCATTTCATAGGAAGAAATAATGCAGGACTATAAATGAAACCTGCTCTCAAAATGTCTTGAGGGAGGTAATGGCCAAAACATTTAAAAATGTGACACATACTTTAAGAGAGCACTTTGAAGAACTAAGGGTTAATCTCAGCTTGAAAAATAAATAGGACTTGCCTTCAAGCTCAATTTCAAAGGATTATGAGGCACGTGCGAATTCAACCACAAAGAGGTATCAGATCACAATTGTCAGAATAACCATCAGCAAGAAAACTACAAACAATAAATGCTGAAGGTGTTGTAGAGAAATGCATACCCTCAACTTCAAGGGGGACGTAACTTGGAAAGGGCCACGAAATAGAACAGAATGGAGGTGCATTAAAAAGGTCAACATTGAGCTACCATATGATCCAGCAGGCCCACTCCTCGACCTATAATCTAAGAAGAGAGAATTGGAAAGACACAGGCAGGCAAATCTGCATGGCACAGTATTACAATAGCCAATATATGGAAGGAACCAAAAAGTCCACCAACAGATGGGTGGACACAGAAGAACTCCTCCATGTACAGATGGAATATTCGCTAGTGAAAAAAATGAAACAATGCCATTTGCAGCACCATAGATGAGTCTAGACGTAATCACGCCACCTGTAGTCATTGAGAAAGCAAAAGACACATATCCTATCATATCACTTTTTGCAGTTACTTAAAAATTGATACCAATGAAGATATTTCCACAGAGAAAGGCAATCACAGATTCATTAAAAAAACTTATGGTTCACCAAATAGAAAGGGATGAGGATTGGTTACATTACCATATTGGGGTTAACAAAGATATACAAACCATGTGAAATATATAACCACCAAAGACGTACGGAAGACCAGGAGAGGGACTACTCAACATTGTGCCATAACCTACATGGGAAAAGGATGCGAGGAAGAATAGATACACGTATATGTGTGAAAGAACCACATCTTGCACACCTAGAACAAACAAACCATTGTAATCAAATTTGCTGGGATAAAAAATAAAAAGTAAATTACAAATACGAACAAGAAGTAATGAGACATAAACTAAAGGGCTTTTTCCTGGCATATTCCATTCTAATATACAACCTAGAACACCACTTCAATTAAGGCTCTGTTTCCCTAGTAAACAAATTTGGTAAAGGAGAAATGCTGCCAATTTGTGGCCGTTTCCTGCAAGAGCAGCTTTAAACTCACAGCTAATGGTCACTTAACATTCACAAGGACTCAGGGCTGTAAAGGACACTTGCCCTAAAAATTGGTGCTGAAGTAGGGAATGGACAAAACAATTCAAAACAGGCAAATGTTTCAAGAAGAGATTATGAAGAGTTAAGTTTTACTCACACTCTTTTTAATAAAAAGGAAAATGGATAAAAGCTCAACCTCAGGGAGTGTTAGACCCATGCAATCTAATCCAGAAAAAGTTTCAACTGACACCAGTCGACTGACCATCAGCAAAAAGTCTACAAACAATAAATGCTGAAGGGGTTTCAGAGAACTGTGTACCCTCTACCTGCTGGTGAGACGTAAAGGGGTAACAGCCAATAATGAGAAAAGAAAGGAGCTGTGTTTAAAAGTAAAAATGGAGGCACCATTCAATCCAGCAGGCGCATCATTGGACGTCTCACCTGAGAAGACAAGAATCGAGAAGACACAGGCCGCAAAAGCTGCAGTGCAGCCTTATTCACAATAGCCAAGACAGTGAAGCAATCAAAATGTACAACAACAGGTGAATGGATAAAGAAGAAGTGGTCCATGTACACAATGGAATATTAGCCATGGAAGACAATGAAGCATTGCTCTCTGAGGCACCACAAATGAGTCTGGAAATAATCACGAAACATGAGGTAAGTCGGAAAGCAAAAGACCTATATTCTATGATATCACTTATAGGCGTTATCTAATAACTGACACAAATGAACATATTTCCAAAGAGAAAGACACTCACAGACTTAGAAAACAAACTATGCTCATCTAAAAGGAATGGTTGGGGGAATGGGTAAATTAAGATTAGTGTTACTATATGTATACAAACACATATTATATACATATCTCAAAAAGACCGACCATATAGCAAGGGAGGTCTGCGGAACCCTCTGTAACATTTTACATGGGAAGAGGATCTGTACTTGAATAGACATATATAACGTACAAATGAACCAGATTGTGTACATCTAGGACAAACAATATTCTAAGCTTTACCCCAACTAAAAAAAAAATGTAAAACCAAGAAGAAATAATGAGACATAAACTAATGGGGGTTTCTCCATGCATATTCCAATGTAATTTACAACCTAGGAACACGACTTCCAGAAAGGCTCTGCTGCCCTAATACCCAGATTTGGGAATGGACAAATGCTGCCTGCTTGAGGCCACCTCCCACAACATCACCTTTAAACCCATTGCTAAAGGTCACTAAATAGTCACCAAACTTGCAGTTCGGGAAATGACACCTGCTCTCTAAAAAAATTCTGGGGTGGAAAATTGACCAAAAAATTAAACAGAGGGCAACCTTCCAAGAAGACAATTTCAAGAGTTATATTGTATTCCCAATTGTTTCCTTTTTTGAACAGAAAAGAAAACGGCGGAGAAAAATGATGAGTTTTACGAATTTTCAGACACATGCAAACCCAAATTACAAAAACCTATCAGCTCACAGCAGCCAGAAGGGCCATTAGCATAAATGCTGCAAACAATAAATGCTGAAGCGATTGTGGAGAAATGCGTACCCTCGATTCTAAGGGGGACGTGGTAAGAGCCACTAATGAAAACACAAAGTAGGTGCTTGGAAAAGGGAAACACGGTGCTACCAGTCAATGAATCACACCCACTGCTGGGCCTATCACCTGAGAAAATGAGGATCAAAAAGTCACAGGCTGGCAATCATGCACTCCAACAATATTTACCATAGCCAACAATTGGAAGCAATGAAAATGTCCATCAACCGAGGAATGCACAAAGTCGAAGTGGTCCACGTACACAGTGGAAATTTACTCCAATAAAAAATAAAAATTAAATTTAAAAATCCAACAAAAGTAAAGAGACATCAGCTTGTGTGGGTTTGTCCAGGCACGCTCCACTCTAATTTATAACCGAGAAACACCGCAGGCCGCAAGGGCTTTCCCCTAGTTACAAGGGTGGGGAACATAGAAAGGCTGCCGCCCTCTGGCAGTTACCTGCAAAAGCAGCTTTAAAGCCTGTGCTAATGGTCATTTCATAGGAAGAAGTACTGCAGAACTGTAAATGAAACCTGCCTTCGAAATGTCTTGAGGGAGGTCATGGCCAAAACATTTCAAAATGTGACACATACTTTAAGAGAACACTTTGAAGAACTAAGGGGTAATCATAGCTTGAAAAATAAAAAGGACATGCCTTCAAGCTCAATTTCAACGGATTATGAGGCACGTGCTAATTCAACCACAAAGAGGTTTCAGATCACACTTGTCAGAATAACCATCAGCAAGAAAACTACAAACAATAAATGCTGAAGGTGTTGTAGAGAAATGCATACCCTCAACTTCAAGGGGGACGTAAGTTGGAATGGGCCACGAACTAGAGCAGAATGGAGGTGCCTTAAAAAGGTAAACATTGAGCTACCATATGATCCAGCAGGCCCACTCCTCGACCTATAATCTAAGAAGAGAGAATTGGAAAGACACAGGCAGGCAAATCTGCATGGCACAGTATTACAATAGCCAAGATATGGAAGTAACCAAAAAGTCCACCAACAGATGGGTGGACACAGAAGAACTCCTCCATGTACAGATGGAATATTCGCTAGTGAAAAAAATGAAACAATGCCATTTGCAGCACCATAGATGAGTCTAGACGTAATCACACCACCTGTAGTAAGTGAGAAAGCAAAAGACATATATCCTATCATATCACTTTTTGGAGTTACTTAAAAATTGATACCAATGAAGATATTTCCACAGGGAAAGGCAATCACAGATTCATTAAAAAACTTATGGTTCACCAAATAGAAAGGGATGAGGATTGGATACATTACCATATTAAGGTTAACAGAGATATACAAACCATGTGAAATATATAATCACCAAAGACATAAGGAAGACCAGGAGAAAACTACTCAATATTGTGCCATAACCCACATGGGAAAAGAATGCGAGGAAGAATAGATACACGTATATGTGTGAAAGAACCACATTTGCACACCGAACAAACAAACCATTTTAATCAAATTGGCTTGGATAAAAAATAAAAAGTAAATTATAAATATGAACAAGATGTAATGAGACATAAACATAAAGGGTTTTTTCCTGCCACATTGCATTCTAATTTACAACCTAGAACACCACCTCCATTAAGGCTCTGTTTCCCCAGTTACCAAATTTGGTAAAGGGGAAATGATGCCACCTTGTGGCCGTTTCCTGCAAGAGCAGCTTTAAAATCACAGCTAATGGTCACTTAACATTCACAAGGACTCAGGGCTGTAAAGGACACCTGCCCTAAAAAATTGTGCTGAACTAGGGAATGGACAAAAAAATTCAAAACAGGCAAATGTTTCAAGAAGAGCATATGAAGAGTTACGTCTTACTCACGCTCTTTTGAAAAAAAAAGGAAAATGGATAAAAGCTCAACCTCAGGGAGTGTTAGACCCATGCAATCTAATCTACAAAAAGTTTCAACTTACACCAGTCCACTGACCATCAGCAAAAAGTCTACAAACAATAAATGCTGAAGGGGTTTCAGAGAACTGTGTACCCTCTACCTGCTGGTGAGACGTAAAGGGGTAACAGCCAATAATGAGAAAAGAAAGGAGCTGTGTTTAAAAGTAAAAATGGAGGCACCATTCAATCCAGCAGGCGCGTCATTGGACGTCTCACCTGAGAAGACAAGAATCGAGAAGACACAGGCCGCAAAAGCTGCAGTGCAGCCTTATTCACAATAGCCAAGACAGTGAAGCAATCAAAATGTCCAACAAGAGGTGAATGGATAAAAAAGAAGTGGTCCATGTACACAATGGAATATTAGCCATGGAAAACAATGAACCATTGCTCTTTGAGGCACCACAAATGAGTCTGGAGACAATCACGAAACATGAGGTAAGTCGGAAAGCAAAAGACCTATATTCTATGATATCACTTATAGGCGTTATCTAATAACTGACACAAATGAACATATTTCCACAGAGAAAGACACTCACAGACTTAGAAAACAAACTATGCTCATCTAAAAGGAAAGGTGGGGGGAATGGATAAATTAAGATTAGTGTTACTATATGTATACAAACAAATATTATATACATATCTCAAAAAGACCGACTATATAGCAAGGGAGGTGTGTGGAACCCTCTGTAACATTTTACATGGGAAGAGGATCTGTACTTGAATAGACATATATAATGTACAAATGAACCAGATTGTGTAAACCTAGGACAAACAATATTCTAAGATTTACCACAATTAAAAAAAAAATTTAAAACCAAGAAGAAATAATGAGACATAAACTTATGGGGGTTTCTCCATGCACATTCCAATGTAATTTACAACCTAGGAACACGACTTCCAGAAAGGCTCTGCTGCCCTAATACCCAGATTTGGGAATGGAGAAATGCTGCCTGCTTGAGGCCACTTCCCACAACATCACCTTTAAACCCATTGCTAAAGGTCACTAAATAGTCACCAAACTTGCAGTTCGGGAAATGACACCTGCTCTCTAAAAAAATTCTGGGGTGGAAAATTGACCAAAAAATTAAACAGAGGGCAACCTTCCAAGAAGACAATTTCAAGAGATATATTGTATTCCCAATTGTTTCCTTTTTTTAACAGAAAAGAAAACGGCGGAGAAATATGATGAGTTTTACGAATTTTCAGAGACATGCAAACCCAAATTATAAAAATCTATCAGCTCACAGCAGCCAGAAGGGCCATTAGCATAAATGCTGCAAACAATAAATGCTGAAGCGATTGTGGAGAAATGTGTACCCTCGATTCTAAAGGGGACGTGGTAAGTGCCACTAATGAAAACAAACAGAAGGTGCTTTGAAAAGGGAAAAACGGTGCTACCAGTCAGTCAGTCACACCCAGTGCTGGGCCTATCACCTGAGAAAATGAGAATCAAAAAGTCACAGGCTGGCAATCCTGCACTCCAACAATATTTACCATAGCCAACACTTGGAAGCAATGAAAATGTCCATCAACTGAGGAATGCACAAAGTAGAAGTGGTCCACGTACACAGTGGAAAATTACTCCAATAAAAAATAAAAATTACATTTAAAAATCCAAAAAAAGTAAGGAGACATCAGCTTGCGTGGGTTTGTCCAGGCACACTCCACTCTAATTTAAAACCGAGAAACACCACAGTCCGCAAGGGCTTTCCCCTAGTTACAAGGGTGGGGAACATAGAAAGGCTGCCACCCTATGGCAGTTACCTGCAAAACCAGCTTTAAAGCCTGTGCTAATGGTCATTTCATAGGAAGAAATAATGCAGGACTATAAATGAAACCTGCTCTCAAAATGTCTTGAGGGAGGTAATGGCCAAAACATTTAAAAATGTGACACATACTTTAAGAGAGCACTTTGAAGAACTAAGGGTTAATCTCAGCTTGAAAAATAAATAGGACTTGCCTTCAAGCTCAATTTCAAAGGATTATGAGGCACGTGCGAATTCAACCACAAAGAGGTATCAGATCACAATTGTCAGAATAACCATCAGCAAGAAAACTACAAACAATAAATGCTGAAGGTGTTGTAGAGAAATGCATACCCTCAACTTCAAGGGGGACATAACTTGGAAAGGGCCACGAAATAGAACAGAATGGAGGTGCATTAAAAAGGTCAACATTGAGCTACCATATGATCCAGCAGGCCCACTCCTCGACCTATAATCTAAGAAGAGAGAATTGGAAAGACACAGGCAGGCAAATCTGCATGGCACAGTATTACAATAGCCAATATATGGAAGGAACCAAAAAGTCCACCAACAGATGGGTGGACACAGAAGAACTCCTCCATGTACAGATGGAATATTCGCTAGTGAAAAAAATGAAACAATGCCATTTGCAGCACCATAGATGAGTCTAGACGTAATCACGCCACCTGTAGTCATTGAGAAAGCAAAAGACACATATCCTATCATATCACTTTTTGCAGTTACTTAAAAATTGATACCAATGAAGATATTTCCACAGAGAAAGGCAATCACAGATTCATTAAAAAAACTTATGGTTCACCAAATAGAAAGGGATGAGGATTGGTTACATTACCATATTGGGGTTAACAAAGATATACAAACCATGTGAAATATATAACCACCAAAGACGTACGGAAGACCAGGAGAGGGACTACTCAACATTGTGCCATAACCTACATGGGAAAAGGATGCGAGGAAGAATAGATACACGTATATGTGTGAAAGAACCACATCTTGCACACCTAGAACAAACAAACCATTGTAATCAAATTTGCTGGGATAAAAAATAAAAAGTAAATTACAAATACGAACAAGAAGTAATGAGACATAAACTAAAGGGCTTTTTCCTGGCATATTCCATTCTAATATACAACCTAGAACACCACTTCAATTAAGGCTCTGTTTCCCTAGTAAACAAATTTGGTAAAGGAGAAATGCTGCCAATTTGTGGCCGTTTCCTGCAAGAGCAGCTTTAAACTCACAGCTAATGGTCACTTAACATTCACAAGGACTCAGGGCTGTAAAGGACACTTGCCCTAAAAATTGGTGCTGAAGTAGGGAATGGACAAAACAATTCAAAACAGGCAAATGTTTCAAGAAGAGATTATGAAGAGTTAAGTTTTACTCACACTCTTTTTAAAAAAAAGGAAAATGGATAAAAGCTCAACCTCAGGGAGTGTTAGACCCATGCAATCTAATCCAGAAAAAGTTTCAACTGACACCAGTCGACTGACCATCAGCAAAAAGTCTACAAACAATAAATGCTGAAGGGGTTTCAGAGAACTGTGTACCCTCTACCTGCTGGTGAGACGTAAAGGGGTAACAGCCAATAATGAGAAAAGAAAGGAGCTGTGTTTAAAAGTAAAAATGGAGGCACCATTCAATCCAGCAGGCGCATCATTGGACGTCTCACCTGAGAAGACAAGAATCGAGAAGACACAGGCCGCAAAAGCTGCAGTGCAGCCTTATTCACAATAGCCAAGACAGTGAAGCAATCAAAATGTACAACAACAGGTGAATGGATAAAGAAGAAGTGGTCCATGTACACAATGGAATATTAGCCATGGAAGACAATGAAGCATTGCTCTCTGAGGCACCACAAATGAGTCTGGAAATAATCACGAAACATGAGGTAAGTCGGAAAGCAAAAGACCTATATTCTATGATATCACTTATAGGCGTTATCTAATAACTGACACAAATGAACATATTTCCAAAGAGAAAGACACTCACAGACTTAGAAAACAAACTATGCTCATCTAAAAGGAATGGTTGGGGGAATGGGTAAATTAAGATTAGTGTTACTATATGTATACAAACACATATTATATACATATCTCAAAAAGACCGACCATATAGCAAGGGAGGTCTGCGGAACCCTCTGTAACATTTTACATGGGAAGAGGATCTGTACTTGAATAGACATATATAACGTACAAATGAACCAGATTGTGTACATCTAGGACAAACAATATTCTAAGCTTTACCCCAACTAAAAAAAAAATGTAAAACCAAGAAGAAATAATGAGACATAAACTAATGGGGGTTTCTCCATGCATATTCCAATGTAATTTACAACCTAGGAACACGACTTCCAGAAAGGCTCTGCTGCCCTAATACCCAGATTTGGGAATGGACAAATGCTGCCTGCTTGAGGCCACCTCCCACAACATCACCTTTAAACCCATTGCTAAAGGTCACTAAATAGTCACCAAACTTGCAGTTCGGGAAATGACACCTGCTCTCTAAAAAAATTCTGGGGTGGAAAATTGACCAAAAAATTAAACAGAGGGCAACCTTCCAAGAAGACAATTTCAAGAGTTATATTGTATTCCCAATTGTTTCCTTTTTTGAACAGAAAAGAAAACGGCGGAGAAAAATGATGAGTTTTACGAATTTTCAGACACATGCAAACCCAAATTACAAAAACCTATCAGCTCACAGCAGCCAGAAGGGCCATTAGCATAAATGCTGCAAACAATAAATGCTGAAGCGATTGTGGAGAAATGCGTACCCTCGATTCTAAGGGGGACGTGGTAAGAGCCACTAATGAAAACACAAAGTAGGTGCTTGGAAAAGGGAAACACGGTGCTACCAGTCAATGAATCACACCCACTGCTGGGCCTATCACCTGAGAAAATGAGGATCAAAAAGTCACAGGCTGGCAATCATGCACTCCAACAATATTTACCATAGCCAACAATTGGAAGCAATGAAAATGTCCATCAACCGAGGAATGCACAAAGTCGAAGTGGTCCACGTACACAGTGGAAATTTACTCCAATAAAAAATAAAAATTAAATTTAAAAATCCAACAAAAGTAAAGAGACATCAGCTTGTGTGGGTTTGTCCAGGCACGCTCCACTCTAATTTATAACCGAGAAACACCGCAGGCCGCAAGGGCTTTCCCCTAGTTACAAGGGTGGGGAACATAGAAAGGCTGCCGCCCTCTGGCAGTTACCTGCAAAAGCAGCTTTAAAGCCTGTGCTAATGGTCATTTCATAGGAAGAAGTACTGCAGAACTGTAAATGAAACCTGCCTTCGAAATGTCTTGAGGGAGGTCATGGCCAAAACATTTCAAAATGTGACACATACTTTAAGAGAACACTTTGAAGAACTAAGGGGTAATCATAGCTTGAAAAATAAAAAGGACATGCCTTCAAGCTCAATTTCAACGGATTATGAGGCACGTGCTAATTCAACCACAAAGAGGTTTCAGATCACACTTGTCAGAATAACCATCAGCAAGAAAACTACAAACAATAAATGCTGAAGGTGTTGTAGAGAAATGCATACCCTCAACTTCAAGGGGGACGTAAGTTGGAATGGGCCACGAACTAGAGCAGAATGGAGGTGCCTTAAAAAGGTAAACATTGAGCTACCATATGATCCAGCAGGCCCACTCCTCGACCTATAATCTAAGAAGAGAGAATTGGAAAGACACAGGCAGGCAAATCTGCATGGCACAGTATTACAATAGCCAAGATATGGAAGTAACCAAAAGGTCCACCAACAGATGGGTGGACACAGAAGAACTCCTCCATGTACAGATGGAATATTCGCTAGTGAAAAAAATGAAACAATGCCATTTGCAGCACCATAGATGAGTCTAGACGTAATCACACCACCTGTAGTAAGTGAGAAAGCAAAAGACATATATCCTATCATATCACTTTTTGGAGTTACTTAAAAATTGATACCAATGAAGATATTTCCACAGGGAAAGGCAATCACAGATTCATTAAAAAACTTATGGTTCACCAAATAGAAAGGGATGAGGATTGGATACATTACCATATTAAGGTTAACAGAGATATACAAACCATGTGAAATATATAATCACCAAAGACATAAGGAAGACCAGGAGAAAACTACTCAATATTGTGCCATAACCCACATGGGAAAAGAATGCGAGGAAGAATAGATACACGTATATGTGTGAAAGAACCACATTTGCACACCGAACAAACAAACCATTTTAATCAAATTGGCTTGGATAAAAAATAAAAAGTAAATTATAAATATGAACAAGATGTAATGAGACATAAACATAAAGGGTTTTTTCCTGCCACATTGCATTCTAATTTACAACCTAGAACACCACCTCCATTAAGGCTCTGTTTCCCCAGTTACCAAATTTGGTAAAGGGGAAATGATGCCACCTTGTGGCCGTTTCCTGCAAGAGCATCTTTAAAATCACAGCTAATGGTCACTTAACATTCACAAGGACTCAGGGCTGTAAAGGACACCTGCCCTAAAAAATTGTGCTGAACTAGGGAATGGACAAAAAAATTCAAAACAGGCAAATGTTTCAAGAAGAGCATATGAAGAGTTACGTCTTACTCACGCTCTTTTGAAAAAAAAAGGAAAATGGATAAAAGCTCAACCTCAGGGAGTGTTAGACCCATGCAATCTAATCTACAAAAAGTTTCAACTTACACCAGTCCACTGACCATCAGCAAAAAGTCTACAAACAATAAATGCTGAAGGGGTTTCAGAGAACTGTGTACCCTCTACCTGCTGGTGAGACGTAAAGGGGTAACAGCCAATAATGAGAAAAGAAAGGAGCTGTGTTTAAAAGTAAAAATGGAGGCACCATTCAATCCAGCAGGCGCGTCATTGGACGTCTCACCTGAGAAGACAAGAATCGAGAAGACACAGGCCGCAAAAGCTGCAGTGCAGCCTTATTCACAATAGCCAAGACAGTGAAGCAATCAAAATGTCCAACAAGAGGTGAATGGATAAAAAAGAAGTGGTCCATGTACACAATGGAATATTAGCCATGGAAAACAATGAACCATTGCTCTTTGAGGCACCACAAATGAGTCTGGAGACAATCACGAAACATGAGGTAAGTCGGAAAGCAAAAGACCTATATTCTATGATATCACTTATAGGCGTTATCTAATAACTGACACAAATGAACATATTTCCACAGAGAAAGACACTCACAGACTTAGAAAACAAACTATGCTCATCTAAAAGGAAAGGTGGGGGGAATGGATAAATTAAGATTAGTGTTACTATATGTATACAAACAAATATTATATACATATCTCAAAAAGACCGACTATATAGCAAGGGAGGTGTGTGGAACCCTCTGTAACATTTTACATGGGAAGAGGATCTGTACTTGAATAGACATATATAATGTACAAATGAACCAGATTGTGTAAACCTAGGACAAACAATATTCTAAGATTTACCACAATTAAAAAAAAAATTTAAAACCAAGAAGAAATAATGAGACATAAACTTATGGGGGTTTCTCCATGCACATTCCAATGTAATTTACAACCTAGGAACACGACTTCCAGAAAGGCTCTGCTGCCCTAATACCCAGATTTGGGAATGGAGAAATGCTGCCTGCTTGAGGCCACTTCCCACAACATCACCTTTAAACCCATTGCTAAAGGTCACTAAATAGTCACCAAACTTGCAGTTCGGGAAATGACACCTGCTCTCTAAAAAAATTCTGGGGTGGAAAATTGACCAAAAAATTAAACAGAGGGCAACCTTCCAAGAAGACAATTTCAAGAGATATATTGTATTCCCAATTGTTTCCTTTTTTTAACAGAAAAGAAAACGGCGGAGAAATATGATGAGTTTTACGAATTTTCAGAGACATGCAAACCCAAATTATAAAAATCTATCAGCTCACAGCAGCCAGAAGGGCCATTAGCATAAATGCTGCAAACAATAAATGCTGAAGCGATTGTGGAGAAATGTGTACCCTCGATTCTAAAGGGGACGTGGTAAGTGCCACTAATGAAAACAAACAGAAGGTGCTTTGAAAAGGGAAAAACGGTGCTACCAGTCAGTCAGTCACACCCAGTGCTGGGCCTATCACCTGAGAAAATGAGAATCAAAAAGTCACAGGCTGGCAATCCTGCACTCCAACAATATTTACCATAGCCAACACTTGGAAGCAATGAAAATGTCCATCAACTGAGGAATGCACAAAGTAGAAGTGGTCCACGTACACAGTGGAAAATTACTCCAATAAAAAATAAAAATTACATTTAAAAATCCAAAAAAAGTAAGGAGACATCAGCTTGCGTGGGTTTGTCCAGGCACACTCCACTCTAATTTAAAACCGAGAAACACCACAGTCCGCAAGGGCTTTCCCCTAGTTACAAGGGTGGGGAACATAGAAAGGCTGCCACCCTATGGCAGTTACCTGCAAAACCAGCTTTAAAGCCTGTGCTAATCGTCATTTCATAGGAAGAAATAATGCAGGACTATAAATGAAACCTGCTCTCAAAATGTCTTGAGGGAGGTAATGGCCAAAACATTTAAAAATGTGACACATACTTTAAGAGAGCATTTTGAAGAACTAAGGGTTAATCTCAGCTTGAAAAATAAATAGGACTTGCCTTCAAGCTCAATTTCAAAGGATTATGAGGCACGTGCGAATTCAACCACAAAGAGGTATCAGATCACAATTGTCAGAATAACCATCAGCAAGAAAACTACAAACAATAAATGCTGAAGGTGTTGTAGAGAAATGCATACCCTCAACTTCAAGGGGGACGTAACTTGGAAAGGGCCACGAAATAGAACAGAATGGAGGTGCATTAAAAAGGTCAACATTAAGCTACCATATGATGCAGCAGGCCCACTCCTCGACCTATAATCTAAGAAGAGAGAATTGGAAAGACACAGGCAGGCAAATCTGCATGGCACAGTATTACAATAGCCAAGATATGGAAGGAACCAAAAAGTCCACCAACAGATGGGTGGACACAGAAGAACTCCTCCATGTACAGATGGAATATTCACTAGTGAAAAAAATGAAACAATGCCATTTGCAGCACCATAGATGAGT
This sequence comes from Balaenoptera borealis, assembly GCF_965194805.1. Taxonomy (NCBI): domain Eukaryota; kingdom Metazoa; phylum Chordata; class Mammalia; order Artiodactyla; family Balaenopteridae; genus Balaenoptera; species Balaenoptera borealis. Next base: position 420,128 of record NW_028123832.1, read on the forward strand.
CTAGACGTAATCACGCCACCTGTAGTCATTGAGAAAGCAAAAGACACATATCCTATCATATCACGTTTTGGAGTTACTTAAAAATTGATACCAATGAAGATATTTCCACAGAGAAAGGCAATCACAGATTCATTAAAAAAACTTATGGTTCACCAAATAGAAAGGGATGAGGATTGGTTACATTACCATATTGGGGTTAACAAAGATATACAAACCATGTGAAATATATAACCACCAAAGACGTACGGAAGACCAGGAGAGGGACTACTCAACATTGTGCCATAACCTACATGGGAAAAGGATGCGAGGAAGAATAGATACACGTATATGTGTGAAAGAACCACATTTTGCACACCTAGAACAAACAAACCATTGTAATCAAATTTGCTGGGATAAAAAATAAAAAGTAAATTACAAATATGAACAAGAAGTAATGAGACATAAACTAAAGGGCTTTTTCCTGGCATATTCCATTCTAATATACAACCTAGAACACCACTTCCATTAAGGCTCTGTTTCCCTAGTAAACAAATTTGGTAAAGGAGAAATGCTGCCACCTTGTGGCCGTTGCCTGCAAGAGCAGCTTTAAACTCACAGCTAATGGTCACTTAACATTCACAAGGACTCAGGGCTGTAAAGGACACTTGCTCTAAAAATTGGTGCTGAAGTAGGGAATGGACAAACAAATTCAAAACAGGCAAATGTTTTAAGAAGAGATTATGAAGAGTTAAGTTTTACTCACACTCTTTTTCAAAAAAAGGAAAATGGATAAAAGCTCAACCTCAGGGAGTGTTAGATGCATGCAATCTACTCTACAAAAAGTTTCCACTTACACCAGTCGACTGACCATCAGCAAAAAGTCTACAAACAATAAATGCTGAAGGGGTTTCAGAGAACTGTGTACCCTCTACCTGCTGGTGAGACGTAAAGGGGTAACAGCCAATAATGAGAAAAGAAAGGAGCTGTGTTTAAAAGTAAAAATGGAGGCACCATTCAATCCAGCAGGCGCAACATTGGACGTCTCACCTGAGAAGACAAGAATCGAGAAGACACAGGCCGCAAAAACTGCAGTGCAGCCTTATTCACAATAGCCAAGACAGTGAAGCAATCAAAATGTCCAACAACAGGTGAATGGATAAAGAAGTGGTCCATGTACACAATGGAATATTAGCCATGGAAGACAATGAAGCATTGCTCTCTGAGGCACCACAAATGAGTCTGGAAATAATCACGAAACATGAGGTAAGTCGGAAAGCAAAAGACCTATATTCTATGATATCACTTATAGGCGTTATCTAATAACTGACACAAATGAACATATTTCCACAGAGAAAGACACTCACAGACTTAGAAAACAAACTATGCTCATCTAAAAGGAAAGGTGGGGGGAATGGATAAATTAAGATTAGTGTTACTATATGTATACAAACACATATTTTATACATATCTCAAAAAGACCGACTATATAGCAAGGGAGGTGTGTGGAACCCTCTGTAACATTTTACATGGGAAGACGATCTGTACTTGAATAGACATATATAACGTACAAATGAACCAGATTGTGTACATCTAGGACAAACAATATTCTAAGCTTTACCCCAACTAAAAAAAAAATTTAAAACCAAGAAGAAATAATGAGACATAAACTAATGGGGGTTTCTCCATGCATATTCCAATGTAATTTACAACCTAGGAACACGACTTCCAGAAAGGCTCTGCTGCCCTAATACCCAGATTTGGGAATGGACAAATGCTGCCTGCTTGAGGCCACCTCCCACAACATCACCTTTAAACCCATTGCTAAAGGTCACTAAATAGTCACCAAACTTGCAGTTCGGGAAATGACACCTGCTCTCTAAAAAAATTCTGGGGTGGAAAATTGACCAAAAAATTAAACAGAGGACAACCTTCCAAGAAGACAATTTCAAGAGTTATATTGTATTCCCAATTGTTTCCTTTTTTGAACAGAAAAGAAAATGGCGGAGAAAAATGATGAGTTTTACGAATTTTCAGAGACATGCAAACCCAAATTACAAAAACCTATCAGCTCACAGCAGCCAGAAGGGCCATTAGCATAAATGCTGCAAACAATAAATGCTGAAGCGATTGTGGAGAAATGCGTACCCTCGATTCTAAGGGGGACGTGGTAAGAGCCACTAATGAAAACACAAAGTAGGTGCTTGGAAAAGGGAAACACGGTGCTACCAGTCAATGAATCACACCCACTGCTGGGCCTATCACCTGAGAAAATGAGGATCAAAAAGTCACAGGCTGGCAATCATGCACTCCAACAATATTTACCATAGCCAACAATTGGAAGCAATGAAAATGTCCATCAACCGAGGAATGCACAAAGTCGAAGTGGTCCACGTACACAGTGGAAATTTACTCCAATAAAAAATAAAAATTAAATTTAAAAATCCAACAAAAGTAAAGAGACATCAGCTTGTGTGGGTTTGTCCAGGCACGCTCCACTCTAATTTATAACCGAGAAACACCACAGGCCGCAAGGGCTTTCCCCTAGTTACAAGGGTGGGGAACATAGAAAGGCTGCCGCCCTCTGGCAGTTACCTGCAAAAGCAGCTTTAAAGCCTGTGCTAATGGTCATTTCATAGGAAGAAGTACTGCAGAACTGTAAATGAAACCTGCCTTCGAAATGTCTTGAGGGAGGTCATGGCCAAAACATTTCAAAATGTGACACATACTTTAAGAGAACACTTTGAAGAACTAAGGGGTAATCATAGCTTGAAAAATAAAAAGGACATGCCTTCAAGCTCAATTTCAACGGATTATGAGGCACGTGCTAATTCAACCACAAAGAGGTTTCAGATCACACTTGTCAGAATAACCATCAGCAAGAAAACTACAAACAATAAATGCTGAAGGTGTTGTAGAGAAATGCATACCCTCAACTTCAAGGGGGACGTAAGTTGGAATGGGCCACGAACTAGAGCAGAATGGAGGTGCCTTAAAAAGGTAAACATTGAGCTACCATATGATCCAGCAGGCCCACTCCTCGACCTATAATCTAAGAAGAGAGAATTGGAAAGACACAGGCAGGCAAATCTGCATGGCACAGTATTACAATAGCCAAGATATGGAAGTAACCAAAAAGTCCACCAACAGATGGGTGGACACAGAAGAACTCCTCCATGTACAGATGGAATATTCGCTAGTGAAAAAAATGAAACAATGCCATTTGCAGCACCATAGATGAGTCTAGACGTAATCACACCACCTGTAGTAAGTGAGAAAGCAAAAGACATATATCCTATCATATCACTTTTTGGAGTTACTTAAAAATTGATACCAATGAAGATATTTCCACAGGGAAAGGCAATCACAGATTCATTAAAAAACTTATGGTTCACCAAATAGAAAGGGATGAGGATTGGATACATTACCATATTAAGGTTAACAGAGATATACAAACCATGTGAAATATATAATCACCAAAGACATAAGGAAGACCAGGAGAAAACTACTCAATATTGTGCCATAACCCACATGGGAAAAGAATGCGAGGAAGAATAGATACACGTATATGTGTGAAAGAACCACATTTGCACACCGAACAAACAAACCATTTTAATCAAATTGGCTTGGATAAAAAATAAAAAGTAAATTATAAATATGAACAAGATGTAATGAGACATAAACATAAAGGGTTTTTTCCTGCCACATTGCATTCTAATTTACAACCTAGAACACCACCTCCATTAAGGCTCTGTTTCCCCAGTTACCAAATTTGGTAAAGGGGAAATGATGCCACCTTGTGGCCGTTTCCTGCAAGAGCAGCTTTAAAATCACAGCTAATGGTCACTTAACATTCACAAGGACTCAGGGCTGTAAAGGACACCTGCCCAAAAAAATTGTGCTGAACTAGGGAATGGACAAAAAAATTCAAAACAGGCAAATGTTTCAAGAAGAGCATATGAAGAGTTACGTTTTACTCACGCTCTTTTGAAAAAAAAAGGAAAATGGATAAAAGCTCAACCTCAGGGAGTGTTAGACCCATGCAATCTAATCTACAAAAAGTTTCAACTTACACCAGTCCACTGACCATCAGCAAAAAGTCTACAAACAATAAATGCTGAAGGGGTTTCAGAGAACTGTGTACCCTCTACCTGCTGGTGAGACGTAAAGGGGTAACAGCCAATAATGAGAAAAGAAAGGAGCTGTGTTTAAAAGTAAAAATGGAGGCACCATTCAATCCAGCAGGCGCGTCATTGGACGTCTCACCTGAGAAGACAAGAATCGAGAAGACACAGGCCGCAAAAGCTGCAGTGCAGCCTTATTCACAATAGCCAAGACAGTGAAGCAATCAAAATGTCCAACAAGAGGTGAATGGATAAAAAAGAAGTGGTCCATGTACACAATGGAATATTAGCCATGGAAAACAATGAACCATTGCTCTTTGAGGCACCACAAATGAGTCTGGAGACAATCACGAAACATGAGGTAAGTCGGAAAGCAAAAGACCTATATTCTATGATATCACTTATAGGCGTTATCTAATAACTGACACAAATGAACATATTTCCACAGAGAAAGACACTCACAGACTTAGAAAACAAACTATGCTCATCTAAAAGGAAAGGTGGGGGGAATGGATAAATTAAGATTAGTGTTACTATATGTATACAAACAAATATTATATACATATCTCAAAAAGACCGACTATATAGCAAGGGAGGTGTGTGGAACCCTCTGTAACATTTTACATGGGAAGAGGATCTGTACTTGAATAGACATATATAATGTACAAATGAACCAGATTGTGTAAACCTAGGACAAACAATATTCTAAGATTTACCACAATTAAAAAAAAAATTTAAAACCAAGAAGAAATAATGAGACATAAACTTATGGGGGTTTCTCCATGCACATTCCAATGTAATTTACAACCTAGGAACACGACTTCCAGAAAGGCTCTGCTGCCCTAATACCCAGATTTGGGAATGGAGAAATGCTGCCTGCTTGAGGCCACTTCCCACAACATCACCTTTAAACCCATTGCTAAAGGTCACTAAATAGTCACCAAACTTGCAGTTCGGGAAATGACACCTGCTCTCTAAAAAAATTCTGGGGTGGAAAATTGACCAAAAAATTAAACAGAGGGCAACCTTCCAAGAAGACAATTTCAAGAGATATATTGTATTCCCAATTGTTTCCTTTTTTTAACAGAAAAGAAAACGGCGGAGAAATATGATGAGTTTTACGAATTTTCAGAGACATGCAAACCCAAATTATAAAAATCTATCAGCTCACAGCAGCCAGAAGGGCCATTAGCATAAATGCTGCAAACAATAAATGCTGAAGCGATTGTGGAGAAATGTGTACCCTCGATTCTAAAGGGGACGTGGTAAGTGCCACTAATGAAAACAAACAGAAGGTGCTTTGAAAAGGGAAAAACGGTGCTACCAGTCAGTCAGTCACACCCAGTGCTGGGCCTATCACCTGAGAAAATGAGAATCAAAAAGTCACAGGCTGGCAATCCTGCACTCCAACAATATTTACCATAGCCAACACTTGGAAGCAATGAAAATGTCCATCAACTGAGGAATGCACAAAGTAGAAGTGGTCCACGTACACAGTGGAAAATTACTCCAATAAAAAATAAAAATTACATTTAAAAATCCAAAAAAAGTAAGGAGACATCAGCTTGCGTGGGTTTGTCCAGGCACACTCCACTCTAATTTAAAACCGAGAAACACCACAGTCCGCAAGGGCTTTCCCCTAGTTACAAGGGTGGGGAACATAGAAAGGCTGCCACCCTATGGCAGTTACCTGCAAAACCAGCTTTAAAGCCTGTGCTAATGGTCATTTCATAGGAAGAAATAATGCAGGACTATAAATGAAACCTGCTCTCAAAATGTCTTGAGGGAGGTAATGGCCAAAACATTTAAAAATGTGACACATACTTTAAGAGAGCACTTTGAAGAACTAAGGGTTAATCTCAGCTTGAAAAATAAATAGGACTTGCCTTCAAGCTCAATTTCAAAGGATTATGAGGCACGTGCGAATTCAACCACAAAGAGGTATCAGATCACAATTGTCAGAATAACCATCAGCAAGAAAACTACAAACAATAAATGCTGAAGGTGTTGTAGAGAAATGCATACCCTCAACTTCAAGGGGGACGTAACTTGGAAAGGGCCACGAAATAGAACAGAATGGAGGTGCATTAAAAAGGTCAACATTGAGCTACCATATGATCCAGCAGGCCCACTCCTCGACCTATAATCTAAGAAGAGAGAATTGGAAAGACACAGGCAGGCAAATCTGCATGGCACAGTATTACAATAGCCAAGATATGGAAGGAACCAAAAAGTCCACCAACAGATGGGTGGACACAGAAGAACTCCTCCATGTACAGATGGAATATTCGCTAGTGAAAAAAATGAAACAATGCCATTTGCAGCACCATAGATGAGTCTAGACGTAATCACGCCACCTGTAGTCATTGAGAAAGCAAAAGACACATATCCTATCATATCACGTTTTGGAGTTACTTAAAAATTGATACCAATGAAGATATTTCCACAGAGAAAGGCAATCACAGATTCATTAAAAAAACTTATGGTTCACCAAATAGAAAGGGATGAGGATTGGTTACATTACCATATTGGGGTTAACAAAGATATACAAACCATGTGAAATATATAACCACCAAAGACGTACGGAAGACCAGGAGAGGGACTACTCAACATTGTGCCATAACCTACATGGGAAAAGGATGCGAGGAAGAATAGATACACGTATATGTGTGAAAGAACCACATCTTGCACACCTAGAACAAACAAACCATTGTAATCAAATTTGCTGGGATAAAAAATAAAAAGTAAATTACAAATATGAACAAGAAGTAATGAGACATAAACTAAAGGGCTTTTTCCTGGCATATTCCATTCTAATATACAACCTAGAACACCACTTCAATTAAGGCTCTGTTTCCCTAGTAAACAAATTTGGTAAAGGAGAAATGCTGCCACCTTGTGGCCGTTTCCTGCAAGAGCAGCTTTAAACTCACAGCTAATGGTCACTTAACATTCACAAGGACTCAGGGCTGTAAAGGACACTTGCTCTAAAAATTGGTGCTGAAGTAGGGAATGGACAAACAAATTCAAAACAGGCAAATGTTTCAAGAAGAGATTATGAAGAGTTAAGTTTTACTCACACTCTTTTTCAAAAAAAGGAAAATGGATAAAAGCTCAACCTCAGGGAGTGTTAGACGCATGCAATCTACTCTACAAAAAGTTTCCACTTACACCAGTCGACTGACCATCAGCAAAAAGTCTACAAACAATAAAGGCTGAAGGGGTTTCAGAGAACTGTGTACCCTCTACCTGCTGGTGAGACGTAAAGGGGTAACAGCCAATAATGAGAAAAGAAAGGAGCTGTGTTTAAAAGTAAAAATGGAGGCACCATTCAATCCAGCAGGCGCAACATTGGACGTCTCACCTGAGAAGACAAGAATCGAGAAGACACAGGCCGCAAAAGCTGCAGTGCAGCCTTATTCACAATAGCCAAGACAGTGAAGCAATCAAAATGTCCAACAACAGGTGAATGGATAAAGAAGTGGTCCATGTACACAATGGAATATTAGCCATGGAAGACAATGAAGCATTGCTCTCTGAGGCACCACAAATGAGTCTGGAAATAATCACGAAACATGAGGTAAGTCGGAAAGCAAAAGACCTATATTCTATGATATCACTTATAGGCGTTATCTAATAACTGACACAAATGAACATATTTCCACAGAGAAAGACACTCACAGACTTAGAAAACAAACTATGCTCATCTAAAAGGAAAGGTGGGGGGAATGGATAAATTAAGATTAGTGTTACTATATGTATACAAACACATATTTTATACATATCTCAAAAAGACCGACTATATAGCAAGGGAGGTGTGTGGAACCCTCTGTAACATTTTACATGGGAAGACGATCTGTACTTGAATAGACATATATAACGTACAAATGAACCAGATTGTGTACATCTAGGACAAACAATATTCTAAGCTTTACCCCAACTAAAAAAAAAATGTAAAACCAAGAAGAAATAATGAGACATAAACTAATGGGGGTTTCTCCATGCATATTCCAATGTAATTTACAACCTAGGAACACGACTTCCAGAAAGGCTCTGCTGCCCTAATACCCAGATTTGGGAATGGACAAATGCTGCCTGCTTGAGGCCACCTCCCACAACATCACCTTTAAACCCATTGCTAAAGGTCACTAAATAGTCACCAAACTTGCAGTTCGGGAAATGACACCTGCTCTCTAAAAAAATTCTGGGGTGGAAAATTGACCAAAAAATTAAACAGAGGGCAACCTTCCAAGAAGACAATTTCAAGAGTTATATTGTATTCCCAATTGTTTCCTTTTTTGAACAGAAAAGAAAACGGCGGAGAAAAATGATGAGTTTTACGAATTTTCAGACACATGCAAACCCAAATTACAAAAACCTATCAGCTCACAGCAGCCAGAAGGGCCATTAGCATAAATGCTGCAAACAATAAATGCTGAAGCGATTGTGGAGAAATGCGTACCCTCGATTCTAAAGGGGACGTGGTAAGAGCCACTAATGAAAACACAAAGTAGGTGCTTGGAAAAGGGAAACACGGTGCTACCAGTCAATGAATCACACCCACTGCTGGGCCTATCACCTGAGAAAATGAGGATCAAAAAGTCACAGGCTGGCAATCATGCACTCCAACAATATTTACCATAGCCAACAATTGGAAGCAATGAAAATGTCCATCAACCGAGGAATGCACAAAGTCGAAGTGGTCCACGTACACAGTGGAAATTTACTCCAATAAAAAATAAAAATTACATTTAAAAATCCAACAAAAGTAAAGAGACATCAGCTTGTGTGGGTTTGTCCAGGCACGCTCCACTCTAATTTATAACCGAGAAACACCACAGGCCGCAAGGGCTTTCCCCTAGTTACAAGGGTGGGGAACATAGAACGGCTGCCGCCCTCTGGCAGTTACCTGCAAAAGCAGCTTTAAAGCCTGTGCTAATGGTCATTTCATAGGAAGAAGTACTGCAGAACTGTAAATGAAACCTGCCTTCGAAATGTCTTGAGGGAGGTCATGGCCAAAACATTTCAAAATGTGACACATACTTTAAGAGAACACTTTGAAGAACTAAGGGGTAATCATAGCTTGAAAAATAAAAAGGACATGCCTTCAAGCTCAATTTCAATGGATTATGAGGCACGTGCTAATTCAACCACAAAGAGGTTTCAGATCACACTTGTCAGAATAACCATCAGCAAGAAAACTACAAACAATAAATGCTGAAGGTGTTGTAGAGAAATGCATACCCTCAACTTCAAGGGGGACGTAAGTTGGAATGGGCCACGAACTAGAGCAGAATGGAGGTGCCTTAAAAAGGTAAACATTGCGCTACCATATGATCCAGCAGGCCCACTCCTCGACCTATAATCTAAGAAGAGAGAATTGGAAAGACACAGGCAGGCAAATCTGCATGGCACAGTATTACAATAGCCAAGATATGGAAGTAACCAAAAAGTCCACCAACAGATGGGTGGACACAGAAGAACTCCTCCATGTACAGATGGAATATTCGCTAGTGAAAAAAATGAAACAATGCCATTTGCAGCACCATAGATGAGTCTAGACGTAATCACACCACCTGTAGTAAGTGAGAAAGCAAAAGACATATATCCTATCATATCACTTTTTGGAGTTACTTAAAAATTGATACCAATGAAGATATTTCCACAGGGAAAGGCAATCACAGATTCATTAAAAAACTTATGGTTCACCAAATAGAAAGGGATGAGGATTGGATACATTACCATATTAAGGTTAACAGAGATATACAAACCATGTGAAATATATAATCACCAAAGACATAAGGAAGACCAGGAGAAAACTACTCAATACTGTGCCATAACCCACATGGGAAAAGAATGCGAGGAAGAATAGATACACGTATATGTGTGAAAGAACCACATTTGCACACCGAACAAACAAACCATTTTAATCAAATTGGCTTGGATAAAAAATAAAAAGTAAATTATAAATATGAACAAGATGTAATGAGACATAAACATAAAGGGTTTTTTCCTGCCACATTGCATTCTAATTTACAACCTAGAACACCACCTCCATTAAGGCTCTGTTTCCCCAGTTACCAAATTTGGTAAAGGGGAAATGATGCCACCTTGTGGCCGTTTCCTGCAAGAGCAGCTTTAAAATCACAGCTAATGGTCACTTAACATTCACAAGGACTCAGGGCTGTAAAGGACACCTGCCCTAAAAAATTGTGCTGAACTAGGGAATGGACAAAAAAATTCAAAACAGGCAAATGTTTCAAGAAGAGCATATGAAGAGTTACGTTTTACTCACGCTCTTTTGAAAAAAAAAGGAAAATGGATAAAAGCTCAACCTCAGGGAGTGTTAGACCCATGCAATCTAATCTACAAAAAGTTTCAACTTACACCAGTCCACTGACCATCAGCAAAAAGTCTACAAACAATAAATGCTGAAGGGGTTTCAGAGAACTGTGTACCCTCTACCTGCTGGTGAGACGTAAAGGGGTAACAGCCAATAATGAGAAAAGAAAGGAGCTGTGTTTAAAAGTAAAAATGGAGGCACCATTCAATCCAGCAGGCGCGTCATTGGACGTCTCACCTGAGAAGACAAGAATCGAGAAGACACAGGCCGCAAAAGCTGCAGTGCAGCCTTATTCACAATAGCCAAGACAGTGAAGCAATCAAAATGTCCAACAAGAGGTGAATGGATAAAAAAGAAGTGGTCCATGTACACAATGGAATATTAGCCATGGAAAACAATGAACCATTGCTCTTTGAGGCACCACAAATGAGTCTGGAGACAATCACGAAACATGAGGTAAGTCGGAAAGCAAAAGACCTATATTCTATGATATCACTTATAGGCGTTATCTAATAACTGACACAAATGAACATATTTCCACAGAGAAAGACACTCACAGACTTAGAAAACAAACTATGCTCATCTAAAAGGAAAGGTGGGGGGAATGGATAAATTAAGATTAGTGTTACTATATGTATACAAACAAATATTATATACATATCTCAAAAAGACCGACTATATAGCAAGGGAGGTGTGTGGAACCCTCTGTAACATTTTACATGGGAAGAGGATCTGTACTTGAATAGACATATATAATGTACAAATGAACCAGATTGTGTAAACCTAGGACAAACAATATTCTAAGATTTACCACAATTAAAACAAAAATTTAAAACCAAGAAGAAATAATGAGACATAAACTTATGGGGGTTTCTCCATGCACATTCCAATGTAATTTACAACCTAGGAACACGACTTCCAGAAAGGCTCTGCTGCCCTAATACCCAGATTTGGGAATGGAGAAATGCTGCCTGCTTGAGGCCACTTCCCACAACATCACCTTTAAACCCATTGCTAAAGGTCACTAAATAGTCACCAAACTTGCAGTTCGGGAAATGACACCTGCTCTCTAAAAAAATTCTGGGGTGGAAAATTGACCAAAAAATTAAACAGAGGGCAACCTTCCAAGAAGACAATTTCAAGAGATATATTGTATTCCCAATTGTTTCCTTTTTTTAACAGAAAAGAAAACGGCGGAGAAATATGATGAGTTTTACGAATTTTCAGAGACATGCAAACCCAAATTATAAAAATCTATCAGCTCACAGCAGCCAGAAGGGCCATTAGCATAAATGCTGCAAACAATAAATGCTGAAGCGATTGTGGAGAAATGTGTACCCTCGATTCTAAAGGGGACGTGGTAAGTGCCACTAATGAAAACAAACAGAAGGTGCTTTGAAAAGGGAAAAACGGTGCTACCAGTCAGTCAGTCACACCCAGTGCTGGGCCTATCACCTGAGAAAATGAGAATCAAAAAGTCACAGGCTGGCAATCCTGCACTCCAACAATATTTACCATAGCCAACACTTGGAAGCAATGAAAATGTCCATCAACTGAGGAATGCACAAAGTAGAAGTGGTCCACGTACACAGTGGAAAATTACTCCAATAAAAAATAAAAATTACATTTAAAAATCCAAAAAAAGTAAGGAGACATCAGCTTGCGTGGGTTTGTCCAGGCACACTCCACTCTAATTTAAAACCGAGAAACACCACAGTCCGCAAGGGCTTTCCCCTAGTTACAAGGGTGGGGAACATAGAAAGGCTGCCACCCTATGGCAGTTACCTGCAAAACCAGCTTTAAAGCCTGTGCTAATGGTCATTTCATAGGAAGAAATAATGCAGGACTATAAATGAAACCTGCTCTCAAAATGTCTTGAGGGAGGTAATGGCCAAAACATTTAAAAATGTGACACATACTTTAAGAGAGCACTTTGAAGAACTAAGGGTTAATCTCAGCTTGAAAAATAAATAGGACTTGCCTTCAAGCTCAATTTCAAAGGATTATGAGGCACGTGCGAATTCAACCACAAAGAGGTATCAGATCACAATTGTCAGAATAACCATCAGCAAGAAAACTACAAACAATAAATGCTGAAGGTGTTGTAGAGAAATGCATACCCTCAACTTCAAGGGGGACGTAACTTGGAAAGGGCCACGAAATAGAACAGAATGGAGGTGCATTAAAAAGGTCAACATTGAGCTACCATATGATCCAGCAGGCCCACTCCTCGACCTATAATCTAAGAAGAGAGAATTGGAAAGACACAGGCAGGCAAATCTGCATGGCACAGTATTACAATAGCCAATATATGGAAGGAACCAAAAAGTCCACCAACAGATGGGTGGACACAGAAGAACTCCTCCATGTACAGATGGAATATTCGCTAGTGAAAAAAATGAAACAATGCCATTTGCAGCACCATAGATGAGTCTAGACGTAATCACGCCACCTGTAGTCATTGAGAAAGCAAAAGACACATATCCTATCATATCACGTTTTGGAGTTACTTAAAAATTGATACCAATGAAGATATTTCCACAGAGAAAGGCAATCACAGATTCATTAAAAAAACTTATGGTTCACCAAATAGAAAGGGATGAGGATTGGTTACATTACCATATTGGGGTTAACAAAGATATACAAACCATGTGAAATATATAACCACCAAAGATGTACGGAAGACCAGGAGAGGGACTACTCAACATTGTGCCATAACCTACATGGGAAAAGGATGCGAGGAAGAATAGATACACGTATATGTGTGAAAGAACCACATCTTGCACACCTAGAACAAACAAACCATTGTAATCAAATTTGCTGGGATAAAAAATAAAAAGTAAATTACAAATATGAACAAGAAGTAATGAGACATAAACTAAAGGGCTTTTTCCTGGCATATTCCATTCTAATATACAACCTAGAACACCACTTCAATTAAGGCTCTGTTTCCCTAGTAAACAAATTTGGTAAAGGAGAAATGCTGCCAATTTGTGGCCGTTTCCTGCAAGAGCAGCTTTAAACTCACAGCTAATGGTCACTTAACATTCACAAGGACTCAGGGCTGTAAAGGACACTTGCCCTAAAAATTGGTGCTGAAGTAGGGAATGGACAAAACAATTCAAAACAGGCAAATGTTTCAAGAAGAGATTATGAAGAGTTAAGTTTTACTCACACTCTTTTAAAAAAAAAGGAAAATGGATAAAAGCTCAACCTCAGGGAGTGTTAGACCCATGCAATCTAATCCAGAAAAAGTTTCAACTGACACCAGTCGACTGACCATCAGCAAAAAGTCTACAAACAATAAATGCTGAAGGGGTTTCAGAGAACTGTGTACCCTCTACCTGCTGGTGAGACGTAAAGGGGTAACAGCCAATAATGAGAAAAGAAAGGAGCTGTGTTTAAAAGTAAAAATGGAGGCACCATTCAATCCAGCAGGCGCATCATTGGACGTCTCACCTGAGAAGACAAGAATCGAGAAGACACAGGCCGCAAAAGCTGCAGTGCAGCCTTATTCACAATAGCCAAGACAGTGAAGCAATCAAAATGTACAACAACAGGTGAATGGATAAAGAAGAAGTGGTCCATGTACACAATGGAATATTAGCCATGGAAGACAATGAAGCATTGCTCTCTGAGGCACCACAAATGAGTCTGGAAATAATCACGAAACATGAGGTAAGTCGGAAAGCAAAAGACCTATATTCTATGATATCACTTATAGGCGTTATCTAATAACTGACACAAATGAACATATTTCCACAGAGAAAGACACTCACAGACTTAGAAAACAAACTATGCTCATCTAAAAGGAATGGTTGGGGGAATGGGTAAATTAAGATTAGTGTTACTATATGTATACAAACACATATTATATACATATCTCAAAAAGACCGACCATATAGCAAGGGAGGTCTGCGGAACCCTCAGTAACATTTTACATGGGAAGAGGATCTGTACTTGAATACACATATATAATGTACAAATGAACCAGATCATGTACACCTAGGACAAACAATATTCTAAGCTTTACCCCAATTAAAAAATTTTTTAAACCAAGAAGAAATAATGAGACATAATCTTATGGGGGTTTCTCCATGCACATTCCAATGTAATTTACAACCTAGGAACACGACTTCCAGAAAGACTCTGCTGCCCTAGTACCCAGATTTGGGAATGGAGAAATGCTGCCTCCTCGAGGCCACTTCCCACAACAGCAGCTTTAAATCTACTGCCAAAGGTCACTAAATAGTCACCAAACTTGCAGTTCGGTAAATGACACCTGCTCTCTAAAAAAATTCTGGGGTGTAAAATCGATCAAAAAATTCAAAAGAGGGCAACCTTCCAAGAAGACAATAGCAAGACTTATATTGTACTCCCAATTGTTTCCTTTTTTAACAGAAAAGAAAACGGCAGAGAAAAATGATGAGTTTTACGAATTTTCAAAGACATGCAAACCCAAATTACAAAAACCTATCAGCTCACAGCAGCCAGAAGGGCCATTAGCATAAATGCTGCAAACAATAAATGCTGAAACGATTGTGGAGAAATGCGTACCCTCAATTCTAAGGGGGACGTGGTAAGAGCCACTAATGAAAACACAAAGAAGGTGCTTTGAAAAGGGTAACACGGTGCTACCAGTCAATCATTCACACCCACTGCTGGGCCTATCACGTTGGAAAATGAGAATCAAAAAGTCACAGGCTGGCAATCATGCACTCTAACAATATTTATCATACCGAACAATTGGAAGCAATGAAAATGTCCATCAACCGAGGAATGCACAAAGTAGAAGTGGTCCACGTACAAAGTGGAAAATTACTCCAATAAAAAATAAAAATTACATTTAAAAATCCAACAAAAGTAAAGAGACATCAGCTTGTGTGGGTTTGTCCAGGCACACTCCACTCTAATTTATAACCGAGAAACACCACAGTCCGCAAGGGCTTTCCCCTAGTTACAAGGGTGGGGAACATAGAAAGGATGCCACCCTATGGCAGTTACCTGCAAAACCAGCTTTAAAGCCTGTGCTAATGGTCATTTCATAGGAAGAAGTAATGCAGGACTGTAAATGAAACCTGCCCTCAAAATGTCTTGAGGGAGGTCATGGCCAAAACATTTCAAAATGTGACACATACTTTAAGAGAACACTTTGAAGAACTAAGGGGTAATCACAGCTTGAAAAATAAAAAGGACTTGCCTTCAAGCTCAATTTCAAAGGATTATGAGGCACGTGCGAATTCAACCACAAAGAGGTATCAGATCACAATTGTCAGAATAACCATCAGCAAGAAAACTACCAACAATAAATGCTGAAGGTGTTGTAGAGAAATGCATACCCTCAACTTCAAGGGGGACGTAACTTGGAAAGGGCCACGAAATAGAACAGAATGGAGGTGCATTAAAAAGGTCAACATTGAGCTACCATATGATCCAGCAGGCCCACTCCTCGACCTATAATCTAAGAAGAGAGAATTGGAAAGACACAGGCAGGCAAATCTGCATGGCACAGTATTACAATAGCCAAGATATGGAAGGAACCAAAAAGTCCACCAACAGATGGGTGGACACAGAAGAACTCCTCCATGTACAGATGGAATATTCGCTAGTGAAAAAAATGAAACAATGCCATTTGCAGCACCATAGATGAGTCTAGACGTAATCACGCCACGTGTAGTAAGTGAGAAAGCAAAAGACACATATCCTATCATATCACTTTTAGGAGTTACTTAAAAATTGATACCAATGAAGATATTTCCACAGAGAAAGGCAATCACAGATTCATTAAAAAAACTTATGGTTCACCAAATAGAAAGGGATGAGGATTGGTTACATTACCATATTGGGGTTAACAAAGATATACAAACCATGTGAAATATATAACCACCAAAGACGTACGGAAGACCAGGAGAGAGACTACTCAACATTGCGCCATAACCTACATGGGAAAAGGATGCGAGGAAGAATAGATACACGTATATGTGTGAAAGAACCACATCTTGCACACCTAGAGCAAACAAACCTTTGTAATCAAATTTGCTGGGATAAAAAATAAAAAGTAAATTACAAATATGAACAAGAAGTAATGAGATATAAACTAAAGGGCTTTTTCCTGGCATATTCCTTTCTAATATACAACCTAGAACACCACTTCCATTAAGGCTCTGTTTCCCTAGTAAACAAATTTGGTAAAGGAGAAATGCTGCCACCTTGTGGCCGTTTCCTGCAGGAGCAGCTTTAAACTCACAGCTAATGGTCACTTAACATTCACAAGGACTCAGGGCTGTAAAGGACACTTGCCCTAAAAATTGGTGCTGAAGTAGGGAATGGACAAAACAATTCAAAACAGGCAAATGTTTCAAGAAGAGATTATGAAGAGTTAAGTTTTACTCACACTCTTTTTCAAAAAAAGGAAAATGGATAAAAGCTCAACCTCAGGGAGTGTTAGACGCATGCAATCTAATCTACAAAAAGTTTCCACTTACACCAGTCGACTGACCATCAGCAAAAAGTCTACAAACAATAAAGGCTGAAGGGGTTTCAGAGAACTGTGTACCCTCTACCTGCTGGTGAGACGTAAAGGGGTAACAGCCAATAATGAGAAAAGAAAGGAGCTGTGTTTAAAAGTAAAAATGGAGGCACCATTCAATCCAGCAGGCGCAACATTGGACGTCTCACCTGAGAAGACAAGAATCGAGAAGACACAGGCCGCAAAAGCTGCAGTGCAGCCTTATTCACAATAGCCAAGACAGTGAAGCAATCAAAATGTCCAACAACAGGTGAATGGATAAAGAAGTGGTCCATGTACACAATGGAATATTAGCCATGGAAGACAATGAAGCATTGCTCTCTGAGGCACCACAAATGAGTCTGGAAATAATCACGAAACATGAGGTAAGTCGGAAAGCAAAAGACCTATATTCTATGATATCACTTATAGGCGTTATCTAATAACTGACACAAATGAACATATTTCCACAGAGAAAGACACTCACAGACTTAGAAAACAAACTATGCTCATCTAAAAGGAAAGGAGGGGGGAATGGATAAATTAAGATTAGTGTTACTATATGTATACAAACACATATTTTATACATATCTCAAAAAGACCGACTATATAGCAAGGGAGGTGTGTGGAACCCTCTGTAACATTTTACATGGGAAGAGGATCTGTACTTGAATAGACATATATAATGTACAAATGAACCAGATTGTGTACATCTAGGACAAACAATATTCTAAGCTTTACCCCAATTAAAAAAAAAATGTAAAACCAAGAAGAAATAATGAGACATAAACTAATGGGGGTTTCTCCATGCATATTCCAATGTAATTTACAACCTAGGAACACGACTTCCAGAAAGGCTCTGCTGCCCTAATACCCAGATTTGGGAATGGACAAATGCTGCCTGCTTGAGGCCACCTCCCACAACATCACCTTTAAACCCATTGCTAAAGGTCACTAAATATTCACCAAACTTGCAGTTCGGGAAATGACACCTGCTCTCTAAAAAAATTCTGGGGTGGAAAATTGACCAAAAAATTAAACAGAGGGCAACCTTCCAAGAAGACAATTTCAAGAGTTATACTGTATTCCCAATTGTTTCCTTTTTTGAACAGAAAAGAAAACGGCGGAGAAAAATGATGAGTTTTACGAATTTTCAGACACATGCAAACACAAATTACAAAAACCTATCAGCTCACAGCAGCCAGAAGGGCCATTAGCATAAATGCTGCAAACAATAAATGCTGAAGCGATTGTGGAGAAATGCGTACCCTCGATTCTAAGGGGGACGTGGTAAGAGCCACTAATGAAAACACAAAGTAGGTGCTTGGAAAAGGGAAACACGGTGCTACCAGTCAATGAATCACACCCACTGCTGGGCCTATCACCTGAGAAAATGAGGATCAAAAAGTCACAGGCTGGCAATCATGCACTCCAACAATATTTACCATAGCCAACAATTGGAAGCAATGAAAATGTCCATCAACCGAGGAATGCACAAAGTCGAAGTGGTCCACGTACACAGTGGAAATTTACTCCAATAAAAAATAAAAATTACATTTAAAAATCCAACAAATGTAAAGAGACATCAGCTTGTGTGGGTTTGTCCAGGCACGCTCCACTCTAATTTATAACCCAGAAACACCACAGGCCGCAAGGGCTTTCCCCTAGTTACAAGGGTGGGGAACATAGAAAGGCTGCCGCCCTCTGGCAGTTACCTGCAAAAGCAGCTTTAAAGCCTGTGCTAATGGTCATTTCATAGGAAGAAGTACTGCAGAACTGTAAATGAAACCTGCCTTCGAAATGTCTTGAGGGAGGTCATGGCCAAAACATTTCAAAATGTGACACATACTTTAAGAGAACACTTTGAAGAACTAAGGGGTAATCATAGCTTGAAAAATAAAAAGGACATGCCTTCAAGCTCAATTTCAACGGATTATGAGGCACGTGCTAATTCAACCACAAAGAGGTTTCAGATCACACTTGTCAGAATAACCATCAGCAAGAAAACTACAAACAATAAATGCTGAAGGTGTTGTAGAGAAATGCATACCCTCAACTTCAAGGGGGACGTAAGTTGGAATGGGCCACGAACTAGAGCAGAATGGAGGTGCATTAAAAAGGTCAACATTGAGCTACCATATGATCCAGCAGGCCCACTCCTCGACCTATAATCTAAGAAGAGAGAATTGGAAAGACACAGGCAGGCAAATCTGCATGGCACAGTATTACAATAGCCAAGATATGGAAGGAACCAAAAAGTCCACCAACAGATGGGTGGACACAGAAGAACTCCTCCATGTACAGATGGAATATTCGCTAGTGAAAAAAATGAAACAATGCCATTTGCAGCACCATAGATGAGTCTAGACGTAATCACGCCACCTGTAGTCAGTGAGAAAGCAAAAGACACATATCCTATCATATCACTTTTTGCAGTTACTTAAAAATTGATACCAATGAAGATATTTCCACAGAGAAAGGCAATCACAGATTCATTAAAAAAACTTATGGTTCACCAAATAGAAAGGGATGAGGATTGGTTACATTACCATATTGGGGTTAACAAAGATATACAAACCATGTGAAATATATAACCACCAAAGACGTACGGAAGACCAGGAGAGAGACTACTCAACATTGTGCCATAACCTACATGGGAAAAGGATGCGAGGAAGAATAGATACACGTATATGTGTGAAAGAACCACATCTTGCACACCTAGAACAAACAAACCATTGTAATCGAATTTGCTGGGATAAAAAATAAAAAGTAAATTACAAATATGAACAAGAAGTAATGAGACATAAACTAAAGGGCTTTTTCCTGGCATATTCCATTCTAATATACAACCTAGAACACCACTTCCATTAAGGCTCTGTTTCCCTAGTAAACAAATTTGGTAAAGGAGAAATGCTGCCAACTTGTGGCCGTTTCCTGCAAGAGCAGCTTTAAACTCACAGCTAATGGTCACTTAACATTCACAAGGACTCAGGGCTGTAAAGGACACTTGCCCTAAAAATTGGTGCTGAAGTAGGGAATGGACAAAACAATTCAAAACAGGCAAATGTTTCAAGAAGAGATTATGAAGAGTTAAGTTTTACTCACACTCTTTTAAAAAAAAAGGAAAATGGATAAAAGCTCAACCTCAGGGAGTGTTAGACGCATGCAATCTAATCCAGAAAAAGTTTCAACTGACACCAGTCGACTGACCATCAGCAAAAAGTCTACAAACAATAAATGCTGAAGGGGTTTTAGGGAACTGTGTACCCTCTACCTGCTGGTGAGACGTAAAGGGGTAACAGCCAATAATGAGAAAAGAAAGGAGCTGTGTTTAAAAGTAAAAATGGAGGCACCATTCAATCCAGCAGGCGCGTCATTGGACGTCTCACCTGAGAAGACAAGAATCGAGAAGACACAGGCCGCAAAAGCTGCAGTGCAGCCTTATTCACAATAGCCAAGACAGTGAAGCAATCAAAATGTCCAACAAGAGGTGAATGGATAAAAAAGAAGTGGTCCATGTACACAATGGAATATTAGCCATGGAAAACAATGAAGCATTGCTCTCTGAGGCACCACAAATGAGTCTGGAAATAATCACGAAACATGAGGTAAGTCGGAAAGCAAAAGACCTATATTCTATGATATCACTTATAGGCGTTATCTAATAACTGACACAAATGAACATATTTCCACAGAGAAAGACACTCACAGACTTAGAAAACAAACTATGCTCATCTAAAAGGAAAGGTGGGGGGAATGGATAAATTAAGATTAGTGTTACTATATGTATACAAACACATATTTTATACATATCTCAAAAAGACCGACTATATAGCAAGGGAGGTGTGTGGAACCCTCTGTAACATTTTACATGGGAAGACGATCTGTACTTGAATACACATATATAAAGTACAAATGAACCAGATTGTGTACATCTAGGACAAACAATATTCTAAGCTTTACCCCAACTAAAAAAAAAATTTAAAACCAAGAAGAAATAATGAGACATAAACTAATGGGGGTTTCTCCATGCATATTCCAATGTAATTTACAACCTAGGAACACGACTTCCAGAAAGGCTCTGCTGCCCTAATACCCAGATTTGGGAATGGACAAATGCTGCCTGCTTGAGGCCACCTCCCACAACATCACCTTTAAACCCATTGCTAAAGGTCACTAAATAGTCACCAAACTTGCAGTTCGGGAAATGACACCTGCTCTCTAAAAAAATTCTGGGGTGGAAAATTGACCAAAAAATTAAACAGAGGGCAACCTTCCAAGAAGACAATTTCAAGAGTTATATTGTATTCCCAATTGTTTCCTTTTTTGAACAGAAAAGAAAACGGCGGAGAAAAATGATGAGTTTTACGAATTTTCAGAGACATGCAAACCCAAATTACAAAAACCTATCAGCTCACAGCAGCCAGAAGGGCCATTAGCATAAATGCTGCAAACAATAAATGCTGAAGCGATTGTGGAGAAATGCGTACCCTCGATTCTAAGGGGGACGTGGTAAGAGCCACTAATGAAAACACAAAGTAGGTGCTTGGAAAAGGGAAACACGGTGCTACCAGTCAATGAATCACACCCACTGCTGGGCCTATCACCTGAGAAAATGAGGATCAAAAAGTCACAGGCTGGCAATCATGCACTCCAACAATATTTACCATAGCCAACAATTGGAAGCAATGAAAATGTCCATCAACCGAGGAATGCACAAAGTAGAAGTGGTCCACGTACACAGTGGAAATTTACTCCAATAAAAAATAAAAATTAAATTTAAAAATCCAACAAATGTAAAGAGACATCAGCTTGTGTGGGTTTGTCCAGGCACGCTCCACTCTAATTTATAACCGAGAAACACCACAGGCCGCAAGGGCTTTCCCCTAGTTACAAGGGTGGGGAACATAGAAAGGCTGCCGCCCTCTGGCAGTTACCTGCAAAAGCAGCTTTAAAGCCTGTGCTAATGGTCATTTCATAGGAAGAAGTACTGCAGAACTGTAAATGAAACCTGCCTTCGAAATGTCTTGAGGGAGGTCATGGCCAAAACATTTCAAAATGTGACACATACTTTAAGAGAACACTTTGAAGAACTAAGGGGTAATCATAGCTTGAAAAATAAAAAGGACATGCCTTCAAGCTCAATTTCAACGGATTATGAGGCACGTGCTAATTCAACCACAAAGAGGTTTCAGATCACACTTGTCAGAATAACCATCAGCAAGAAAACTACAAACAATAAATGCTGAAGGTGTTGTAGAGAAATGCATACCCTCAACTTCAAGGGGGACGTAAGTTGGAATGGGCCACGAACTAGAGCAGAATGGAGGTGCCTTAAAAAGGTAAACATTGCGCTACCATATGATCCAGCAGGCCCACTCCTCGACCTATAATCTAAGAAGAGAGAATTGGAAAGACACAGGCAGGCAAATCTGCATGGCACAGTATTACAATAGCCAAGATATGGAAGTAACCAAAAAGTCCACCAACAGATGGGTGGACACAGAAGAACTCCTCCATGTACAGATGGAATATTCGCTAGTGAAAAAAATGAAACAATGCCATTTGCAGCACCATAGATGAGTCTAGACGTAATCACACCACCTGTAGTAAGTGAGAAAGCAAAAGACATATATCCTATCATATCACTTTTTGGAGTTACTTAAAAATTGATACCAATGAAGATATTTCCACAGGGAAAGGCAATCACAGATTCATTAAAAAACTTATGGTTCACCAAATAGAAAGGGATGAGGATTGGATACATTACCATATTAAGGTTAACAGAGATATACAAACCATGTGAAATATATAATCACCAAAGACATAAGGAAGACCAGGAGAAAACTACTCAATACTGTGCCATAACCCACATGGGAAAAGAATGCGAGGAAGAATAGATACACGTATATGTGTGAAAGAACCACATTTGCACACCGAACAAACAAACCATTTTAATCAAATTGGCTTGGATAAAAAATAAAAAGTAAATTATAAATATGAACAAGATGTAATGAGACATAAACATAAAGGGTTTTTTCCTGCCACATTGCATTCTAATTTACAACCTAGAACACCACCTCCATTAAGGCTCTGTTTCCCCAGTTACCAAATTTGGTAAAGGGGAAATGATGCCACCTTGTGGCCGTTTCCTGCAAGAGCAGCTTTAAAATCACAGCTAATGGTCACTTAACATTCACAAGGACTCAGGGCTGTAAAGGACACCTGCCCTAAAAAATTGTGCTGAACTAGGGAATGGACAAAAAAATTCAAAACAGGCAAATGTTTCAAGAAGAGCATATGAAGAGTTACGTTTTACTCACGCTCTTTTGAAAAAAAAAGGAAAATGGATAAAAGCTCAACCTCAGGGAGTGTTAGACCCATGCAATCTAATCTACAAAAAGTTTCAACTTACACCAGTCCACTGACCATCAGCAAAAAGTCTACAAACAATAAATGCTGAAGGGGTTTCAGAGAACTGTGTACCCTCTACCTGCTGGTGAGACGTAAAGGGGTAACAGCCAATAATGAGAAAAGAAAGGAGCTGTGTTTAAAAGTAAAAATGGAGGCACCATTCAATCCAGCAGGCGCGTCATTGGACGTCTCACCTGAGAAGACAAGAATCGAGAAGACACAGGCCGCAAAAGCTGCAGTGCAGCCTTATTCACAATAGCCAAGACAGTGAAGCAATCAAAATGTCCAACAAGAGGTGAATGGATAAAAAAGAAGTGGTCCATGTACACAATGGAATATTAGCCATGGAAAACAATGAACCATTGCTCTTTGAGGCACCACAAATGAGTCTGGAGACAATCACGAAACATGAGGTAAGTCGGAAAGCAAAAGACCTATATTCTATGATATCACTTATAGGCGTTATCTAATAACTGACACAAATGAACATATTTCCACAGAGAAAGACACTCACAGACTTAGAAAACAAACTATGCTCATCTAAAAGGAAAGGTGGGGGGAATGGATAAATTAAGATTAGTGTTACTATATGTATACAAACAAATATTATATACATATCTCAAAAAGACCGACTATATAGCAAGGGAGGTGTGTGGAACCCTCTGTAACATTTTACATGGGAAGAGGATCTGTACTTGAATAGACATATATAATGTACAAATGAACCAGATTGTGTAAACCTAGGACAAACAATATTCTAAGATTTACCACAATTAAAAAAAAAATTTAAAACCAAGAAGAAATAATGAGACATAAACTTATGGGGGTTTCTCCATGCACATTCCAATGTAATTTACAACCTAGGAACACGACTTCCAGAAAGGCTCTGCTGCCCTAATACCCAGATTTGGGAATGGAGAAATGCTGCCTGCTTGAGGCCACTTCCCACAACATCACCTTTAAACCCATTGCTAAAGGTCACTAAATAGTCACCAAACTTGCAGTTCGGGAAATGACACCTGCTCTCTAAAAAAATTCTGGGGTGGAAAATTGACCAAAAAATTAAACAGAGGGCAACCTTCCAAGAAGACAATTTCAAGAGATATATTGTATTCCCAATTGTTTCCTTTTTTTAACAGAAAAGAAAACGGCGGAGAAATATGATGAGTTTTACGAATTTTCAGAGACATGCAAACCCAAATTATAAAAATCTATCAGCTCACAGCAGCCAGAAGGGCCATTAGCATAAATGCTGCAAACAATAAATGCTGAAGCGATTGTGGAGAAATGTGTACCCTCGATTCTAAAGGGGACGTGGTAAGTGCCACTAATGAAAACAAACAGAAGGTGCTTTGAAAAGGGAAAAACGGTGCTACCAGTCAGTCAGTCACACCCAGTGCTGGGCCTATCACCTGAGAAAATGAGAATTAAAAAGTCACAGGCTGGCAATCCTGCACTCCAACAATATGTACCATAGCCAACACTTGGAAGCAATGAAAATGTCCATCAACCGAGGAATGCACAAAGTAGAAGTGGTCCACGTACACAGTGGAAAATTACTCCAATAAAAAATAAAAAGTAAATTTAAAAATCCAACAAAAGTAAGGAGACATCAGCTTCTGTGGGTTTCTCCGGGCACACTCCACTCTAATTTAAAATCGAGAAACACCACAGGCTGCAAGGGCTTTTCCCTAGGTACCAGGGTTGGGAACATAGAAAGGCTGCCACCCTCTGGCAGTTACCTGCGAAAGCAGTTTTAAAGGCTGTGCTAATGGTCTTTTCATAGGAACAAGTACTGCAGAACTGTAAATGAAACCTGCCCTCAAAATGTCTTGAGGGAGGTAATGGCCAAAACATTTCAAAATGTGACACATACTGTAAGAGAACACTTTGAAGAACTAAGGGGTAATCACAGCTTGAAAAGTAAAAAGGACATGCCCTAAAGCTCAATTTCAACGGATTATGTGGCACATGCGAATTCAACCACAAAGAGGTATCAGCTCACACTTGTCAAAATAACCATCAGCAAGAAATCTACAAACAATAAATGCTGAAGGTGTTGTGGAGGAATGCGTACCCTCAACTTTAAGTGGGATGTAACTTGGAAAGAGCCACTAAAGAGAACAGAATGGAGGTGCCCCAAAAATGTAAACATTGAGCTACCATATGACCCAGCAATCCCACTACTGGGTATACACCCAAAGAAAACCATAATTCAAAAATACACATGCACCCGAATGTTTATTACAGCACTATTTACAATAGCCAGGTCATGGAATCAACCTAAATGCCCATCAACAGACGAATGGATAAAGAAGTTGTGGTACATATATAGAATGGAATATTACTCAGCCACAAAAAGGAGCCAAATTGAGTCATTTGTTGAGACGTGGATGGATCTAGAGACTGTCATACAGAGTGAAGTAAGTCAGAAAGAGAAAAACAAATATCGTATATTAACGCAGGTATGTGGAACCTAGAAAATTGGTACAGATGAGCCAGTTTGCAGGGCAGAAGTTGAGACACAGATGTAGAGTGCAGACATTTGGACACCAAGGGGGGGAAAATGCGGTGGGGTGGGGATGGTGTTGTGCTGAATTGGGAGATTTGGATTGACATGTATACACTGATATGTATAAAATTGATGACTGATAAGAACCTGCAGTAAAAAAAAACAAACAAAACAACTAATACTAAACTTTCATTCGGTTATTTGTATGGAAATATGTTAATATAAATGTTTCAGACATTACATGAAATTTCTAAAAATCTTATATGTTCTGGTATAATGTTATAATTCATAATCCTAGTTATTACTTTAAAATGTATATCTAAGAAATAACTAATTTTCTTGTCAACTGCATTATTATAAACTTTCATAAAATCTTTAACCGTGGTCATTTTTAAGCCTTTTGTCATTTACAGACAGTTCTGGGTGTACTCTGATGCTTTTGCAAATATGTTCCTATAAAAGGGTTTCATCTTCATGAAATTCATGGAAAAGACTCTGACAAGTACAGGTTTCTGGTAACTCTACTGTACTGCTGAACTGAATGAATAAGCATTTTCAGAACTCTAGTGATAAAACTAATGAACTCATAAAAGTGCTAACAAAAGATGACGATGAAAAAAAAAATTAATTACATGGGACTGAGTGAACTGATGACGATAAGTATAATTTTTGTTACTTTCTGTTTGAATTAAAAAAAATCCCACAAGGACTCAGAGGCAAAGAATATACAAATCAATTTTCACTGCAAAGTAAAGCAGCTGCTACAGTGAAGGATTACTGGACTGAATGTCAATATTATGACATAGTATGAGTGTGTTTCATGTTTGGTAATTGCAATCATTGTTGCTTTTGTTGTGATCATCCATGTACAATGCTTGATGTCAGTCTGTTTATCTCTTATAAAAATAAAATACAGTGTGTGTGTTTGGAAAAAAAAACGAATAAGAACTAATGAGACATAAACTTATGGGGATTTCTCCTGGCAAACTCCATTCTAATTTACAACCTAAGACAATGTCTTCCAGAAAGGCTCTGCTGCTCTAGTACCTAGATTGGGGAATGGCGAAATGCTGCCTCCTTTTGGCCGTTGCCCACAACAGCAGCTTTAAACCCACTGCAAACGGTCACTAAATATTCACCAAACTTGCAGTTCTGTAAATGACACCTGCCCTCCAAAAAAATTCTGGGTTCAAAAATCGAAGAAAAAATTCAAAAGAGGGCAACCTTCGAAGAAGATAATTTCAAGAGGTATAATGTGCTCACAGATTTTTCTTTTGATAAAAGAAAAAGATGTGGAAAAATGATGAATTTTAGGAATTTTGAAAGATATGCAAACCCAAATTACAAATACCGATCAGATCACAGCAGTCAGAATGGCCATCAGTAAAAATGGTGCAAACAATAAATGCTGAAGCGATTGTGGAGAAATGCGTACCCTCGGTTCTAAGGGGGACGTTGTAAAAGCCACTAATAAAAACACATTGGAGGTGCTTTGAAAAAGTAAACACTGAGTGACCAGTCCATCAATCACACCCACTGCTGGGCCTATCACCAGAGAAAATGAGAATCAAAAAGTCACAGGCTGGCAATCCTGCACTCCAGCAATATTTACCATAGGCAACACTTGGAAGCAACGAAAATGTCCATCAACAGAGGAATGCACCAAGAAGTGGTCTATGTACAAAATAGAATATTAACTCCAATAATAAATATAAATTAAATTTAAAAATCCAACAAAAGTAAGGAGACATCAGCTTGTGTGGGTTTATCTGGGCACATTCTACTCTAATTTACAACCGAGGAACACCACTGGCCGTAAAGTCTGTTTCCCTAGTATCAGCGTGGGGAATGTAGAAAGGTAGCAGCCCTATGGCCGTTACCTGCAAAAGCAGTTTAAAGCCTGTGCTAATGGTCACTTCATATGAACAAGTACTGTAGGGCTGAAAATGAAACCTGCCCTCAAAATGTCTTGAGGGAGGTAATGGCCAAAACATTTCAAAATTTGACACATACTTTAAGAAACCACTTTGAAGAACTAAGCTGTAATTACAGCTTGAAAAATAAAAATGACTTGCCTTAAAGCTCAATTGCAACGGAATATGAGACACATGCAAATTCAACCGTAAAGAGGTGTCAGCTCACACCCGTCAGAATAACCATCAGCAAAAACTACAAAGAATAAATGCTGAAGGTGCTGTGGAGAAATGCATACCCTAAACTTTAAGTGGGATGTAACCTGGAAAGAGACACTAATGAAAACAGAATGGAGGTACCTTTAAAAGGTAAACACTGAGCTACCATATGACCTAGCAGACCTATTCCTGGACCTATAACCGACGAAGACAGAATTGGAAGAACACAGGCAGGCAAATCTGCAATGCATACTATTACAATAGCCAATATATGGAAGTAACCAAAAAGTCCACTGACAAATGGGTGGACAAAGAAGAGCGGCTACATGTACAGATGGAATATGAGCTAGTGAAAAAAATGAAACAATGCCATTTGCAGCACCATAGATGAGTCTAGAGGTAATCACACAACTTGTAGTAAGTGAGAAAGTGAAAGACACATATCCTATCATATCAGATATAGGTGTTACCTAAAAATTGATACAAACGAAGATATTTCCACAGAGAAAGGCAATCACAGATTCATTAAAGAAACTTATGGTTCACCAGATGGAAAGGTGTGAGGATTGGATACATTACCATATTGAGGTTAACAGAGACATACAAACACATGTGAAATGTATAATCACTAAAGACCTACAGAATACCAAGAGAAGACTACTCTACATTGTGTCATAACCTACATGGGAAAAGGATCCGAAGAAGAATAGATATATGCATATGTGTGAAAGAACCACATCTTGCACACCTAGAACAAAAAAAACATTGTAATCAAGTTTGCTGTGAGAAAAAATAAAAATTAACTTAAAAATACGAACAAGTAGTAATGAGACATAAACTTAAAGGGCTTTTTCCTCGCACATTCCATTCTAATTTGCAACCTAGACCACCACTTCCGGTAAGGCTCTGTTGCCATAGTAACCAGATTTGGTAAAGGAGAAATGCTGCCGCCTTGTGGCCGTTTCCCACAAGAGCGGCTTTAAACCCACAGCTAATGGTCACTTAAAATTCACAAGGACTCAGGGCTGTAAAGGACACCTGCCATCAAAAATTGTGCTGAGGTAGGGAACGGACAGAAAAATTTAATACAGGCAAATTTTTCAATAAAATACTATGAAGAGGTAAATATTACTCACTGTCTTTAAAAAAAAGGAGAATGGATTAAGGTTCAACCTCAGGAATTATTAGACTCATGCAATCTAATCAACAAAAAGGTTTCCAATCACACCAGTCGACTGACCATCAGCAAAAAGTCTACAAACCATAAATGCTGATGCGGTTGTAGAGAATTGTGTATCCTCTAGCTGCTGGTGAGATGCAAAGTGGTTAACAGCCAGTAATGAGAACAGAAAAGAGCTGCGTTTAAAAGTAAAAATTTAGGTACCATTCAATCCAGCAGGTGCACCATTGGACCTTTCACCTGAGAAGACAAGTATCGAGAAGACACAAGTTGCAAAAGCTGCAGTGCAGCATTATTCACAATAGCCAAGGCAGTGAAGCGATAAAAATGTCCATCAACAAGTGAATGGATATAGAATAAGTGGCCCAGGTACACAATGGAATATTAGCCATGGAAGACAATGAAACCCTGCTCTTTGAGGCACCACAAATGAGCCTGGAGATAATCACAAATCATGAGGTAAGTCGGAAAGCAAAAGACTTATATCCTATGATATCACTTATAGGCGTTATCTAATAACTGACACAAATGAACACAATTCACAGAGAAATACACTCACAAACTTAGAAAACCAACTTTGCTCATCTAAAGGGAAAGGTGGGGGGAATGGATAAATGAAGATTAGTGTTACTATATGATATGGATATGATCCAAATACATATTATATACATATTACAAAAAGACCGACCATATAACAAGGGAGGTCTACAGAACACTCTGTAATAATTTACATGGGAAGAGGATCTCTACATAAATAGATATAAATAATGTGTAAATGAACCAGAGTGTGTACACCGTGGACAAACAACATTCTAACCATTACCCTGATTTAAAAAATTAAAACAACGAAAAAGAATTAATCAGACATAAACTTATGGGGCGTTTTCCAGCCCATTCCATTCAAATTTACAACCTAGGAAAACGACTTCCAGAACGGCTCTGCTGCCCTAGTAACCAGATTTGGTAATGGAGAAATGCTGCTGCCTTGTGGCCATTTCGAACAACAGCAGCTTAAACCTAGTGCTAATGGTCCCTAAATATTCACACTCATTGCAGGCCTGTAAATGACACCTACATTTCAAAACAATCCTGGGGTTGAAAATTGACCAAAAAATTCAAAAGAGGGCAACGTTCCAGGAAGACACTTTCAAGACGGATATTGTACTCACACTTTTTTTTTCTTTTAACAGAAAAGAAAAAGGCGTGGAAAAATGATGAATTTTAGAATATTTAACGACATGCATACCCATATTACAAATACCTATCAGCTCACAGCAGTCAGAATGGCCATTAGCAAAAATGCTGCAAAAAATAAATGCTGAAGGGATTGTGGAGAAATGCGTACCCTCGGTTGTAAGGGGGGGGCATGTTAAGAGTCACTAATGAAAGCACAATGTAGGTGCTTTGAAAAGGGAAACATTGAGCTACCAGTCAATCAATCAAAACCACTGCTGGACCTATCACCTGAGAAAATGAGAATCAAAAAGTCACAGGCTGGCAATCCTTCACTCCAGCAATATTTACCATAGCCAACACTTGGAAGCAATGAAAATGTCCATCAACCGAGGAATGCACCAAGAAGAAGTGGTCCATGTACACAATGGAATATTACTCCAATACTAAATATAAATTAAATTTAAAAAAAACAAACAAAAGTAAGGAGACATCAGCATTTGTGGGTTTATCCGGGCACATTGCACTCTAATTTATAACCGAGGAACACCACAGGCCGGAAGGTCTGTTTCCCTAGTTACCAGATTGGGGAACGTAGAAAGGCTGCCGCCCTCTGGCCGTTACTTGCAAAAGCAGCTTTAAAGCCTGTGCTAATGGTCACTTCATATGAACAAGTAATGCAGGGCTGTAAATGAAAACTGCCCTCAAAATGTCTCGAGGGAGGTAATGGCCAAAAATTTTCAAAATGTGACACATACTTTAAGAAAACACCTTGAAGAACTAAGCTGTAATCACTGTTTGATAAATAAAAAGGACATGCTTTAAAGCTCAATTTCAACAGATTATGGGACACATGCAAATTCAACCACAAAGGGGTATCAGCTCACACCTGTCAGAATAACCCTCAGCAAGGAAACTACAAACAGTAAATACTGAAGGTGTTTTGGAGAAATGCATACCCTCAACTTTAAGTTGGACGTAACCTGGAAAGAGCCACTAATGAGAACTGAATGGTGGTGCCTTTAAAACGTACACACTGAGTTACCATATGATACAGCAAGCCCACTCCTTGGACTATAACATAAGAAGATAGAACTGGAAAGACACAGGCAAGCAAGTGTGTATTGCAGCAGTATTACAATAGCCAAGACATGGAGACAACCAAAAAGTCCATCAAGAGGTGCGTGGCCAAAGAAGAACTGGTACACGTACAGATGGAATATTAGCCAGGGAAAAAAATAAAACAATGCCATTTGCAGCACCATGTATGATTCTTGAGGTAATCAGGCAAATTGTACTAAGTCAGAAAGCAAAAGACACATATCCTATAATATCACTTATAGGTCTTAGCTAAAAATTGATACCAATGAAGATATTTCCACAGAGAAATGCAATCACAGATTCACTAAACTAACTTATGGTTCACCAATTGGAAAGGTGTGAGGATTGGATACATTAGGATATTGGGGTTAACATAGATATAGAAACAAATGTGAAATGTGTAATCACCAAAGACCTACGTAATACCAAAAGAAGATTACTCAACATTGTATCATAACCTACATGGGAAAATGATCCAAAGAAGAATAGATATATGTATATGTTTAAAAGAACCACATCTTGCACACCTAGAAGAAACAAAACATTTTAATCAAATTTGCTCTGATAAAAAATAAAAATTAAATTAAAAAAAGAACAAGAAGTAATGAGAAATAAACTTAAGGGGCTTTTTGCTGGCACATTGCATTCTAATTTACAACCAGAACATGACTTCCATTAAGGCTCTGTCATCACTAATAAAGCAGCTTTATAATCAATGTTGAAGGTAGCTTAAAAGAAGTCTCACTAATTATTGATAGTAACAAGAAAACAAAGAAAAGTAAAAATCTCACTGCCAAAAGTATACATGGAGTAAGTCAAGGTAGATCAAACACTTATTAAACTTCTGTAAAGAATAAAAGACAACAGTAGTATTTTTTTTTAAGAAGAGAGGGCCCAAATAAATCTGAAATGAAAGAGTTGATGTTACAACAGACCCCACAGAAATACAAAGTATCCTAAGATACACACAGGGTAACTCAGGGCTCAGATGGGACAGAGCCCACTCTCCAGTCCCCTGTACATGACTTACAGGAGCCTCAGGAACTGAGGAGGGGGTCCCTGAGGAGAGGCTCAAGATAGAATATGGTAGGCATTAACATGGCTCCATTCATCTTAAACATGCCTGAACTACATTCACACGAGATGATTTTGTCCTGTATGTACATCGGCACCTCTAGTCGGAACTGCAGATCTTTGGCTTCACCACCTCTACTGACAGCATTAGCTTCACCTGCTGTGGACCGTCTCCTATAGGATTTCTAGAACCACAAAGCATCGAAGCTTCACAGGACCCAGAGTCTGTGCGACTCCATGCAGAGTCTCAGAGTCTCAACTCCACTCAGATACTCCACTCTTGGAGGGCACACACAAAGTAGTGAGCACATCAGAACCCAGGGGAAGGAGCAGTGACCCCGTAGGAGAATGACCAGAACTACCTGATAGTTTTAGAGGGTCTCCTGCAGAGGCAGGTGGTAGCTGTGGCTGTGGCTCACCATGAGGACAACGACACTGGCAGCAGAAGTTCTGGGAAATACTCCTTGGTGTGAGCCCTCCCAGAGTCTGCCATTAACCCCACCAAGAGCAAGGTAGGCTCCAGTGCTGAGTCACCTCAGGCGAAACTACCAACAGGGAGGGAACCCAGCCCCATGCATCAGCAGATAAGTGGATTAAACTTTTTATTAAAGTTTTATTTAATCTGCAGACAAGCAGATTAAAGCTTTGCCCACCAAAGCAACACCCAGCTCTACCCACCACCAGTCCCCCCCATCAGGAAGCTTGCATAAGCCTCTAAGATAGACTCATCCACTGGAGAGCAGACAGCAGAAGCAAGAAGAACTACAATTCTGCAGCCTGTGGAAGGAAAACCACATTCACAGAAAGATAGACAAAATGAAAAGGCAGAGGACTTTATACCAGATTAAGGAACAAGATAAAACACTAGGAAAAAAAACGAAATGAGGTGGAGATAGGGAACCTTCCAGAAAAAGAATTCAGAATAATGATAGTGAACATGATCCAAGACCTTGGCAAAAGAATGGAGGCAAAGATCGAGAAGATGCAAGAAATGCTTAACAAAGACCTAGAAGAATTAAGGAGCAAACACCTAGAAGAATTAAAGAACAAACAAACAGAGGTGAACAATATAATAACTGAAATGAAAAATACACTAGAAGGAATCAGTAGCAGAATAACTGTGGCAGAAGAACGGATAAGTGACCTGGAAGACAGAAAGGTGGAAATCACTGCCATGGAACAGAATAAAGAAAAAGAATGAAAATAAATGAAGACACCCTAAGAGTCCTCTGGGACAACATTAAACGCAACAACATTCACATCATAGGGGTCCCAGAAGGAGAAGAGAGAGAGAAAGGACCCGAGAATACATTTGAAGAGATTATAGTCGAAAACTTCCCTAGCATGGGAAAAGAAATAGCCACCCAAGTCCAGGAAGTGCAGAGAGTCCCAGTCAGGATAAATCAAAGGAGAAAAATGCCAAGACACATAGTAACCAAATTGACAAAAATTGAAGACAAAGAAAAATTATTGAAAGCAACAAGGGAAAAATGACAAATAACATACAAGGGAACTCCCATAAGGATAACAGCTGATTTCTCAGCAGAAAATCTACAAGCCAGAAGGGAGTGGCATAAATTTAAAGTGATGAAAGGGAAGAACCTACAACCAAGAGTACTCCACCCAGCAAGGATCTCATTCAGATTTGACAGAGAAATCATAAGCCCTACAGACAAGCAAAAGCTAAGAGAATTCAGCACCATGAAA
This sequence comes from Balaenoptera borealis, assembly GCF_965194805.1. Lineage (NCBI taxonomy): Eukaryota > Metazoa > Chordata > Mammalia > Artiodactyla > Balaenopteridae > Balaenoptera > Balaenoptera borealis. The sequence continues at coordinate 454,372 of NW_028123832.1, forward strand.
CCAGCTCTACACCAAATGCTAAAGGAACTTCTCTAAGTGGGAAACACAAGAGAAGAAAAGGACCCACCAAGACAAACCCATAACAATTACGAAAACAGTAATAGGAACATACATATCAATAATTACCTTAAACGTGAATGGACTAAATGTTCCAACCAAAAGACACAGGCTCTCTGAATGGATACAAAAACAAGACCCATATATATGCTGTCTACAAGAGACCCATTTCAGACCTAGGGACACATACAGACTGAAAGTGAGGCGATGGAAAAATATATTCTATGCAAATGAAAATCAAAAGAAAGCTGGAGTAGCAATACTCATATCAGATAAAATAGACTTTAAAATAAAGAATGTTACAAGAGACAAGGAAATACACTACATAATGGTCAAGGGATCAATCCAAGAAGAAGATATAACAATTACAAATGTATATGTGCCCAACATAGGAGCACCTCAATACATAAGGCAACTGCTAACAGCTATAAAAGAGGAAATCAACAGTAACACAATAATAGCAGGGGACTTTAACAGCTCACTTACACCAGTGGAGATCATCCAGACAGAAAATTAATAAGGAAACACAAGTTTTAAATGACACAATAGACCAGATATAGTTAATTGATATTTATAAGACATTCGATCCAAAACAGCAGATTACACATTCTTCTCAACTGCACACGGAACATTCTCCAGGATAGATCACATCTTGGGTCACAAATAAAGCCTCAGTAAATTTAAGAACACTGAAATCATATCAAGCAGCTGTTCCGACCACAATGCTATGAGATTAGAAATCAATAACAGGGACAAAACCGTAAAAAACACAAACACATGGAGGCTAAACAATACGTTACTAAATAACCAAGAGATCACTGAAGAAATAAAAGAGGAAATCAAAAACTACCTAGAGACAAATGACAAGAAAAACACAATGATCCAAAACCTATGGGATGCAGCAAAAGCAGTTCTAAGAGGGAAGTTTATAGCAATACAAGCCTACCTCAAGAAACAAGAAAAATCTCAAATAAACAATCTAACCTTACACCTAGAGGAACTCGAGAAAGAAGAACAAAACCCAAAGTTAGTAGAATGAAGGAAATCATAAAGATCAAAGCAGAAATAAATGAAACAGAAGCAAAGAAAACGAAAGCAAAGATCAATAAAACTAAAAGCCGGTTCTTTGAGAAGATAAACAAAAATGATAAACCTTTAGCCAGACTCAAGAAAAAGAGGGAGAGGAATCAAATCAACAAAATTAGCAGTGAAAAAGGAGAAGTTACAACAGACACCACAGGAATACAAAGCATCCTAAGAGACTACTACAAGCAACTCTATGCCAATAAAATGGACAACCTGGAAGAAATGGACAAATTCTTAGAAAGGGATAACCTTCCAAGACTGAACCAGGAAGAAATAGAAAATATGAACAAACCTATCACAAGCAATGAAATTGAAACTGTGATTAAAAATCTTCCAACAAACAAAAGTCCAGAACCAGATGGCATCACAGGTGAATTCTGTCAAACATTTAGAGAAGAGCTAACACCCAACCTTCTCAAATTCCTCAAAACAATTGCAGGGGAAGGAACACTCCCAAACTCATTCTATGAGACCACTGTCACCCTGATACCAAAACCAGACAAGGATACTACAAGGAAAGAAAATTATAGACCAATATCACTGATGAATATAGATGTAAAAATCCTCAACAAAATACTAGCAAAGAGAATCGAACAACACATTAAAAGGATCATATACCATGATCAAGTGGGGTTTATCCCAGGAATGCAAGGATTCTTCAATATACACAAATCAATGTGATACACCATATTAACAAATTGTAGAATAAAACCATATGATCATCTCAATAGATGCAGGAAAAAATTTTGAGAAAATTCAACACCCATTTATGATAAAAACTCTGCAGAGTGTGGGCATAGAGGGAAACTACCTCAACATAATAAAGGCCATATATGACAAACCCACAGCAAACATCATTCTCAACAGTGAAAAACTGAAAACGTTTCCTCTAAGATCAGGAACAAGACGAGGATGTCCACTCTCACCACTACTATTCAACATAGTTTTGGAAGTCCTAGCCATGGCAATCAGAGAAGAAAAAGAAATAAAAGAAATACAAAAAGGAAATGAAGAAGTAAAATTGTCACTGTTTGCAAATGACATCATATCATAGATAGAGAATCCTAAAGATGTCACCAGAAAACCACTGGAGCTAATCAATGAATTTGGTAAAGTTGCAGGATACAAAATTAATGCACAGAAATTGCTTGCATTCCTATACACTAACAATGAAAGAACAGAAAGAGAAATTAAGGAAACAATCCCATTACCACTGCAACAAAAATAAAATACCTAGGAATAAACCTACCTAAGGAAGTAAAAGACCTGTACTCAGAAAACTATAAGACACTGATGAAAGAAATCAAAGATGATATAAACAGATGGAGACATATACCATGTTCTTGGATTAGAAGAATCAATATTGTGAAAATGACTATACTACCCAAAGCAATCTACAGATTCAATGCAAACCCTATCAAAATACCTTTGGCATTTTCTACAGAACTAGAAAAAACAAATCTTAAAATTTGTAGGGAGACACAAAAGACCCCGGATAGCCAAAGCAGTCTTGAGGGGGAAAAAAAAGAGCTGGAGGAATCAGACTTCCAGACTTCAGACTATATTACAAAGCTACAGTTATTAAGATAATATGGTACTGGCACAAAAACAGAAATATAGATCAATAGAACAGGATAGAAAGCACAGAGATAAACCCACGTACCTACAGTCCACTAATCTATGACAAAGGAGGCAAGGGTATACAATGGAGAAAAGACAGTGTCTTCAGTAAGTGGTGCTGGGAAAACTGGACAGCTACATGTAAAAGAATGAAATTAGAACACTTCCTAACACCATACACAAAAATAAACTCAAAATGGATTAGAGACCTAAATGTAAGACCAGCCACTATAAAACTCTTAGAGGAAAACATAAGCAGAACAGTCTATGACATAAATCACAGCAAGATCCTTTTTGACCCACCTCCTAGAGAAATGGAAATAAAAACAAAAATAAAAAAATGGGACTTAATGAAATTTAAAATCTTTTGCACAGCAAAGGAAAACATAAGCAAAAGACAACCATCAGAATGGGAGAAAATATTTTCAAATGAAGCAAATGGCAAAGGATTAACCTCCAAAAAGCAGCTCCTGTAGCTCAATATCACAAAACCAAACAACCCAATCCAAAAATGGGCAGAAGACCTAAATAGACATTTCTCCAAAGAAGATATACAGGTTGCCAACAAACACATGAAAGGATGCTGAACATCACTAATTATTAGAGAAATGCAAATCAAAACTACAATGAGGTATCACCTCACACCAGTCAGAATGGCCATCATCAAAAAATCTACCAACAATAAATGTTGGAGAGGCATTTATTGGAGAAAAGGGAACCCTCTTGCACTGTTGGTGGGAATGTAAATTGATATAGCCACTAGGGAGAACGGTATGGGGGTTCCTTAAAAACTAAAAATAGAACAACCGTACAACCCAGCAATCCCACTACTGGACATTTACCCTGAGAAAACCATAATTCAAAAAGAGTCATGTACCACAATGTTCATTGTAGCTCTATTTACAATAGCCAGGACATGGAAGCAACCTAAGTGTCCATCAACAGATAACTGGATAAAGAAGATGTGGCACACATATACAATGGAACATTATTCAGCCATAAAAAGAAACGAAATTGAGTTATTTGTAGTGAGGTGGATGGATCTAGAATCTGTCCTACAGAGTGAAGTAAGTCAGAAAGAGAAAAACAAATACCGTATGCTAACACATATATATGGAATCTAAAAGAAAAAAAGTTTTTGAAGAACCTAGGGGCAGGAAAGGATTAAGGACACAGACGTAGAGAAAGGACTTGAGGACATGGGGAGGGGGAAAGGTAAGCTGGGACAAAGTGAGAGAGTGGTATGGACATATATACACTACCAAATGTAAAATTGATAGCTACTGGGAAGCAGCCACATAGCACAGGGAGATCAGCTCGGTGCTTTGTGACGACCTAAAGGGGTAGGATAAGGGAGTGAGAGGGAGGTGCAAGAGGGAGCGGATATGGTGTTATATGTATACGTATAGCTGATTCACTTTTTTATACAGCAGAAACTAACACACAATTGTAAAGCAATTATACTCCAATAAAGATGTAAAAGGAAAAAAAAGAAAGCCCAGAGATAAACCTACACACCTATGGTCCACTAATCTATGACAAAGGAGGCAAGGATATACAATGGAGAAAAGACAGTCTCTTCAATAAGCGGTGCTGGGAAAAATGGACAGCTACATGTAAAAGAATGAAATTAGAACACTCCCTAACACCATACACAAAAAATAAACTCAAAATGGATTAGAGACCGAAATGTAAGACCGGACACTATAAAACTCTTAGAAGAAAACATAGGAAGAATACTCTTTGACAAAAATCACAACAAGATCTTTTTTGATCCACCTACTAGAGTAATGGAATAAAAAACAAAAATAAACAAATGGGAGCAAATGAAACCTAAAAGCTTTTGCAAAGCAAAGGAAACTACAAACAACACGAAAAGACCACCTCAGAATGGGAGAAAATATTTGCAAACGAATCAATGGACAAAGGATTAATCTCCAATATATATAAACAGCACATGCAGCTCAACAGTAAAAAAACAAACAACCCAATCCAAAAATGGGCAGATGACGTAAATAGACATTTGTCCCGAGAAGACATACAGATGGCCAAGAAGCACATGAAAAGCTGCTCAACATCACTAATTATTAGAGAAATATAAACCAAAACTACAATGAGGTATCACTTCACACAAGTTAGAATGGGCATCATCAGAAAATCTACAAACAACAAATGCTGGAGAGGGTGTGGAGAAAAGGGAACCCTCTTACACTATTTGTGGGGATATAAATTGATACAGTCACTATGGAGAACAGTATGGAGGTTCCTTAAAAAACTAAAAATAGAATTACCACATGACCCAGCAATCCCACTACTGGGCATATACCCAGAGAAAACCATAATTCAAAAAGATATTCACACAATGTTCATTGCAGCACTATTTACAATAGCCAGGTCATGGAAGCAACCTAAATGCCCATAGACAGACGAATGGAAAAGATGTGGTACATATATAAAATGGAATATTACTCAGCCATAAAAAGGAACGAAATTGGGTCATTTGTAGAGACATGGATAGATCTAGAGACTGTCATACAGAGTGAAGTAAGTCAGAAAGAGAAAAACAAATACCATATTTAAGCGCATACATGTGGAACCTAGAAAAGTGGTACAGATGAACCGGGTTGCAAGGCAGAAATAGAGACACAGATGTAGAGAACAAATGTATGGACACCAAGGGGGGAAAGTGGCAGGGTGGTGGTGGTGGGATGAATTGCGAGCCTGGGATCGACATATATACACTTATATGCATAAAATAGATAACCGATAAGAACCTGCTGTATAAAAAAATGAATAAAATTAAAAAATTAAAACATAAATAATATTTAAAAAAAATAAAACAGAAAAAAAGTTCTTTCCTTCCCAAAGACGTATTTATATGAATGAATTATTTCCATGCTTATATCTATAAATACAAAAAGAGGAATAAAACCTACCTTGAACCAAAAAAGAAAAAAAAAAAACAGAACCCACTGGTCATACAGAGGAAATCCCTATCAGGGCACTTGCTCCAGTGGTACACAATTCTGAAGTTGGTCAGAGGTGGGGAATCGTCTCCCATGCAGCCAGCAGCCCCCCCGCAAGAAGCGTCCTCATTGCAAAGCTGGGGGACCGTGAGGAGGCGTCTCTGAGTAAACGTGAGCTGAGCCCCAGGCCAGCTGCTGCTGAACTTTTCCCACCCTTCCCAGGTAAAACACCTGAATGTGTGCAAAGACTTTAAAGCCTAGAGGAAGGGGCTTGGAGTCACACCAGCGACAGCACGCAGGACAACTTGGTGCCTGCAGGTCAGCCAGGATGGTCCTGGCCCCAGGCGCTCTTCTGGAAGCTTTCCATTTCCCTGCCTGAGGTACCCCTCCTGTCCCGGCCCCCACTGCTTTTTTCCTTCCTCACCTCTGCCCGGGTAGAAATTCCAGCAGCAGGTGTCGGTGACACATCCTCTTCTTTAGCAGGTGGCAGCCCGGCAACTCCTGCAGAAAGTCCAGCAGAGCCCCACTCACACGGGGCCACTCATAGAGCTGTAGGCGCTACTCCCTCCCACCAGCACAACCCCGAGACTGCTGACGGGGCAGAGAATATGGCGTCAGGCACAGCTGCAGAGGCTTTTGCTGCCTGGAGGGGTGTTTATATTGACCTCAACCCAGGCACACCTGGGAAGGGCTGGCCGGCCAGGTCAGGCTGCCCAGGTCAGCCAATCCTCGCCCCTCAGGGGCTCAGAGTTACAGAAAATGGGCCTTGCTGCACCGGCCAGATCCAAGGAACAGGTGTAGGGTCCCGAGAGTCAGAATAGACAAGGGGCGGCAGCCCTGGCTTGTTTTCCAATCATTTTATCTGGTCCATGAGTGGAAGACAACTTCAAGAAGACCCTCTCCTAATGAGAGGAACCCAGGAGTCAGGGAGAGGAGGGTTGGTGGGTGGAGACAGAGGCCTGGTGCCCCGGCTGCAGTGGAAGCCCCTGGAAGACCAGGCGGAGGGAGGCCGCACAGAGAGAAGCCTAGGGTCACAGACCTGTCGGAGCTGATGTTTGTTAGTTCAAGCCCTGCTCTGAGGTGCTCTGTGTCAGCTCTGAGCGACAGGTGTGCTGGGGGTGCTCTGGAATAAGGGCTATGTGCACGGTTCCTGTGTGCCCAGCCCTGCCGGGGTACCTGTCCAAGGGAGCTCCATATCCAGGGAGGGGCCTGGCCACGAGAGCCCCGTGAGCTGCTGGGTACCTGCCCAGGTGAGCTCCATATCCTGGGAGGGGCCTGCCCACGAGAGCCCCGTGGGCTGCTGGGTACCTACCCAGGTGAGCTCCATATCCTGGGAGGGGCCTGCACATGAGAGCCCCGTGGGCTGCTGGGTACCTGCCCAGGTGAGCTCCATATCCTGGGAGGGGCCTGACCATGAGAGCCCCGTGGGCTGCTGGGTACCTGCACAGGTGAGCACCATATCTTGGGAGGGGGCCTGACCATGAGAGCCCCGTGGGCTGCTGCGTACCTGCCCAGGTGAGTTCCATATCCTGGGAGGGGCCTGACCATGAGAGCCCCGTGGGCTGCTGGGGACATGGTAAAGGACGCCAGGACAGTCAGTGAAGCCACAGAGGATATACATCCAGTAGTTCCTAATTCCTATACCCTGCTGGTCATTCTACCATCCCCCAGGACATGGTATTCTGTATTAGACTTCAATGATGCCTTCTTCTGTATTCCATTAGTCCCAGAGTCACAAGAAATTTTGGCTATGAGTGGCAGGACTCAACATACAAAAAAAACAATACTGCTGGGCCGTCCTGCCCCAGGGGTTCAAAAATTCCCACACCATCTTTGGGAAAACGTTAGCTAAAGCCCTAAAAGATCTACCTCGGGAGAAGGGAACCCTCCTTCAATATGCAGACGACATTCTGATCGCCAGCCCTACTAAGGAGGCCTCTGGACTACCTAGCCAATAAAAGATAGAAGGTGTCCAAGAAAAAGGCTCAAATATCACAGACTAAGGTGACCTGCCTGGGCTTCATTCTCACAGAAGATCAGAGAAGCCCATCCCAGGAAAGGGAAGAAGCCATTTGCAGCCTCACCCTTCCTAAAACTAGAAGACAGCTTAGGGGTTCCTGGGGAGACCGGGGTTTGCTGCATCTGGATCCCTAACTACAGTCTAATACCTGGGTCTCTATATGAAACACTGAAAGGAAAAGATGATGATCCTTTTGAATAGAATCCAGAAGCGGCCTTTCAAGAAAGGAAAGAGCAGTCAATTCAGACCCTTGCCATGGACCTCCCTAATTTAGCTAAACCCTTTGACCTTTACATTCCTGGTCGAAGGCAAATCGCCCTTGGAGTATTAGTGCAAAAACTGGGACCACTTGAAATGGAACAACGCAAGAATGCCCTCCAGGCATTGGCCAGCCACCCCATCCGACCAGGATACTGGGGGTATCTAAAAACCTGGAAATGAGCAGCCCGCAAGGCCAGCTCCCTCCTAAGGGAAAAGGACGCCACTTGGTGTTCCTAACTACCCACCATGCCCTGAAGTTGTAGGGATCGCTCCGTGGGCACAATGACCTCGAGTGAGGAGGCCCTCCAACTCCAACCTCCAGAGAGACAACCTGGGTCAACGGGCCCCCATGACGACTCGTGTGACCATCACTTGACCTGGAGCTTCTCTCAGAAAACCACAAGAGTGTGCCCCAAAAGAACAGACTATTGCTTGCAGGACTTACTGCACCCAGAGCGGAGCTAATAAACTTGGCAGGGGAACCCTAAATAACGCTGCCACCATAGAAAAGCCTACAGACACCACTGTGATGGCGACCAATGAGACCAGCTGGACTCCCGGCTACTTCAAAAAGCCGTTGACTGAGTGGCCGTCATGGTCCTGGATCACCACTGGCCCTGGACTGTCTGGGAGTTGAGCAGGCTGGGCTCTGACACCTGGTGCTGTTTGTACTTTAATTCAGTGGCCTAACTGAAGAAAGCACAGACTACTGGTCAGAGCATCTAGGCTGGCAGAAACCGTCAGCCTAAGGGGGCCGAACCAATGTGGAGCAGGGTAAAACCGGCCCCCCCAGCGTCCCTGCGCATCTCTTTCCTGGACCCTTAAAGGTCATTAGAATCTAAAAAACTTCCAACGCTGGTGCTCAGGCAGACGAGCAGTGAGGGAGGAGGCCTGGGGACAATCAACCTCACCTGGAGGCTGCTGGGGAGAAGTCCTGCCCCTCCCCCCGGGTATGAGGACACCCAACTCAGCACGAAGCATTTACAGAAGAGGTGTCTGCACCCTCAGGGCCCCAAGAATGTGGAATGGGACAAGAGGCAGAGGAGGGGTTTGTCACCGGCAAAGCCCATTAAAAATTCCTGGGAGATAAAAATAGAATCTGGGCAATAAAATAAAGTCTAACCTTTTTTTCCTTTGTGCTTTTTCTAATTTCACTTGTTCCTAGGTTTCCACAGGCAGAGGTCCCACACCCGGCACTTCAGACCCGATTTCCTAGTGCAAGATGGCTGGGCCGACACCTCAGCTCTCCGGGCCCCGTGCAGACTCTGCCACATAGAGCCTGAGCTCCAGCCAACCCGGCCCTCGAGAGCTCCGCCCCGTCCCTCCCGCTGATGCTGACGGGATCCCTACACAGCAGCCTGGCCCACAGCCCGCAGGGGAGCGCACGCTCTCACCTCTCCATTCTCTGATCAAAATATAAAGTTTTCCTTTGCTTCTGAACCAAACTCAGTCTCGATCTGTTGGCTCCAATGACACTGGGCAGGGGGACCCTTGTTGGGGCCCACTCTGCAGGATCAGTAACAGAACTTGAGAACATTGTAACTTCAAAGAATAGATGCGTGAGCCAAACTGTTATTAACATAGAGCAGTGTATAAGGCTCGTGTAAAATAAGATGTTTTTAACACTTCCATTTGATATTTCCATCACTTTATTATAAGCAAGTTCAGTGGAGGGGTTTGTCATATTTGTCAGGTCAACATTAGAGAAATGCAGTAATTTCTTTCCAAGGATGTGGATCTACTAATCTTGGCTGAAGGTTCAATCTTGTTTTGAATCATTTTCCGTTGAAAATGATACCTCTCTTTCAGCTCCTGGATTTCTACGAAGTATAAAATCTTATATATTTTATTACCAAAGGGTCAAGGTGGGAGGAGAGATAAATTAACAGTTTCGGATTAACATATACACACTTCTATGTATAAAATATATCATCAACAAGGAACTACTGTATAGCACAGGGAACAATACTCAATATTTTGTAATAACCCCTAAGGGGAAATAATCTGAAAAACAATAGATATCTATATCGACATCATGTATCAACTACAGATAAAAAGGAACATAAAGGAGGCCGATGGCGAGCGTTTCTGACCCTGAAGACTTCACTCACCTAAATTTCGGACTCTGCTTATGGCCAAAGTCCCTTAATGAACATACATGTACCAGTGGCTTAAAAATTCGCCAGATTGGGGCTTCCCTGGTGGCGCAGTGGTTGAGAGTCTGCCTGCCGATGCAGGGGACACGGGTTCGAGCCCTGGTCTGGGAAGATCCCACGTGCCGCAGAGCGGCTGGGCCCGTGAGCCACAACTACTGAGCCTGCGCGTCTGGAGCCTGTGCTCTGCAACAGGAGAGGCCGCGATGGTGAGAGGCCCGCGCACCGCGATGAGGAGTGGCCCCCGCTTGCCGCTGCTGGAGGAAGCCCTCCCACAGAGGAGAGGACCCAACACAGCCAATAAATAAATAAATGAATAAATAAATAAATAAAATTTAAAAAAAATTCGTCAGATTGGGGTTCGGGGAGACACTGATTTGGAAAAATCCCTGGTGTTCTCCTTACATACATGGGAACTTTCCTACAGCTAAAATATGCCTGTGACACCCAGAAGATGGTACACGGTTGGATCAGGAAGATTTTGGAAAAGGCACCTCATCTCTTAATCTCATGGTGGTCGAGTTCACCCCACCAGCCTCTTTCCTAACAATCTCCCCACTTGAGGATGTCAGCACCTTCTATGTCCTGTTGCACAGAGTTGGGAATTTGTCCACAGGATGAAGGGGAAGGAGGAGAAACAATGAGAGACAAGCCCTAGATGTTCGGACAGGCAAAAGTCACTCTAATTTCCAATCAGGAAGAAGAATTAAGCAAAGGCTTAGCCTGCCGCCCGAAACCACAGTAGGGGCAGAAGCACACCACCGGTTTTGCGGCCAGCTCCCAAAAAAGCGAGTTGACAAATGAAGCTCAGGAAACTTCAATTCACAAATATGCAGAATTATAAATTATGACTCTCCAAGCAAGCCGGAAATGCAAATCAGCAATACAAAGAAGTCTCACTTCCCATCGGTCAAAGGGGACCATGCTGAAAAAAGTATAAAAACCAGAAATGCAGGACAGGCCATGGAGAAAAGGGAGCCTTGTTAGGCTGATGGGGGGGATGTAAACTGCCAACGGCCACTCTGTAGAAGTGTATGGTGTTTCCTAAAACATCTAAAAAACACAGCTAGAGAGCATAGGGCACTTACACTTATGGGCGTATAAATTGGGAAATCTAAAAATCAACAAGACACGGGCACCCCAAAGATTAGGGCTGCTCTGTTGACAAGAAACTCCAATTCGGTATACCTTAAATATCCCAGGAAAGAGAAAAATGGATAAAGAAATTGTGGTAATTAGGTACAATGGAATATCACTCAGCCATGTAATAAATGTTATAAGGCTAGTAGCAGCATGCTGACTGGATTTACGTACGACGTTTAGAAGTGAAATAAGTCACACAGAAAAAGACACTTATCATAAGATATCACTTATAGAGGGAATGTAAAAATCGCTGCACAGGACATATATTACAAAACAGAATAGAGCCACACATTTAGAGAACACACCATGGCTGCTTAACAGAAAGGTGAGGTGGGGTGAGGCATAAAACAAGGGTTTGAAATTAGCACAGATAGCGTTCCATAAACCACATATGTAACAGACAAGCCCTATTCCTTGCTCAGTGAACTGGACTCCAAACCCCCTATTCAACGCACAAAAAATATATCTGACTAGTAGGAATCTTAAAACCTATGTATTAATATCTCTCTGTAAGTGAATCAAGTGGGTGTAAAATGGTATAAACACAGCAGTGAAAATCAGCTAAACCCCAGTATAAAAATAAATTTCAAAAAAAAAAAAAAAACAACAAAGACATTGAAAGAGAGAGAAATTCTTACAGAGATCGTTCAGGGGCATTGAAGCAACCTGGATAGACCATATCTAGACCCACAGCTGGATTAGAAATAAGTCTGGAAACTGTTGGGGCTGAGAGGATTGGTGAGATTGGGTGAACAAACGAAGACACTTTAAAGTAATACTGCATGGTACCCATTCCATTTGTTCGAAATTTCCAGGTTCAAGGGAATCATCCTACAGCGAAAACATGCATGGGAAACCGAAATGATGATACACCGTGTGACCTGGAAAGGTTTCTAAAACGCACCTCATTTCACATCTCCTGCTGCTCGGGTTCCCCAGATCCAGCTGCTTAACTAGCAATCTAACCACTTGGAGAATCAGCACCTTTAACCTATTGTTTCACACAGGTTGCAATTTGTCCTGAGGATGAACGGGAAGAGGGGGAACCAATGAGAGACTAGCTCTAGGTGTTGGGACAGGCCCAGGTCACTCTATTTTCCCATCAGGAAGAAGAATCAACCACAGGCTCAGCCTGCCGCCCGGAGCCAGAATAGGGCCTGAAGCAATCCTGCGCTTTTGCGGCCAGCTGCCAAGAAAGCGAGTTGAAAAATGGAGCTCAGGGGCACTGCAATTCACAAACCTGCAGACTTAGAAATGATAACTCTCGTCCACAAATATATGGAGGGAAGGCAACGAAGAGGATTTGAAAGCAAGGCAGAATTGAGGAAACAGATTTCAGGAGGTAGATTCGAATCGCCTTTAAAGCACAGGAAAAGCGGCAAAACCTCGACAATGATGCCCTTGGCCAAAAAGGGCGTATGCGTTTTTTCCTGAATATATTCAGGAAAAAAAGCATACGCCCTTTTTGGCCAACCAAGCAACCTGGAAAGGCAAATCAGCGCTACAAAGAAGTCTCGCTTCCCATCGGTCAAAAGGGCCATGCTGAATAAAGTGTCAAAACCAGAAATGCAGGACAGGCCATGGAGAAATGGGAGCCTTGCTACGCTGATGGGCGGGCTGTAAATTGCCAACAGCCACTCTGGAGAAGTGTACGGTGTGTCCTGAAACATCTAAAAAACTCAGCTTAGAGAGCATAGGGCACTTCCACTCATGGGCGTATAAATTGGGAAAACTAAAAATCAGCAAGACACAGGCACCCCAAGGTTTAGGGCTGCTCCGTTGACAAGAACCTCCACTTCGCTACACCTGAAATATCCCAGGAAAGAGAAGAATGGATAAAGAAGTTGTGGTCCTTATGTACAATGGAATATCACTCAGCCAAGAAATCAACGTCATAAGGCTAGGAGCAGCATGATGAGTGGATTTAGGTACGACGATTCTAAGTGAAATAAGTCACACAGAAAAAGACACTTATCATAAGATATCACTTATAGAGGGAATGTAAAAACCGCTACCCTTGAACTGAATTACAAAATGGAACAGAGTCGCACGTTTAGAAAACACACTATGGCTGCATAACGGGAAAGGTGAGGTGGGGTGATGCATAAAAGAAGGGTTTCAAATTAGCTCAGATACCGTTCCATAAACCCAATATGTAATAGACAAGACCTACTCCTTGCTCAGTGAACTGGACTCAACACCCCCTATTCACCTCCCAAGGATATATCTGACTAGTAAGAATCTTAAAACCTATGTATTGATATCTCTCTGTAAGTGAGTCAAGTGGGTTTAAAGCGGCACAAACACAGCAGTGCAAAGCAGCTAAACCCCATTATAAAAATCAATTACTTTTAAAAACCCGTGAAACAAAGACAGTGAAAGAGAGAGAAATTCTTACAAAATTCGTTCAGGGGCTGCGATGCCACCTGGATTGACCATATCTAGACCCACAGCTGATTGAGACATAAGGGTGGACACTCTTGGGGCTGAGAGGTGTGGTGAAGTTGGGTGAGCTAACGCAGACCCTTTAAAGTAATACGGCGTGGTTCCCATCCCATGGGTCCCAAATCTCCAGGTTCAAGGACATCTTCCTACATCGAAAACATGCATGAGAAACCCAGAAGATGGTACACCGTGTGATCGGGAAAGGTTTCTAAAACGCACCTCATTTCTCATCTCCTTGTGCTCCGGTTCGCCATTCCAGCCGCTTTACTAGCAATCTCCCTCCTTGGAGAATCAGCACCTTTAACCTCCTGTTCCGTACAGGTTGCAATTTGTCCTGAGGATGAACGGGAAGAGGGGGAACCAATGAGAGACTAGCTCTAGGTGTTGGGACAGGCACAGGTCACGCTATTTTCCCATCAGGAAGAAGAATCAACCACAGGCTCAGCCTGCCGCCCAGAGCCAGAATAGGGCCTGAAGCAATCCTGCGCTTTTGCGGCCAGCTCCCAAGAAAGCGAGTTGAAAAATGGAGCTCAGGGGCACTGCAATTCACAAACCTGCAGACTTAGAAATGATAACTCTCGTCCACAAATATATGGAGGGAAGGCAACGAAGAGGATTTGAAAGCAAGGCAGAATTGCAGGAAACAGATTTCAGGAGGTAGATTCGAATCGCCTTTAAAGCACAGGAAAAGCGGCAAAACCTCGACAATGATGCCCTTGGCCAAAAAGGGCGTATGCGTTTTTTCCTGAATATATTCAGGAAAAAACGCATACGCCCTTTTTGGCCAACCAAGCTACCTGGAAAGGCAAATCAGCGCTACAAAGAAGTCTCGCTTCCCATCGGTCAAAAGGGCCATGCTGAATAAAGGGTCAAAACCAGAAAGGCAGGACAGGCCATGGAGAAATGGGAGCCTTGCTACGCTGATGGGCGGGCTGTAAATTGCCAACCGCCACTCTGGAGAAGTGTACGGTGTGTCCTGAAACATCTAAAAAACTCAGCTTAGAGAGCATAAGGCACTTCCACTCATGGGCGTATAAATTGGGAAAACTAAAAATCAGCAAGACACAGGCACCCCAAAGTTTAGGGCTGCTCTGTTGACAAGAACCTCCACTTCGCTACACCTGAAATATCCCAGGAAAGAGAAGAATGGATAAAGAAGTTATGGTCCTTATGTACAATGGAATATCACTCAGCCAAGAAATCAACGTCATAAGGCTAGGAGCAGCATGATGAGTGGAATTAGGTACGACGATTCTAAGTGAAATAAGTCACACAGAAAAAGACACTGATCATAAGATATCACTTATAGAGGGAATGTAAAAACCGCTACCCTTGAACTGAATTACAAAACAGAACAGAGTCGCACATTTAGAAAACACACTATGGCTGCTTAACGGGAAAGGTGAGGTGGGGTGATGCATAAAACAAGGGTTTCAAATTAGCTCAGATACCGTTCCATAAACCCAATATGTAATAGACAAGACCTACTCCTTGCTCAGTGAACTGGACTCAACAACCCCTATTCACCGCCCAGGAATATATCTGACTAGTAAGAATCTTAAAACCTATGTATTTCTATCTCTCTGTAAGTGAGTCAAGTGGGTGTAAAGCGGCATAAATACAGCAGTGCAAAGCAGCTAAACCCCATAATAAAAATCAATTACTTTTAAAAACCCGTGAAACAAAGACAGTGAAAGAGAGAGAAATTCTTACAAAATTCCTTCAGGGGCTGCGATGCCACCTGGATTGACCATATCTAGACACATAGCTGATTGAGACATAAGGGTGGACACTCTTGGGGCTGAGAGGTTTGGTGAGGTTGGGTGAGCTAATGCAGACCCCTTAAAGTAATACGGCGTGGTACCCATCCCTTGGGTCCCACATCTCCAGGTTCAAGGGCATCGTCCTACATTGAAAACATGCATGAGAAACCCAGAAGATGGTACACCGTGTGACCGGGAAAGGTTTCTAAAACGCACCTCATTTCTCATCTCCTTGTGCTCCGGTTCGCCATTCCAGCCGCTTTACTAGCAATCTCCCTCCTTGGAGAATCAGCACCTTTAACCTCCTGTTCCGTACAGGTTGCAATTTGTCCTGAGGATGAACGGAAAGAGGGGGAACCAATGAGAGACTAGCTCTAGGTGTTGGGACAGGCACAGGTCACTCTATTTTCCCATCAGGAAGAAGAATCAACCACAGGCTCAGCCTGCCGCCCGGAGCCAGAATAGGGCCTGAAGCAATCCTGCCCTTTTGCGGCCAGCTCCCAAGAAAGCGAGTTGAAAAATGTAGCTCAGGGGCACTGCAATTCACAAACCTGCAGAGTTAGAAATGATAACTCTCGTCTACAAATATATTGAGGGAAGGCAATGAAGAGGATTTGAAAGCAAGGCAGAATTGCAGGAAACAGATTTCAGGAGGTAGATTCGAATCGCCTTTAAAGCACAGGAAAAGCAGCAAAACGTCGACAATGATGCCCTTGGCCAAAAAGGGCATATGCGTTTTTTCCTGAATATATTCAGGAAAAAACGCATATGCCCTTTTTGGCCAACCAAGCAACCTGGAAAGGCAAATCAGCGCTACAAAATAGTCTCGCTTCCCATCGGTCAAAAGGGCCATGCTGAATAAAGTGTCAAAGCCAGAAATGCAGGACAGGCCATGGAGAAATGGAAGCCTTGCTACGCTGATGGGCGGGCTGTAAATTGCCAACAGCCACTCTGGAGAAGTGTACGGTGTGTCCTGAAACATCTAAAAAACTCAGCTTAGAGAGCATAGGGCACTTCCACTCATGGGCGTATAAATTGGTAAAACTAAAAATCAGCAAGACACAGGCACCCCAAAGTTTAGGGCTGCTCTGTTGACAAGAACCTCCACTTCGCTACACCTGAAATATCCCAGGAAAGAGAAGAATGGATAAAGAAGTTGTGGTCCTTATGTACAATGGAATATCACTCAGCCAAGAAATCAACGTCATAAGGCTAGGAGCAGCATGATGAGTGGATTTAGGTACGACGATTCTAAGTGAAATAAGTCACACAGAAAAAGACACTTATCGTAAGATATCACTTATAGAGGGAATGTAAAAACCGCTACCCTTGAACTGAATTACAAAACAGAACAGAGTCGCACGTTTAGAAAACACACTATGGCTGCTTAACGGGAAAGGTGAGGTGGGGTGATGCATAAAACAAGGGTTTCAAATTAGCTCAGATACCGTTCCATAAACCCAATATGTAATAGACAAGACCTACTCCTTGCTCAGTGAACTGGACTCAACACCCCCTATTCACCGCCGAAGAATATATCTGACTAGTAAGAATCTTAAAACCTATGTATTGATATCTCTCTGTAAGTGAGTCAAGTGGGTGTAAAGCGGCATAAACACAGCAGTGCAAAGCAGCTAAACCCCATTTTAAAAATCAATTACTTTTAAAAACCCGTGAAACAAAGACAGTGAAAGAGAGAGAAATTCTTACAAAATTCGTTCAGGGGCTGTGATGCCACCTGGATTGACCATATCTAGACCCACAGCTGATTGAGACATAAGGGTGGACACTCTTGGGGCTGAGAGGTTTGGTGAGGTTGCGTGAGCTAACGCACACCCTTTAAGGTAATACGGCATGGTACCTATCCCATGGGTCCCAAATCTCCAGGTTCAAGGGCATCTTCCTACATCGAAAACATGCATGAGAAACCCAGATAATGGTACAACGTGTGATCGGGAAAGGTTTCTAAAACGCACCTCATTTCTCATCTCCTTGTGCTCCGGTTCGCCATTCCAGCCGCTTTACTAGCAATCTCCCTCCTTGGAGAATCAGCACCTTTAACCTCCTGTTCCGTACAGGTTGCAATTTGTCCTGAGGATGAACGGGAAGAGGGGGAACCAATGAGAGACTAGCTCTAGGTGTTGGGACAGGGACAGGTCACTCTATTTTCCCATCAGGAAGAAGAATCAACCACAGGCTCAGCCTGCTGCCCGGAGACAGAATAGGGCCTGAAGCAATCCTGCGCTTTTGCGGCCAGCTCCCAAGAAAGCAAGTTGAAAACTGGAGCTCAGGGGCACTGCAATTCACAAACCTCCAGAGTTAGAAATGAAAACTCTCGTCCACAGATATATGGAGGGAAGGTAACGAAGAGGATTTGAAAGCAAGGCAGAATTGCAGGAAACAGATTTCAGGAGGTAGATTCGAATCGCCTTTAAAGCACAGGAAAAGCGGCAAAACCTCGACAATGATGCCCTTGGCCAAAAAGGGCGTATGCGTTTTTTCCTGAATATATTCAGGAAAAAACGCATACGCCCTTTTTGGCCAACCAAGCAACCTGGAAAGGCAAATCAGCGCTACAAAGAAGTCTCGCTTCCCATCGGTCAAAAGGGCCATGCTGAATAAAGTGTCAAAACCAGAAATGCAGGACAGGCCATGGAGAAATGGGAGCCTTGCTACGCTGATGGGCGGGCTGTAAATTGCCAACAGCCACTCTGAAGAAGTGTACGGTGTGTCCTGAAATATCTACAAAACTCAGCCTAGAGAGCATAGGGCACTTCCACTCATGGGCGTATAAATTGGGAAAACTAAAAATCAGCAAGACACAGGCACCCCAAAGTTTAGGGCTGCTCTGTTGACAAGAACCTCCACTTCGCTACACCTGAAATATACCAGGAAAGAGAAGAATGGATAAAGAAGTTGTGGTCCTTATGTACAATGGAATATCACTCAGCCAAGAAATCAACGTCATAAGGCTAGGAGCAGCATGATGAGTGGATTTAGGTACGACGATTCTAAGTGAAATAAGTCACACAGAAAAAGACACTTATCATAAGATATCACTTATACAGGGAATGTAAAAACCGCTACCCTTGAACTGAATTACAAAACAGAACAGAGTCGCACGTTTAGAAAACACACTATGGCTGCTTAACGGGAAAGGTGAGGTGGGGTGATGCATAAAACAAGGGTTTCAAATTAGCTCAGATACCGTTCCATAAACCCAATATGTAATAGACAAGACCTACTCCTTGCTCAGTGAACTGGACTCAACACCCCCTATTCACCGCCCAAGAATATATTTGACTAGTAAGAATCTTAAAACCTATGTATTGCTATCTCTCTGTAAGTGAGTCAAGTGGGTGTAAAGCGGCATAAACACAGCAGTGCAAAGCAGCTAAACCCCAGTATAAAAATCATTTACTTTTAAAAACCCGTGAAACAAAGACAGTGAAAGAGAGAGAAATTCTGACAAAATTCGTTCAGGGGCTGCGATGCCACCTGGATTGACCATATCTAGACCCACAGCTGATTGAGACATAAGGGAGGACACTCTTGGGGCTGAGAGGTTTGGTGAGGTTGGGTGAGCTAACGCAGACCCTTTAAAGTAATACGGCGTGGTACCCATCCCATGGGTCCCAAATCTCCAGGTTCAAGGGCATCTTCCTACATAGAAAACATGCATGAGAAACCCAGATAATGGTACACCGTGTGATCGGGAAAGGTTTCTAAAACGCACCTCATTTCTCATCTCCTTGTGCTCCGGTTCGCCATTCCAGCCACTTTACTAGCAATCTCCCTCCTTGGAAAATCAGCACCTTTAACCTCCTGTTCCGAACAGGTTGCCATTTGTCCTGAGGATGAACGGGAAGAGGGGGAACCAATGAGAGACTAGCTCTAGATGTTGGGACAGGCCCAGGTCACTCTATTTTCCCATCAGGAAGAAGAATCAACCACAGGCTCAGCCTGCCGCCCGGAGACAGAATAGGGCCTGAAGCAATCCTGCGCTTTTGCGGCCAGCTCCCAAGAAAGCGAGTTGAAAAATGGAGCTCAGGGGCACTGCAATTCACAAACCTCCAGAGTTAGAAATGGAAACTCTCGTCCACAGATATATGGAGGGAAGGTAACGAAGAGGATTTGAAAGCAAGGCAGAATTGCAGGAAACCGATTTCAGGAGGTAGATTCGAATCGCCTTTAAAGCACAGGAAAAGCGGCAAAACCTCGACAATGATGCCCTTGGCCAAAAAGGGCGTATGCGTTTTTTCCAGAATATATTCAGGAAAAAACGCATACGCCCTTTTTGGCCAACCAAGCAACCTGGAAAGGCAAATCAGCGCTACAAAGAAGTCTCGCTTCCCATCGGTCAAAAGGGCCATGCTGAATAAAGTGTCAAAACCAGAAATGCAGGACAGGCCATGGAGAAATGGGAGCCTTGCTACGCTGATGGGCGGGCTGTAAATTGCCAACAGCCACTCTGAAGAAGTGTACGGTGTGTCCTGAAATATCTACAAAACTCAGCCTAGAGAGCATAGGGCACTTCCACTCATGGGCGTATAAATTGGGAAAACTAAAAATCAGCAAGACACAGGCACCCCAAAGTTTAGGGCTGCTCTGTTGGCAAGAACCTCCACTTCGCTACACCTGAAATATCCCAGGAAAGAGAAGAATGGATAAAGAAGTTGTGGTCCTTATGTACAATGGAATATCACTCAGCCAAGAAATCAACGTCATAAGGCTAGGAGCAGCATGATGAGTGGATTTAGGTATGACGATTCTAAGTGAAGTAAGTCACACAGAAAAAGACACTTATCATAAGATATCACTTATACAGGGAATGTAAAAACCGATACCCTTGAACTGAATTACAAAACAGAACAGAGTCGCACGTTTAGAAAACACACTATGGCTGCTTAACAGGAAATGTGAGGTGGGGTGATGCATAAAACAAGGGTTTCAAATTAGCTCAGATACCGTTCCATAAACCCAATATGTAATAGACAAGACCTACTCCTTGCTCAGTGAACTGGACTCAACACCCCCTATTCAACGCCCAAGAATATATCTGACTAGTAAGAATCTTAAAACCTATGTATTGCTATTTCTCTGTAAGTGAGTCAAGTGGGTGTAAAGCGGCATAAACACAGCAGTGCAAAGCAGCTAAACCCCATTATAAAAATCAATTACTTTTAAAATCCCGTGAAACAAAGACAGTGAAAGAGAGAGAAATTCTTACAAAATTCGTTCAGGGGCTGCGATGCCCCCTGGATTGACCATATCTAGACCCACAGCTGACTGAGACATAAGGGTGGACACTCTTGGGGCTGAGAGGTTTGGTGAGGTTGGGTGAGCTAATGCAGACCCTTTAAAGTAATAAGGCTTGGTACCCATACCATGGGTCCCAAATCTCTAGGTTCAAGGGCATCTTCCTACATCGAAAACATGCATGAGAAACCCAGAAGATGGTACACCGTGTGATCGGGAAAGGTTTCTAAAACGCACATCATTTCTCATCTCCTTGTGCTCCGGTTCGCCATTCCAGCCGCTTTACTAGCAATCTCCCTCCTTGGAGAATCAGCACCTTTAACCTCCTGTTCCGTACAGGTTGCAATTTGTCCTGAGGATGAACGGGAAGAGGGGGAACCAATGAGAGACTAGCTCTAGGTGTTGGGACAGGCACAGGTCACTCTATTTTCCCATCAGGAAGAAGAATGAACCACAGGCTCAGCCTGCCGCCCGGAGCCAGAATAGGGCCTGAAGCAATCCTGTGCTTTTGCGGCCAGCTCCCAAGAAAGCGAGTTGAAAAATGGAGCTCAGGGGCACTGCAATTCACAAACCTGCAGAGTTAGAAATGATAACTCTCGTCCACAAATATATGGAGGGAAGGCTACGAAGAGGATTTGAAAGCAAGGCAGAATTGCAGGAAACCGATTTCAGGAGGTAGATTCGAATCGCCTTTAAAGCACAGGAAAAGCGGCAAAACCTCGACAATGATGCCCTTGGCCAAAAAGGGCGTATGCGTTTTTTCCTGAATATATTCAGGAAAAAACGCATACGCCCTTTTTGGCCAACCAAGCTACCTGGAAAGGCAAATCAGCGCTACAAAGAAGTCTCGCTTCCCATCGGTCAAAAGGGCCATGCTGAATAAAGGGTCAAAACCAGAAATGCAGGACAGGCCATGGAGAAATGGGAGCGTTGCTACGCTGATGGGCGGGCTGTAAATTGCCAACCGCCACTCTGGAGAAGTGTACGGTGTGTCCTGAAACATCTAAAAAACTCAGCTTAGAGAGCATAGGGCACTTCCACTCATGGGCGTATAAATTGGGAAAACTAAAAATCAGCAAGACACAGGCACCCCAAAGTTTAGGGCTGCTCTGTTGACAAGAACCTCCACTTCGTTACACCTGAAATATCCCAGGAAAGAGCAGAATGGATAAAGAAGTTGTGGTCCTTATGTACAATGGAATATCACTCAGCCATGAAATCAACGTCATAAGGCTAGGAGCAGCATGATGAGTGGATTTAGGTACGACGAATCTAAGTGAAATAAGTCACACAGAAAAAGACACTGAATATAAGATATCACTTATAGAGGGAATGTAAAAACCGCTACCCTTGAACTGAATTACAAAACAGAACAGAGTCGCACGTTTAGAAAACACACTATGGCTGCTTAACGGGAAAGGTGAGGTGGGGTGATGCATAAAACAAGGGTTTCAAATTAGCTCAGATACCGTTCCATAAACCCAATATGTAATAGACAAGACCTACTCCTTGCTCAGTGAACTGGACTCAACACCCCCTATTCACCGCCCAAGAATATATTTGACTAGTAAGAATCTTAAAACCTATGTATTGCTATCTCTCTGTAAGTGAGTCAAGTGGGTGTAAAGCGGCATAAACACAGCAGTGCAAAGCAGCTAAACCCCAGTATAAAAATCATTTACTTTTAAAAACCCTTGAAACAAAGACAGTGAAAGAGAGAGAAATTCTGACAAAATTCGTTCAGGGGCTGCGATGCCACCTGGATTGACCATATCTAGACCCACAGCTGATTGAGACATAAGGGTGGACACTCTTGGGGCTGAGAGGTTTGGTGAGGTTGGGTGAGCTAACGCAGACCCTTTAAAGTAATACGGCGTGGTACCCATCCCATGGGTCCCAAATCTCCAGGTTCAAGGGCATCTTCCTACATAGAAAACATGCATGAGAAACCCAGATAATGGTACACCGTGTGATCGGGAAAGGTTTCTAAAACGCACCTAATTTCTCATCTCCTTGTGCTCCGGTTCGCCATTCCAGACACTTTACTAGCAATCTCCCTCCTTGGAAAATCAGCACCTTTAACCTCCTGTTCCGAACAGGTTGCCATTTGTCCTGAGGATGAACGGGAAGAGGGGGAACCAATGAGAGACTAGCTCTAGATGTTGGGACAGGCACAGGTCACTCTATTTTCCCATCAGGAAGAAGAATCAACCACAGGCACAGCCTGCCGCCCGGAGCCAGAATAGGGCCTGAAGCAATCCTGCGCTTTTGCGGCCAGCTCCCAAGAAAGCGAGTTGAAAAATGGAGCTCAGGGGCAATGCAATTCACAAACCTGCAGACTTAGAAATGATAACTCTCGTCCACAAATATATGGAGGGAAGGCAACGAAGAGGATTTGAAAGCAAGGCAGAATTGCAGGAAACAGATTTCAGGAGGTAGATACGAATCGCCTTTAAAGCACAGGAAAAGCGGCAAAACCTCGACAATGATGCCCTTGGCCAAAAAGGGCGTATGCGTTTTTTCCTGAATATATTCAGGAAAAAACGCATACGCCCTTTTTGGCCAACCAAGCAACCTGGAAAGGCAAATCAGCGCTACAAAGAAGTCTCGCTTCCCATCGGTCAAAAGGGCCATGCTGAATAAAGTGTCAAAACCAGAAATGCAGGACAGGCCATGGAGAAATGGGAGCCTTGCTACGCTGATGGGTGGGCTGTAAATTGCCAACAGCCACTCTGGAGAAGTGTACGGTGTGTCCTGAAACATCCAGAAAACTCAGCTTAGAGAGCATAGGGCACTTCCACTCATGGGCGTATAAATTGGGAAAACTAAAAATCAGCAAGACACAGGCACCCCAAAGTTTAGGGCCGCTCCGTTGACAAGAACCTCCACTTCGCTACACCTGAAATATCCCAGGAAAGAGAAGAATGGATAAAGAAGTTGTGGTCCTTATGTACAATGGAATATCACTCAGCCAAGAAATCAACGTCATAAGGCTAGGAGCAGCATGATGAGTGGAATTAGGTACGACGATTCTAAATGAAATAAGTCACAGAGAAAAAGACACTGATCATAAGATATCACGTATAGAGGGAATGTAAAAACCCCTACCCTTGAACTGAATTACAAAACAGAACAGAGTCGCACATTTAGAAAACACACTATGGCTGCTTAACGGGAAAGGTGAGGTGGGGTGATGCATAAAACAAGGGTTTCAAATTAGCTCAGATACCGTTCCATAAACCCAATATGTAATAGACAAGACCTACTCCTTGCTCAGTGAACTGGACTCAACAACCCCTATTCACCGCCCAGGAATATATCTGACTAGTAAGAATCTTAAAACCTATGTATTTCTATCTCTCTGTAAGTGAGTCAAGTGGGTGTAAAGCGGCATAAACACAGCAGTGCAAAGCAGCTAAACCCCATAATAAAAATCAATTACTTTTAAAAACCCGTGAAACAAAGACAGTGAAAGAGAGAGAAATTCTTACAAAATTCCTTCAGGGACTGCGATGCCACCTGGATTGACCATATCTAGACACATAGCTGATTGAGACATAAGGGTGGACACTCTTGGGGCTGAGAGGTTTGGTGAGGTTGGGTGAGCTAATGCAGACCCCTTAAAGTAATACGGCGTGGTACCCATCCCTTGGGTCCCACATCTCCAGGTTCAAGGGCATCGTCCTACATTGAAAACATGCATGAGAAACCCAGAAGATGGTACACCGTGTGACCGGGAAAGGTTTCTAAAACGCACCTCATTTCTCATCTCCTTGTGCTCCGGTTCGCCATTCCAGCCGCTTTACTAGCAATCTCCCTCCTTGGAGAATCAGCACCTTTAACCTCCTGTTCCGTACAGGTTGCAATTTGTCCTGAGGATGAACGGGAAGAGGGGGAACCAATGAGAGACTAGCTCTAGGTTTGGGACAGGCACAGGTCACTCTATTTTCCCATCAGGAAGAAGAATCAACCACAGGCTCAGCCTGCTGCCCAGAGACAGAATAGGGCCTGAAGGAATCCTGCGCTTTTGCGGCCAGCTCCCAAGAAAGCGAGTTGAAAACTGGAGCTCAGGGGCACTGCAATTCACAAACCTCCAGAGTTAGAAATGAAAACTCTCGTCCACAGATATATGGAGGGAAGGTAACGAAGAGGATTTGAAAGCAAGGCAGAATTGCAGGAAACAGATTTCAGGAGGTAGATTCGAATCGCCTTTAAAGCACAGGAAAAGCGCAAAACCTCGACAATGATGCCCTTGGCCAAAAAGGGCGTATGCGTTTTTTCCTGAATATATTCAGGAAAAAACGCATACGCCCTTTTTGGCCAACCAAGCAACCTGGAAAGGCAAATCAGCGCTACAAAAAAGTCTCGCTTCCCATCGGTCAAAAGGGCCATGCTGAATAAAGTGTCAAAACCAGAAATGCAGGACAGGCCATGGAGAAATGGGAGCCTTGCTACGCTGATGGGTGGGCTGTAAATTGCCAACAGCCACTCTGAAGAAGTGTACGGTGTGTCCTGAAATATCTACAAAACTCAGCCTAGAGAGCATAGGGCACTTCCACTCATGGGCGTATAAATTGGGAAAACTAAAAATCAGCAAGACACAGGCACCCCAAAGTTTAGGGCTGCTCTGTTGACAAGAACCTCCACTTCGCTACACCTGAAATATACCAGGAAAGAGAAGAATGGATAAAGAAGTTGTGGTCCTTATGTACAATGGAATATCACTCAGCCAAGAAATCAACGTCATAAGGCTAGGAGCAGCATGATGAGTGGATTTAGGTACGACGATTCTAAGTGAAATAAGTCACACAGAAAAAGACACTTATCATAAGATATCACTTATACAGGGAATGTAAAAACCGCTACCCTTGAACTGAATTACAAAACAGAACAGAGTCGCACGTTTAGAAAACACACTATGGCTGCTTAACGGGAAAGGTGAGGTGGGGTGATGCATAAAACAAGGGTTTCAAATTAGCTCAGATACCGTTCCATAAACCCAATATGTAATAGACAAGACCTACTCCTTGCTCAGTGAACTGGACTCAACACCCCCTATTCACCGCCCAAGAATATATTTGACTAGTAAGAATCTTAAAACCTATGTATTGCTATCTCTCTGTAAGTGAGTCAAGTGGGTGTAAAGCGGCATAAACACAGCAGTGCAAAGCAGCTAAACCCCAGTATAAAAATCATTTACTTTTAAAAACCCGTGAAACAAAGACAGTGAAAGAGAGAGAAATTCTGACAAAATTCGTTCAGGGGCTGCGATGCCACCTGGATTGACCATATCTAGACCCACAGCTGATTGAGACATAAGGGTGGACACTCTTGGGGCTGAGAGGTTTGGTGAGGTTGGGTGAGCTAACGCAGACCCTTTAAAGTAATACGGCGTGGTACCCATCCCATGGGTCCCAAATCTCCAGGTTCAAGGGCATCTTCCTACATAGAAAACATGCATGAGAAACCCAGATAATGGTACACCGTGTGATCGGGAAAGGTTTCTAAAACGCACCTCATTTCTCATCTCCTTGTGCTCCGGTTCGCCATTCCAGCCACTTTACTAGCAATCTCCCTCCTTGGAAAATCAGCACCTTTAACCTCCTGTTCCGAACAGGTTGCCATTTGTCCTGAGGATGAACGGGAAGAGGGGGAACCAATGAGAGACTAGCTCTAGATGTTGGGACAGGCCCATGTCACTCTATTTTCCCATCAGGAAGAAGAATCAACCACAGGCTCAGCCTGCCGCCCGGAGACAGAATAGGGCCTGAAGCAATCCTGCGCTTTTGCGGCCAGCTCCCAAGAAAGCGAGTTGAAAAATGGAGCTCAGGGGCAATGCAATTCACAAACCTGCAGACTTAGAAATGATAACTCTCGTCCACAAATATATGGAGGGAAGGCAACGAAGAGGATTTGAAAGCAAGGCAGAATTGCAGGAAACAGATTTCAGGAGGTAGATTCGAATCGCCTTTAAAGCACAGGAAAAGCGGCAAAACCTCGACAATGATGCCCTTGGCCAAAAAGGGCGTATGCGTTTTTTCCTGAATATATTCAGGAAAAAACGCATACGCCCTTTTTGGCCAACCAAGCAACCTGGAAAGGCAAATCAGCGCTACAAAGAAGTCTCGCTTCCCATCGGTCAAAAGGGCCATGCTGAATAAAGTGTCAAAACCAGAAATGCAGGACAGGCCATGGAGAAATGGGAGCCTTGCTACGCTGATGGGCGGGCTGTAAATTGCCAACAGCCACTCTGGAGAAGTGTACGGTGTGTCCTGAAACATCTAAAAAACTCAGCTTAGAGAGCATAGGGCACTTCCACTCATGGGCGTATAAATTGGGAAAACTAAAAATCAGCAAGACACAGGCACCCCAAAGTTTAGGGCTGCTCTGTTGACAAGAACCTCCACTTCGTTACACCTTAAACATCCCAGGAAAGAGAAGAATGGATAAAGAAGTTGTGGTCCTTATGTACAATGGAATATCACTCAGCCATGAAATCAACGTCATAAGGCTAGGAGCAGCATGATGAGTGGATTTAGGTACGACGATTCTAAGTGAAATAAGTCACACAGAAAAAGACACTTATCATAAGATATCACTTATAGAGGGAATGTAAAACCGCTACCCTTGAACTGAATTACAAAACGGAACAGAGTCGCACGTTTAGAAAACACACTATGGCTGCATAACGGGAAAGGTGAGGTGGGGTGATGCATAAAAGAAGGGTTTCAAATTAGCTCAGATACCGTTCCATAAACCCAATATGTAATAGACAAGACCTACTCCTTGCTCAGTGAACTGGACTCAACACCCCCTATTCACCGCCCAAGGATATATCTGACTAGTAAAAATCTTAAAACCTATGTATTGATATCTCTCTGTAAGTGAGTCAAGTGGGTTTAAAGCGGCATAAACACAGCAGTGCAAAGCAGCTAAACCCCATTATAAAAATCAATTACTTTTAAAAACCCGTGAAACAAAGACAGTGAAAGAGAGAGAAATTCTTACAAAATTCGTTCAGGGGCTGCGATGCCACCTGGATTGACCATATCTAGACCCACAGCTGATTGAGACATAAGGGTGGACACTCTTGGGGCTGAGAGGTGTGGTGAAGTTGGGTGAGCTAACGCAGACCCTTTAAAGTAATACGGCGTGGTTCCCATCCCATGGGTCCCAAATCTCCAGGTTCAAGGACATCTTCCTACATCGAAAACATGCATGAGAAACCCAGAAGATGGTACACCGTATGATCGGGAAAGGTTTCTAAAACGCACCTCATTTCTCATCTCCTTGTGCTCCGGTTCGCCATTCCAGCCACTTTACTAGCAATCTCCCTCCTTGGAGAATCAGCACCTTTAACCTCCTGTTCCGTACAGGTTGCAATTTGTCCTGAGGATGAACGGGAAGAGGGGGAACCAATGAGAGACTAGCTCTAGGTGTTGGGAGAGGCACAGGTCACGCTATTTTCCCATCAGGAAGAAGAATCAACCACAGGCTCAGCCTGCCGCCCAGAGCCAGAATAGGGCCTGAAGCAATCCTGCGCTTTTGCGGCCAGCTCCCAAGAAAGCGAGTTGAAAAATGGAGCTCAGGGGCACTGCAATTCACAAACCTGCAGACTTAGAAATGATAACTCTCGTCCACAAATATATGGAGGGAAGGCAACGAAGAGGATTTGAAAGCAAGGCAGAATTGCAGGAAACAGATTTCAGGAGGTAGATTCGAATCGCCTTTAAAGCACAGGAAAAGCGGCAAAACCTCGACAATGATGCCCTTGGCCAAAAAGGGCGTATGCGTTTTTTCCTGAATATATTCAGGAAAAAACGCATACGCCCTTTTTGGCCAACCAAGCTACCTGGAAAGGCAAATCAGCGCTACAAAGAAGTCTCGCTTCCCATCGGTCAAAAGGGCCATGCTGAATAAAGGGTCAAAACCAGAAAGGCAGGACAGGCCATGGAGAAATGGGAGCCTTGCTACGCTGATGGGCGGGCTGTAAATTGCCAACCGCCACTCTGGAGAAGTGTACGGTGTGTCCTGAAACATCTAAAAAACTCAGCTTAGAGAGCATAAGGCACTTCCACTCATGGGCGTATAAATTGGGAAAACTAAAAATCAGCAAGACACAGGCACCCCAAAGTTTAGGGCTGCTCTGTTGACAAGAACCTCCACTTCGCTACACCTGAAATATCCCAGGAAAGAGAAGAATGGATAAAGAAGTTGTGGTCCTTATGTACAATGGAATATCACTCAGCCAAGAAATCAACGTCAGAAGGCTAGGAGCAGCATGATGAGTGGAATTAGGTACGACGATTCTAAGTGAAATAAGTCACAGAGAAAAAGACACTGATCATAAGATATCACTTATAGAGGGAATGTAAAAACCGCTACCCTTGAACTGAATTACAAAACAGAACAGAGTCGCACATTTAGAAAACACACTATGGCTGCTTAACGGGAAAGGTGAGGTGGGGTGATGCATAAAACAAGGGTTTCAAATTAGCTCAGATACCGTTCCATAAACCCAATATGTAATAGACAAGACCTACTCCTTGCTCAGTGAACTGAACTCAACAACCCCTATTCACCGCCCAGGAATATATCTGACTAGTAAGAATCTTAAAACCTATGTATTTCTATCTCTCTGTAAGTGAGTCAAGTGGGTGTAAAGCGGCATAAACACAGCAGTGCAAAGCAGCTAAACCCCATAATAAAAATCAATTACTTTTAAAAACCCGTGAAACAAAGACAGTGAAAGAGAGAGAATTTCCTACAAAATTCCTTCAGGGGCTGCGATGCCACCTGGATTGACCATATCTAGACACATAGCTGATTGAGACATAAGGGTGGACACTCTTGGGGCTGAGAGGTTTGGTGAGGTTGGGTGAGCTAATGCAGACCCCTTAAAGTAATACGGCGTGGTACCCATCCCTTGGGTCCCACATCTCCAGGTTCAAGGGCATCGTCCTACATTGAAAACATGCATGAGAAACCCAGAAGATGGTACACCGTGTGACCGGGAAAGGTTTCTAAAACGCACCTCATTTCTCATCTCCTTGTGCTCCGGTTCGCCATTCCAGCCGCTTTACTAGCAATCTCCCTCCTTGGAGAATCAGCACCTTTAACCTCCTGTTCCGTACAGGTTGCAATTTGTCCTGAGGATGAACGGGAAGAGGGGGAACCAATGAGAGACTAGCTCTAGGTTTGGGACAGGCACAGGTCACTCTATTTTCCCATCAGGAAGCAGAATGAAGCACAGGCTCAGCCTGCCGCCCGGAGCCAGAATAGGGCCTGAAGCAATCCTGCCCTTTTGCGGCCAGCTCCCAAGAAAGCGAGTTGAAAAATGTAGCTCAGGGGCACTGCAATTCACAAACCTGCAGAGTTAGAAATGATAACTCTCTTCTACAAATATATTGAGGGAAGGCAATGAAGAGGATTTGAAAGCAAGGCAGAATTGCAGGAAACAGATTTCAGGAGGTAGATTCGAATCGCCTTTAAAGCACAGGAAAAGCAGCAAAACGTCGACAATGATGCCCTTGGCCAAAAAGGGCATATGCGTTTTTTCCTGAATATATTCAGGAAAAAACGCATATGCCCTTTTTGGCCAACCAAGCAACCTGGAAAGGCAAATCAGCGCTACAAAATAGTCTCGCTTCCCATCGGTCAAAAGGGCCATGCTGAATAAAGTGTCAAAGCCAGAAATGCAGGACAGGCCATGGAGAAATGGAAGCCTTGCTACACTGAAGGGCGGGCTGTAAATTGCCAACAGCCACTCTGGAGAAGTGTACGGTGTGTCCTGAAACATCTAAAAAACTCAGCTTAGAGAGCATAGGGCACTTCCACTCATGGGCGTATAAATTGGGAAAACTAAAAATCAGCAAGACACAGGCACCCCAAAGTTTAGGGCTGCTCTGTTGACAAAAACCTCCACTTCGTTACACCTGAAACATCCCAGGAAAGAGAAGAATGGATAAAGAAGTTGTGGTCCTTATGTACAATGGAATATCACTCAGCCAAGAAATCAACGTCATAAGGCTAGGAGCAGCATGATGAGTGGATTTAGGTACGACGATTCTAAGTGAAATAAGTCACACAGAAAAAGACACTTATCGTAAGATATCACTTATAGAGGGAATGTAAAAACCGCTACCCTTGAACTGAATTACAAAACAGAACAGAGTCGCACGTTTAGAAAACACACTATGGCTGCTTAACGGGAAAGGTGAGGTGGGGTGATGCATAAAACAAGGGTTTCAAATTAGCTCAGATACCGTTCAATAAACCCAATATGTAATAGACAAGACCTACTCCTTGCTCAGTGAACTGGACTCAACACCCCCTATTCACCGCCAAAGAATATATCTGACTAGTAAGAATCTTAAAACCTATGTATTGATATCTCTCTGTAAGTGAGTCAAGTGGGTGTAAAGCGGCATAAACACAGCAGTGCAAAGCAGCTAAACCCCATTTTAAAAATCAATTACTTTTAAAAACCCGTGAAACAAAGACAGTGAAAGAGAGAGAAATTCTTACAAAATTCGTTCAGGGGCTGTGATGCCACCTGGATTGACCATATCTAGACCCACAGCTGATTGAGACATAAGGGTGGACACTCTTGGGGCTGAGAGGTTTGGTGAGGTTGCGTGAGCTAACGCAGACCCTTTAAGGTAATACGGCATGGTACCTATCCCATGGGTCCCAAATCTCCAGGTTCAAGGGCATCTTCCTACATCGAAAACATGCATGAGAAACCCAGATAATGGTACACCGTGTGATCGGGAAAGGTTTCTAAAACGCACCTCATTTCTCATCTCCTTGTTCTCCGGTTCGCCATTCCAGCCGCTTTACTAGCAATCTCCCTCCTTGGAGAATCAGCACCTTTAACCTCCTGTTCCGTACAGGTTGCAATTTGTCCTGAGGATGAACGGGAAGAGGGGGAACCAATGAGAGACTAGCTCTAGATGTTGGGACAGGGACAGGTCA
The DNA here is from genome assembly GCF_965194805.1 of Balaenoptera borealis. Lineage (NCBI taxonomy): Eukaryota > Metazoa > Chordata > Mammalia > Artiodactyla > Balaenopteridae > Balaenoptera > Balaenoptera borealis. Next base: position 486,122 of record NW_028123832.1, read on the forward strand.
CTCTATTTTCCCATCAGGAAGAAGAATCAACCACAGGCTCAGCCTGCTGCCCGGAGACAGAATAGGGCCTGAAGCAATCCTGCGCTTTTGCGGCCAGCTCCCAAGAAAGCGAGTTGAAAACTGGAGCTCAGGGGCACTGCAATTCACAAACCTCCAGAGTTAGAAATGGAAACTCTCGTCCACAGATATATGGAGGGAAGGTAACGAAGAGGATTTGAAAGCAAGGCAGAATTGCAGGAAACAGATTTCAGGAGGTAGATTCGAATTGCCTTTAAAGCACAGGAAAAGCGGCAAAACCTCGACAATGATGCCCTTGGCCAAAAAGGGCGTATGCGTTTTTTCCAGAATATATTCAGGAAAAAACGCATACGCCCTTTTTGGCCAACCAAGCAACCTGGAAAGGCAAATCAGCGCTACAAAAAAGTCTCGCTTCCCATCGGTCAAAAGGGCCATGCTGAATAAAGTGTCAAAACCAGAAATGCAGGACAGGCCATGGAGAAATGGGAGCCTTGCTACGCTGATGGGTGGGCTGTAAATTGCCAACAGCCACTCTGAAGAAGTGTACGGTGTGTCCTGAAATATCTACAAAACTCAGCCTAGAGAGCATAGGGCACTTCCACTCATGGGCGTATAAATTGGGAAAACTAAAAATCAGCAAGACACAGGCACCCCAAAGTTTAGGGCTGCTCTGTTGACAAGAACCTCCACTTCGCTACACCTGAAATATACCAGGAAAGAGAAGAATGGATAAAGAAGTTGTGGTCCTTATGTACAATGGAATATCACTCAGCCAAGAAATCAACGTCATAAGGCTAGGAGCAGCATGATGAGTGGATTTAGGTACGACGATTCTAAGTGAAATAAGTCACACAGAAAAAGACACTTATCATAAGATATCACTTATACAGGGAATGTAAAAACCGCTACCCTTGAACTGAATTACAAAACAGAACAGAGTCGCACGTTTAGAAAACACAGTATGGCTGCTTAACAGGAAATGTGAGGTGGGGTGATGCATAAAACAAGGGTTTCAAATTAGCTCAGATACCGTTCCATAAACCCAATATGTAATAGACAAGACCTACTCCTTGCTCAGTGAACTGGACTCAACACCCCCTATTCACCGCCCAAGAATATATCTGACTAGTAAGAATCTTAAAACCTATGTATTGCTATCTCTCTGTAAGTGAGTCAAGTGGGTGTAAAGCGGCATAAACACAGCAGTGCAAAGCAGCTAAACCCCATTATAAAAATCAATTACTTTTAAAATCCCGTGAAACAAAGACAGTGAAAGAGAGAGAAATTCTTACAAAATTCGTTCAGGGGCTGCGATGCCCCCTGGATTGACCATATCTAGACCCACAGCTGACTGAGACATGAGGGTGGACACTCTTGGGGCTGAGAGGTTTGGTGAGGTTGGGTGAGCTAACGCAGACCCTGTAAAGTAATAAGGCTTGGTACCCATACCATGGGTCCCAAATCTCCAGGTTCAAGGGCATCTTCCTACATCGAAAACATGCATGAGAAACCCAGAAGATGGTACACCGTGTGATCGGGAAAGGTTTCTAAAACGCACATCATTTCTCATCTCCTTGTTCTCTGGTTCGCCATTCCAGCCGCTTTACTAGCAATCTCCCTCCTTGGAGAATCAGCACCTTTAACCTCCTGTTCCGTACAGGTTGCAATTTGTCCTGAGGATGAACGGGAAGAGGGGGAACCAATGAGAGACTAGCTCTAGGTGTTGGGACAGGCACAGGTCACGCTATTTTCCCATCAGGAAGAAGAATCAACCACAGGCTCAGCCTGCCGCCCAGAGCCAGAATAGGGCCTGAAGCAATCCTGCGCTTTTGCGGCCAGCTCCCAAGAAAGCGAGTTGAAAAATGGAGCTCAGGGGCACTGCAATTCACAAACCTGCAGAGTTAGAAATGATAACTCTCGTCCACAAATATATGGAGGGAAGGCTACGAAGAGGATTTGAAAGCAAGGCAGAATTGCAGGAAACCGATTTCAGGAGGTAGATTCGAATCGCCTTTAAAGCACAGGAAAAGCGGCAAAACCTCGACAATGATGCCCTTGGCCAAAAAGGGCGTATGCGTTTTTTCCTGAATATATTCAGGAAAAAACGCATACGCCCATTTTGGCCAACCAAGCTACCTGGAAAGGCAAATCAGCGCTACAAAGAAGTCTCGCTTCCCATCGGTCAAAAGGGCCATGCTGAATAAAGTGTCAAAACCAGAAATGCAGGACAGGCCATGGAGAAATGGGAGCCTTGCTACGCTGATGGGCGGGCTGTAAATTGCCAACAGCCACTCTGAAGAAGTGTACGGTGTGTCCTGAAATATCTACAAAACTCAGCCTAGAGAGCATAGGGCACTTCCACTCATGGGCGTATAAATTGGGAAAACTAAAAATCAGCAAGACACAGGCACCCCAAAGTTTAGGGCTGCTCTGTTGACAAGAACCTCCACTTCGCTACACCTGAAATATACCAGGAAAGAGAAGAATGGATAAAGAAGTTGTGGTCCTTATGTACAATGGAATATCACTCAGCCAAGAAATCAACGTCATAAGGCTAGGAGCAGCATGATGAGTGGATTTAGGTACGACGATTCTAAGTGAAATAAGTCACACAGAAAAAGACACTTATCATAAGATATCACTTATACAGGGAATGTAAAAACCGCTACCCTTGAACTGAATTACAAAACAGAACAGAGTCGCACGTTTAGAAAACACAGTATGGCTGCTTAACAGGAAATGTGAGGTGGGGTGATGCATAAAACAAGGGTTTCAAATTAGCTCAGATACCGTTCCATAAACCCAATATGTAATAGACAAGACCTACTCCTTGCTCAGTGAACTGGACTCAACACCCCCTATTCACCGCCCAAGAATATATCTGACTAGTAAGAATCTTAAAACCTATGTATTGCTATCTCTCTGTAAGTGAGTCAAGTGGGTGTAAAGCGGCATAAACACAGCAGTGCAAAGCAGCTAAACCCCATTATAAAAATGAATTACTTTTAAAATCCCGTGAAACAAAGACAGTGAAAGAGAGAGAAATTCTTACAAAATTCGTTCAGGGGCTGCGATGCCCCCTGGATTGACCATATCTAGACCCACAGCTGACTGAGACATAAGGGTGGACACTCTTGGGGCTGAGAGGTTTGGTGAGGTTGGGTGAGCTAACGCAGACCCTTTAAAGTAATAAGGCTTGGTACCCATACCATGGGTCCCAAATCTCCAGGTTCAAGGGCATCTTCCTACATCGAAAACATGCATGAGAAACCCAGAAGATGGTACACCGTGTGATCGGGAAAGGTTTCTAAAACGCACATCATTTCTCATCTCCTTGTTCTCCGGTTCGCCATTCCAGCCGCTTTACTAGCAATCTCCCTCCTTGGAGAATCAGCACCTTTAACCTCCTGTTCCGTACAGGTTGCAATTTGTCCTGAGGATGAACGGGAAGAGGGGGAACCAATGAGAGACTAGCTCTAGGTGTTGGGACAGGCACAGGTCACGCTATTTTCCCATCAGGAAGAAGAATCAACCACAGGCTCAGCCTGCCGCCCGGAGCCAGAATAGGGCCTGAAGCAATCCTGCGCTTTTGCGGCCAGCTCCCAAGAAAGCGAGTTGAAAAATGGAGCTCAGGGGCACTGCAATTCACAAACCTGCAGAGTTAGAAATGATAACTCTCGTCCACAAATATATGGAGGGAAGGCTACGAAGAGGATTTGAAAGCAAGGCAGAATTGCAGGAAACCGATTTCAGGAGGTAGATTCGAATCGCCTTTAAAGCACAGGAAAAGCGGCAAAACCTCGACAATGATGCCCTTGGCCAAAAAGGGCGTATGCGTTTTTTCCTGAATATATTCAGGAAAAAACGCATACGCCCTTTTTGGCCAACCAAGCAACCTGGAAAGGCAAATCAGCGCTACAAAGAAGTCTCGCTTCCCATCGGTCAAAAGGGCCATGCTGAATAAAGTGTCAAAACCAGAAATGCAGGACAGGCCATGGAGAAATGGGAGCCTTGCTACGCTGATGGGCGGGCTGTAAATTGCCAACAGCCACTCTGGAGAAGTGTACGGTGTGTCCTGAAACATCTAAAAAACTCAGCTTAGAGAGCATAGGGCACTTCCACTCATGGGCGTATAAATTGGGAAAACTAAAAATCAGCAAGACACAGGCACCCCAAAGTTTAGGGCTGCTCTGTTGACAAGAACCTCCACTTCGCTACACCTGAAATATCCCAGGAAAGAGAAGAATGGATAAAGAAGTTGTGGTCCTTATGTACAATGGAATATCACTCAGCCATGAAATCAACGTCATAAGGCTAGGAGCAGCATGATGAGTGGATTTAGGTACGACGAATCTAAGTGAAATAAGTCACACAGAAAAAGACACTGAATATAAGATATCACTTATAGAGGGAATGTAAAAACCGCTACCCTTGAACTGAATTACAAAACAGAACAGAGTCGCACGTTTAGAAAAAACACTATGGCTGCTTAACGGGAAAGGTGAGGTGGGGTGATGCATAAACCAAGGGTTTCAAATTAGCCCAGATACCGTTCCATAAACCCAATATGTAATAGACAAGACCTACTCCTTGCTCAGTGAACTGGACTCAACAACCCCTATTCACCGCTCAAGAATATATCTGACTAGTAAGAATCTTAAAACCTATGTAGTGATATCTCTCTGTAAGTGAGTCAAGTAGGTGTAAAGCGGCATAAACACAGCAGTGAAAAGCAGCTAATCCCCATTATACAAATCAATTACTTTTAAAAACCCGTGAAACAAAGACAGTGAAAGAGAGAGAAATTCTTACAAAATTCGTTCAGGGGCTGCGATGCCACCTGGATTGACCATATCTAGACCCACAGATGACTGAGACATAACGATGGACACTCTTGGGGCTGAGAGGTTTGGTGAGGTTGGATGAGCAAACGCAGACCCTTTAAAGTAATACGGCGTGGTACCCATCCCATGGGTCCCAAATCTCCAGGTTCAAGGGCATCTTCCTACGTCGAAAACATGCACGAGCAACCCAGAAGATGGTACACCGTGTCACCGGGAAAGGTTTCTAAAATGCACCTCATTTCTCATCTCCTTGTGCTCCGGTTCGCCATTCCAGCCGCTTTACTAGCAATCTCCCTCCTTGGAGAATCAGCACCTTTAACCTCCTGTTCCGTACACGTTGCAATTTGTCCTGAGGATGAACGGGAAGAGGGGGAACCAATGAGAGACTAGCTCTAGGTGTTGGGACAGGCACAGGTCACTCTATTTTCCCATCAGGTAGCAGAATTAACCACAGGCTCAGCCTGCCGCCCGGAGCCAGAATAGGGCCTGAAGCAATCCTGCGCTTTTGCGGCCAGCTCCCAAGAAAGCGAGTTGAAAAATGGAGCTCAGGGGCACTGCAATTCACAAACCTGCAGAGTTAGAAATGATAACTCTCGTCCACAAATATATGGAGGGAAGGCTACGAAGAGGATTTGAAAGCAAGGCAGAATTGCAGGAAACCGATTTCAGGAGGTAGATTCGAATCGCCTTTAAAGCACAGGAAAAGCGGCAAAACCTCGACGATGATGCCCTTGGCCAAAAAGGGCGTATGCGTTTTTTCCTGAATATATTCAGGAAAAAACGCATACGCCCTTTTTGGCCAACCAAGCAACCTGGAAAGGCAAATCAGCGCTACAAAGAAGTCTCGCTTCCCATCGGTCAAAAGGGCCATGCTGAATAAAGTGTCAAAACCAGAAATGCAGGACAGGCCATGGAGAAATGGGAGCCTTGCTACGCTGATGGGCGGGCTGTAAATTGCCAACAGCCACTCTGGAGAAGTGTACGGTGTGTCCTGAAACATCTAAAAAACTCAGCTTAGAGAGCATAGGGCACTTCCACTCATGGGCGTATAAATTGGGAAAACTAAAAATCAGCAAGACACAGGCACCCCAAAGTTTAGGGCTGCTCTGTTGACAAGAACCTCCACTTCGTTACACCTTAAACATCCCAGGAAAGAGAAGAATGGATAAAGAAGTTGTGGTCCTTATGTACAATGGAATATCACTCAGCCATGAAATCAACGTCATAAGGCTAGGAGCAGCATTATGAGTGGATTTAGGTACGACGATTCTAAGTGAAATAAGTCACACAGAAAGACACTTATCATAAGATATCACTTACAGAGAGAATGTAAAAACCGCTACCCTTGAACTGAATTACAAAACAGAACAGAGTCGCACGTTTAGAAAACACACTATGGCTGCTTAACGGGAAAGGTGAGGTGGGGTGATGCATAAAACAAGGGTTTCAAATTAGCTCAGATACCGTTCCATAAACCCAATATGTAATAGACAAGACCTACTCCTTGCTCAGTGAACTGGACTCAACGCCCCCTATTCACCGCCCAAGAATATATCTGACTAGTAAGAATCTTAAAACCTATGTATTGATATCTCTCTGTAAGAGAGTCAAGTGGGTGAAAAGCGGCATAAACACAGCAGTGCAAAGCAGCTAAACCCTATTATAAAAATCAATTACTTTTAAAAACCCGTGAAACAAAGACAGTGAAAGAGAGAGAAATTCTTACAAAATTCGTTCAGGGGCTGCGATGCCACCTGGATTGACCATATCTAGACCCACAGCTGATTGAGACATAAGGGTGGACACTCTTGGGGCTGAGAGGTTTGGTGAGGTTGGGTGAGCTAACGCAGACCCTGTAAAGTAATACGGCGTGGTACCCATCCCAGGGGTCCCAAATCTCCAGGTTCAAGGGCATCTTCCTACGTCGAAAACATGCACGAGAAACCCAGAAGATGGTACACCGTGTGACCGGGAAAGGTTTCTAAAACGCACCTCATTTCTCATCTCCTTGTGCTCCGGTTCGCCATTCCAGCCGCTTTACTAGCAATCTCCCTCCTGGGAGAATCAACACCTTTAACCTCCTGTTCCGAACACGTTGCAATTTGTCCTGAGGATGAACGGGAAGAGGGGGAACCAATGAGAGACTAGCTCTAGGTGTTGGGACAGGCACAGGTCACTCTATTTTCCCATCAGGAAGCAGAATTAACCACAGGCTCAGCCTGCCGCCCGGAGCCAGAATAGGGCCTGAAGCAATCCTGCGCTTTTGCGGCCAGCTCCCAAGAAAGCGAGTTGAAAAATGGAGCTCAGGGGCAATGCAATTCACAAACCTGCAGACTTAGAAATGATAACTCTCGTCCACAAATATATGGAGGGAAGGCAACGAAGAGGATTTGAAAGCAAGGCAGAATTGCAGGAAACAGATTTCAGGAGGTAGATTCGAATCGCCTTTAAAGCACAGGAAAAGCGGCAAAACCTCGACAATGATGCCCTTGGCCAAAAAGGGCGTATGCGTTTTTTCCTGAATATATTCAGGAAAAAACGCATACGCCCTTTTTGGCCAACCAAGCAACCTGGAAAGGCAAATCAGCGCTACAAAGAAGTCTCGCTTCCCATCGGTCAAAAGGGCCATGCTGAATAAAGTGTCAAAACCAGAAATGCAGGACAGGCCATGGAGAAATGGGAGCCTTGCTACGCTGATGGGCGGGCTGTAAATTGCCAACAGCCACTCTGGAGAAGTGTACGGTGTGTCCTGAAACATCTAAAAAACTCAGCTTAGAGAGCATAGGGCACTTCCACTCATGGGCGTATAAATTGGGAAAACTAAAAATCAGCAAGACACAGGCACCCCAAAGTTTAGGGCTGCTCTGTTGACAAGAACCTCCACTTCGTTACACCTTAAACATCCCAGGAAAGAGAAGAATGGATAAAGAAGTTGTGGTCCTTATGTACAATGGAATATCACTCAGCCATGAAATCAACGTCATAAGGCTAGGAGCAGCATGATGAGTGGATTTAGGTACGACGATTCTAAGTGAAATAAGTCACACAGAAAAAGACACTGATCATAAGATATCACTTACAGAGAGAATGTAAAAACCGCTACCCTTGAACTGAATTACAAAACAGAACAGAGTCGCACGTTTAGAAAACACACTATGGCTGCTTAACGGGAAAGGTGAGGTGGGGTGATGCATAAACCAAGGGTTTCAAATTAGCTCAGATACCGTTCCATAAACCCAATATGTAATAGACAAGACCTACTCCTTGCTCAGTGAACTGGACTCAACAACCCCTATTCACCGCCCAAGAATATATCTGACTAGTAAGAATCTTAAAACCTATGTAGTGATATCTCTCTGTAAGTGAGTCAAGTAGGTGTAAAGCGGCATAAACACAGCAGTGCAAAGCAGCTAAACCCCATTATACAAATCAATTACTTTTAAAAACCCGTGAAACAAAGACAGTGAAAGAGAGAGAAATTCTTACAAAATTCGTTCAGGTGCTGCAATGCCAGCTGGATTGACCATATCTAGACCCACAGATGACTGAGACATAAGGGTGGACACTCTTGGGGCTGAGAGGTTTGGTGAGGTTGGGTGAGCTAACGCAGACCCTTTAAAGTAATACGGCGTGGTACCCATCCCATGGGTCCCAAATCTCCAGGGTCAAGGGCATCTTCCTACGTCGAAAACATGCACGAGAAACCCAGAAGATGGTACACCGTGTGACCGGGAAAGGTTTCTAAAACGCACTTCATTTCTCATCTCCTTGTGCTCCGGTTCGCCATTCCAGCCGCTTTACTAGCAATCTCCCTCCTTGGAGAATCAGCACCTTTAACCTCCTGTTCCGTACACGTTGCAATTTGTCCTGAGGATGAACGGGAAGAGGGGGAACCAATGAGAGACTAGCTCTAGGTGTTGGGACAGGCACAGGTCACTCTATTTTCCCATCAGGTAGCAGAATTAACCACAGGCTCAGCCTGCCGCCCGGAGCCAGAATAGGGCCTGAAGCAATCCTGCGCTTTTGCGGCCAGCTCCCAAGAAAGCGAGTTGAAAAATGGAGCTCAGGGGCACTGCAATTCACAAACCTGCAGAGTTAGAAATGATAACTCTCGTCCACAAATATATGGAGGGAAGGCTACGAAGAGGATTTGAAAGCAAGGCAGAATTGCAGGAAACCGATTTCAGGAGGTAGATTCGAATCGCCTTTAAAGCACAGGAAAAGCGGCAAAACCTCGACAATGATGCCCTTGGACAAAAAGGGCATATGCGTTTTTTCCTGAATATATTCAGGAAAAAACGCATACGCCCTTTTTGGCCAACCAAGCAACCTGGAAAGGCAAATCAGCGCTACAAAGAAGTCTCGCTTCCCATCGGTCAAAAGGGCCATGCTGAATAAAGTGTCAAAACCAGAAATGCAGGACAGGCCATGGAGAAATGGGAGCCTTGCTACGCTGATGGGCGGGCTGTAAATTGCCAACAGCCACTCTGGAGAAGTGTACGGTGTGTCCTGAAACATCTAAAAAACTCAGCTTAGAGAGCATAGGGCACTTCCACTCATGGGCGTATAAATTGGGAAAACTAAAAATCAGCAAGACACAGGCACCCCAAAGTTTAGGGCTGCTCTGTTGACAAGAACCTCCACTTCGTTACACCTTAAACATCCCAGGAAAGAGAAGAATGGATAAAGAAGTTGTGGTCCTTATGTACAATGGAATATCACTCAGCCATGAAATCAACGTCATAAGGCTAGGAGCAGCATTATGAGTGGATTTAGGTACGACGATTCTAAGTGAAATAAGTCACACAGAAAGACACTTATCATAAGATATCACTTACAGAGAGAATGTAAAAACCGCTACCCTTGAACTGAATTACAAAACAGAACAGAGTCGCACGTTTAGAAAACACACTATGGCTGCTTAACGGGAAAGGTGAGGTGGGGTGATGCATAAAACAAGGGTTTCAAATTAGCTCAGATACCGTTCCATAAACCCAATATGTAATAGACAAGACCTACTCCTTGCTCAGTGAACTGGACTCAACGCCCCCTATTCACCGCCCAAGAATATATCTGACTAGTAAGAATCTTAAAACCTATGTATTGATATCTCTCTGTAAGTGAGTCAAGTGGGTGAAAAGCGGCATAAACACAGCAGTGCAAAGCAGCTAAACCCTATTATAAAAATCAATTACTTTTAAAAACCCGTGAAACAAAGACAGTGAAAGAGAGAGAAATTCTTACAAAATTCGTTCAGGGGCTGCGATGCCACCTGGATTGACCATATCTAGACCCACAGCTGATTGAGACATAAGGGTGGACACTCTTGGGGCTGAGAGGTTTGGTGAGGTTGGGTGAGCTAACGCAGACCTTGTAAAGTAATACGGCGTGGTACCCATCCCATGGGTCCCAAATCTCCAGATTCAAGGGCATCTTCCTACGTCGAAAACATGCACGAGAAACCCAGAAGATGGTACACCGTGTGACCGGGAAAGGTTTCTAAAACGCACCTCATTTCTCATCTCCTTGTGCTCCGGTTCGCCATTCCAGCCGCTTTACTAGCAATCTCCCTCCTTGGAGAATCAGCACCTTTAACCTCCTGTTCCGTACAGGTTGCAATTTGTCCTGAGGATGAACGGGAAGAGGGGGAACCAATGAGAGACTAGCTCTAGGTGTTGGGACAGGCACAGGTCACTCTATTTTCCCATCAGGTAGCAGAATTAACCACAGGCTCAGCCTGCCGCCCGGAGCCAGAATAGGGCCTGAAGCAATCCTGCGCTTTTGCGGCCAGCTCCCAAGAAAGCGAGTTGAAAAATGGAGCTCAGGGGCACTGCAATTCACAAACCTGCAGAGTTAGAAATGATAACTCTCGTCCACAAATATATGGAGGGAAGGCTACGAAGAGGATTTGAAAGCAAGGCAGAATTGCAGGAAACAGATTTCAGGAGGTAGATTCGAATCGCCTTTAAAGCACAGGAAAAGCGGCAAAACCTCGACGATGATGCCCTTGGCCAAAAAGGGCGTATGCGTTTTTTCCTGAATATATTCAGGAAAAAACGCATACGCCCTTTTTGGCCAACCAAGCAACCTGGAAAGGCAAATCAGCGCTACAAAGAAGTCTCGCTTCCCATCGGTCAAAAGGGCCATGCTGAATAAAGTGTCAAAACCAGAAATGCAGGACAGGCCATGGAGAAATGGGAGCCTTGCTACGCTGATGGGCGGGCTGTAAATTGCCAACAGCCACTCTGGAGAAGTGTACGGTGTGTCCTGAAACATCTAAAAAACTCAGCTTAGAGAGCATAGGGCACTTCCACTCATGGGCGTATAAATTGGGAAAACTAAAAATCAGCAAGACACAGGCACCCCAAAGTTTAGGGCTGCTCTGTTGACAAGAACCTCCACTTCGTTACACCTTAAACATCCCAGGAAAGAGAAGAATGGATAAAGAAGTTGTGGTCCTTATGTACAATGGAATATCACTCAGCCATGAAATCAACGTCATAAGGCTAGGAGCAGCATTATGAGTGGATTTAGGTACGACGATTCTAAGTGAAATAAGTCACACAGAAAGACACTTATCATAAGATATCACTTACAGAGAGAATGTAAAAACCGCTACCCTTGAACTGAATTACAAAACAGAACAGAGTCGCACGTTTAGAAAACACACTATGGCTGCTTAACGGGAAAGGTGAGGTGGGGTGATGCATAAACCAAGGGTTTCAAATTAGCTCAGATACCGTTCCATAAACCCAATATGTAATAGACAAGACCTACTCCTTGCTCAGTGAACTGGACTCAACAACCCCTATTCACCGCCCAAGAATATATCTGACTAGTAAGAATCTTAAAACCTATGTAGTGATATCTCTCTGTAAGTGAGTCAAGTAGGTGTAAAGCGGCATAAACACAGCAGTGCAAAGCAGCTAAACCCCATTATACAAATCAATTACTTTTAAAAACCCGTGAAACAAAGACAGTGAAAGAGAGAGAAATTCTTACAAAATTCGTTCAGGGGCTGCGATGCCACCTGGATTGACCATATCTAGACCCACAGATGACTGAGACATAAGGGTGGACACTCTTGGGGCTGAGAGTTTTGGTGAGGTTGGATGAGCAAATGCAGACCCTTTAAAGTAATACGGCGTGGTACCCATCCCATAGGTCCCAAATCTCCAGGTTCAAGGGCATCTTCCTACGTCGAAAACATGCACGAGCAACCCAGAAGATGGTACACCGTGTCACCGGGCAAGGTTTCTAAAATGCACCTCATTTCTCATCTCCTTGTGCTCCGGTTCGCCATTCCAGCCGCTTTACTAGCAATCTCCCTCCTTGGAGAATCAGCACCTTTAACCTCCTGTTCCGTACATGTTGCAATTTGTCCTGAGGATGAACGGGAAGAAGGGGAACCAATGAGAGACTAGCTCTCGGTGTTGGGACAGGCAGAGGTCACTCTAATTTCCCATCAGGTAGCAGAATTAACCACAGGCTCAGCCTGCCGCCCGGAGCCAGAATAGGGCCTGAAGCAATCCTGCGCTTTTGCGGCCAGCTCCCAAGAAAGCGAGTTGAAAAATGGAGCTCAGGGGCACTGCAATTCACAAACCTGCAGAGTTAGAAATGATAACTCTCGTCCACAAATATATGGAGGGAAGGCTACGAAGAGGATTTGAAAGCAAGGCAGAATTGCAGGAAACCGATTTCAGGAGGTAGATTCGAATCGCCTTTAAAGCACAGGAAAAGCGGCAAAACCTCGACAATGATGCCCTTGGCCAAAAAGGGCGTATGCGTTTTTTCCTGAATATATTCAGGAAAAAACGCATACGCCCTTTTTGGCCAACCAAGCAACCTGGAAAGGCAAATCAGCGCTACAAAGAAGTCTCGCTTCCCATCGGTCAAAAGGGCCATGCTGAATAAAGTGTCAAAACCAGAAATGCAGGACAGGCCATGGAGAAATGGGAGCCTTGCTACGCTGATGGGCGGGCTGTAAATTGCCAACAGCCACTCTGGAGAAGTGTACGGTGTGTCCTGAAACATCTAAAAAACTCAGCTTAGAGAGCATAGGGCACTTCCACTCATGGGCGTATAAATTGGGAAAACTAAAAATCAGCAAGACACAGGCACCCCAAAGTTTAGGGCTGCTCTGTTGACAAGAACCTCCACTTCGTTACACCTTAAACATCCCAGGAAAGAGTAGAATGGATAAAGAAGTTGTGGTCCTTATGTACAATGGAATATCACTCAGCCATGAAATCAACGTCATAAGGCTAGGAGCAGCATTATGAGTGGATTTAGGTACGACGATTCTAAGTGAAATAAGTCACACAGAAAGACACTTATCATAAGATATCACTTACAGAGAGAATGTAAAAACCGCTACCCTTGAACTGAATTACAAAACAGAACAGAGTCGCACGTTTAGAAAACACACTATGGCTGCTTAACGGGAAAGGTGAGGTGGGGTGATGCATAAAACAAGGGTTTCAAATTAGCTCAGATACCGTTCCATAAACCCAATATGTAATAGACAAGACCTACTCCTTGCTCAGTGAACTGGACTCAACGCCCCCTATTCACCGCCCAAGAATATATCTGACTAGTAAGAATCTTAAAACCTATGTATTGATATCTCTCTGTAAGTGAGTCAAGTGGGTGAAAAGCGGCATAAACACAGCAGTGCAAAGCAGCTAAACCCTATTATAAAAATCAATTACTTTTAAAAACCCGTGAAACAAAGACAGTGAAAGAGAGAGAAATTCTTACAAAATTCGTTCAGGGGCTGCGATGCCACCTGGATTGACCATATCTAGACCCACAGCTGATTGAGACATAAGGGTGGACACTCTTGGGGCTGAGAGGTTTGGTGAGGTTGGGTGAGCTAACGCAGACCCTGTAAAGTAATACGGCGTGGTACCCATCCCATGGGTCCCAAATCTCCAGGTTCAAGGGCATCTTCCTACGTCGAAAACATGCACGAGAAACCCAGAAGATGGTACACCGTGTGACCGGGAAAGGTTTCTAAAACGCACCTCATTTCTCATCTCCTTGTGCTCCGGTTCGCCATTCCAGCCGCTTTACTAGCAATCTCCCTCCTGGGAGAATCAGCACCTTTAACCTCCTGTTCCGAACACGTTGCAATTTGTCCTGAGGATGAACGGGAAGAGGGGGAACCAATGAGAGACTAGCTCTAGGTGTTGGGACAGGCACAGGTCACTCTATTTTCCCATCAGGAAGCAGAATTAACCACAGGCTCAGCCTGCCGCCCGGAGCCAGAATAGGGCCTGAAGCAATCCTGCGCTTTTGCGGCCAGCTCCCAAGAAAGCGAGTTGAAAAATGGAGCTCAGGGGCACTGCAATTCACAAACCTGCAGAGTTAGAAATGATAACTCTCGTCCACAAATATATGGAGGGAAGGCTACGAAGAGGATTTGAAAGCAAGGCAGAATTGCAGGAAACCGATTTCAGGAGGTAGATTCGAATCGCCTTTAAAGCACAGGAAAAGCGGCAAAACCTCGACAATGATGCCCTTGGCCAAAAAGGGCGTATGCGTTTTTTCCTGAATATATTCAGGAAAAAACGCATACGCCCTTTTTGGCCAACCAAGCAACCTGGAAAGGCAAATCAGCGCTACAAAGAAGTCTCGCTTCCCATCGGTCAAAAGGGCCATGCTGAATAAAGTGTCAAAACCAGAAATGCAGGACAGGCCATGGAGAAATGGGAGCCTTGCTACGCTGATGGGCGGGCTGTAAATTGCCAACAGCCACTCTGGAGAAGTGTACGGTGTGTCCTGAAACATCTAAAAAACTCAGCTTAGAGAGCATAGGGCACTTCCACTCATGGGCGTATAAATTGGGAAAACTAAAAATCAGCAAGACACAGGCACCCCAAAGTTTAGGGCTGCTCTGTTGACAAGAACCTCCACTTCGTTACACCTTAAACATCCCAGGAAAGAGAAGAATGGATAAAGAAGTTGTGGTCCTTATGTACAATGGAATATCACTCAGCCATGAAATCAACGTCATAAGGCTAGGAGCAGCATGATGAGTGGATTTAGGTACGACGATTCTAAGTGAAATAAGTCACACAGAAAAAGACACTGATCATAAGATATCACTTACAGAGAGAATGTAAAAACCGCTACCCTTGAACTGAATTACAAAACAGAACAGAGTCGCACGTTTAGAAAACACACTATGGCTGCTTAACGGGAAAGGTGAGGTGGGGTGATGCATAAAACAAGGGTTTCAAATTAGCTCAGATACCGTTCCATAAACCCAATATGTAATAGACAAGACCTACTCCTTGCTCAGTGAACTGGACTCAACAACCCCTATTCACCGCCCAAGAATATATCTGACTAGTAAGAATCTTAAAACCTATGTATTGATATCTCTCTGTAAGTGAGTCAAGTGGGTGAAAAGCGGCATAAACACAGCAGTGCAAAGCAGCTAAACCCTATTATAAAAATCAATTACTTTTAAAAACCCGTGAAACAAAGACAGTGAAAGAGAGAGAAATTCTTACAAAATTCGTTCAGGGGCTGCGATGCCACCTGGATTGACCATATCTAGACCCACAGCTGATTGAGACATAAGGGTGGACACTCTTGGGGCTGAGAGGTTTGGTGAGGTTGGGTGAGCTAACGCAGACCCTGTAAAGTAATACGGCGTGGTACCCATCCCATGGGTCCCAAATCTCCAGGTTCAAGGGCATCTTCCTACGTCGAAAACATGCACGAGCAACCCAGAAGATGGTACACCGTGTGACCGGGAAAGGTTTCTAAAACGCACCTCATTTCTCATCTCCTTGTGCTCCGGTTCGCCATTCCAGCCGCTTTACTAGCAATCTCCCTCCTGGGAGAATCAGCACCTTTAACCTCCTGTTCCGAACACGTTGCAATTTGTCCTGAGGATGAACGGGAAGAGGGGGAACCAATGAGAGACTAGCTCTAGGTGTTGGGACAGGCACAGGTCACTCTATTTTCCCATCAGGAAGCAGAATTAACCACAGGCTCAGCCTGCCGCCCGGAGCCAGAATAGGGCCTGAAGCAATCCTGCGCTTTTGCGGCCAGCTCCCAAGAAAGCGAGTTGAAAAATGGAGCTCAGGGGCACTGCAATTCACAAACCTGCAGAGTTAGAAATGATAACTCTCGTCCACAAATATATGGAGGGAAGGCTACGAAGAGGATTTGAAAGCAAGGCAGAATTGCAGGAAACCGATTTCAGGAGGTAGATTCGAATCGCCTTTAAAGCACAGGAAAAGCGGCAAAACCTCGACAATGATGCCCTTGGCCAAAAAGGGCGTATGCGTTTTTTCCTGAATATATTCAGGAAAAAACGCATACGCCCTTTTTGGCCAACCAAGCAACCTGGAAAGGCAAATCAGCGCTACAAAGAAGTCTCGCTTCCCATCGGTCAAAAGGGCCATGCTGAATAAAGTGTCAAAACCAGAAATGCAGGACAGGCCATGGAGAAATGGGAGCCTTGCTACGCTGATGGGCGGGCTGTAAATTGCCAACAGCCACTCTGGAGAAGTGTACGGTGTGTCCTGAAACATCTAAAAAACTCAGCTTAGAGAGCATAGGGCACTTCCACTCATGGGCGTATAAATTGGGAAAACTAAAAATCAGCAAGACACAGGCACCCCAAAGTTTAGGGCTGCTCTGTTGACAAGAACCTCCACTTCGTTACACCTTAAACATCCCAGGAAAGAGAAGAATGGATAAAGAAGTTGTGGTCCTTATGTACAATGGAATATCACTCAGCCATGAAATCAACGTCATAAGGCTAGGAGCAGCATGATGAGTGGATTTAGGTACGACGATTCTAAGTGAAATAAGTCACACAGAAAAAGACACTGATCATAAGATATCACTTACAGAGAGAATGTAAAAACCGCTACCCTTGAACTGAATTACAAAACAGAACAGAGTCGCACGTTTAGAAAACACACTATGGCTGCTTAACGGGAAAGGTGAGGTGGGGTGATGCATAAAACAAGGGTTTCAAATTAGCTCAGATACCGTTCCATAAACCCAATATGTAATAGACAAGACCTACTCCTTGCTCAGTGAACTGGACTCAACGCCCCCTATTCACCGCCCAAGAATATATCTGACTAGTAAGAATCATAAAACCTATGTATTGATATTTCTCTGTAAGTGAGTCAAGTGGGTGTAAAGCGGCATAAACACAGCAGTGCAAAGCAGCTAAACCCCATTATAAAAATCAATTACTTTAAAAAACCCGTGAAACAAAGACAGTGAAAGAGAGAGAAATTCTTACAAAATTCGTTCAGGGGATGCGATGCCACCTGGATTGACCATATCTAGACCCATAGATGACTGAGACATAAGGGTGGACACTCTTGGGGCTGAGAGGTTTGGTGAGGTTGGGTGAGCTAACGCAGACCCTTTAAAGTAATACGGCGTGGTACCCATCCCATGGGTCCCAAATCTCCAGGTTCAAGGGCATCGTCCTACGTCGAAAACATGCACGAGAAACCCAGAAGATGGTACACCGTGTGACCGGGAAAGGTTTCTAAAACGCACCTCATTTCTCATCTCCTTGTGCTCCGGTTCGCCATTCCAGCCGCTTTACTAGCAATCTCCCTCCTTGGAGAATCAGCACCTTTAACCTCCTGTTCCGAACACGTTGCAATTTGTCCTGAGGATGAACGGGAAGAGGGGGAACCAATGAGAGACTAGCTCTAGGTGTTGGGACAGGCACAGATCACTCTATTTTCCCATCAGGAAGCAGAATTAACCACAGGCTCAGCCTGCCGCCCGGAGCCAGAATAGGGCCTGAAGCAATCCTGCGCTTTTGCGGCCAGCTCCCAAGAAAGCGAGTTGAAAAATGGAGCTCAGGGGCACTGCAATTCACAAACCTGCAGAGTTAGAAATGATAACTCTCGTCCACAAATATATGGAGGGAAGGCAACGAAGAGGATTTGAAAGCAAGGCAGAATTGCAGGAAACCGATTTCAGGAGGTAGATTCGAATCGCCTTTAAAGCACAGGAAAAGCGGCAAAACCTCGACAATGATGCCCTTGGCCAAAAAGGGCGTATGCGTTTTTTCCTGAATATATTCAGGAAAAAACGCATACGCCCTTTTTGGCCAACCAAGCAACCTGGAAAGGCAAATCAGCGCTACAAAGAAGTCTCGCTTCCCATCGGTCAAAAGGGCCATGCTGAATAAAGTGTCAAAACCAGAAATGCAGGACAGGCCATGGAGAAATGGGAGCCTTGCTACGCTGATGGGCGGGCTGTAAATTGCCAACAGCCACTCTGGAGAAGTGTACGGTGTGTCCTGAAACATCTAAAAAACTCAGCTTAGAGAGCATAGGGCACTTCCACTCATGGGCGTATAAATTGGGAAAACTAAAAATCAGCAAGACACAGGCACCCCAAAGTTTAGGGCTGCTCTGTTGACAAGAACCTCCACTTCGTTACACCTTAAACATCCCAGGAAAGAGAAGAATGGATAAAGAAGTTGTGGTCCTTATGTACAATGGAATATCACTCAGCCATGAAATCAACGTCATAAGGCTAGGAGCAGCATGATGAGTGGATTTAGGTACGACGATTCTAAGTGAAATAAGTCACACAGAAAAAGACACTTATCATAAGATATCACTTACAGAGGGAATGTAAAAACCGCTACCCTTGAACTGAATTACAAAACAGAACAGAGTCGCAAGTTTAGAAAACACACTATGGCTGCTTAACGGGAAAGGTGAGGTGGGGTGATGCATAAAACAAGGGTTTCAAATTAGCTCAGATACCGTTCCATAAACCCAATATGTAATAGACAAGACCTACTCCTTGCTCAGTGAACTGGACTCAACGCCCCCTATTCACCGCCCAAGAATATATCTGACTAGTAAGAATCATAAAACCTATGTATTGATATTTCTCTGTAAGTGAGTCAAGTAGGTGTAAAGCGGCATAAACACAGCAGTGCAAAGCAGCTAAACCCCATTATAAAAATCAATTACTTTAAAAAACCCGTGAAACAAAGACAGTGAAAGAGAGAGAAATTCTTACAAAATTCGTTCAGGGGCTGCGATGCCACCTGGATTGACCATATCTAGACCCACAGATGACTGAGACATAAGGGTGGACACTCTTGGGGCTGAGAGGTCTGGTGAGGTTGGGTGAGCAAACGCAGACCCTTTAAAGTAATACGGCGTGGTACCCATCCCATGGGTCCCAAATCTCCAGGTTCAAGGGCATCTTCCTACGTCAAAAACATGCACGAGCAACCCAGAAGATGGTACACCGTGTGACCGGGAAAGGTTTCTAAAACGCACCTCATTTCTCATCTCCTTGTGCTCCGGTTCGCCATTCCAGCCGCTTTACTAGCAATCTCCCTCCTTGGAGAATCAGCACCTTTAACCTCCTGTTCCGTACACGTTGCAATTTGTCCTGAGGATGAACGGGAAGAGGGGGAACCAATGAGAGACTAGCTCTAGGTGTTGGGACAGGCACAGGTCACTCTATTTTCCCATCAGGTAGCAGAATTAACCACAGGCTCAGCCTGCCGCCCGGAGCCAGAATAGGGCCTGAAGCAATCCTGCGCTTTTGCGGCCAGCTCCCAAGAAAGCGAGTTGAAAAATGGAGCTCAGGGGCACTGCAATTCACAAACCTGCAGAGTTAGAAATGATAACTCTCGTCCACAAATATATGGAGGGAAGGCTACGAAGAGGATTTGAAAGCAAGGCAGAATTGCAGGAAACCGATTTCAGGAGGTAGATTCGAATCGCCTTTAAAGCACAGGAAAATCGGCAAAACCTCGACAATGATGCCCTTGGCCAAAAAGGGCGTATGCGTTTTTTCCTGAATATATTCAGGAAAAAACGCATACGCCCTTTTTGGCCAACCAAGCAACCTGGAAAGGCAAATCAGCACTACAAAGAAGTCTCGCTTCCCATTGGTCAAAAGGGCCATGCTGAATAAAGTGTCAAAACCAGAAATGCAGGACAGGCCATGGAGAAATGGGAGCCTTGCTACGCTGATGGGCGGGCTGTAAATTGCCAACAGCCACTCTGGAGAAGTGTACGGTGTGTCCTGAAACATCTAAAAAACTCAGCTTAGAGAGCATAGGGCACTTCCACTCATGGGCGTATAAATTGGGAAAACTAAAAATCAGCAAGACACAGGCACCCCAAAGTTTAGGGCTGCTCTGTTGACAAGAACCTCCACTTCGTTACACCTTAAACATCCCAGGAAAGAGAAGAATGGATAAAGAAGTTGTGGTCCTTATGTACAATGGAATATCACTCAGCCATGAAATCAACGTCATAAGGCTAGGAGCAGCATGATGAGTGGATTTAGGTACGACGATTCTAAGTGAAATAAGTCACACAGAAAGACACTTATCATAAGATATCACTTACAGAGAGAATGTAAAAACCGCTACCCTTGAACTGAATTACAAAACAGAACAGAGTCGCACGTTTAGAAAACACACTATGGCTGCTTAACGGGAAAGGTGAGGTGGGGTGATGCATAAAACAAGGGTTTCAAATTAGCTCAGATACCGTTCCATAAACCCAATATGTAATAGACCAGACCTACTCTTTGCTCAGTGAACTGGACTCAACGCCCCCTATTCACCGCCCAAGAATATATCTGACTAGTAAGAATCTTAAAACCTATGTATTGATATCTCTCTGTAAGTGAGTCAAGTGGGTGTAAAGCGGCATAAACACAGCAGTGCAAAGCAGCTAAACCCTATTATAAAAATCAATTACTTTTAAAAACCCGTGAAACAAAGACAGTGAAAGAGAGAGAAATTCTTACAAAATTCGTTCAGGGGCTGCGATGCCACCTGGATTGACCATATCTAGACCCACAGCTGATTGAGACATAAGGGTGGACACTCTTGGGGCTGAGAGGTTTGGTGAGGTTGGGTGAGCTAACGCAGACCCTGTAAAGTAATACGGCGTGGTACCCATCCCATGGGTCCCAAATCTCCAGGTTCAAGGGCATCTTCCTACGTCGAAAACATGCACGAGCAACCCAGAAGATGGTACACCGTGTGACCGGGAAAGGTTTCTAAAACGCACCTCATTTCTCATCTCCTTGTGCTCCGGTTCGCCATTCCAGCCGCTTTACTAGCAATCTCCCTCCTTGGAGAATCAGCACCTTTAACCTCCTGTTCCGAACACGTTGCAATTTGTCCTGAGGATGAACGGGAAGAGGGGGAACCAATGAGAGACTAGCTCTAGGTGTTGGGACAGGCACAGGTAACTCTATTTTCCCATCAGGAAGCAGAATTAACCACAGGCTCAGCCTGCCGCCCGGAGCCAGAATAGGGCCTGAAGCAATCCTGCGCTTTTGCGGCCAGCTCCCAAGAAAGCGAGTTGAAAAATGGAGCTCAGGGGCACTGCAATTCACAAACCTGCAGAGTTAGAAATGATAACTCTCGTCCACAAATATATGGAGGGAAGGCAACGAAGAGGATTTGAAAGCAAGGCAGAATTGCAGGAAACAGATTTCAGGAGGTAGATTCGAATCGCCTTTAAAGCACAGGAAAAGCGGCAAAACCTCGACAATGATGCCCTTGGCCAAAAAGGGCGTATGCGTTTTTTCCTGAATATATTCAGGAAAAAACGCATACGCCCTTTTTGGCCAACCAAGCAACCTGGAAAGGCAAATCAGCGCTACAAAGAAGTCTCGCTTCCCATCGGTCAAAAGGGCCATGCTGAATAAAGTGTCAAAACCAGAAATGCAGGACAGGCCATGGAGAAATGGGAGCCTTGCTACGCTGATGGGCGGGCTGTAAATTGCCAACAGCCACTCTGGAGAAGTGTACGGTGTGTCCTGAAACATCTAAAAAACTCAGCTTAGAGAGCATAGGGCACTTCCACTCATGGGCGTATAAATTGGGAAAACTAAAAATCAGCAAGACACAGGCACCCCAAAGTTTAGGGCTGCTCTGTTGACAAGAACCTCCACTTCGATACACCTTAAACATCCCAGGAAAGAGAAGAATGGATAAAGAAGTTGTGGTCCTTATGTACAATGGAATATCACTCAGCCATGAAATCAACGTCATAAGGCTAGGAGCAGCATGATGAGTGGATTTAGGTACGACGATTCTAAGTGAAATAAGTCACACAGAAAAAGACACTTATCATAAGATATCACTTACAGAGGGAATGTAAAAACCGCTACCCTTGAACTGAATTACAAAACAGAACAGAGTCGCACATTTAGAAAACACACTATGGCTGCTTAACGGGAAAGGTGAGGTGGGGTGATGCATAAAACAAGGGTTTCAAATTAGCTCAGATACCGTTCCATAAACCCAATATGTAATAGACCAGACCTACTCCTTGCTCAGTGAACTGGACTCAACGCCCCCTATTCACCGCCCAAGAATATATCTGACTAGTAAGAATCTTAAAACCTATGTATTGATATCTCTCTGTAAGTGAGTCAAGTGGGTGTAAAGCGGCATAAACACAGCAGTGCAAAGCAGCTAAACCCTATTATAAAAATCAATTACTTTTAAAAACCCGTGAAACAAAGACAGTGAAAGAGAGAGAAATTCTTACAAAATTCGTTCAGGGGCTGCGATGCCACCTGGATTGACCATATCTAGACCCACAGCTGATTGAGACATAAGGGTGGACACTCTTGGGGCTGAGAGGTTTGGTGAGGTTGGGTGAGCTAACGCAGACCCTTTAAAGTAATTCGGCGTGGTACCCATCGCATGGGTCCCAAATCTCCAGGTTCAAGGGCATCTTCCTACGTCGAAAACATGCACGAGAAACCCAGAAGATGGTACACCGTGTGACCGGGAAAGGTTTCTAAAACGCACCTCATTTCTCATCTCCTTGAGCTCCGATTCGCCATTCCAGCCGCTTTACTAGCAATCTCCCTCCTTGGAGAATCAGCACCTTTAATCTCCTGTTCCGTACACGTTGCAATTTGTCCTGAGGATGAACGGGAAGAAGGGGAACCAATGAGAGACTAGCTCTAGGTGTTGGGACAGGCACAGGTCACTCTATTTTCCCATCAGGAAGCAGAATTAACCACAGGCTCAGCCTGCCGCCCGGAGCCAGAATAGGGCCTGAAGCAATCCTGCGCTTTTGCGGCCAGCTCCCAAGAAAGCGAGTTGAAAAATGGAGCTCAGGGGCACTGCAATTCACAAACCTGCAGAGTTAGAAATGATAACTCTCGTCCACAAATATATGGAGGGAAGGCTACGAAGAGGATTTGAAAGCAAGGCAGAATTGCAGGAAACCGATTTCAGGAGGTAGATTCGAATCGCCTTTAAAGCACAGGAAAAGCGGCAAAACCTCGACAATGATGCCCTTGGCCAAAAAGGGCGTATGCGTTTTTTCCTGAATATATTCAGGAAAAAACGCATACGCCCTTTTTGGCCAACCAAGCAACCTGGAAAGGCAAATCAGCGCTACAAAGAAGTCTCGCTTCCCATCGGTCAAAAGGGCCATGCTGAATAAAGTGTCAAAACCAGAAATGCAGGACAGGCCATGGAGAAATGGGAGCCTTGCTACGCTGATGGGCGGGCTGTAAATTGCCAACAGCCACTCTGGAGAAGTGTACGGTGTGTCCTGAAACATCTAAAAAACTCAGCTTAGAGAGCATAGGGCACTTCCACTCATGGGCGTATAAATTGGGAAAACTAAAAATCAGCAAGACACAGGCACCCCAAAGTTTAGGGCTGCTCTGTTGACAAGAACCTCCACTTCGTTACACCTTAAACATCCCAGGAAAGAGAAGAATGGATAAAGAAGTTGTGGTCCGTATGTACAATGGAATATCACTCAGCCATGAAATCAACGTCATAAGGCTAGGAGCAGCATGATGAGTGGATTTAGGTACGACGATTCTAAGTGAAATAAGTCACACAGAAAGACACTTATCATAAGATATCACTTACAGAGAGAATGTAAAAACCGCTACCCTTGAACTGAATTACAAAACAGAACAGAGTCGCACGTTTAGAAAACACACTATGGCTGCTTAACGGGAAAGGTGAGGTGGGGTGATGCATAAAACAAGGGTTTCAAATTAGCTCAGATACCGTTCCATAAACCCAATATGTAATAGACCAGACCTACTCTTTGCTCAGTGAACTGGACTCAACGCCCCCTATTCACCGCCCAAGAATATATCTGACTAGTAAGAATCTTAAAACCTATGTATTGATATCTCTCTGTAAGTGAGTCAAGTGGGTGTAAAGCGGCATAAACACAGCAGTGCAAAGCAGCTAAACCCTATTATAAAAATCAATTACTTTTAAAAACCCGTGAAACAAAGACAGTGAAAGAGAGAGAAATTCTTACAAAATTCGTTCAGGGGCTGCGATGCCACCTGGATTGACCATATCTAGACCCACAGCTGATTGAGACATAAGGGTGGACACTCTTGGGGCTGAGAGGTTTGGTGAGGTTGGGTGAGCTAACGCAGACCCTGTAAAGTAATACGGCGTGGTACCCATCCCATGGGTCCCAAATCTCCAGGTTCAAGGGCATCTTCCTACGTCGAAAACATGCACGAGAAACCCAGAAGATGGTACACCGTGTGACCGGGAAAGGTTTCTAAAACGCACCTCATTTCTCATCTCCTTGTGCTCCGGTTCGCCATTCCAGCCGCTTTACTAGCAATCTCCCTCCTGGGAGAATCAGCACCTTTAACCTCCTGTTCCGTACAGGTTGCAATTTGTCCTGAGGATGAACGGGAAGAGGGGGAACCAATGAGAGACTAGCTCTAGGTGTTGGGACAGGCACAGGTCACTCTATTTTCCCATCAGGTAGCAGAATTAACCACAGGCTCAGCCTGCCGCCCGGAGCCAGAATAGGGCCTGAAGCAATCCTGCGCTTTTGCGGCCAGCTCCCAAGAAAGCGAGTTGAAAAATGGAGCTCAGGGGCACTGCAATTCACAAACCTGCAGAGTTAGAAATGATAACTCTCGTCCACAAATATATGGAGGGAAGGCTACGAAGAGGATTTGAAAGCAAGGCAGAATTGCAGGAAACCGATTTCAGTAGGTAGATTCGAATCGCCTTTAAAGCACAGGAAAAGCGGCAAAACCTCGACAATGATGCCCTTGGACAAAAAGGGCATATGCGTTTTTTCCTGAATATATTCAGGAAAAAACGCATACGCCCTTTTTGGCCAACCAAGCAACCTGGAAAGGCAAATCAGCGCTACAAAGAAGTCTCGCTTCCCATCGGTCAAAAGGGCCATGCTGAATAAAGTGTCAAAACCAGAAATGCAGGACAGGCCATGGAGAAATGGGAGCCTTGCTACGCTGATGGGCGGGCTGTAAATTGCCAACAGCCACTCTGGAGAAGTGTACGGTGTGTCCTGAAACATCTAAAAAACTCAGCTTAGAGAGCATAGGGCACTTCCACTCATGGGCGTATAAATTGGGAAAACTAAAAATCAGCAAGACACAGGCACCCCAAAGTTTAGGGCTGCTCTGTTGACAAGAACCTCCACTTCGTTACACCTTAAACATCCCAGGAAAGAGAAGAATGGATAAAGAAGTTGTGGTCCTTATGTACAATGGAATATCACTCAGCCATGAAATCAACGTCATAAGGCTAGGAGCAGCATTATGAGTGGATTTAGGTACGACGATTCTAAGTGAAATAAGTCACACAGAAAGACACTTATCATAAGATATCACTTACAGAGAGAATGTAAAAACCGCTACCCTTGAACTGAATTACAAAACAGAACAGAGTCGCACGTTTAGAAAACACACTATGGCTGCTTAACGGGAAAGGTGAGGTGGGGTGATGCATAAAACAAGGGTTTCAAATTAGCTCAGATACCATTCCATAAACCCAATATGTAATAGACAAGACCTACTCCTTGCTCAGTGAACTGGACTCAACGCCCCCTATTCACCGCCCAAGAATATATCTGACTAGTAAGAATCTTAAAACCTATGTATTGATATCTCTCTGTAAGTGAGTCAAGTGGGTGAAAAGCGGCATAAACACAGCAGTGCAAAGCAGCTAAACCCTATTATAAAAATCAATTACTTTTAAAAACCCGTGAAACAAAGACAGTGAAAGAGAGAGAAATTCTTACAAAATTCGTTCAGGGGCTGCGATGCCACCTGGATTGACCATATCTAGACCCACAGCTGATTGAGACATAAGGGTGGACACTCTTGGGGCTGAGAGGTTTGGTGAGGTTGGGTGAGCTAACGCAGACCCTGTAAAGTAATACGGCGTGGTACCCATCCCATGGGTCCCAAATCTCCAGGTTCAAGGGCATCTTCCTACGTCGAAAACATGCACGAGAAATCCAGAAGATGGTACACCATGTGACCGGGAAAGGTTTCTAAAACGCACCTCATTTCTCATCTCCTTGTGCTCCGGTTCGCCATTCCAGCCGCTTTACTAGCAATCTCCCTCCTTGGAGAATCAGCACCTTTAACCTCCTGTTCCGAACACGTTGCAATTTGTCCTGAGGATGAACGGGAAGAGGGGGAACCAATGAGAGACTAGCTCTAGGTGTTGGGACAGGCACAGGTCACTCTATTTTCCCATCAGGTAGCAGAATTAACCACAGGCTCAGCCTGCCGCCCGGAGCCAGAATAGGGCCTGAAGCAATCCTGCGCTTTTGCGGCCAGCTCCCAAGAAAGCGAGTTGAAAAATGGAGCTCAGGGGCACTGCAATTCACAAACCTGCAGAGTTAGAAATGATAACTCTCGTCCACAAATATATGGAGGGAAGGCTACGAAGAGGATTTGAAAGCAAGGCAGAATTGCAGGAAACCGATTTCAGGAGGTAGATTCGAATCGCCTTTAAAGCACAGGAAAAGCGGCAAAACCTCGACGATGATGCCCTTGGCCAAAAAGGGCGTATGCGTTTTTTCCTGAATATATTCAGGAAAAAACGCATACGCCCTTTTTGGCCAACCAAGCAACCTGGAAAGGCAAATCAGCGCTACAAAGAAGTCTCGCTTCCCATCGGTCAAAAGGGCCATGCTGAATAAAGTGTCAAAACCAGAAATGCAGGACAGGCCATGGAGAAATGGGAGCCTTGCTACGCTGATGGGCGGGCTGTAAATTGCCAACAGCCACTCTGGAGAAGTGTACGGTGTGTCCTGAAACATCTAAAAAACTCAGCTTAGAGAGCATAGGGCACTTCCACTCATGGGCGTATAAATTGGGAAAACTAAAAATCAGCAAGACACAGGCACCCCAAAGTTTAGGGCTGCTCTGTTGACAAGAACCTCCACTTCGTTACACCTTAAACATCCCAGGAAAGAGAAGAATGGATAAAGAAGTTGTGGTCCTTATGTACAATGGAATATCACTCAGCCATGAAATCAACGTCATAAGGCTAGGAGCAGCATTATGAGTGGATTTAGGTACGACGATTCTAAGTGAAATAAGTCACACAGAAAGACACTTATCATAAGATATCACTTACAGAGAGAATGTAAAAACCGCTAC
Organism: Balaenoptera borealis; assembly: GCF_965194805.1. Classification (NCBI taxonomy): domain Eukaryota; kingdom Metazoa; phylum Chordata; class Mammalia; order Artiodactyla; family Balaenopteridae; genus Balaenoptera; species Balaenoptera borealis. Next base: position 513,433 of record NW_028123832.1, read on the forward strand.
CCTTGAACTGAATTACAAAACAGAACAGAGTCGCACGTTTAGAAAACACACTATGGCTGCTTAACGGGAAAGGTGAGGTGGGGTGATGCATAAAACAAGGGTTTCAAATTAGCTCAGATACCGTTCCATAAACCCAATATGTAATAGACAAGACCTACTCCTTGCTCAGTGAACTGGACTCAACGCCCCCTATTCACCGCCCAAGAATATATCTGACTAGTAAGAATCTTAAAACCTATGTATTGATATCTCTCTGTAAGTGAGTCAAGTGGGTGAAAAGCGGCATAAACACAGCAGTGCAAAGCAGCTAAACCCTATTATAAAAATCAATTACTTTTAAAAACCCGTGAAACAAAGACAGTGAAAGAGAGAGAAATTCTTACAAAATTCGTTCAGGGGCTGCGATGCCACCTGGATTGACCATATCTAGACCCACAGCTGATTGAGACATAAGGGTGGACACTCTTGGGGCTGAGAGGTTTGGTGAGGTTGGGTGAGCTAACGCAGACCCTGTAAAGTAATACGGCGTGGTACCCATCCCATGGGTCCCAAATCTCCAGGTTCAAGGGCATCTTCCTACGTCGAAAACATGCACGAGAAACCCAGAAGATGGTACACCGTGTGACCGGGAAAGGTTTCTAAAACGCACCTCATTTCTCATCTCCTTGTGCTCCGGTTCGCCATTCCAGCCGCTTTACTAGCAATCTCCCTCCTGGGAGAATCAGCACCTTTAACCTCCTGTTCCGAACACGTTGCAATTTGTCCTGAGGATGAACGGGAAGAGGGGGAACCAATGAGAGACTAGCTCTAGGTGTTGGGACAGGCACAGGTCACTCTATTTTCCCATCAGGAAGCAGAATTAACCACAGGCTCAGCCTGCCGCCCGGAGCCAGAATAGGGCCTGAAGCAATCCTGCGCTTTTGCGGCCAGCTCCCAAGAAAGCGAGTTGAAAAATGGAGCTCAGGGGCACTGCAATTCACAAACCTGCAGAGTTAGAAATGATAACTCTCGTCCACAAATATATGGAGGGAAGGCTACGAAGAGGATTTGAAAGCAAGGCAGAATTGCAGGAAACCGATTTCAGGAGGTAGATTCGAATCGCCTTTAAAGCACAGGAAAAGCGGCAAAACCTCGACAATGATGCCCTTGGCCAAAAAGGGCGTATGCGTTTTTTCCTGAATATATTCAGGAAAAAACGCATACGCCCTTTTTGGCCAACCAAGCAACCTGGAAAGGCAAATCAGCGCTACAAAGAAGTCTCGCTTCCCATCGGTCAAAAGGGCCATGCTGAATAAAGTGTCAAAACCAGAAATGCAGGACAGGCCATGGAGAAATGGGAGCCTTGCTACGCTGATGGGCGGGCTGTAAATTGCCAACAGCCACTCTGGAGAAGTGTACGGTGTGTCCTGAAACATCTAAAAAACTCAGCTTAGAGAGCATAGGGCACTTCCACTCATGGGCGTATAAATTGGGAAAACTAAAAATCAGCAAGACACAGGCACCCCAAAGTTTAGGGCTGCTCTGTTGACAAGAACCTCCACTTCGTTACACCTTAAACATCCCAGGAAAGAGAAGAATGGATAAAGAAGTTGTGGTCCTTATGTACAATGGAATATCACTCAGCCATGAAATCAACGTCATAAGGCTAGGAGCAGCATGATGAGTGGATTTAGGTACGACGATTCTAAGTGAAATAAGTCACACAGAAAAAGACACTGATCATAAGATATCACTTACAGAGAGAATGTAAAAACCGCTACCCTTGAACTGAATTACAAAACAGAACAGAGTCGCACGTTTAGAAAACACACTATGGCTGCTTAACGGGAAAGGTGAGGTGGGGTGATGCATAAAACAAGGGTTTCAAATTAGCTCAGATACCGTTCCATAAACCCAATATGTAATAGACAAGACCTACTCCTTGCTCAGTGAACTGGACTCAACAACCCCTATTCACCGCCCAAGAATATATCTGACTAGTAAGAATCTTAAAACCTATGTATTGATATCTCTCTGTAAGTGAGTCAAGTGGGTGAAAAGCGGCATAAACACAGCAGTGCAAAGCAGCTAAACCCTATTATAAAAATCAATTACTTTTAAAAACCCGTGAAACAAAGACAGTGAAAGAGAGAGAAATTCTTACAAAATTCGTTCAGGGGCTGCGATGCCACCTGGATTGACCATATCTAGACCCACAGCTGATTGAGACATAAGGGTGGACACTCTTGGGGCTGAGAGGTTTGGTGAGGTTGGGTGAGCTAACGCAGACCCTTTAAAGTAATACGGCGTGGTACCCATCCCATGGGTCCCAAATCTCCAGGTTCAAGGGCATCTTCCTACGTCGAAAACATGCACGAGCAACCCAGAAGATGGTACACCGTGTGACCGGGAAAGGTTTCTAAAACGCACCTCATTTCTCATCTCCTTGTGCTCCGGTTCGCCATTCCAGCCGCTTTACTAGCAATCTCCCTCCTGGGAGAATCAGCACCTTTAACCTCCTGTTCCGAACACGTTGCAATTTGTCCTGAGGATGAACGGGAAGAGGGGGAACCAATGAGAGACTAGCTCTAGGTGTTGGGACAGGCACAGGTCACTCTATTTTCCCATCAGGAAGCAGAATTAACCACAGGCTCAGCCTGCCGCCCGGAGCCAGAATAGGGCCTGAAGCAATCCTGCGCTTTTGCGGCCAGCTCCCAAGAAAGCGAGTTGAAAAATGGAGCTCAGGGGCACTGCAATTCACAAACCTGCAGAGTTAGAAATGATAACTCTCGTCCACAAATATATGGAGGGAAGGCTACGAAGAGGATTTGAAAGCAAGGCAGAATTGCAGGAAACCGATTTCAGGAGGTAGATTCGAATCGCCTTTAAAGCACAGGAAAAGCGGCAAAACCTCGACAATGATGCCCTTGGCCAAAAAGGGCGTATGCGTTTTTTCCTGAATATATTCAGGAAAAAACGCATACGCCCTTTTTGGCCAACCAAGCAACCTGGAAAGGCAAATCAGCGCTACAAAGAAGTCTCGCTTCCCATCGGTCAAAAGGGCCATGCTGAATAAAGTGTCAAAACCAGAAATGCAGGACAGGCCATGGAGAAATGGGAGCCTTGCTACGCTGATGGGCGGGCTGTAAATTGCCAACAGCCACTCTGGAGAAGTGTACGGTGTGTCCTGAAACATCTAAAAAACTCAGCTTAGAGAGCATAGGGCACTTCCACTCATGGGCGTATAAATTGGGAAAACTAAAAATCAGCAAGACACAGGCACCCCAAAGTTTAGGGCTGCTCTGTTGACAAGAACCTCCACTTCGTTACACCTTAAACATCCCAGGAAAGAGAAGAATGGATAAAGAAGTTGTGGTCCTTATGTACAATGGAATATCACTCAGCCATGAAATCAACGTCATAAGGCTAGGAGCAGCATGATGAGTGGATTTAGGTACGACGATTCTAAGTGAAATAAGTCACACAGAAAAAGACACTGATCATAAGATATCACTTACAGAGAGAATGTAAAAACCGCTACCCTTGAACTGAATTACAAAACAGAACAGAGTCGCACGTTTAGAAAACACACTATGGCTGCTTAACGGGAAAGGTGAGGTGGGGTGATGCATAAAACAAGGGTTTCAAATTAGCTCAGATACCGTTCCATAAACCCAATATGTAATAGACAAGACCTACTCCTTGCTCAGTGAACTGGACTCAACGCCCCCTATTCACCGCCCAAGAATATATCTGACTAGTAAGAATCATAAAACCTATGTATTGATATTTCTCTGTAAGTGAGTCAAGTGGGTGTAAAGCGGCATAAACACAGCAGTGCAAAGCAGCTAAACCCCATTATAAAAATCAATTACTTTAAAAAACCCGTGAAACAAAGACAGTGAAAGAGAGAGAAATTCTTACAAAATTCGTTCAGGGGATGCGATGCCACCTGGATTGACCATATCTAGACCCATAGATGACTGAGACATAAGGGTGGACACTCTTGGGGCTGAGAGGTTTGGTGAGGTTGGGTGAGCTAACGCAGACCCTTTAAAGTAATACGGCGTGGTACCCATCCCATGGGTCCCAAATCTCCAGGTTCAAGGGCATCTTCCTACGTCGAAAACATGCACGAGAAACCCAGAAGATGGTACACCGTGTGACCGGGAAAGGTTTCTAAAACGCACCTCATTTCTCATCTCCTTGTGCTCCGGTTCGCCATTCCAGCCGCTTTACTAGCAATCTCCCTCCTGGGAGAATCAGCACCTTTAACCTCCTGTTCCGAACACGTTGCAATTTGTCCTGAGGATGAACGGGAAGAGGGGGAACCAATGAGAGACTAGCTCTAGGTGTTGGGACAGGCACAGATCACTCTATTTTCCCATCAGGAAGCAGAATTAACCACAGGCTCAGCCTGCCGCCCGGAGCCAGAATAGGGCCTGAAGCAATCCTGCGCTTTTGCGGCCAGCTCCCAAGAAAGCGAGTTGAAAAATGGAGCTCAGGGGCACTGCAATTCACAAACCTGCAGAGTTAGAAATGATAACTCTCGTCCACAAATATATGGAGGGAAGGCAACGAAGAGGATTTGAAAGCAAGGCAGAATTGCAGGAAACCGATTTCAGGAGGTAGATTCGAATCGCCTTTAAAGCACAGGAAAAGCGGCAAAACCTCGACAATGATGCCCTTGGCCAAAAAGGGCGTATGCGTTTTTTCCTGAATATATTCAGGAAAAAACGCATACGCCCTTTTTGGCCAACCAAGCAACCTGGAAAGGCAAATCAGCGCTACAAAGAAGTCTCGCTTCCCATCGGTCAAAAGGGCCATGCTGAATAAAGTGTCAAAACCAGAAATGCAGGACAGGCCATGGAGAAATGGGAGCCTTGCTACGCTGATGGGCGGGCTGTAAATTGCCAACAGCCACTCTGGAGAAGTGTACGGTGTGTCCTGAAACATCTAAAAAACTCAGCTTAGAGAGCATAGGGCACTTCCACTCATGGGCGTATAAATTGGGAAAACTAAAAATCAGCAAGACACAGGCACCCCAAAGTTTAGGGCTGCTCTGTTGACAAGAACCTCCACTTCGTTACACCTGAAACATCCCAGGAAAGAGAAGAATGGATAAAGAAGTTGTGGTCCTTATGTACAATGGAATATCACTCAGCCATGAAATCAACGTCATAAGGCTAGGAGCAGCATGATGAGTGGATTTAGGTACGACGATTCTAAGTGAAATAAGTCACACAGAAAAAGACACTTATCATAAGATATCACTTACAGAGGGAATGTAAAAACCGCTACCCTTGAACTGAATTACAAAACAGAACAGAGTCGCACGTTTAGAAAACACACTATGGCTGCTTAACGGGAAAGGTGAGGTGGGGTGATGCATAAAACAAGGGTTTCAAATTAGCTCAGATACCGTTCCATAAACCCAATATGTAATAGACAAGACCTACTCCTTGCTCAGTGAACTGGACTCAACGCCCCCTATTCACCGCCCAAGAATATATCTGACTAGTAAGAATCATAAAACCTATGTATTGATATTTCTCTGTAAGTGAGTCAAGTAGGTGTAAAGCGGCATAAAGACAGCAGTGCAAAGCAGCTAAACCCCATTATAAAAATCAATTACTTTAAAAAACCCGTGAAACAAAGACAGTGAAAGAGAGAGAAATTCTTACAAAATTCGTTCAGGGGCTGCGATGCCACCTGGATTGACCATATCTAGACCCACAGATGACTGAGACATAAGGGTGGACACTCTTGGGGCTGAGAGGTCTGGTGAGGTTGGGTGAGCAAACGCAGACCCTTTAAAGTAATACGGCGTGGTACCCATCCCATGGGTCCCAAATCTCCAGGTTCAAGGGCATCTTCCTACGTCAAAAACATGCACGAGCAACCCAGAAGATGGTACACCGTGTGACCGGGAAAGGTTTCTAAAACGCACCTCATTTCTCATCTCCTTGTGCTCCGGTTCGCCATTCCAGCCGCTTTACTAGCAATCTCCCTCCTTGGAGAATCAGCACCTTTAACCTCCTGTTCCGTACACGTTGCAATTTGTCCTGAGGATGAACGGGAAGAGGGGGAACCAATGAGAGACTAGCTCTAGGTGTTGGGACAGGCACAGGTCACTCTATTTTCCCATCAGGTAGCAGAATTAACCACAGGCTCAGCCTGCCGCCCGGAGCCAGAATAGGGCCTGAAGCAATCCTGCGCTTTTGCGGCCAGCTCCCAAGAAAGCGAGTTGAAAAATGGAGCTCAGGGGCACTGCAATTCACAAACCTGCAGAGTTAGAAATGATAACTCTCGTCCACAAATATATGGAGGGAAGGCTACGAAGAGGATTTGAAAGCAAGGCAGAATTGCAGGAAACCGATTTCAGGAGGTAGATTCGAATCGCCTTTAAAGCACAGGAAAATCGGCAAAACCTCGACAATGATGCCCTTGGCCAAAAAGGGCGTATGCGTTTTTTCCTGAATATATTCAGGAAAAAACGCATACGCCCTTTTTGGCCAACCAAGCAACCTGGAAAGGCAAATCAGCGCTACAAAGAAGTCTCGCTTCCCATCGGTCAAAAGGGCCATGCTGAATAAAGTGTCAAAACCAGAAATGCAGGACAGGCCATGGAGAAATGGGAGCCTTGCTACGCTGATGGGCGGGCTGTAAATTGCCAACAGCCACTCTGGAGAAGTGTACGGTGTGTCCTGAAACATCTAAAAAACTCAGCTTAGAGAGCATAGGGCACTTCCACTCATGGGCGTATAAATTGGGAAAACTAAAAATCAGCAAGACACAGGCACCCCAAAGTTTAGGGCTGCTCTGTTGACAAGAACCTCCACTTCGTTACACCTTAAACATCCCAGGAAAGAGAAGAATGGATAAAGAAGTTGTGGTCCTTATGTACAATGGAATATCACTCAGCCATGAAATCAACGTCATAAGGCTAGGAGCAGCATGATGAGTGGATTTAGGTACGACGATTCTAAGTGAAATAAGTCACACAGAAAGACACTTATCATAAGATATCACTTACAGAGAGAATGTAAAAACCGCTACCCTTGAACTGAATTACAAAACAGAACAGAGTCGCACGTTTAGAAAACACACTATGGCTGCTTAACGGGAAAGGTGAGGTGGGGTGATGCATAAAACAAGGGTTTCAAATTAGCTCAGATACCGTTCCATAAACCCAATATGTAATAGACCAGACCTACTCTTTGCTCAGTGAACTGGACTCAACGCCCCCTATTCACCGCCCAAGAATATATCTGACTAGTAAGAATCTTAAAACCTATGTATTGATATCTCTCTGTAAGTGAGTCAAGTGGGTGTAAAGCGGCATAAACACAGCAGTGCAAAGCAGCTAAACCCTATTATAAAAATCAATTACTTTTAAAAACCCGTGAAACAAAGACAGTGAAAGAGAGAGAAATTCTTACAAAATTCGTTCAGGGGCTGCGATGCCACCTGGATTGACCATATCTAGACCCACAGCTGATTGAGACATAAGGGTGGACACTCTTGGGGCTGAGAGGTTTGGTGAGGTTGGGTGAGCTAACGCAGACCCTGTAAAGTAATACGGCGTGGTACCCATCCCATGGGTCCCAAATCTCCAGGTTCAAGGGCATCTTCCTACGTCGAAAACATGCACGAGCAACCCAGAAGATGGTACACCGTGTGACCGGGAAAGGTTTCTAAAACGCACCTCATTTCTCATCTCCTTGTGCTCCGGTTCGCCATTCCAGCCGCTTTACTAGCAATCTCCCTCCTTGGAGAATCAGCACCTTTAACCTCCTGTTCCGAACACGTTGCAATTTGTCCTGAGGATGAACGGGAAGAGGGGGAACCAATGAGAGACTAGCTCTAGGTGTTGGGACAGGCACAGGTAACTCTATTTTCCCATCAGGAAGCAGAATTAACCACAGGCTCAGCCTGCCGCCCGGAGCCAGAATAGGGCCTGAAGCAATCCTGCGCTTTTGCGGCCAGCTCCCAAGAAAGCGAGTTGAAAAATGGAGCTCAGGGGCACTGCAATTCACAAACCTGCAGAGTTAGAAATGATAACTCTCGTCCACAAATATATGGAGGGAAGGCAACGAAGAGGATTTGAAAGCAAGGCAGAATTGCAGGAAACAGATTTCAGGAGGTAGATTCGAATCGCCTTTAAAGCACAGGAAAAGCGGCAAAACCTCGACAATGATGCCCTTGGCCAAAAAGGGCGTATGCGTTTTTTCCTGAATATATTCAGGAAAAAACGCATACGCCCTTTTTGGCCAACCAAGCAACCTGGAAAGGCAAATCAGCGCTACAAAGAAGTCTCGCTTCCCATCGGTCAAAAGGGCCATGCTGAATAAAGTGTCAAAACCAGAAATGCAGGACAGGCCATGGAGAAATGGGAGCCTTGCTACGCTGATGGGCGGGCTGTAAATTGCCAACAGCCACTCTGGAGAAGTGTACGGTGTGTCCTGAAACATCTAAAAAACTCAGCTTAGAGAGCATAGGGCACTTCCACTCATGGGCGTATAAATTGGGAAAACTAAAAATCAGCAAGACACAGGCACCCCAAAGTTTAGGGCTGCTCTGTTGACAAGAACCTCCACTTCGATACACCTTAAACATCCCAGGAAAGAGAAGAATGGATAAAGAAGTTGTGGTCCTTATGTACAATGGAATATCACTCAGCCATGAAATCAACGTCATAAGGCTAGGAGCAGCATGATGAGTGGATTTAGGTACGACGATTCTAAGTGAAATAAGTCACACAGAAAAAGACACTTATCATAAGATATCACTTACAGAGGGAATGTAAAAACCGCTACCCTTGAACTGAATTACAAAACAGAACAGAGTCGCACATTTAGAAAACACACTATGGCTGCTTAACGGGAAAGGTGAGGTGGGGTGATGCATAAAACAAGGGTTTCAAATTAGCTCAGATACCGTTCCATAAACCCAATATGTAATAGACCAGACCTACTCCTTGCTCAGTGAACTGGACTCAACGCCCCCTATTTACCGCCCAAGAATATATCTGACTAGTAAGAATCTTAAAACCTATGTATTGATATCTCTCTGTAAGTGAGTCAAGTGGGTGTAAAGCGGCATAAACACAGCAGTGCAAAGCAGCTAAACCCTATTATAAAAATCAATTACTTTTAAAAACCCGTGAAACAAAGACAGTGAAAGAGAGAGAAATTCTTACAAAATTCGTTCAGGGGCTGCGATGCCACCTGGATTGACCATATCTAGACCCACAGCTGATTGAGACATAAGGGTGGACACTCTTGGGGCTGAGAGGTTTGGTGAGGTTGGGTGAGCTAACGCAGACCCTTTAAAGTAATTCGGCGTGGTACCCATCGCATGGGTCCCAAATCTCCAGGTTCAAGGGCATCTTCCTACGTCGAAAACATGCACGAGAAACCCAGAAGATGGTACACCGTGTGACCGGGAAAGGTTTCTAAAACGCACCTCATTTCTCATCTCCTTGAGCTCCGATTCGCCATTCCAGCCGCTTTACTAGCAATCTCCCTCCTTGGAGAATCAGCACCTTTAATCTCCTGTTCCGTACACGTTGCAATTTGTCCTGAGGATGAACGGGAAGAAGGGGAACCAATGAGAGACTAGCTCTAGGTGTTGGGACAGGCACAGGTCACTCTATTTTCCCATCAGGAAGCAGAATTAACCACAGGCTCAGCCTGCCGCCCGGAGCCAGAATAGGGCCTGAAGCAATCCTGCGCTTTTGCGGCCAGCTCCCAAGAAAGCGAGTTGAAAAATGGAGCTCAGGGGCACTGCAATTCACAAACCTGCAGAGTTAGAAATGATAACTCTCGTCCACAAATATATGGAGGGAAGGCTACGAAGAGGATTTGAAAGCAAGGCAGAATTGCAGGAAACCGATTTCAGGAGGTAGATTCGAATCGCCTTTAAAGCACAGGAAAAGCGGCAAAACCTCGACAATGATGCCCTTGGCCAAAAAGGGCGTATGCGTTTTTTCCTGAATATATTCAGGAAAAAACGCATACGCCCTTTTTGGCCAACCAAGCAACCTGGAAAGGCAAATCAGCGCTACAAAGAAGTCTCGCTTCCCATCGGTCAAAAGGGCCATGCTGAATAAAGTGTCAAAACCAGAAATGCAGGACAGGCCATGGAGAAATGGGAGCCTTGCTACGCTGATGGGCGGGCTGTAAATTGCCAACAGCCACTCTGGAGAAGTGTACGGTGTGTCCTGAAACATCTAAAAAACTCAGCTTAGAGAGCATAGGGCACTTCCACTCATGGGCGTATAAATTGGGAAAACTAAAAATCAGCAAGACACAGGCACCCCAAAGTTTAGGGCTGCTCTGTTGACAAGAACCTCCACTTCGTTACACCTTAAACATCCCAGGAAAGAGAAGAATGGATAAAGAAGTTGTGGTCCGTATGTACAATGGAATATCACTCAGCCATGAAATCAACGTCATAAGGCTAGGAGCAGCATGATGAGTGGATTTAGGTACGACGATTCTAAGTGAAATAAGTCACACAGAAAAAGACACTTATCATAAGATATCACTTACAGAGAGAATGTAAAAACCGCTACCCTTGAACTGAATTACAAAACAGAACAGAGTCGCACGTTTAGAAAACACACTATGGCTGCTTAACGGGAAAGGTGAGGTGGGGTGATGCATAAAACAAGGGTTTCAAATTAGCTCAGATACCGTTCCATAAACCCAATATGTAATAGACCAGACCTACTCTTTGCTCAGTGAACTGGACTCAACGCCCCCTATTCACCGCCCAAGAATATATCTGACTAGTAAGAATCTTAAAACCTATGTATTGATATCTCTCTGTAAGTGAGTCAAGTGGGTGTAAAGCGGCATAAACACAGCAGTGCAAAGCAGCTAAACCCTATTATAAAAATCAATTACTTTTAAAAACCCGTGAAACAAAGACAGTGAAAGAGAGAGAAATTCTTACAAAATTCGTTCAGGGGCTGCGATGCCACCTGGATTGACCATATCTAGACCCACAGCTGATTGAGACATAAGGGTGGACACTCTTGGGGCTGAGAGGTTTGGTGAGGTTGGGTGAGCTAACGCAGACCCTGTAAAGTAATACGGCGTGGTACCCATCCCATGGGTCCCAAATCTCCAGGTTCAAGGGCATCTTCCTACGTCGAAAACATGCACGAGCAACCCAGAAGTTGGTACACCGTGTGACCGGGAAAGGTTTCTAAAACGCACCTCATTTCTCATCTCCTTGTGCTCCGGTTCGCCATTCCAGCCGCTTTACTAGCAATCTCCCTCCTTGGAGAATCAGCACCTTTAACCTCCTGTTCCGAACACGTTGCAATTTGTCCTGAGGATGAACGGGAAGAGGGGGAACCAATGAGAGACTAGCTCTAGGTGTTGGGACAGGCAGAGGTCACTCTATTTTCCCATCAGGAAGCAGAATTAACCACAGGCTCAGCCTGCCGCCCGGAGCCAGAATAGGGCCTGAAGCAATCCTGCGCTTTTGCGGCCAGCTCCCAAGAAAGCGAGTTGAAAAATGGAGCTCAGGGGCACTGCAATTCACAAACCTGCAGAGTTAGAAATGATAACTCTCGTCCACAAATATATGGAGGGAAGGCAACGAAGAGGATTTGAAAGCAAGGCAGAATTGCAGGAAACAGATTTCAGGAGGTAGATTCGAATCGCCTTTAAAGCACAGGAAAAGCGGCAAAACCTCGACAATGATGCCCTTGGCCAAAAAGGGCGTATGCGTTTTTTCCTGAATATATTCAGGAAAAAACGCATACGCCCTTTTTGGCCAACCAAGCAACCTGGAAAGGCAAATCAGCGCTACAAAGAAGTCTCGCTTCCCATCGGTCAAAAGGGCCATGCTGAATAAAGTGTCAAAACCAGAAATGCAGGACAGGCCATGGAGAAATGGGAGCCTTGCTACGCTGATGGGCGGGCTGTAAATTGCCAACAGCCACTCTGGAGAAGTGTACGGTGTGTCCTGAAACATCTAAAAAACTCAGCTTAGAGAGCATAGGGCACTTCCACTCATGGGCGTATAAATTGGGAAAACTAAAAATCAGCAAGACACAGGCACCCCAAAGTTTAGGGCTGCTCTGTTGACAAGAACCTCCACTTCGTTACACCTTAAACATCCCAGGAAAGAGAAGAATGGATAAAGAAGTTGTGGTCCTTATGTACAATGGAATATCACTCAGCCATGAAATCAACGTCATAAGGCTAGGAGCAGCATGATGAGTGGATTTAGGTACGACGATTCTAAGTGAAATAAGTCACACAGAAAAAGACACTTATCATAAGATATCACTTACAGAGGGAATGTAAAAACCGCTACCCTTGAACTGAATTACAAAACAGAACAGAGTCGCACGTTTAGAAAACACACTATGGCTGCTTAACGGGAAAGGTGAGGTGGGGTGATGCATAAAACAAGGGTTTCAAATTAGCTCAGATACCGTTCCATAAACCCAATATGTAATAGACAAGACCTACTCCTTGCTCAGTGAACTGGACTCAACGCCCCCTATTCACCGCCCAAGAATATATCTGACTAGTAAGAATCATAAAACCTATGTATTGATATCTCTCTGTAAGTGAGTCAAGTAGGTGTAAAGCGGCATAAACACAGCAGTGCAAAGCAGCTAAACCCCATTATAAAAATCAATTACTTTAAAAAACCCGTGAAACAAAGACAGTGAAAGAGAGAGAAATTCTTACAAAATTCGTTCAGGGGCTGCGATGCCACCTGGATTGACCATATCTAGACCCACAGATGACTGAGACATAAGGGTGGACACTCTTGGGGCTGAGAGGTTTGGTGAGGTTGGGTGAGCAAACGCAGACCCTTTAAAGTAATACGGCGAGGTACCCATCCCATGGGTCCCAAATCTCCAGGTTCAAGGGCATCGTCCTACGTCGAAAACATGCACGAGAAACCCAGAAGATGGTACACCGTGTGACCGGGAAAGGTTTCTAAAACGCACCTCATTTCTCATCTCCTTGTGCTCCGGTTCGCCATTCCAGCCGCTTTACTAGCAATCTCCCTCCTTGGAGAATCAGCACCTTTAACCTCCTGTTCCGAACACGTTGCAATTTGTCCTGAGGATGAACGGGAAGAGGGGGAACCAATGAGAGACTAGCTTTAGGTGTTGGGACAGGCACAGGTCACTCTATTTTCCCATCAGGAAGCAGAATTAACCACAGGCTCAGCCTGCCGCCCGGAGCCAGAATAGGGCCTGAAGCAATCCTGCGCTTTTGCGGCCAGCTCCCAAGAAAGCGAGTTAAAAAATGGAGCTCAGGGGCACTGCAATTCACAAACCTGCAGAGTTAGAAATGATAACTCTCGTCCACAAATATATGGAGGGAAGGCTACGAAGAGGATTTGAAAGCAAGGCAGAATTGCAGGAAACCGATTTCAGGAGGTAGATTCGAATCGCCTTTAAAGCACAGGAAAAGCGGCAAAACCTCGACAATGATGCCCTTGGCCAAAAAGGGCGTATGCGTTTTTTCCTGAATATATTCAGGAAAAAACGCATACGCCCTTTTTGGCCAACCAAGCAACCTGGAAAGGCAAATCAGCGCTACAAAGAAGTCTCGCTTCCCATCGGTCAAAAGGGCCATGCTGAATAAAGTGTCAAAACCAGAAATGCAGGACAGGCCATGGAGAAATGGGAGCCTTGCTACGCTGATGGGCGGGCTGTAAATTGCCAACAGCCACTCTGGAGAAGTGTACGGTGTGTCCTGAAACATCTAAAAAACTCAGCTTAGAGAGCATAGGGCACTTCCACTCATGGGCGTATAAATTGGGAAAACTAAAAATCAGCAAGACACAGGCACCCCAAAGTTTAGGGCTGCTCTGTTGACAAGAACCTCCACTTCGTTACACCTTAAACATCCCAGGAAAGAGAAGAATGGATAAAGAAGTTGTGGTCCTTATGTACAATGGAATATCACTCAGCCATGAAATCAACGTCATAAGGCTAGGAGCAGCATGATGAGTGGATTTAGGTACGACGATTCTAAGTGAAATAAGTCACACAGAAAAAGACACTTATCATAAGATATCACTTACAGAGGGAATGTAAAAACCGCTACCCTTGAACTGAATTACAAAACAGAACAGAGTCGCACGTTTAGAAAACACACTATGGCTGCTTAACGGGAAAGGTGAGGTGGGGTGATGCATAAAAGAAGGGTTTCAAATTAGCTCAGATACCGTTCCATAAACCCAATATGTAATAGACAAGACCTACTCCTTGCTCAGTGAACTGGACTCAACGCCCCCTATTCACCGCCCAAGAATATATCTGACTAGTAAGAATCTTAAAACCTATGTATTGATATCTCTCTGTAAGTGAGTCAAGTGGGTGTAAAGCGGCATAAACACAGCAGTGCAAAGCAGCTAAACCCTATTATAAAAATCAATTACTTTTAAAAACCCGTGAAACAAAGACAGTGAAAGAGAGAGAAATTCTTACAAAATTCGTTCAGGGGCTGCGATGCCACCTGGATTGACCATATCTAGACCCACAGCTGATTGAGACATAAGGGTGGACACTCTTGGGGCTGAGAGGTTTGGTGAGGTTGGGTGAGCTAACGCAGACCCTGTAATGTAATACGGCGTGGTACCCATCCCATGGGTCCCAAATCTCCAGGTTCAAGGGCATCTTCCTACGTCGAAAACATGCACGAGAAACCCAGAAGATGGTACACCGTGTGACCGGGAAAGGTTTCTAAAACGCACCTCATTTCTCATCTCCTTGTGCTCCGGTTCGCCATTCCAGCCGTTTTACTAGCAATCTCCCTCCTTGGAGAATCAGCACCTTTAACCTCCTGTTCCGAACACGTTGCAATTTGTCCTGAGGATGAACGGGAAGAGGGGGAACCAATGAGAGACTAGCTCTAGGTGTTGGGACAGGCACAGGTCACTCTATTTTCCCATCAGGAAGCAGAATTAACCACAGGCTCAGCCTGCCGCCCGGAGCCAGAATAGGGCCTGAAGCAATCCTGCGCTTTTGCGGCCAGCTCCCAAGAAAGCGAGTTGAAAAATGGAGCTCAGGGGCACTGCAATTCACAAACCTGCAGAGTTAGAAATGATAACTCTCGTCCACAAATATATGGAGGGAAGGCAACGAAGAGGATTTGAAAGCAAGGCAGAATTGCAGGAAACCGATTTCAGGAGGTAGATTCGAATCGCCTTTAAAGCACAGGAAAAGCGGCAAAACCTCGACAATGATGCCCTTGGCCAAAAAGGGCGTATGCGTTTTTTCCTGAATATATTCAGGAAAAAACGTATACGCCCTTTTTGGCCAACCAAGCAACCTGGAAAGGCAAATCAGCGCTACAAAGAAGTCTCGCTTCCCATCGGTCAAAAGGGCCATGCTGAATAAAGTGTCAAAACCAGAAATGCAGGACAGGCCATGGAGAAATGGGAGCCTTGCTACGCTGATGGGCGGGCTGTAAATTGCCAACAGCCACTCTGGAGAAGTGTACGGTGTGTCCTGAAACATCTAAAAAACTCAGCTTAGAGAGCATAGGGCACTTCCACTCATGGGCGTATAAATTGGGAAAACTAAAAATCAGCAAGACACAGGCACCCCAAAGTTTAGGGCTGCTCTGTTGACAAGAACCTCCACTTCGTTACACCTTAAACATCCCAGGAAAGAGAAGAATGGATAAAGAAGTTGTGGTCCTTATGTACAATGGAATATCACTCAGCCATGAAATCAACGTCATAAGGCTAGGAGCAGCATGATGAGTGGATTTAGGTACGACGATTCTAAGTGAAATAAGTCACACAGAAAAAGACACTTATCATAAGATATCACTTACAGAGAGAATGTAAAAACCGCTACCCTTGAACTGAATTACAAAACAGAACAGAGTCGCACGTTTAGAAAACACACTATGGCTGCTTAACGGGAAAGGTGAGGTGGGGTGATGCATAAAACAAGGGTTTCAAATTAGCTCAGATACCGTTCCATAAACCCAATATGTAATAGACAAGACCTACTCCTTGCTCAGTGAACTGGACTCAACAACCCCTATTCACCGCCCAAGAATATATCTGACTAGTAAGAATCTTAAAACCTATGTATTGATATCTCTCTGTAAGTGAGTCAAGTAGGTGTAAAGCGGCATAAACACAGCAGTGCAAAGCAGCTAAACCCCATTATAAAAATCAATTACTTTTAAAAACCCGTGAAACAAAGACAGTGAAAGAGAGAGAAATTCTTACAAAATTCGTTCAGGTGCTGCGATGCCAGCTGGATTGACCATATCTAGACCCACAGATGACTGAGACATAAGGGTGGACACTCTTGGGGCTGAGAGGTTTGGTGAGGTTGGGTGAGCAAACGCAGACCCTTTAAAGTAATACGGCGTGGTACCCATCCCATGGGTCCCAAATCTCCAGGGTCAAGGGCATCTTCCTACGTCGAAAACATGCACGAGAAACCCAGAAGATGGTACACCGTGTGACCGGGAAAGGTTTCTAAAACGCACCTCATTTCTCATCTCCTTGTGCTCCGGTTCGCCATTCCAGCCGCTTTACTAGCAATCTCCCTCCTTGGAGAATCAGCACCTTTAACCTCCTGTTCCGTACACGTTGCAATTTGTCCTGAGGATGAACGGGAAGAGGGGGAACCAATGAGAGACTAGCTCTAGGTGTTGGGACAGGCACAGGTCACTCTATTTTCCCATCAGGTAGCAGAATTAACCACAGGCTCAGCCTGCCGCCCGGAGCCAGAATAGGGCCTGAAGCAATCCTGCGCTTTTGCGGCCAGCTCCCAAGAAAGCGAGTTGAAAAATGGAGCTCAGGGGCACTGCAATTCACAAACCTGCAGAGTTAGAAATGATAACTCTCGTCCACAAATATATGGAGGGAAGGCTACGAAGAGGATTTGAAAGCAAGGCAGAATTGCAGGAAACCGATTTTAGGAGGTAGATTCGAATCGCGTTTAAAGCACAGGAAAAGCGGCAAAACCTCGACAATGATGCCCTTGGCGAAAAAGGGCGTATGCGTTTTTTCCTGAATATATTCAGGAAAAAACGCATACGCCCTTTTTGGCCAACCAAGCAACCTGGAAAGGCAAATCAGCGCTACAAAGAAGTCTCGCTTCCCATCGGTCAAAAGGGCCATGCTGAATAAAGTGTCAAAACCAGAAATGCAGGACAGGCCATGGAGAAATGGGAGCCTTGCTACGCTGATGGGCGGGCTGTAAATTGCCAACAGCCACTCTGGAGAAGTGTACGGTGTGTCCTGAAACATCTAAAAAACTCAGCTTAGAGAGCATAGGGCACTTCCACTCATGGGCGTATAAATTGGGAAAACTAAAAATCAGCAAGACACAGGCACCCCAAAGTTTAGGGCTGCTCTGTTGACAAGAACCTCCACTTCGTTACACCTTAAACATCCCAGGAAAGAGAAGAATGGATAAAGAAGTTGTGGTCCTTATGTACAATGGAATATCACTCAGCCATGAAATCAACGTCATAAGGCTAGGAGCAGCATGATGAGTGGATTTAGGTACGACGATTCTAAGTGAAATAAGTCACACAGAAAAAGACACTTATCATAAGATATCACTTACAGAGAGAATGTAAAAACCGCTACCCTTGAACTGAATTACAAAACAGAACAGAGTCGCACGTTTAGAAAACACACTATGGCTGCTTAACGGGAAAGGTGAGGTGGGGTGATGCATAAAACAAGGGTTTCAAATTAGCTCAGATACCGTTCCATAAACCCAATATGTAATAGACAAGACCTACTCCTTGCTCAGTGAACTGGACTCAACAACCCCTATTCACCGCCCAAGAATATATCTGACTAGTAAGAATCTTAAAACCTATGTATTGATATCTCTCTGTAAGTGAGTCAAGTAGGTGTAAAGCGGCATAAACACAGCAGTGCAAAGCAGCTAAACCCCATTATAAAAATCAATTACTTTTAAAAACCCGTGAAACAAAGACAGTGAAAGAGAGAGAAATTCTTACAAAATTCGTTCAGGGGCTGCGATGCCAGCTGGATTGACCATATCTAGACCCACAGATGACTGAGACATAAGGGTGGACACTCTTGGGGCTGAGAGGTTTGGTGAGGTTGGGTGAGCAAACGCAGACCCTTTAAAGTAATACGGCGTGGTACCCATCCCATGGGTCCCAAATCTCCAGGGTCAAGGGCATCTTCCTACGTCGAAAACATGCACGAGAAACCCAGAAGATGGTACACCGTGTGACCGGGAAAGGTTTCTAAAACGCACCTCATTTCTCATCTCCTTGTGCTCCGGTTCGCAATTCCAGCCGTTTTACTAGCAATCTCCCTCCTTGGAGAATCAGCACCTTTAACCTCCTGTTCCGTACACGTTGCAATTTGTCCTGAGGATGAACGGGAAGAGGGGGAACCAATGAGAGACTAGCTCTAGGTGTTGGGACAGGCACAGGTCACTCTATTTTCCCATCAGGTAGCAGAATTAACCACAGGCTCAGCCTGCCGCCCGGAGCCAGAATAGGGCCTGAAGCAATCCTGCGCTTTTGCGGCCAGCTCCCAAGAAAGCGAGTTGAAAAATGGAGCTCAGGGGCACTGCAATTCACAAACCTGCAGAGTTAGAAATGATAACTCTCGTCCACAAATATATGGAGGGAAGGCTACGAAGAGGATTTGAAAGCAAGGCAGAATTGCAGGAAACCGATTTCAGGAGGTAGATTCGAATCGCCTTTAAAGCACAGGAAAAGCGGCAAAACCTCGACAATGATGCCCTTGGCCAAAAAGGGCGTATGCGTTTTTTCCTGAATATATTCAGGAAAAAACGCATACGCCCTTTTTGGCTAACCAAGCAACCTGGAAAGGCAAATCAGCGCTACAAAGAAGTCTCGCTTCCCATCGGTCAAAAGGGCCATGCTGAATAAAGTGTCAAAACCAGAAATGCAGGACAGGCCATGGAGAAATGGGAGCCTTGCTACGCTGATGGGCGGGCTGTAAATTGCCAACAGCCACTCTGGAGAAGTGTACGGTGTGTCCTGAAACATCTAAAAAACTCAGCTTAGAGAGCATAGGGCACTTCCACTCATGGGCGTATAAATTGGGAAAACTAAAAATCAGCAAGACACAGGCACCCCAAAGTTTAGGGCTGCTCTGTTGACAAGAACCTCCACTTCGTTACACCTTAAACATCCCAGGAAAGAGAAGAATGGATAAAGAAGTTGTGGTCCTTATGTACAATGGAATATCACTCAGCCATGAAATCAACGTCATAAGGCTAGGAGCAGCATGATGAGTGGATTTAGGTACAACGATTCTAAGTGAAATAAGTCACACAGAAAAAGACACTTATCATAAGATATCACTTACAGAGAGAATGTAAAAACCGCTACCCTTGAACTGAATTACAAAACAGAACAGAGTCGCACGTTTAGAAAACACACTATGGCTGCTTAACGGGAAAGGTGAGGTGGGGTGATGCATAAAACAAGGGTTTCAAATTAGCTCAGATACCGTTCCATAAACCCAATATGTAATAGACCAGACCTACTCCTTGCTCAGTGAACTGGACTCAACGCCCCCTATTCACCGCCCAAGAATATATCTGACTAGTAAGAATCTTAAAACCTATGTATTGATATCTCTCTGTAAGTGAGTCAAGTGGGTGTAAAGCGGCATAAACACAGCAGTGCAAAGCAGCTAAACCCTATTATAAAAATCAATTACTTTTAAAAACCCGTGAAACAAAGACAGTGAAATAGAGAGAAATTCTTACAAAATTCGTTCAGGGGCTGCGATGCCACCTGGATTGACCATATCTAGACCCACAGCTGATTGAGACATAAGGGTGGACACTCTTGGGGCTGAGAGGTCTGGTGAGGTTGGGTGAGCTAACGCAGACCCTTTAAAGTAATTCGGCGTGGTACCCATCCCATGGGTCCCAAATCTCCAGGTTCAAGGGCATCTTCCTACGTCGAAAACATGCACGAGAAACCCAGAAGATGGTACACCGTGTGACCGGGAAAGGTTTCTAAAACGCACCTCATTTCTCATCTCCTTGTGCTCCGGTTCGCCATTCCAGCCGCTTTACTAGCAATCTCCCTCCTTGGAGAATCACCACCTTTAACCTCCTGTTCCGTACACGTTGCAATTTGTCCTGAGGATGAACGGAAAGAGGGGGAACCAATGAGAGACTAGCTCTAGGTGTTGGGACAGGCACAGGTCACTCTATTTTCCCATCAGGAAGCAGAATTAACCACAGGCTCAGCCTGCCGCCCGGAGCCAGAATAGGGCCTGAAGCAATCCTGCGCTTTTGCGGCCAGCTCCCAAGAAAGCGAGTTGAAAAATGGAGCTCAGGGGCACTGCAATTCACAAACCTGCACAGTTAGAAATGATAACTCTCGTCCACAAATATATGGAGGGAAGGCTACGAAGAGGATTTGAAAGCAAGGCAGAATTGCAGGAAACCGATTTCAGGAGGTAGATTCGAATCGCATTTAAAGCACAGGAAAAGCAGCAAAACCTCGACAATGATGCCCTTGGCCAAAAAGGGCGTATGCGTTTTTTCCTGAATATATTCAGGAAAAAACGCATACGCCCTTTTTGGCCAACCAAGCAACCTGGAAAGGCAAATCAGCGCTACAAAGAAGTCTCGCTTCCCATCGGTCAAAAGGGCCATGCTGAATAAAGTGTCAAAACCAGAAATGCAGGACAGGCCATGGAGAAATGGGAGCCTTGCTACGCTGATGGGCGGGCTGTAAATTGCCAACAGCCACTCTGGAGAAGTGTACGGTGTGTCCTGAAACATCTAAAAAACTCAGCTTAGAGAGCATAGGGCACTTCCACTCATGGGCGTATAAATTGGGAAAACTAAAAATCAGCAAGACACAGGCACCCCAAAGTTTAGGGCTGCTCTGTTGACAAGAACCTCCACTTCGTTACACCTTAAACATCCCAGGAAAGAGAAGAATGGATAAAGAAGTTGTGGTCCTTATGTACAATGGAATATCACTCAGCCATGAAATCAACGTCATAAGGCTAGGAGCAGCATGATGAGTGGATTTAGGTACGACGATTCTAAGTGAAATAAGTCACACAGAAAAAGACACTTATCATAAGATATCACTTACAGAGGGAATGTAAAAACCGCTACCCTTGAACTGAATTACAAAACAGAACAGAGTCGCACGTTTAGAAAACACACTATGGCTGCTTAACGGGAAAGGTGAGGTGGGGTGATGCATAAAACAAGGGTTTCAAATTAGCTCAGATACCGTTCCATAAACCCAATATGTAATAGACAAGACCTACTCCTTGCTCAGTGAACTGGACTCAACGCCCCCTATTCACCGCCCAAGAATATATCTGACTAGTAAGAATCTTAAAACCTATGTATTGATATCTCTCTGTAAGTGAGTCAAGTGGGTGTAAAGCGGCATAAACACAGCAGTGCAAAGCAGCTAAACCCTATTATAAAAATCAATTACTTTTAAAAACCCGTGAAACAAAGACAGTGAAAGAGAGAGAAATTCTTACAAAATTCGTTCAGGTGCTGCGATGCCAGCTGGATTGACCATATCTAGACCCACAGATGACTGAGATATAAGGGTGGACACTCTTGGGGCTGAGAGGTTTGGTGAGGTTGGGTGAGCAAACGCAGACCCTTTAAAGTAATATGGCGTGGTACCCATCCCATGGGTCCCAAATCTCCAGGGTCAAGGGCATCTTCCTACGTCGAAAACATGCACGAGAAACCCAGAAGATGGTACACCGTGTGACCGGGAAAGGTTTCTAAAACGCACCTCATTTCTCATCTCCTTGTGCTCCGGTTCGCAATTCCAGCCGTTTTACTAGCAATCTCCCTCCTTGGAGAATCAGCACCTTTAACCTCCTGTTCCGTACACGTTGCAATTTGTCCTGAGGATGAACGGGAAGAGGGGGAACCAATGAGAGACTAGCTCTAGGTGTTGGGACAGGCACAGGTCACTCTATTTTCCCATCAGGTAGCAGAATTAACCACAGGCTCAGCCTGCCGCCCGGAGCCAGAATAGGGCCTGAAGCAATCCTGCGCTTTTGCGGCCAGCTCCCAAGAAAGCGAGTTGAAAAATGGAGCTCAGGGGCACTGCAATTCACAAACCTGCAGAGTTAGAAATGATAACTCTCGTCCACAAATATATGGAGGGAAGGCTACGAAGAGGATTTGAAAGCAAGGCAGAATTGCAGGAAACCGATTTCAGGAGGTAGATTCGAATCGCCTTTAAAGCACAGGAAAAGCGGCAAAACCTCGACAATGATGCCCTTGGCCAAAAAGGGCGTATGCGTTTTTTCCTGAATATATTCAGGAAAAAACGCATACGCCCTTTTTGGCCAACCAAGCAACCTGGAAAGGCAAATCAGCGCTACAAAGAAGTCTCGCTTCCCATCGGTCAAAAGGGCCATGCTGAATAAAGTGTCAAAACCAGAAATGCAGGACAGGCCATGGAGAAATGGGAGCCTTGCTACGCTGATGGGCGGGCTGTAAATTGCCAACAGCCACTCTGGAGAAGTGTACGGTGTGTCCTGAAACATCTAAAAATCTCAGCTTAGAGAGCATAGGGCACTTCCACTCATGGGCGTATAAATTGGGAAAACTAAAAATCAGCAAGACACAGGCACCCCAAAGTTTAGGGCTGCTCTGTTGACAAGAACCTCCACTTCGTTACACCTTAAACATCCCAGGAAAGAGAAGAATGGATAAAGAAGTTGTGGTCCTTATGTACAATGGAATATCACTCAGCCATGAAATCAACGTCATAAGGCTAGGAGCAGCATGATGAGTGGATTTAGGTACGACGATTCTAAGTGAAATAAGTCACACAGAAAAAGACACTTATCATAAGATATCACTTACAGAGAGAATGTAAAAACCGCTACCCTTGAACTGAATTACAAAACAGAACAGAGTCGCACGTTTAGAAAACACACTATGGCTGCTTAACGGGAAAGGTGAGGTGGGGTGATGCATAAAACAAGGGTTTCAAATTAGCTCAGATACCGTTCCATAAACCCAATATGTAATAGACAAGACCTACTCCTTGCTCAGTGAACTGGACTCAACAACCCCTATTCACCGCCCAAGAATATATCTGACTAGTAAGAATCTTAAAACCTATGTAGTGATATCTCTCTGTAAGTGAGTCAAGTAGGTGTAAAGCGGCATAAACACAGCAGTGCAAAGCAGCTAAACCCCATTATAAAAATCAATTACTTTTAAAAACCCGTGAAACAAAGACAGTGAAAGAGAGAGAAATTCTTACAAAATTCGTTCAGGTGCTGCGATGCCAGCTGGATTGACCATATCTAGACCCACAGATGACTGAGACATAAGGGTGGACACTCTTGGGGCTGAGAGGTCTGGTGAGGTTGGGTGAGCTAACGCAGACCCTTTAAAGTAATTCGGCGTGGTACCCATCCCATGGGTCCCAAATCTCCAGGTTCAAGGGCATCTTCTTACGTCGAAAACATGCACGAGAAACCCAGAAGATGGTACACCGTGTGACCGGGAAAGGTTTCTAAAACGCACCTCATTTCTCATCTCCTTGTGCTCCGGTTCGCCATTCCAGCCGCTTTACTAGCAATCTCCCTCCTTGGAGAATCACCACCTTTAACCTCCTGTTCCGTACACGTTGCAATTTGTCCTGAGGATGAACGGAAAGAGGGGGAACCAATGAGAGACTAGCTCTAGGTGTTGGGACAGGCACAGGTCACTCTATTTTCCCATCAGGAAGCAGAATTAACCACAGGCTCAGCCTGCCGCCCGGAGCCAGAATAGGGCCTGAAGCAATCCTGCGCTTTTGCGGCCAGCTCCCAAGAAAGCGAGTTGAAAAATGGAGCTCAGGGGCACTGCAATTCACAAACCTGCAGAGTTAGAAATGATAACTCTCGTCCACAAATATATGGAGGGAAGGCTACGAAGAGGATTTGAAAGCAAGGCAGAATTGCAGGAAACCGATTTCAGGAGGTAGATTCGAATCGCATTTAAAGCACAGGAAAAGCAGCAAAACCTCGACAATGATGCCCTTGGCCAAAAAGGGCGTATGCGTTTTTTCCTGAATATATTCAGGAAAAAACGCATACGCCCTTTTTGGCCAACCAAGCAACCTGGAAAGGCAAATCAGCGCTACAAAGAAGTCTCGCTTCCCATCGGTCAAAAGGGCCATGCTGAATAAAGTGTCAAAACCAGAAATGCAGGACAGGCCATGGAGAAATGGGAGCCTTGCTACGCTGATGGGCGGGCTGTAAATTGCCAACAGCCACTCTGGAGAAGTGTACGGTGTGTCCTGAAACATCTAAAAAACTCAGCTTAGAGAGCATAGGGCACTTCCACTCATGGGCGTATAAATTGGGAAAACTAAAAATCAGCAAGACACAGGCACCCCAAAGTTTAGGGCTGCTCTGTTGACAAGAACCTCCACTTCGTTACACCTTAAACATCCCAGGAAAGAGAAGAATGGATAAAGAAGTTGTGGTCCTTATGTACAATGGAATATCACTCAGCCATGAAATCAACGTCATAAGGCTAGGAGCAGCATGATGAGTGGATTTAGGTACGACGATTCTAAGTGAAATAAGTCACACAGAAAAAGACACTTATCATAAGATATCACTTACAGAGAGAATGTAAAAACCGCTACCCTTGAACTGAATTACAAAACAGAACAGAGTCGCACGTTTAGAAAACACACTATGGCTGCTTAACGGGAAAGGTGAGGTGGGGTGATGCATAAAACAAGGGTTTCAAATTAGCTCAGATACCGTTCCATAAACCCAATATGTAATAGACAAGACCTACTCCTTGCTCAGTGAACTGGACTCAACGCCCCCTATTCACCGCCCAAGAATATATCTGACTAGTAAGAATCTTAAAACCTATGTATTGATATCTCTCTGTAAGTGAGTCAAGTGGGTGTAAAGCGGCATAAACACAGCAGTGCAAAGCAGCTAAACCCTATTATAAAAATCAATTACTTTTAAAAACCCGTGAAACAAAGACAGTGAAAGAGAGAGAAATTCTTACAAAATTCGTTCAGGTGCTGCGATGCCAGCTGGATTGACCATATCTAGACCCACAGATGACTGAGATATAAGGGTGGACACTCTTGGGGCTGAGAGGTTTGGTGAGGTTGGGTGAGCAAACGCAGACCCTTTAAAGTAATACGGCGTGGTACCCATCCCATGGGTCCCAAATCTCCAGGGTCAAGGGCATCTTCCTACGTCGAAAACATGCACGAGAAACCCAGAAGATGGTACACCGTGTGACCGGGAAAGGTTTCTAAAACGCACCTCATTTCTCATCTCCTTGTGCTCCGGTTCGCAATTCCAGCCGTTTTACTAGCAATCTCCCTCCTTGGAGAATCAGCACCTTTAACCTCCTGTTCCGTACACGTTGCAATTTGTCCTGAGGATGAACGGGAAGAGGGGGAACCAATGAGAGACTAGCTCTAGGTGTTGGGACAGGCACAGGTCACTCTATTTTCCCATCAGGTAGCAGAATTAACCACAGGCTCAGCCTGCCGCCCGGAGCCAGAATAGGGCCTGAAGCAATCCTGCGCTTTTGGGGCCAGCTCCCAAGAAAGCGAGTTGAAAAATGGAGCTCAGGGGCACTGCAATTCACAAACCTGCAGAGTTAGAAATGATAACTCTCGTCCACAAATATATGGAGGGAAGGCTACGAAGAGGATTTGAAAGCAAGGCAGAATTGCAGGAAACCGATTTCAGGAGGTAGATTCGAATCGCCTTTAAAGCACAGGAAAAGCGGCAAAACCTCGACAATGATGCCCTTGGCCAAAAAGGGCGTATGCGTTTTTTCCTGAATATATTCAGGAAAAAACGCATACGCCCTTTTTGGCCAACCAAGCAACCTGGAAAGGCAAATCAGTGCTACAAAGAAGTCTCGCTTCCCATCGGTCAAAAGGGCCATGCTGAATAAAGTGTCAAAACCAGAAATGCAGGACAGGCCATGGAGAAATGGGAGCCTTGCTACGCTGATGGGCGGGCTGTAAATTGCCAACAGCCACTCTGGAGAAGTGTACGGTGTGTCCTGAAACATCTAAAAATCTCAGCTTAGAGAGCATAGGGCACTTCCACTCATGGGCGTATAAATTGGGAAAACTAAAAATCAGCAAGACACAGGCACCCCAAAGTTTAGGGCTGCTCTGTTGACAAGAACCTCCACTTCGTTACACCTTAAACATCCCAGGAAAGAGAAGAATGGATAAAGAAGTTGTGGTCCTTATGTACAATGGAATATCACTCAGCCATGAAATCAACGTCATAAGGCTAGGAGCAGCATGATGAGTGGATTTAGGTACGACGATTCTAAGTGAAATAATTCACACAGAAAAAGACACTTATCATAAGATATCACTTACAGAGAGAATGTAAAAACCGCTACCCTTGAACTGAATTACAAAACAGAACAGAGTCGCACGTTTAGAAAACACACTATGGCTGCTTAACGGGAAAGGTGAGGTGGGGTGATGCATAAAACAAGGGTTTCAAATTAGCTCAGATACCGTTCCATAAACCCAATATGTAATAGACAAGACCTACTCCTTGCTCAGTGAACTGGACTCAACAACCCCTATTCACCGCCCAAGAATATATCTGACTAGTAAGAATCTTAAAATCTATGTAGTGATATCTCTCTGTAAGTGAGTCCAGTAGGTGTAAAGCGGCATAAACACAGCAGTGCAAAGCAGCTAAACCCCATTATAAAAATCAATTACTTTTAAAAACCCGTGAAACAAAGACAGTGAAAGAGAGAGAAATTCTTACAAAATTCGTTCAGGTGCTGCGATGCCAGCTGGATTGACCATATCTAGACCCACAGATGACTGAGACATAAGGGTGGACACTCTTGGGGCTGAGAGGTTTGGTGAGGTTGGGTGAGCAAACGCAGACCCTTTAAAGTAATACGGCGTGGTACCCATCCCATGGGTCCCAAATCTCCAGGTTCAAGGGCATCTTCTTACGTCGAAAACATGCACGAGAAACCCAGAAGATGGTACACCGTGTGACCGGGAAAGGTTTCTAAAACGCACCTCATTTCTCATCTCCTTGTGCTCCGGTTCGCCATTCCAGCCGCTTTACTAGCAATCTCCCTCCTTGGAGAATCACCACCTTTAACCTCCTGTTCCGTACACGTTGCAATTTGTCCTGAGGATGAACGGAAAGAGGGGGAACCAATGAGAGACTAGCTCTAGGTGTTGGGACAGGCACAGGTCACTCTATTTTCCCATCAGGAAGCAGAATTAACCACAGGCTCAGCCTGCCGCCCGGAGCCAGAATAGGGCCTGAAGCAATCCTGCGCTTTTGCGGCCAGCTCCCAAGAAAGCGAGTTGAAAAATGGAGCTCAGGGGCACTGCAATTCACAAACCTGCAGAGTTAGAAATGATAACTCTCGTCCACAAATATATGGAGGGAAGGCTACGAAGAGGATTTGAAAGCAAGGCAGAATTGCAGGAAACCGATTTCAGGAGGTAGATTCGAATCGCATTTAAAGCACAGGAAAAGCAGCAAAACCTCGACAATGATGCCCTTGGCCAAAAAGGGCGTATGCGTTTTTTCCTGAATATATTCAGGAAAAAACGCATACGCCCTTTTTGGCCAACCAAGCAACCTGGAAAGGCAAATCAGCGCTACAAAGAAGTCTCGCTTCCCATCGGTCAAAAGGGCCATGCTGAATAAAGTGTCAAAACCAGAAATGCAGGACAGGCCATGGAGAAATGGGAGCCTTGCTACGCTGATGGGCGGGCTGTAAATTGCCAACAGCCACTCTGGAGAAGTGTACGGTGTGTCCTGAAACATCTAAAAAACTCAGCTTAGAGAGCATAGGGCACTTCCACTCATGGGCGTATAAATTGGGAAAACTAAAAATCAGCAAGACACAGGCACCCCAAAGTTTAGGGCTGCTCTGTTGACAAGAACCTCCACTTCGTTACACCTTAAACATCCCAGGAAAGAGAAGAATGGATAAAGAAGTTGTGGTCCTTATGTACAATGGAATATCACTCAGCCATGAAATCAACGTCATAAGGCTAGGAGCAGCATGATGAGTGGATTTAGGTACGACGATTCTAAGTGAAATAAGTCACACAGAAAAAGACACTTATCATAAGATATCACTTACAGAGAGAATGTAAAAACCGCTACCCTTGAACTGAATTACAAAACAGAACAGAGTCGCACGTTTAGAAAACACACTATGGCTGCTTAACGGGAAAGGTGAGGTGGGGTGATGCATAAAACAAGGGTTTCAAATTAGCTCAGATACCGTTCCATAAACCCAATATGTAATAGACAAGACCTACTCCTTGCTCAGTGAACTGGACTCAACAACCCCTATTCACCGCCCAAGAATATATCTGACTAGTAAGAATCTTAAAACCTATGTATTGATATATCTCTGTAAGTGAGTCAAGTGGGTGTAAAGCGGCATAAACACAGCAGTGCAAAGCAGCTAAACCCTATTATAAAAATCAATTACTTTTAAAAACCCGTGAAACAAAGACAGTGAAAGAGAGAGAAATTCTTACAAAATTCGTTCAGGGGCTGCGATGCCACCTGGATTGACCATATCTAGACCCACAGCTGATTGAGACATAAGGGTGGACACTCTTGGGGCTGAGAGGTTTGGTGAGGTTGGGTGAGCTAACGCAGACCCTTTAAAGTAATTCGGCGTGGTACCCATCCCATGGGTCCCAAATCTCCAGGTTCAAGGGCATCTTCCTACGTCGAAAACATGCACGAGAAACCCAGAAGATGGTACACCGTGTGACCGGGAAAGGTTTCTAAAACGCACCTCATTTCTCATCTCCTTGTGCTCCGGTTCGCCATTCCAGCTGCTTTACTAGCAATCTCCCTCCTTGGAGAATCAGCACCTTTAACCTCCTGTTCCGTACACGTTGCAATTTGTCCTGAGGATGAACGGGAAGAGGGGGAACCAATGAGAGACTAGCTCTAGGTGTTGGGACAGGCACAGGTCACTCTATTTTCCCATCAGGAAGCAGAATTAACCACAGGCTCAGCCTGCCGCCCGGAGCCAGAATAGGGCCTGAAGCAATCCTGCGCTTTTGCGGCCAGCTCCCAAGAAAGCGAGTTGAAAAATGGAGCTCAGGGGCACTGCAATTCACAAACCTGCAGAGTTAGAAATGATAACTCTCGTCCACAAATATATGGAGGGAAGGCTACGAAGAGGATTTGAAAGCAAGGCAGAATTGCAGGAAACCGATTTCAGGAGGTAGATTCGAATCGCCTTTAAAGCACAGGAAAAGCGGCAAAACCTCGACAATGATGCCCTTGGCCAAAAAGTGCGTATGCGTTTTTTCCTGAATATATTCAGGAAAAAACACATACGCCCTTTTTGGCCAACCAAGCAACCTGGAAAGGCAAATCAGCGCTACAAAGAAGTCTCGCTTCCCATCGGTCAAAAGGGCCATGCTGAATAAAGTGTCAAAACCAGAAATGCAGGACAGGCCATGGAGAAATGGGAGCCTTGCTACGCTGATGGGCGGGCTGTAAATTGCCAACAGCCACTCTGGAGAAGTGTACGGTGTGTCCTGAAACATCTAAAAAACTCAGCTTAGAGAGCATAGGGCACTTCCACTCATGGGCGTATAAATTGGGAAAACTAAAAATCAGCAAGACACAGGCACCCCAAAGTTTAGGGCTGCTCTGTTGACAAGAACCTCCACTTCGTTACACCTTAAACATCCCAGGAAAGAGAAGAATGGATAAAGAAGTTGTGGTCCTTATGTACAATGGAATGTCACTCAGCCATGAAATCAACGTCATAAGGCTAGGAGCAGCATGATGAGTGGATTTAGGTACAACGATTCTAAGTGAAATAAGTCACACAGAAAAAGACACTTATCATAAGATATCACTTACAGAGAGAATGTAAAAACCGCTACCCTTGAACTGAATTACAAAACAGAACAGAGTCGCACGTTTAGAAAACACACTATGGCTGCTTAACGGGAAAGGTGAGGTGGGGTGATGCATAAAACAAGGGTTTCAAATTAGCTCAGATACCGTTCCATAAACCCAATATGTAATAGACCAGACCTACCCCTTGCTCAGTGAACTGGACTCAACGCCCCCTATTCACCGCCCAAGAATATATCTGACTAGTAAGAATCTTAAAACCTATGTATTGATATCTCTCTGTAAGTGAGTCAAGTGGGTGTAAAGCGGCATAAACACAGCAGTGCAAAGCAGCTAAACCCTATTATAAAAATCAATTACTTTTAAAAACCCGTGAAACAAAGACAGTGAAATAGAGAGAAATTCTTACAAAATTCGTTCAGGGGCTGCGATGCCACCTGGATTGACCATATCTAGACCCACAGATGACTGAGACATAAGGGTGGACACTCTTGGGGCTGAGAGGTTTGGTGAGGTTGGGTGAGCAAACGCAGACCCTTTAAAGTAATACGGCGTGGTACCCATCCCATGGGTCCCAAATCTCCAGGGTCAAGGGCATCTTCCTACGTCGAAAACATGCACGAGAAACCCAGAAGATGGTACACCGTGTGACCGGGAAAGGTTTCTAAAACGCACCTCATTTCTCATCTCCTTGTGCTCCGGTTCGCAATTCCAGCCGTTTTACTAGCAATCTCCCTCCTTGGAGAATCAGCACCTTTAACCTCCTGTTCCGTACACGTTGCAATTTGTCCTGAGGATGAACGGGAAGAGGGGGAACCAATGAGAGACTAGCTCTAGGTGTTGGGACAGGCACAGGTCACTCTATTTTCCCATCAGGTAGCAGAATTAACCACAGGCTCAGCCTGCCGCCCGGAGCCAGAATAGGGCCTGAAGCAATCCTGCGCTTTTGCGGCCAGCTCCCAAGAAAGCGAGTTGAAAAATGGAGCTCAGGGGCACTGCAATTCACAAACCTGCAGAGTTATAAATGATAACTCTCGTCCACAAATATATGGAGGGAAGGCTACGAAGAGGATTTGAAAGCAAGGCAGAATTGCAGGAAACCGATTTCAGGAGGTAGATTCGAATCGCCTTTAAAGCACAGGAAAAGCGGCAAAACCTCGACAATGATGCCCTTGGCCAAAAAGGGCGTATGCGTTTTTTCCTGAATATATTCAGGAAAAAACGCATACGCCCTTTTTGGCTAACCAAGCAACCTGGAAAGGCAAATCAGCGCTACAAAGAAGTCTCGCTTCCCATCGGTCAAAAGGGCCATGCTGAATAAAGTGTCAAAACCAGAAATGCAGGACAGGCCATGGAGAAATGGGAGCCTTGCTACGCTGATGGGCGGGCTGTAAATTGCCAACAGCCACTCTGGAGAAGTGTACGGTGTGTCCTGAAACATCTAAAAAACTCAGCTTAGAGAGCATAGGGCACTTCCACTCATGGGCGTATAAATTGGGAAAACTAAAAATCAGCAAGACACAGGCACCCCAAAGTTTAGGGCTGCTCTGTTGACAAGAACCTCCACTTCGTTACACCTTAAACATCCCAGGAAAGAGAAGAATGGATAAAGAAGTTGTGGTCCTTATGTACAATGGAATGTCACTCAGCCATGAAATCAACGTCATAAGGCTAGGAGCAGCATGATGAGTGGATTTAGGTACAACGATTCTAAGTGAAATAAGTCACACAGAAAAAGACACTTATCATAAGATATCACTTACAGAGAGAATGTAAAAACCGCTACCCTTGAACTGAATTACAAAACAGAACAGAGTCGCACGTTTAGAAAACACACTATGGCTGCTTAACGGGAAAGGTGAGGTGGGGTGATGCATAAAACAAGGGTTTCAAATTAGCTCAGATACCGTTCCATAAACCCAATATGTAATAGACCAGACCTACTCCTTGCTCAGTGAACTGGACTCAACGCCCCCTATTCACCGCCCAAGAATATATCTGACTAGTAAGAATCTTAAAACCTATGTATTGATATCTCTCTGTAAGTGAGTCAAGTGGGTGTAAAGCGGCATAAACACAGCAGTGCAAAGCAGCTAAACCCTATTATAAAAATCAATTACTTTTAAAAACCCGTGAAACAAAGACAGTGAAATAGAGAGAAATTCTTACAAAATTCGTTCAGGGGCTGCGATGCCACCTGGATTGACCATATCTAGACCCACAGCTGATTGAGACATAAGGGTGGACACTCTTGGGGCTGAGAGGTCTGGTGAGGTTGGGTGAGCTAACGCAGACCCTTTAAAGTAATTCGGCGTGGTACCCATCCCATGGGTCCCAAATCTCCAGGTTCAAGGGCATCTTCTTACGTCGAAAACATGCACGAGAAACCCAGAAGATGGTACACCGTGTGACCGGGAAAGGTTTCTAAAACGCACCTCATTTCTCATCTCCTTGTGCTCCGGTTCGCCATTCCAGCCGCTTTACTAGCAATCTCCCTCCTTGGAGAATCACCACCTTTAACCTCCTGTTCCGTACACGTTGCAATTTGTCCTGAGGATGAACGGAAAGAGGGGGAACCAATGAGAGACTAGCTCTAGGTGTTGGGACAGGCACAGGTCACTCTATTTTCCCATCAGGAAGCAGAATTAACCACAGGCTCAGCCTGCCGCCCGGAGCCAGAATAGGGCCTGAAGCAATCCTGCGCTTTTGCGGCCAGCTCCCAAGAAAGCGAGTTGAAAAATGGAGCTCAGGGGCACTGCAATTCACAAACCTGCAGAGTTAGAAATGATAACTCTCGTCCACAAATATATGGAGGGAAGGCTACGAAGAGGATTTGAAAGCAAGGCAGAATTGCAGGAAACCGATTTCAGGAGGTAGATTCGAATCGCATTTAAAGCACAGGAAAAGCAGCAAAACCTCGACAATGATGCCCTTGGCCAAAAAGGGCGTATGCGTTTTTTCCTGAATATATTCAGGAAAAAACGCATACGCCCTTTTTGGCCAACCAAGCAACCTGGAAAGGCAAATCAGCGCTACAAAGAAGTCTCGCTTCCCATCGGTCAAAAGGGCCATGCTGAATAAAGTGTCAAAACCAGAAATGCAGGACAGGCCATGGAGAAATGGGAGCCTTGCTACGCTGATGGGCGGGCTGTAAATTGCCAACAGCCACTCTGGAGAAGTGTACGGTGTGTCCTGAAACATCTAAAAAACTCAGCTTAGAGAGCATAGGGCACTTCCACTCATGGGCGTATAAATTGGGAAAACTAAAAATCAGCAAGACACAGGCACCCCAAAGTTTAGGGCTGCTCTGTTGACAAGAACCTCCACTTCGTTACACCTTAAACATCCCAGGAAAGAGAAGAATGGATAAAGAAGTTGTGGTCCTTATGTACAATGGAATATCACTCAGCCATGAAATCAACGTCATAAGGCTAGGAGCAGCATGATGAGTGGATTTAGGTACGACGATTCTAAGTGAAATAAGTCACACAGAAAAAGACACTTATCATAAGATATCACTTACAGAGAGAATGTAAAAACCGCTACCCTTGAACTGAATTACAAAACAGAACAGAGTCGCACGTTTAGAAAACACACTATGGCTGCTTAACGGGAAAGGTGAGGTGGGGTGATGCATAAAACAAGGGTTTCAAATTAGCTCAGATACCGTTCCATAAACCCAATATGTAATAGACCAGACCTACCCCTTGCTCAGTGAACTGGACTCAACGCCCCCTATTCACCGCCCAAGAATATATCTGACTAGTAAGAATCTTAAAACCTATGTATTGATATCTCTCTGTAAGTGAGTCAAGTGGGTGTAAAGCGGCATAAACACAGCAGTGCAAAGCAGCTAAACCCTATTATAAAAATCAATTACTTTTAAAAACCCGTGAAACAAAGACAGTGAAATAGAGAGAAATTCTTACAAAATTCGTTCAGGGGCTGCGATGCCACCTGGATTGACCATATCTAGACCCACAGCTGATTGAGACATAAGGGTGGACACTCTTGGGGCTGAGAGGTCTGGTGAGGTTGGGTGAGCTAACGCAGACCCTTTAAAGTAATTCGGCGTGGTACCCATCCCATGGGTCCCAAATCTCCAGGTTCAAGGGCATCTTCTTACGTCGAAAACATGCACGAGAAACCCAGAAGATGGTACACCGTGTGACCGGGAAAGGTTTCTAAAACGCACCTCATTTCTCATCTCCTTGTGCTCCGGTTCGCCATTCCAGCCGCTTTACTAGCAATCTCCCTCCTTGGAGAATCAGCACCTTTAACCTCCTGTTCCGTACACGTTGCAATTTGTCCTGAGGATGAACGGAAAGAGGGGGAACCAATGAGAGACTAGCTCTAGGTGTTGGGACAGGCACAGGTCACTCTATTTTCCCATCAGGAAGCAGAATTAACCACAGGCTCAGCCTGCCGCCCGGAGCCAGAATAGGGCCTGAAGCAATCCTGCGCTTTTGCGGCCAGCTCCCAAGAAAGCGAGTTGAAAAATGGAGCTCAGGGGCACTGCAATTCACAAACCTGCAGAGTTAGAAATGATAACTCTCGTCCACAAATATATGGAGGGAAGGCTACGAAGAGGATTTGAAAGCAAGGCAGAATTGCAGGAAACCGATTTCAGGAGGTAGATTCGAATCGCATTTAAAGCACAGGAAAAGCAGCAAAACCTCGACAATGATGCCCTTGGCCAAAAAGGGCGTATGCGTTTTTTCCTGAATATATTCAGGAAAAAACGCATACGCCCTTTTTGGCCAACCAAGCAACCTGGAAAGGCAAATCAGCGCTACAAAGAAGTCTCGCTTCCCATCGGTCAAAAGGGCCATGCTGAATAAAGTGTCAAAACCAGAAATGCAGGACAGGCCATGGAGAAATGGGAGCCTTGCTACGCTGATGGGCGGGCTGTAAATTGCCAACAGCCACTCTGGAGAAGTGTACGGTGTGTCCTGAAACATCTAAAAAACTCAGCTTAGAGAGCATAGGGCACTTCCACTCATGGGCGTATAAATTGGGAAAACTAAAAATCAGCAAGACACAGGCACCCCAAAGTTTAGGGCTGCTCTGTTGACAAGAACCTCCACTTCGTTACACCTTAAACATCCCAGGAAAGAGAAGAATGGATAAAGAAGTTGTGGTCCTTATGTACAATGGAATATCACTCAGCCATGAAATCAACGTCATAAGGCTAGGAGCAGCATGATGAGTGGATTTAGGTACGACGATTCTAAGTGAAATAAGTCACACAGAAAAAGACACTTATCATAAGATATCACTTACAGAGAGAATGTAAAAACCGCTACCCTTGAACTGAATTACAAAACAGAACAGAGTCGCACGTTTAGAAAACACACTATGGCTGCTTAACGGGAAAGGTGAGGTGGGGTGATGCATAAAACAAGGGTTTCAAATTAGCTCAGATACCGTTCCATAAACCCAATATGTAATAGACAAGACCTACTCCTTGCTCAGTGAACTGGACTCAACGCCCCCTATTCACCGCCCAAGAATATATCTGACTAGTAAGAATCTTAAAACCTATGTATTGATATATCTCTGTAAGTGAGTCAAGTGGGTGTAAAGCGGCATAAACACAGCAGTGCAAAGCAGCTAAACCCTATTATAAAAATCAATTACTTTTAAAAACCCGTGAAACAAAGACAGTGAAAGAGAGAGAAATTCTTACAAAATTCGTTCAGGGGCTGCGATGCCACCTGGATTGACCATATCTAGACCCACAGCTGATTGAGACATAAGGGTGGACACTCTTGGGGCTGAGAGGTTTGGTGAGGTTGGGTGAGCTAACGCAGACCCTTTAAAGTAATTCGGCGTGGTACCCATCCCATGGGTCCCAAATCTCCAGGTTCAAGGGCATCTTCCTACGTCGAAAACATGCACGAGAAACCCAGAAGATGGTACACCGTGTGACCGGGAAAGGTTTCTAAAACGCACCTCATTTCTCATCTCCTTGTGCTCCGGTTCGCCATTCCAGCTGCTTTACTAGCAATCTCCCTCCTTGGAGAATCAGCACCTTTAACCTCCTGTTCCGTACACGTTGCAATTTGTCCTGAGGATGAACGGGAAGAGGGGGAACCAATGAGAGACTAGCTCTAGGTGTTGGGACAGGCACAGGTCACTCTATTTTCCCATCAGGAAGCAGAATTAACCACAGGCTCAGCCTGCCGCCCGGAGCCAGAATAGGGCCTGAAGCAATCCTGCGCTTTTGCGGCCAGCTCCCAAGAAAGCGAGTTGAAAAATGGAGCTCAGGGGCACTGCAATTCACAAACATGCAGAGTTAGAAATGATAACTCTCGTCCACAAATATATGGAGGGAAGGCTACGAAGAGGATTTGAAAGCAAGGCAGAATTGCAGGAAACCGATTTCAGGAGGTAGATTCGAATCGCATTTAAAGCACAGGAAAAGCGGCAAAACCTCGACAATGATGCCCTTGGCCAAAAAGGGCGTATGCGTTTTTTCCTGAATATATTCAGGAAAAAACGCATACGCCCTTTTTGGCCAACCAAGCAACCTGGAAAGGCAAATCAGCGCTACAAAGAAGTCTCGCTTCCCATCGGTCAAAAGGGCCATGCTGAATAAAGTGTCAAAACCAGAAATGCAGGACAGGCCATGGAGAAATGGGAGCCTTGCTACGCTGATGGGCGGGCTGTAAATTGCCAACAGCCACTCTGGAGAAGTGTACGGTGTGTCCTGAAACATCTAAAAAACTCAGCTTAGAGAGCATAGGGCACTTCCACTCATGGGCGTATAAATTGGGAAAACTAAAAATCAGCAAGACACAGGCACCCCAAAGTTTAGGGCTGCTCTGTTGACAAGAACCTCCACTTCGTTACACCTTAAACATCCCAGGAAAGAGAAGAATGGATAAAGAAGTTGTGGTCCTTATGTACAATGGAATGTCACTCAGCCATGAAATCAACGTCATAAGGCTAGGAGCAGCATGATGAGTGGATTTAGGTACAACGATTCTAAGTGAAATAAGTCACACAGAAAAAGACACTTATCATAAGATATCACTTACAGAGAGAATGTAAAAACCGCTACCCTTGAACTGAATTACAAAACAGAACAGAGTCGCACGTTTAGAAAACACACTATGGCTGCTTAACGGGAAAGGTGAGGTGGGGTGATGCATAAAACAAGGGTTTCAAATTAGCTCAGATACCGTTCCATAAACCCAATATGTAATAGACCAGACCTACCCCTTGCTCAGTGAACTGGACTCAACGCCCCCTATTCACCGCCCAAGAATATATCTGACTAGTAAGAATCTTAAAACCTATGTATTGATATCTCTCTGTAAGTGAGTCAAGTGGGTGTAAAGCGGCATAAACACAGCAGTGCAAAGCAGCTAAACCCTATTATAAAAATCAATTACTTTTAAAAACCCGTGAAACAAAGACAGTGAAATAGAGAGAAATTCTTACAAAATTCGTTCAGGGGCTGCGATGCCACCTGGATTGACCATATCTAGACCCACAGCTGATTGAGACATAAGGGTGGACACTCTTGGGGCTGAGAGGTCTGGTGAGGTTGGGTGAGCTAACGCAGACCCTTTAAAGTAATTCGGCGTGGTACCCATCCCATGGGTCCCAAATCTCCAGGTTCAAGGGCATCTTCTTACGTCGAAAACATGCACGAGAAACCCAGAAGATGGTACACCGTGTGACCGGGAAAGGTTTCTAAAACGCACCTCATTTCTCATCTCCTTGTGCTCCGGTTCGCCATTCCAGCCGCTTTACTAGCAATCTCCCTCCTTGGAGAATCAGCACCTTTAACCTCCTGTTCCGTACACGTTGCAATTTGTCCTGAGGATGAACGGAAAGAGGGGGAACCAATGAGAGACTAGCTCTAGGTGTTGGGACAGGCACAGGTCACTCTATTTTCCCATCAGGAAGCAGAATTAACCACAGGCTCAGCCTGCCGCCCGGAGCCAGAATAGGGCCTGAAACAATCCTGCGCTTTTGCGGCCAGCTCCCAAGAAAGCGAGTTGAAAAATGGAGCTCAGGGGCACTGCAATTCACAAACCTGCAGAGTTAGAAATGATAACTCTCGTCCACAAATATATGGAGGGAAGGCTACGAAGAGGATTTGAAAGCAAGGCAGAATTGCAGGAAACCGATTTCAGGAGGTAGATTCGAATCGCATTTAAAGCACAGGAAAAGCAGCAAAACCTCGACAATGATGCCCTTGGCCAAAAAGGGCGTATGCGTTTTTTCCTGAATATATTCAGGAAAAAACGCATACGCCCTTTTTGGCCAACCAAGCAACCTGGAAAGGCAAATCAGCGCTACAAAGAAGTCTCGCTTCCCATCGGTCAAAAGGGCCATGCTGAATAAAGTGTCAAAACCAGAAATGCAGGACAGGCCATGGAGAAATGGGAGCCTTGCTACGCTGATGGGCGGGCTGTAAATTGCCAACAGCCACTCTGGAGAAGTGTACGGTGTGTCCTGAAACATCTAAAAAACTCAGCTTAGAGAGCATAGGGCACTTCCACT
Source organism: Balaenoptera borealis (assembly GCF_965194805.1). Taxonomy (NCBI): domain Eukaryota; kingdom Metazoa; phylum Chordata; class Mammalia; order Artiodactyla; family Balaenopteridae; genus Balaenoptera; species Balaenoptera borealis. Next base: position 551,845 of record NW_028123832.1, read on the forward strand.
CATGGGCGTATAAATTGGGAAAACTAAAAATCAGCAAGACACAGGCACCCCAAAGTTTAGGGCTGCTCTGTTGACAAGAACCTCCACTTCGTTACACCTTAAACATCCCAGGAAAGAGAAGAATGGATAAAGAAGTTGTGGTCCTTATGTACAATGGAATATCACTCAGCCATGAAATCAACGTCATAAGGCTAGGAGCAGCATGATGAGTGGATTTAGGTACGACGATTCTAAGTGAAATAAGTCACACAGAAAAAGACACTTATCATAAGATATCACTTACAGAGAGAATGTAAAAACCGCTACCCTTGAACTGAATTACAAAACAGAACAGAGTCGCACGTTTAGAAAACACACTATGGCTGCTTAACGGGAAAGGTGAGGTGGGGTGATGCATAAAACAAGGGTTTCAAATTAGCTCAGATACCGTTCCATAAACCCAATATGTAATAGACAAGACCTACTCCTTGCTCAGTGAACTGGACTCAACGCCCCCTATTCACCGCCCAAGAATATATCTGACTAGTAAGAATCTTAAAACCTATGTATTGATATCTCTCTGTAAGTGAGTCAAGTGGGTGTAAAGCGGCATAAACACAGCAGTGCAAAGCAGCTAAACCCCATTATAAAAATCAATTACTTTTAAAAACCCGTGAAACAAAGACAGTGAAAGAGAGAGAAATTCTTACAAAATTCGTTCAGGGGCTGCGATGCCAGCTGGATTGACCATATCTAGACCCACAGATGACTGAGACATAAGGGTGGACACTCTTGGGGCTGAGAGGTTTGGTGAGGTTGGGTGAGCAAACGCAGACCCTTTAAAGTAATACGGCGTGGTACCCATCCCATGGGTCCCAAATCTCCAGGGTCAAGGGCATCTTCCTACGTCGAAAACATGCACGAGAAACCCAGAAGATGGTACACCGTGTGACCGGGAAAGGTTTCTAAAACGCACCTCATTTCTCATCTCCTTGTGCTCCGGTTCGCAATTCCAGCCGTTTTACTAGCAATCTCCCTCCTTGGAGAATCAGCACCTTTAACCTCCTGTTCCGTACACGTTGCAATTTGTCCTGAGGATGAACGGGAAGAGGGGGAACCAATGAGAGACTAGCTCTAGGTGTTGGGACAGGCACAGGTCACTCTATTTTCCCATCAGGTAGCAGAATTAACCACAGGCTCAGCCTGCCGCCCGGAGCCAGAATAGGGCCTGAAGCAATCCTGCGCTTTTGCGGCCAGCTCCCAAGAAAGCGAGTTGAAAAATGGAGCTCAGGGGCACTGCAATTCACAAACCTGCAGAGTTAGAAATGATAACTCTCGTCCACAAATATATGGAGGGAAGGCTACGAAGAGGATTTGAAAGCAAGGCAGAATTGCAGGAAACCGATTTCAGGAGGTAGATTCGAATCGCCTTTAAAGCACAGGAAAAGCGGCAAAACCTCGACAATGATGCCCTTGGCCAAAAAGGGCGTATGCGTTTTTTCCTGAATATATTCAGGAAAAAACGCATACGCCCTTTTTGGCCAACCAAGCAACCTGGAAAGGCAAATCAGCGCTACAAAGAAGTCTCGCTTCCCATCGGTCAAAAGGGCCATGCTGAATAAAGTGTCAAAACCAGAAATGCAGGACAGGCCATGGAGAAATGGGAGCCTTGCTACGCTGATGGGCGGGCTGTAAATTGCCAACAGCCACTCTGGAGAAGTGTACGGTGTGTCCTGAAACATCTAAAAATCTCAGCTTAGAGAGCATAGGGCACTTACACTCATGGGCGTATAAATTGGGAAAACTAAAAATCAGCAAGACACAGGCACCCCAAAGTTTAGGGCTGCTCTGTTGACAAGAACCTCCACTTCGTTACACCTTAAACATCCCAGGAAAGAGAAGAATGGATAAAGAAGTTGTGGTCCTTATGTACAATGGAATATCACTCAGCCATGAAATCAACGTCATAAGGCTAGGAGCAGCATGATGAGTGGATTTAGGTACGACGATTCTAAGTGAAATAAGTCACACAGAAAAAGACACTTATCATAAGATATCACTTACAGAGAGAATGTAAAAACCGCTACCCTTGAACTGAATTACAAAACAGAACAGAGTCGCACGTTTAGAAAACACACTATGGCTGCTTAACGGGAAAGGTGAGGTGGGGTGATGCATAAAACAAGGGTTTCAAATTAGCTCAGATACCGTTCCATAAACCCAATATGTAATAGACAAGACCTACTCCTTGCTCAGTGAACTGGACTCAACAACCCCTATTCACCGCCCAAGAATATATCTGACTAGTAAGAATCTTAAAACCTATGTAGTGATATCTCTCTGTAAGTGAGTCAAGTAGGTGTAAAGCGGCATAAACACAGCAGTGCAAAGCAGCTAAACCCCATTATAAAAATCAATTACTTTTAAAAACCCGTGAAACAAAGACAGTGAAAGAGAGAGAAATTCTTACAAAATTCGTTCAGGTGCTGCGATGCCAGCTGGATTGACCATATCTAGACCCACAGATGACTGAGACATAAGGGTGGACACTCTTGGGGCTGAGAGGTTTGGTGAGGTTGGGTGAGCAAACGCAGACCCTTTAAAGTAATACGGCGTGGTACCCATCCCATGGGTCCCAAATCTCCAGGGTCAAGGGCATCTTCCTACGTCGAAAACATGCACGAGAAACCCAGAAGATGGTACACCGTGTGACCGGGAAAGGTTTCTAAAACGCACCTCATTTCTCATCTCCTTGTGCTCCGGTTCGCAATTCCAGCCGTTTTACTAGCAATCTCCCTCCTTGGAGAATCAGCACCTTTAACCTCCTGTTCCGTACACGTTGCAATTTGTCCTGAGGATGAACGGGAAGAGGGGGAACCAATGAGAGACTAGCTCTAGGTGTTGGGACAGGCACAGGTCACTCTATTTTCCCATCAGGTAGCAGAATTAACCACAGGCTCAGCCTGCCGCCCGGAGCCAGAATAGGGCCTGAAGCAATCCTGCGCTTTTGCGGCCAGCTCCCAAGAAAGCGAGTTGAAAAATGGAGCTCAGGGGCACTGCAATTCACAAACCTGCAGAGTTATAAATGATAACTCTCGTCCACAAATATATGGAGGGAAGGCTACGAAGAGGATTTGAAAGCAAGGCAGAATTGCAGGAAACCGATTTCAGGAGGTAGATTCGAATCGCCTTTAAAGCACAGGAAAAGCGGCAAAACCTCGACAATGATGCCCTTGGCCAAAAAGGGCGTATGCGTTTTTTCCTGAATATATTCAGGAAAAAACGCATACGCCCTTTTTGGCTAACCAAGCAACCTGGAAAGGCAAATCAGCGCTACAAAGAAGTCTCGCTTCCCATCGGTCAAAAGGGCCATGCTGAATAAAGTGTCAAAACCAGAAATGCAGGACAGGCCATGGAGAAATGGGAGCCTTGCTACGCTGATGGGCGGGCTGTAAATTGCCAACAGCCACTCTGGAGAAGTGTACGGTGTGTCCTGAAACATCTAAAAAACTCAGCTTAGAGAGCATAGGGCACTTCCACTCATGGGCGTATAAATTGGGAAAACTAAAAATCAGCAAGACACAGGCACCCCAAAGTTTAGGGCTGCTCTGTTGACAAGAACCTCCACTTCGTTACACCTTAAACATCCCAGGAAAGAGAAGAATGGATAAAGAAGTTGTGGTCCTTATGTACAATGGAATGTCACTCAGCCATGAAATCAACGTCATAAGGCTAGGAGCAGCATGATGAGTGGATTTAGGTACAACGATTCTAAGTGAAATAAGTCACACAGAAAAAGACACTTATCATAAGATATCACTTACAGAGAGAATGTAAAAACCGCTACCCTTGAACTGAATTACAAAACAGAACAGAGTCGCACGTTTAGAAAACACACTATGGCTGCTTAACGGGAAAGGTGAGGTGGGGTGATGCATAAAACAAGGGTTTCAAATTAGCTCAGATACCGTTCCATAAACCCAATATGTAATAGACCAGACCTACTCCTTGCTCAGTGAACTGGACTCAACGCCCCCTATTCACCGCCCAAGAATATATCTGACTAGTAAGAATCTTAAAACCTATGTATTGATATCTCTCTGTAAGTGAGTCAAGTGGGTGTAAAGCGGCATAAACACAGCAGTGCAAAGCAGCTAAACCCTATTATAAAAATCAATTACTTTTAAAAACCCGTGAAACAAAGACAGTGAAATAGAGAGAAATTCTTACAAAATTCGTTCAGGGGCTGCGATGCCACCTGGATTGACCATATCTAGACCCACAGCTGATTGAGACATAAGGGTGGACACTCTTGGGGCTGAGAGGTCTGGTGAGGTTGGGTGAGCTAACGCAGACCCTTTAAAGTAATTCGGCGTGGTACCCATCCCATGGGTCCCAAATCTCCAGGTTCAAGGGCATCTTCTTACGTCGAAAACATGCACGAGAAACCCAGAAGATGGTACACCGTGTGACCGGGAAAGGTTTCTAAAACGCACCTCATTTCTCATCTCCTTGTGCTCCGGTTCGCCATTCCAGCCGCTTTACTAGCAATCTCCCTCCTTGGAGAATCACCACCTTTAACCTCCTGTTCCGTACACGTTGCAATTTGTCCTGAGGATGAACGGAAAGAGGGGGAACCAATGAGAGACTAGCTCTAGGTGTTGGGACAGGCACAGGTCACTCTATTTTCCCATCAGGAAGCAGAATTAACCACAGGCTCAGCCTGCCGCCCGGAGCCAGAATAGGGCCTGAAGCAATCCTGCGCTTTTGCGGCCAGCTCCCAAGAAAGCGAGTTGAAAAATGGAGCTCAGGGGCACTGCAATTCACAAACCTGCAGAGTTAGAAATGATAACTCTCGTCCACAAATATATGGAGGGAAGGCTACGAAGAGGATTTGAAAGCAAGGCAGAATTGCAGGAAACCGATTTCAGGAGGTAGATTCGAATCGCATTTAAAGCACAGGAAAAGCAGCAAAACCTCGACAATGATGCCCTTGGCCAAAAAGGGCGTATGCGTTTTTTCCTGAATATATTCAGGAAAAAACGCATACGCCCTTTTTGGCCAACCAAGCAACCTGGAAAGGCAAATCAGCGCTACAAAGAAGTCTCGCTTCCCATCGGTCAAAAGGGCCATGCTGAATAAAGTGTCAAAACCAGAAATGCAGGACAGGCCATGGAGAAATGGGAGCCTTGCTACGCTGATGGGCGGGCTGTAAATTGCCAACAGCCACTCTGGAGAAGTGTACGGTGTGTCCTGAAACATCTAAAAAACTCAGCTTAGAGAGCATAGGGCACTTCCACTCATGGGCGTATAAATTGGGAAAACTAAAAATCAGCAAGACACAGGCACCCCAAAGTTTAGGGCTGCTCTGTTGACAAGAACCTCCACTTCGTTACACCTTAAACATCCCAGGAAAGAGAAGAATGGATAAAGAAGTTGTGGTCCTTATGTACAATGGAATATCACTCAGCCATGAAATCAACGTCATAAGGCTAGGAGCAGCATGATGAGTGGATTTAGGTACGACGATTCTAAGTGAAATAAGTCACACAGAAAAAGACACTTATCATAAGATATCACTTACAGAGAGAATGTAAAAACCGCTACCCTTGAACTGAATTACAAAACAGAACAGAGTCGCACGTTTAGAAAACACACTATGGCTGCTTAACGGGAAAGGTGAGGTGGGGTGATGCATAAAACAAGGGTTTCAAATTAGCTCAGATACCGTTCCATAAACCCAATATGTAATAGACCAGACCTACCCCTTGCTCAGTGAACTGGACTCAACGCCCCCTATTCACCGCCCAAGAATATATCTGACTAGTAAGAATCTTAAAACCTATGTATTGATATCTCTCTGTAAGTGAGTCAAGTGGGTGTAAAGCGGCATAAACACAGCAGTGCAAAGCAGCTAAACCCTATTATAAAAATCAATTACTTTTAAAAACCCGTGAAACAAAGACAGTGAAATAGAGAGAAATTCTTACAAAATTCGTTCAGGGGCTGCGATGCCACCTGGATTGACCATATCTAGACCCACAGCTGATTGAGACATAAGGGTGGACACTCTTGGGGCTGAGAGGTCTGGTGAGGTTGGGTGAGCTAACGCAGACCCTTTAAAGTAATTCGGCGTGGTACCCATCCCATGGGTCCCAAATCTCCAGGTTCAAGGGCATCTTCTTACGTCGAAAACATGCACGAGAAACCCAGAAGATGGTACACCGTGTGACCGGGAAAGGTTTCTAAAACGCACCTCATTTCTCATCTCCTTGTGCTCCGGTTCGCCATTCCAGCCGCTTTACTAGCAATCTCCCTCCTTGGAGAATCAGCACCTTTAACCTCCTGTTCCGTACACGTTGCAATTTGTCCTGAGGATGAACGGAAAGAGGGGGAACCAATGAGAGACTAGCTCTAGGTGTTGGGACAGGCACAGGTCACTCTATTTTCCCATCAGGAAGCAGAATTAACCACAGGCTCAGCCTGCCGCCCGGAGCCAGAATAGGGCCTGAAACAATCCTGCGCTTTTGCGGCCAGCTCCCAAGAAAGCGAGTTGAAAAATGGAGCTCAGGGGCACTGCAATTCACAAACCTGCAGAGTTAGAAATGATAACTCTCGTCCACAAATATATGGAGGGAAGGCTACGAAGAGGATTTGAAAGCAAGGCAGAATTGCAGGAAACCGATTTCAGGAGGTAGATTCGAATCGCATTTAAAGCACAGGAAAAGCAGCAAAACCTCGACAATGATGCCCTTGGCCAAAAAGGGCGTATGCGTTTTTTCCTGAATATATTCAGGAAAAAACGCATACGCCCTTTTTGGCCAACCAAGCAACCTGGAAAGGCAAATCAGCGCTACAAAGAAGTCTCGCTTCCCATCGGTCAAAAGGGCCATGCTGAATAAAGTGTCAAAACCAGAAATGCAGGACAGGCCATGGAGAAATGGGAGCCTTGCTACGCTGATGGGCGGGCTGTAAATTGCCAACAGCCACTCTGGAGAAGTGTACGGTGTGTCCTGAAACATCTAAAAAACTCAGCTTAGAGAGCATAGGGCACTTCCACTCATGGGCGTATAAATTGGGAAAACTAAAAATCAGCAAGACACAGGCACCCCAAAGTTTAGGGCTGCTCTGTTGACAAGAACCTCCACTTCGTTACACCTTAAACATCCCAGGAAAGAGAAGAATGGATAAAGAAGTTGTGGTCCTTATGTACAATGGAATATCACTCAGCCATGAAATCAACGTCATAAGGCTAGGAGCAGCATGATGAGTGGATTTAGGTACGACGATTCTAAGTGAAATAAGTCACACAGAAAAAGACACTTATCATAAGATATCACTTACAGAGAGAATGTAAAAACCGCTACCCTTGAACTGAATTACAAAACAGAACAGAGTCGCACGTTTAGAAAACACACTATGGCTGCTTAACGGGAAAGGTGAGGTGGGGTGATGCATAAAACAAGGGTTTCAAATTAGCTCAGATACCGTTCCATAAACCCAATATGTAATAGACAAGACCTACTCCTTGCTCAGTGAACTGGACTCAACGCCCCCTATTCACCGCCCAAGAATATATCTGACTAGTAAGAATCTTAAAACCTATGTATTGATATCTCTCTGTAAGTGAGTCAAGTGGGTGTAAAGCGGCATAAACACAGCAGTGCAAAGCAGCTAAACCCCATTATAAAAATCAATTACTTTTAAAAACCCGTGAAACAAAGACAGTGAAAGAGAGAGAAATTCTTACAAAATTCGTTCAGGGGCTGCGATGCCAGCTGGATTGACCATATCTAGACCCACAGATGACTGAGACATAAGGGTGGACACTCTTGGGGCTGAGAGGTTTGGTGAGGTTGGGTGAGCAAACGCAGACCCTTTAAAGTAATACGGCGTGGTACCCATCCCATGGGTCCCAAATCTCCAGGGTCAAGGGCATCTTCCTACGTCGAAAACATGCACGAGAAACCCAGAAGATGGTACACCGTGTGACCGGGAAAGGTTTCTAAAACGCACCTCATTTCTCATCTCCTTGTGCTCCGGTTCGCAATTCCAGCCGTTTTACTAGCAATCTCCCTCCTTGGAGAATCAGCACCTTTAACCTCCTGTTCCGTACACGTTGCAATTTGTCCTGAGGATGAACGGGAAGAGGGGGAACCAATGAGAGACTAGCTCTAGGTGTTGGGACAGGCACAGGTCACTCTATTTTCCCATCAGGTAGCAGAATTAACCACAGGCTCAGCCTGCCGCCCGGAGCCAGAATAGGGCCTGAAGCAATCCTGCGCTTTTGCGGCCAGCTCCCAAGAAAGCGAGTTGAAAAATGGAGCTCAGGGGCACTGCAATTCACAAACCTGCAGAGTTAGAAATGATAACTCTCGTCCACAAATATATGGAGGGAAGGCTACGAAGAGGATTTGAAAGCAAGGCAGAATTGCAGGAAACCGATTTCAGGAGGTAGATTCGAATCGCCTTTAAAGCACAGGAAAAGCGGCAAAACCTCGACAATGATGCCCTTGGCCAAAAAGGGCGTATGCGTTTTTTCCTGAATATATTCAGGAAAAAACGCATACGCCCTTTTTGGCCAACCAAGCAACCTGGAAAGGCAAATCAGCGCTACAAAGAAGTCTCGCTTCCCATCGGTCAAAAGGGCCATGCTGAATAAAGTGTCAAAACCAGAAATGCAGGACAGGCCATGGAGAAATGGGAGCCTTGCTACGCTGATGGGCGGGCTGTAAATTGCCAACAGCCACTCTGGAGAAGTGTACGGTGTGTCCTGAAACATCTAAAAATCTCAGCTTAGAGAGCATAGGGCACTTCCACTCATGGGCGTATAAATTGGGAAAACTAAAAATCAGCAAGACACAGGCACCCCAAAGTTTAGGGCTGCTCTGTTGACAAGAACCTCCACTTCGTTACACCTTAAACATCCCAGGAAAGAGAAGAATGGATAAAGAAGTTGTGGTCCTTATGTACAATGGAATATCACTCAGCCATGAAATCAACGTCATAAGGCTAGGAGCAGCATGATGAGTGGATTTAGGTACGACGATTCTAAGTGAAATAAGTCACACAGAAAAAGACACTTATCATAAGATATCACTTACAGAGAGAATGTAAAAACCGCTACCCTTGAACTGAATTACAAAACAGAACAGAGTCGCACGTTTAGAAAACACACTATGGCTGCTTAACGGGAAAGGTGAGGTGGGGTGATGCATAAAACAAGGGTTTCAAATTAGCTCAGATACCGTTCCATAAACCCAATATGTAATAGACAAGACCTACTCCTTGCTCAGTGAACTGGACTCAACAACCCCTATTCACCGCCCAAGAATATATCTGACTAGTAAGAATCTTAAAACCTATGTAGTGATATCTCTCTGTAAGTGAGTCAAGTAGGTGTAAAGCGGCATAAACACAGCAGTGCAAAGCAGCTAAACCCCATTATAAAAATCAATTACTTTTAAAAACCCGTGAAACAAAGACAGTGAAAGAGAGAGAAATTCTTACAAAATTCGTTCAGGTGCTGCGATGCCAGCTGGATTGACCATATCTAGACCCACAGATGACTGAGACATAAGGGTGGACACTCTTGGGGCTGAGAGGTTTGGTGAGGTTGGGTGAGCAAACGCAGACCCTTTAAAGTAATACGGCGTGGTACCCATCCCATGGGTCCCAAATCTCCAGGGTCAAGGGCATCTTCCTACGTCGAAAACATGCACGAGAAACCCAGAAGATGGTACACCGTGTGACCGGGAAAGGTTTCTAAAACGCACCTCATTTCTCATCTCCTTGTGCTCCGGTTCGCAATTCCAGCCGTTTTACTAGCAATCTCCCTCCTTGGAGAATCAGCACCTTTAACCTCCTGTTCCGTACACGTTGCAATTTGTCCTGAGGATGAACGGGAAGAGGGGGAACCAATGAGAGACTAGCTCTAGGTGTTGGGACAGGCACAGGTCACTCTATTTTCCCATCAGGTAGCAGAATTAACCACAGGCTCAGCCTGCCGCCCGGAGCCAGAATAGGGCCTGAAGCAATCCTGCGCTTTTGCGGCCAGCTCCCAAGAAAGCGAGTTGAAAAATGGAGCTCAGGGGCACTGCAATTCACAAACCTGCAGAGTTATAAATGATAACTCTCGTCCACAAATATATGGAGGGAAGGCTACGAAGAGGATTTGAAAGCAAGGCAGAATTGCAGGAAACCGATTTCAGGAGGTAGATTCGAATCGCCTTTAAAGCACAGGAAAAGCGGCAAAACCTCGACAATGATGCCCTTGGCCAAAAAGGGCGTATGCGTTTTTTCCTGAATATATTCAGGAAAAAACGCATACGCCCTTTTTGGCTAACCAAGCAACCTGGAAAGGCAAATCAGCGCTACAAAGAAGTCTCGCTTCCCATCGGTCAAAAGGGCCATGCTGAATAAAGTGTCAAAACCAGAAATGCAGGACAGGCCATGGAGAAATGGGAGCCTTGCTACGCTGATGGGCGGGCTGTAAATTGCCAACAGCCACTCTGGAGAAGTGTACGGTGTGTCCTGAAACATCTAAAAAACTCAGCTTAGAGAGCATAGGGCACTTCCACTCATGGGCGTATAAATTGGGAAAACTAAAAATCAGCAAGACACAGGCACCCCAAAGTTTAGGGCTGCTCTGTTGACAAGAACCTCCACTTCGTTACACCTTAAACATCCCAGGAAAGAGAAGAATGGATAAAGAAGTTGTGGTCCTTATGTACAATGGAATGTCACTCAGCCATGAAATCAACGTCATAAGGCTAGGAGCAGCATGATGAGTGGATTTAGGTACAACGATTCTAAGTGAAATAAGTCACACAGAAAAAGACACTTATCATAAGATATCACTTACAGAGAGAATGTAAAAACCGCTACCCTTGAACTGAATTACAAAACAGAACAGAGTCGCACGTTTAGAAAACACACTATGGCTGCTTAACGGGAAAGGTGAGGTGGGGTGATGCATAAAACAAGGGTTTCAAATTAGCTCAGATACCGTTCCATAAACCCAATATGTAATAGACCAGACCTACTCCTTGCTCAGTGAACTGGACTCAACGCCCCCTATTCACCGCCCAAGAATATATCTGACTAGTAAGAATCTTAAAACCTATGTATTGATATCTCTCTGTAAGTGAGTCAAGTGGGTGTAAAGCGGCATAAACACAGCAGTGCAAAGCAGCTAAACCCTATTATAAAAATCAATTACTTTTAAAAACCCGTGAAACAAAGACAGTGAAATAGAGAGAAATTCTTACAAAATTCGTTCAGGGGCTGCGATGCCACCTGGATTGACCATATCTAGACCCACAGCTGATTGAGACATAAGGGTGGACACTCTTGGGGCTGAGAGGTCTGGTGAGGTTGGGTGAGCTAACGCAGACCCTTTAAAGTAATTCGGCGTGGTACCCATCCCATGGGTCCCAAATCTCCAGGTTCAAGGGCATCTTCTTACGTCGAAAACATGCACGAGAAACCCAGAAGATGGTACACCGTGTGACCGGGAAAGGTTTCTAAAACGCACCTCATTTCTCATCTCCTTGTGCTCCGGTTCGCCATTCCAGCCGCTTTACTAGCAATCTCCCTCCTTGGAGAATCACCACCTTTAACCTCCTGTTCCGTACACGTTGCAATTTGTCCTGAGGATGAACGGAAAGAGGGGTAACCAATGAGAGACTAGCTCTAGGTGTTGGGACAGGCACAGGTCACTCTATTTTCCCATCAGGAAGCAGAATTAACCACAGGCTCAGCCTGCCGCCCGGAGCCAGAATAGGGCCTGAAGCAATCCTGCGCTTTTGCGGCCAGCTCCCAAGAAAGCGAGTTGAAAAATGGAGCTCAGGGGCACTGCAATTCACAAACCTGCAGAGTTAGAAATGATAACTCTCGTCCACAAATATATGGAGGGAAGGCTACGAAGAGGATTTGAAAGCAAGGCAGAATTGCAGGAAACCGATTTCAGGAGGTAGATTCGAATCGCATTTAAAGCACAGGAAAAGCAGCAAAACCTCGACAATGATGCCCTTGGCCAAAAAGGGCGTATGCGTTTTTTCCTGAATATATTCAGGAAAAAACGCATACGCCCTTTTTGGCCAACCAAGCAACCTGGAAAGGCAAATCAGCGCTACAAAGAAGTCTCGCTTCCCATCGGTCAAAAGGGCCATGCTGAATAAAGTGTCAAAACCAGAAATGCAGGACAGGCCATGGAGAAATGGGAGCCTTGCTACGCTGATGGGCGGGCTGTAAATTGCCAACAGCCACTCTGGAGAAGTGTACGGTGTGTCCTGAAACATCTAAAAAACTCAGCTTAGAGAGCATAGGGCACTTCCACTCATGGGCGTATAAATTGGGAAAACTAAAAATCAGCAAGACACAGGCACCCCAAAGTTTAGGGCTGCTCTGTTGACAAGAACCTCCACTTCGTTACACCTTAAACATCCCAGGAAAGAGAAGAATGGATAAAGAAGTTGTGGTCCTTATGTACAATGGAATATCACTCAGCCATGAAATCAACGTCATAAGGCTAGGAGCAGCATGATGAGTGGATTTAGGTACGACGATTCTAAGTGAAATAAGTCACACAGAAAAAGACACTTATCATAAGATATCACTTACAGAGAGAATGTAAAAACCGCTACCCTTGAACTGAATTACAAAACAGAACAGAGTCGCACGTTTAGAAAACACACTATGGCTGCTTAACGGGAAAGGTGAGGTGGGGTGATGCATAAAACAAGGGTTTCAAATTAGCTCAGATACCGTTCCATAAACCCAATATGTAATAGACCAGACCTACCCCTTGCTCAGTGAACTGGACTCAACGCCCCCTATTCACCGCCCAAGAATATATCTGACTAGTAAGAATCTTAAAACCTATGTATTGATATCTCTCTGTAAGTGAGTCAAGTGGGTGTAAAGCGGCATAAACACAGCAGTGCAAAGCAGCTAAACCCTATTATAAAAATCAATTACTTTTAAAAACCCGTGAAACAAAGACAGTGAAATAGAGAGAAATTCTTACAAAATTCGTTCAGGGGCTGCGATGCCACCTGGATTGACCATATCTAGACCCACAGCTGATTGAGACATAAGGGTGGACACTCTTGGGGCTGAGAGGTCTGGTGAGGTTGGGTGAGCTAACGCAGACCCTTTAAAGTAATTCGGCGTGGTACCCATCCCATGGGTCCCAAATCTCCAGGTTCAAGGGCATCTTCTTACGTCGAAAACATGCACGAGAAACCCAGAAGATGGTACACCGTGTGACCGGGAAAGGTTTCTAAAACGCACCTCATTTCTCATCTCCTTGTGCTCCGGTTCGCCATTCCAGCCGCTTTACTAGCAATCTCCCTCCTTGGAGAATCAGCACCTTTAACCTCCTGTTCCGTACACGTTGCAATTTGTCCTGAGGATGAACGGAAAGAGGGGGAACCAATGAGAGACTAGCTCTAGGTGTTGGGACAGGCACAGGTCACTCTATTTTCCCATCAGGAAGCAGAATTAACCACAGGCTCAGCCTGCCGCCCGGAGCCAGAATAGGGCCTGAAGCAATCCTGCGCTTTTGCGGCCAGCTCCCAAGAAAGCGAGTTGAAAAATGGAGCTCAGGGGCACTGCAATTCACAAACCTGCAGAGTTAGAAATGATAACTCTCGTCCACAAATATATGGAGGGAAGGCTACGAAGAGGATTTGAAAGCAAGGCAGAATTGCAGGAAACCGATTTCAGGAGGTAGATTCGAATCGCATTTAAAGCACAGGAAAAGCAGCAAAACCTCGACAATGATGCCCTTGGCCAAAAAGGGCGTATGCGTTTTTTCCTGAATATATTCAGGAAAAAACGCATACGCCCTTTTTGGCCAACCAAGCAACCTGGAAAGGCAAATCAGCGCTACAAAGAAGTCTCGCTTCCCATCGGTCAAAAGGGCCATGCTGAATAAAGTGTCAAAACCAGAAATGCAGGACAGGCCATGGAGAAATGGGAGCCTTGCTACGCTGATGGGCGGGCTGTAAATTGCCAACAGCCACTCTGGAGAAGTGTACGGTGTGTCCTGAAACATCTAAAAAACTCAGCTTAGAGAGCATAGGGCACTTCCACTCATGGGCGTATAAATTGGGAAAACTAAAAATCAGCAAGACACAGGCACCCCAAAGTTTAGGGCTGCTCTGTTGACAAGAACCTCCACTTCGTTACACCTTAAACATCCCAGGAAAGAGAAGAATGGATAAAGAAGTTGTGGTCCTTATGTACAATGGAATATCACTCAGCCATGAAATCAACGTCATAAGGCTAGGAGCAGCATGATGAGTGGATTTAGGTACGACGATTCTAAGTGAAATAAGTCACACAGAAAAAGACACTTATCATAAGATATCACTTACAGAGAGAATGTAAAAACCGCTACCCTTGAACTGAATTACAAAACAGAACAGAGTCGCACGTTTAGAAAACACACTATGGCTGCTTAACGGGAAAGGTGAGGTGGGGTGATGCATAAAACAAGGGTTTCAAATTAGCTCAGATACCGTTCCATAAACCCAATATGTAATAGACAAGACCTACTCCTTGCTCAGTGAACTGGACTCAACGCCCCCTATTCACCGCCCAAGAATATATCTGACTAGTAAGAATCTTAAAACCTATGTATTGATATATCTCTGTAAGTGAGTCAAGTGGGTGTAAAGCGGCATAAACACAGCAGTGCAAAGCAGCTAAACCCTATTATAAAAATCAATTACTTTTAAAAACCCGTGAAACAAAGACAGTGAAAGAGAGAGAAATTCTTACAAAATTCGTTCAGGGGCTGCGATGCCACCTGGATTGACCATATCTAGACCCACAGCTGATTGAGACATAAGGGTGGACACTCTTGGGGCTGAGAGGTTTGGTGAGGTTGGGTGAGCTAACGCAGACCCTTTAAAGTAATTCGGCGTGGTACCCATCCCATGGGTCCCAAATCTCCAGGTTCAAGGGCATCTTCCTACGTCGAAAACATGCACGAGAAACCCAGAAGATGGTACACCGTGTGACCGGGAAAGGTTTCTAAAACGCACCTCATTTCTCATCTCCTTGTGCTCCGGTTCGCCATTCCAGCTGCTTTACTAGCAATCTCCCTCCTTGGAGAATCAGCACCTTTAACCTCCTGTTCCGTACACGTTGCAATTTGTCCTGAGGATGAACGGGAAGAGGGGGAACCAATGAGAGACTAGCTCTAGGTGTTGGGACAGGCACAGGTCACTCTATTTTCCCATCAGGAAGCAGAATTAACCACAGGCTCAGCCTGCCGCCCGGAGCCAGAATAGGGCCTGAAGCAATCCTGCGCTTTTGCGGCCAGCTCCCAAGAAAGCGAGTTGAAAAATGGAGCTCAGGGGCACTGCAATTCACAAACATGCAGAGTTAGAAATGATAACTCTCGTCCACAAATATATGGAGGGAAGGCTACGAAGAGGATTTGAAAGCAAGGCAGAATTGCAGGAAACCGATTTCAGGAGGTAGATTCGAATCGCATTTAAAGCACAGGAAAAGCGGCAAAACCTCGACAATGATGCCCTTGGCCAAAAAGGGCGTATGCGTTTTTTCCTGAATATATTCAGGAAAAAACGCATACGCCCTTTTTGGCCAACCAAGCAACCTGGAAAGGCAAATCAGCGCTACAAAGAAGTCTCGCTTCCCATCGGTCAAAAGGGCCATGCTGAATAAAGTGTCAAAACCAGAAATGCAGGACAGGCCATGGAGAAATGGGAGCCTTGCTACGCTGATGGGCGGGCTGTAAATTGCCAACAGCCACTCTGGAGAAGTGTACGGTGTGTCCTGAAACATCTAAAAAACTCAGCTTAGAGAGCATAGGGCACTTCCACTCATGGGCGTATAAATTGGGAAAACTAAAAATCAGCAAGACACAGGCACCCCAAAGTTTAGGGCTGCTCTGTTGACAAGAACCTCCACTTCGTTACACCTTAAACATCCCAGGAAAGAGAAGAATGGATAAAGAAGTTGTGGTCCTTATGTACAATGGAATGTCACTCAGCCATGAAATCAACGTCATAAGGCTAGGAGCAGCATGATGAGTGGATTTAGGTACAACGATTCTAAGTGAAATAAGTCACACAGAAAAAGACACTTATCATAAGATATCACTTACAGAGAGAATGTAAAAACCGCTACCCTTGAACTGAATTACAAAACAGAACAGAGTCGCACGTTTAGAAAACACACTATGGCTGCTTAACGGGAAAGGTGAGGTGGGGTGATGCATAAAACAAGGGTTTCAAATTAGCTCAGATACCGTTCCATAAACCCAATATGTAATAGACCAGACCTACCCCTTGCTCAGTGAACTGGACTCAACGCCCCCTATTCACCGCCCAAGAATATATCTGACTAGTAAGAATCTTAAAACCTATGTATTGATATCTCTCTGTAAGTGAGTCAAGTGGGTGTAAAGCGGCATAAACACAGCAGTGCAAAGCAGCTAAACCCTATTATAAAAATCAATTACTTTTAAAAACCCGTGAAACAAAGACAGTGAAATAGAGAGAAATTCTTACAAAATTCGTTCAGGGGCTGCGATGCCACCTGGATTGACCATATCTAGACCCACAGCTGATTGAGACATAAGGGTGGACACTCTTGGGGCTGAGAGGTCTGGTGAGGTTGGGTGAGCTAACGCAGACCCTTTAAAGTAATTCGGCGTGGTACCCATCCCATGGGTCCCAAATCTCCAGGTTCAAGGGCATCTTCTTACGTCGAAAACATGCACGAGAAACCCAGAAGATGGTACACCGTGTGACCGGGAAAGGTTTCTAAAACGCACCTCATTTCTCATCTCCTTGTGCTCCGGTTCGCCATTCCAGCCGCTTTACTAGCAATCTCCCTCCTTGGAGAATCAGCACCTTTAACCTCCTGTTCCGTACACGTTGCAATTTGTCCTGAGGATGAACGGAAAGAGGGGGAACCAATGAGAGACTAGCTCTAGGTGTTGGGACAGGCACAGGTCACTCTATTTTCCCATCAGGTAGCAGAATTAACCACAGGCTCAGCCTGCCGCCCGGAGCCAGAATAGGGCCTGAAGCAATCCTGCGCTTTTGCGGCCAGCTCCCAAGAAAGCGAGTTGAAAAATGGAGCTCAGGGGCACTGCAATTCACAAACCTGCAGAGTTAGAAATGATAACTCTCGTCCACAAATATATGGAGGGAAGGCTACGAAGAGGATTTGAAAGCAAGGCAGAATTGCAGGAAACCGATTTCAGGAGGTAGATTCGAATCGCATTTAAAGCACAGGAAAAGCAGCAAAACCTCGACAATGATGCCCTTGGCCAAAAAGGGCGTATGCGTTTTTTCCTGAATATATTCAGGAAAAAACGCATACGCCCTTTTTGGCCAACCAAGCAACCTGGAAAGGCAAATCAGCGCTACAAAGAAGTCTCGCTTCCCATCGGTCAAAAGGGCCATGCTGAATAAAGTGTCAAAACCAGAAATGCAGGACAGGCCATGGAGAAATGGGAGCCTTGCTACGCTGATGGGCGGGCTGTAAATTGCCAACAGCCACTCTGGAGAAGTGTACGGTGTGTCCTGAAACATCTAAAAAACTCAGCTTAGAGAGCATAGGGCACTTCCACTCATGGGCGTATAAATTGGGAAAACTAAAAATCAGCAAGACACAGGCACCCCAAAGTTTAGGGCTGCTCTGTTGACAAGAACCTCCACTTCGTTACACCTTAAACATCCCAGGAAAGAGAAGAATGGATAAAGAAGTTGTGGTCCTTATGTACAATGGAATATCACTCAGCCATGAAATCAACGTCATAAGGCTAGGAGCAGCATGATGAGTGGATTTAGGTACGACGATTCTAAGTGAAATAAGTCACACAGAAAAAGACACTTATCATAAGATATCACTTACAGAGAGAATGTAAAAACCGCTACCCTTGAACTGAATTACAAAACAGAACAGAGTCGCACGTTTAGAAAACACACTATGGCTGCTTAACGGGAAAGGTGAGGTGGGGTGATGCATAAAACAAGGGTTTCAAATTAGCTCAGATACCGTTCCATAAACCCAATATGTAATAGACAAGACCTACTCCTTGCTCAGTGAACTGGACTCAACGCCCCCTATTCACCGCCCAAGAATATATCTGACTAGTAAGAATCTTAAAACCTATGTATTGATATATCTCTGTAAGTGAGTCAAGTGGGTGTAAAGCGGCATAAACACAGCAGTGCAAAGCAGCTAAACCCTATTATAAAAATCAATTACTTTTAAAAACCCGTGAAACAAAGACAGTGAAAGAGAGAGAAATTCTTACAAAATTCGTTCAGGGGCTGCGATGCCAGCTGGATTGACCATATCTAGACCCACAGCTGATTGAGACATAAGGGTGGACACTCTTGGGGCTGAGAGGTTTGGTGAGGTTGGGTGAGCTAACGCAGACCCTTTAAAGTAATTCGGCGTGGTACCCATCCCATGGGTCCCAAATCTCCAGGTTCAAGGGCATCTTCCTACGTCGAAAACATGCACGAGAAACCCAGAAGATGGTACACCGTGTGACCGGGAAAGGTTTCTAAAACGCACCTCATTTCTCATCTCCTTGTGCTCCGGTTCGCCATTCCAGCTGCTTTACTAGCAATCTCCCTCCTTGGAGAATCAGCACCTTTAACCTCCTGTTCCGTACACGTTGCAATTTGTCCTGAGGATGAACGGGAAGAGGGGGAACCAATGAGAGACTAGCTCTAGGTGTTGGGACAGGCACAGGTCACTCTATTTTCCCATCAGGAAGCAGAATTAACCACAGGCTCAGCCTGCCGCCCGGAGCCAGAATAGGGCCTGAAGCAATCCTGCGCTTTTGCGGCCAGCTCCCAAGAAAGCGAGTTGAAAAATGGAGCTCAGGGGCACTGCAATTCACAAACATGCAGAGTTAGAAATGATAACTCTCGTCCACAAATATATGGAGGGAAGGCTACGAAGAGGATTTGAAAGCAAGGCAGAATTGCAGGAAACCGATTTCAGGAGGTAGATTCGAATCGCATTTAAAGCACAGGAAAAGCGGCAAAACCTCGACAATGATGCCCTTGGCCAAAAAGGGCGTATGCGTTTTTTCCTGAATATATTCAGGAAAAAACGCATACGCCCTTTTTGGCCAACCAAGCAACCTGGAAAGGCAAATCAGCGCTACAAAGAAGTCTCGCTTCCCATCGGTCAAAAGGGCCATGCTGAATAAAGTGTCAAAACCAGAAATGCAGGACAGGCCATGGAGAAATGGGAGCCTTGCTACACTGATGGGCGGGCTGTAAATTGCCAACAGCCACTCTGGAGAAGTGTACGGTGTGTCCTGAAACATCTAAAAAACTCAGCTTAGAGAGCATAGGGCACTTCCACTCATGGGCGTATAAATTGGGAAAACTAAAAATCAGCAAGACACAGGCACCCCAAAGTTTAGGGCTGCTCTGTTGACAAGAACCTCCACTTCGTTACACCTTAAACATCCCAGGAAAGAGAAGAATGGATAAAGAAGTTGTGGTCCTTATGTACAATGGAATATCACTCAGCCATGAAATCAACGTCATAAGGCTAGGAGCAGCATGATGAGTGGATTTAGGTACGACGATTCTAAGTGAAATAAGTCACACAGAAAAAGACACTTATCATAAGATATCACTTACAGAGAGAATGTAAAAACCGCTACCCTTGAACTGAATTACAAAACAGAACAGAGTCGCACGTTTAGAAAACACACTATGGCTGCTTAACGGGAAAGGTGAGGTGGGGTGATGCATAAAACAAGGGTTTCAAATTAGCTCAGATACCGTTCCATAAACCCAATATGTAATAGACAAGACCTACTCCTTGCTCAGTGAACTGGACTCAACGCCCCCTATTCACCGCCCAAGAATATATCTGACTAGTAAGAATCTTAAAACCTATGTATTGATATCTCTCTGTAAGTGAGTCAAGTGGGTGAAAAGCGGCATAAACACAGCAGTGCAAAGCAGCTAAACCCTATTATAAAAATCAATTACTTTTAAAAACCCGTGAAACAAAGACAGTGAAATAGAGAGAAATTCTTACAAAATTCATTCAGGGGCTGCGATGCCACCTGGATTGAGCATATCTAGACCCACAGCTGATTGAGACATAAGGGTGGACACTCTTGGGGCTGAGAGGTTTGGTGAGGTTGGGTGAGCTAACGCAGACCCTGTAAAGTAATACGGCGTGGTACCCATCGCATGGGTCCCAAATCTCCAGGTTCAAGGGCATCTTCCTACGTCGAAAACATGCACGAGAAACCCAGAAGATGGTACACCGTGTGACCGGGAAAGGTTTCTAAAACGCACCTCATTTCTCATCTCCTTGTGCTCCGGTTCGCCATTCCAGCCGTTTTACTAGCAATCTCCCTCCTTGGAGAATCAGCACCTTTAACCTCCTGTTCCGAACACGTTGCAATTTGTCCTGAGGATGAACGGGAAGAGGGGGAACCAATGAGAGACTAGCTCTAGGTGTTGGGACAGGCACAGGTCACTCTATTTTCCCATCAGGAAGCAGAATTAACCACAGGCTCAGCCTGCCGCCCGGAGCCAGAATAGGGCCTGAAGCAATCCTGCGCTTTTGCGGCCAGCTCCCAAGAAAGCGAGTTGAAAAATGGAGCTCAGGGGCACTGCAATTCACAAACCTGCAGAGTTAGAAATGATAACTCTCGTCCACAAATATATGGAGGGAAGGCTACGAAGAGGATTTGAAAGCAAGGCAGAATTGCAGGAAACCGATTTCAGGAGGTAGATTCGAATCGCATTTAAAGCACAGGAAAAGCAGCAAAACCTCGACAATGATGCCCTTGGCCAAAAAGGGCGTATGCGTTTTTTCCTGAATATATTCAGGAAAAAACGCATACGCCCTTTTTGGCCAACCAAGCAACCTGGAAAGGCAAATCAGCGCTACAAAGAAGTCTCGCTTCCCATCGGTCAAAAGGGCCATGCTGAATAAAGTGTCAAAACCAGAAATGCAGGACAGGCCATGGAGAAATGGGAGCCTTGCTACGCTGATGGGCGGGCTGTAAATTGCCAACAGCCACTCTGGAGAAGTGTACGGTGTGTCCTGAAACATCTAAAAAACTCAGCTTAGAGAGCATAGGGCACTTCCACTCATGGGCGTATAAATTGGGAAAACTAAAAATCAGCAAGACACAGGCACCCCAAAGTTTAGGGCTGCTCTGTTGACAAGAACCTCCACTTCGTTACACCTTAAACATCCCAGGAAAGAGAAGAATGGATAAAGAAGTTGTGGTCCTTATGTACAATGGAATATCACTCAGCCATGAAATCAACGTCATAAGGCTAGGAGCAGCATGATGAGTGGATTTAGGTACGACGATTCTAAGTGAAATAAGTCACACAGAAAAAGACACTTATCATAAGATATCACTTACAGAGAGAATGTAAAAACCGCTACCCTTGAACTGAATTACAAAACAGAACAGAGTCGCACGTTTAGAAAACACACTATGGCTGCTTAACGGGAAAGGTGAGGTGGGGTGATGCATAAAACAAGGGTTTCAAATTAGCTCAGATACCGTTCCATAAACCCAATATGTAATAGACAAGACCTACTCCTTGCTCAGTGAACTGGACTCAACGCCCCCTATTCACCGCCCAAGAATATATCTGACTAGTAAGAATCTTAAAACCTATGTATTGATATCTCTCTGTAAGTGAGTCAAGTGGGTGTAAAGCGGCATAAACACAGCAGTGCAAAGCAGCTAAACCCTATTATAAAAATCAATTACTTTTAAAAACCCGTGAAACAAAGACAGTGAAAGAGAGAGAAATTCTTACAAAATTCGTTCAGGTGCTGCGATGCCAGCTGGATTGACCATATCTAGACCCACAGATGACTGAGATATAAGGGTGGACACTCTTGGGGCTGAGAGGTTTGGTGAGGTTGGGTGAGCTAACGCAGACCCTTTAAAGTAATACGGCGTGGTACCCATCCCATGGGTCCCAAATCTCCAGGGTCAAGGGCATCTTCCTACGTCGAAAACATGCACGAGAAACCCAGAAGATGGTACACCGTGTGACCGGGAAAGGTTTCTAAAACGCACCTCATTTCTCATCTCCTTGTGCTCCGGTTCGCAATTCCAGCCGTTTTACTAGCAATCTCCCTCCTTGGAGAATCAGCACCTTTAACCTCCTGTTCCGTACACGTTGCAATTTGTCCTGAGGATGAACGGGAAGAGGGGGAACCAATGAGAGACTAGCTCTAGGTGTTGGGACAGGCACAGGTCACTCTATTTTCCCATCAGGTAGCAGAATTAACCACAGGCTCAGCCTGCCGCCCGGAGCCAGAATAGGGCCTGAAGCAATCCTGCGCTTTTGCGGCCAGCTCCCAAGAAAGCGAGTTGAAAAATGGAGCTCAGGGGCACTGCAATTCACAAACCTGCAGAGTTAGAAATGATAACTCTCGTCCACAAATATATGGAGGGAAGGCTACGAAGAGGATTTGAAAGCAAGGCAGAATTGCAGGAAACCGATTTCAGGAGGTAGATTCGAATCGCCTTTAAAGCACAGGAAAAGCGGCAAAACCTCGACAATGATGCCCTTGGCCAAAAAGGGCGTATGCGTTTTTTCCTGAATATATTCAGGAAAAAACGCATACGCCCTTTTTGGCCAACCAAGCAACCTGGAAAGGCAAATCAGCGCTACAAAGAAGTCTCGCTTCCCATCGGTCAAAAGGGCCATGCTGAATAAAGTGTCAAAACCAGAAATGCAGGACAGGCCATGGAGAAATGGGAGCCTTGCTACGCTGATGGGCGGGCTGTAAATTGCCAACAGCCACTCTGGAGAAGTGTACGGTGTGTCCTGAAACATCTAAAAATCTCAGCTTAGAGAGCATAGGGCACTTCCACTCATGGGCGTATAAATTGGGAAAACTAAAAATCAGCAAGACACAGGCACCCCAAAGTTTAGGGCTGCTCTGTTGACAAGAACCTCCACTTCGTTACACCTTAAACATCCCAGGAAAGAGAAGAATGGATAAAGAAGTTGTGGTCCTTATGTACAATGGAATATCACTCAGCCATGAAATCAACGTCATAAGGCTAGGAGCAGCATGATGAGTGGATTTAGGTACGACGATTCTAAGTGAAATAAGTCACACAGAAAAAGACACTTATCATAAGATATCACTTACAGAGAGAATGTAAAAACCGCTACCCTTGAACTGAATTACAAAACAGAACAGAGTTGCACGTTTAGAAAACACACTATGGCTGCTTAACGGGAAAGGTGAGGTGGGGTGATGCATAAAACAAGGGTTTCAAATTAGCTCAGATACCGTTCCATAAACCCAATATGTAATAGACAAGACCTACTCCTTGCTCAGTGAACTGGACTCAACAACCCCTATTCACCGCCCAAGAATATATCTGACTAGTAAGAATCTTAAAACCTATGTAGTGATATCTCTCTGTAAGTGAGTCAAGTAGGTGTAAAGCGGCATAAACACAGCAGTGCAAAGCAGCTAAACCCCATTATAAAAATCAATTACTTTTAAAAACCCGTGAAACAAAGACAGTGAAAGAGAGAGAAATTCTTACAAAATTCGTTCAGGTGCTGCGATGCCAGCTGGATTGACCATATCTAGACCCACAGATGACTGAGACATAAGGGTGGACACTCTTGGGGCTGAGAGGTTTGGTGAGGTTGGGTGAGCAAACGCAGACCCTTTAAAGTAATACGGCGTGGTACCCATCCCATGGGTCCCAAATCTCCAGGGTCAAGGGCATCTTCCTACGTCGAAAACATGCACGAGAAACCCAGAAGATGGTACACCGTGTGACCGGGAAAGGTTTCTAAAACGCACCTCATTTCTCATCTCCTTGTGCTCCGGTTCGCAATTCCAGCCGTTTTACTAGCAATCTCCCTCCTTGGAGAATCAGCACCTTTAACCTCCTGTTCCGTACACGTTGCAATTTGTCCTGAGGATGAACGGGAAGAGGGGGAACCAATGAGAGACTAGCTCTAGGTGTTGGGACAGGCACAGGTCACTCTATTTTCCCATCAGGTAGCAGAATTAACCACAGGCTCAGCCTGCCGCCCGGAGCCAGAATAGGGCCTGAAGCAATCCTGCGCTTTTGCGGCCAGCTCCCAAGAAAGCGAGTTGAAAAATGGAGCTCAGGGGCACTGCAATTCACAAACCTGCAGAGTTATAAATGATAACTCTCGTCCACAAATATATGGAGGGAAGGCTACGAAGAGGATTTGAAAGCAAGGCAGAATTGCAGGAAACCGATTTCAGGAGGTAGATTCGAATCGCCTTTAAAGCACAGGAAAAGCGGCAAAACCTCGACAATGATGCCCTTGGCCAAAAAGGGCGTATGCGTTTTTTCCTGAATATATTCAGGAAAAAACGCATACGCCCTTTTTGGCCAACCAAGCAACCTGGAAAGGCAAATCAGCGCTACAAAGAAGTCTCGCTTCCCATCGGTCAAAAGGGCCATGCTGAATAAAGTGTCAAAACCAGAAATGCAGGACAGGCCATGGAGAAATGGGAGCCTTGCTACGCTGATGGGCGGGCTGTAAATTGCCAACAGCCACTCTGGAGAAGTGTACGGTGTGTCCTGAAACATCTAAAAAACTCAGCTTAGAGAGCATAGGGCACTTCCACTCATGGGCGTATAAATTGGGAAAACTAAAAATCAGCAAGACACAGGCACCCCAAAGTTTAGGGCTGCTCTGTTGACAAGAACCTCCACTTCGTTACACCTTAAACATCCCAGGAAAGAGAAGAATGGATAAAGAAGTTGTGGTCCTTATGTACAATGGAATGTCACTCAGCCATGAAATCAACGTCATAAGGCTAGGAGCAGCATGATGAGTGGATTTAGGTACAACGATTCTAAGTGAAATAAGTCACACAGAAAAAGACACTTATCATAAGATATCACTTACAGAGAGAATGTAAAAACCGCTACCCTTGAACTGAATTACAAAACAGAACAGAGTCGCACGTTTAGAAAACACACTATGGCTGCTTAACGGGAAAGGTGAGGTGGGGTGATGCATAAAACAAGGGTTTCAAATTAGCTCAGATACCGTTCCATAAACCCAATATGTAATAGACCAGACCTACTCCTTGCTCAGTGAACTGGACTCAACGCCCCCTATTCACCGCCCAAGAATATATCTGACTAGTAAGAATCTTAAAACCTATGTATTGATATCTCTCTGTAAGTGAGTCAAGTGGGTGTAAAGCGGCATAAACACAGCAGTGCAAAGCAGCTAAACCCTATTATAAAAATCAATTACTTTTAAAAACCCGTGAAACAAAGACAGTGAAATAGAGAGAAATTCTTACAAAATTCGTTCAGGGGCTGCGATGCCACCTGGATTGACCATATCTAGACCCACAGCTGATTGAGACATAAGGGTGGACACTCTTGGGGCTGAGAGGTCTGGTGAGGTTGGGTGAGCTAACGCAGACCCTTTAAAGTAATTCGGCGTGGTACCCATCCCATGGGTCCCAAATCTCCAGGTTCAAGGGCATCTTCTTACGTCGAAAACATGCACGAGAAACCCAGAAGATGGTACACCGTGTGACCGGGAAAGGTTTCTAAAACGCACCTCATTTCTCATCTCCTTGTGCTCCGGTTCGCCATTCCAGCCGCTTTACTAGCAATCTCCCTCCTTGGAGAATCAGCACCTTTAACCTCCTGTTCCGTACACGTTGCAATTTGTCCTGAGGATGAACGGAAAGAGGGGGAACCAATGAGAGACTAGCTCTAGGTGTTGGGACAGGCACAGGTCACTCTATTTTCCCATCAGGAAGCAGAATTAACCACAGGCTCAGCCTGCCGCCCGGAGCCAGAATAGGGCCTGAAGCAATCCTGCGCTTTTGCGGCCAGCTCCCAAGAAAGCGAGTTGAAAAATGGAGCTCAGGGGCACTGCAATTCACAAACCTGCAGAGTTAGAAATGATAACTCTCGTCCACAAATATATGGAGGGAAGGCTACGAAGAGGATTTGAAAGCAAGGCAGAATTGCAGGAAACCGATTTCAGGAGGTAGATTCGAATCGCATTTAAAGCACAGGAAAAGCAGCAAAACCTCGACAATGATGCCCTTGGCCAAAAAGGGCGTATGCGTTTTTTCCTGAATATATTCAGGAAAAAACGCATACGCCCTTTTTGGCCAACCAAGCAACCTGGAAAGGCAAATCAGCGCTACAAAGAAGTCTCGCTTCCCATCGGTCAAAAGGGCCATGCTGAATAAAGTGTCAAAACCAGAAATGCAGGACAGGCCATGGAGAAATGGGAGCCTTGCTACGCTGATGGGCGGGCTGTAAATTGCCAACAGCCACTCTGGAGAAGTGTACGGTGTGTCCTGAAACATCTAAAAAACTCAGCTTAGAGAGCATAGGGCACTTCCACTCATGGGCGTATAAATTGGGAAAACTAAAAATCAGCAAGACACAGGCACCCCAAAGTTTAGGGCTGCTCTGTTGACAAGAACCTCCACTTCGTTACACCTTAAACATCCCAGGAAAGAGAAGAATGGATAAAGAAGTTGTGGTCCTTATGTACAATGGAATATCACTCAGCCATGAAATCAACGTCATAAGGCTAGGAGCAGCATGATGAGTGGATTTAGGTACGACGATTCTAAGTGAAATAAGTCACACAGAAAAAGACACTTATCATAAGATATCACTTACAGAGAGAATGTAAAAACCGCTACCCTTGAACTGAATTACAAAACAGAACAGAGTCGCACGTTTAGAAAACACACTATGGCTGCTTAACGGGAAAGGTGAGGTGGGGTGATGCATAAAACAAGGGTTTCAAATTAGCTCAGATACCGTTCCATAAACCCAATATGTAATAGACAAGACCTACTCCTTGCTCAGTGAACTGGACTCAACGCCCCCTATTCACCGCCCAAGAATATATCTGACTAGTAAGAATCTTAAAACCTATGTATTGATATCTCTCTGTAAGTGAGTCAAGTGGGTGAAAAGCGGCATAAACACAGCAGTGCAAAGCAGCTAAACCCTATTATAAAAATCAATTACTTTTAAAAACCCGTGAAACAAAGACAGTGAAATAGAGAGAAATTCTTACAAAATTCATTCAGGGGCTGCGATGCCACCTGGATTGACCATATCTAGACCCACAGCTGATTGAGACATAAGGGTGGACACTCTTGGGGCTGAGAGGTTTGGTGAGGTTGGGTGAGCTAACGCAGACCCTGTAAAGTAATACGGCGTGGTACCCATCCCATGGGTCCCAAATCTCCAGGTTCAAGGGCATCTTCCTACGTCGAAAACATGCACGAGAAACCCAGAAGATGGTACACCGTGTGACCGGGAAAGGTTTCTAAAACGCACCTCATTTCTCATCTCCTTGTGCTCCGGTTCGCCATTCCAGCCGCTTTACTAGCAATCTCCCTCCTTGGAGAATCAGCACCTTTAACCTCCTGTTCCGAACACGTTGCAATTTGTCCTGAGGATGAACGGGAAGAGGGGGAACCAATGAGAGACTAGCTCTAGGTGTTGGGACAGGCACAGGTCACTCTATTTTCCCATCAGGAAGCAGAATTAACCACAGGCTCAGCCTGCCGCCCGGAGCCAGAATAGGGCCTGAAGCAATCCTGCGCTTTTGCGGCCAGCTCCCAAGAAAGCGAGTTGAAAAATGGAGCTCAGGGGCACTGCAATTCACAAACATGCAGAGTTAGAAATGATAACTCTCGTCCACAAATATATGGAGGGAAGGCAACGAAGAGGATTTGAAAGCAAGGCAGAATTGCAGGAAACCGATTTCAGGAGGTAGATTCGAATCGCCTTTAAAGCACAGGAAAAGCGGCAAAACCTCGACAATGATGCCCTTGGCCAAAAAGGGCGTATGCGTTTTTTCCTGAATATATTCAGGAAAAAACGCATACGCCCTTTTTGGCTAACCAAGCAACCTGGAAAGGCAAATCAGCGCTACAAAGAAGTCTCGCTTCCCATCGGTCAAAAGGGCCATGCTGAATAAAGTGTCAAAACCAGAAATGCAGGACAGGCCATGGAGAAATGGGAGCCTTGCTACGCTGATGGGCGGGCTGTAAATTGCCAACAGCCACTCTGGAGAAGTGTACGGTGTGTCCTGAAACATCTAAAAAACTCAGCTTAGAGAGCATAGGGCACTTCCACTCATGGGCGTATAAATTGGGAAAACTAAAAATCAGCAAGACACAGGCACCCCAAAGTTTAGGGCTGCTCTGTTGACAAGAACCTCCACTTCGTTACACCTTAAACATCCCAGGAAAGAGAAGAATGGATAAAGAAGTTGTGGTCCTTATGTACAATGGAATATCACTCAGCCATGAAATCAACATCATAAGGCTAGGAGCAGCATGATGAGTGGATTTAGGTACGACGATTCTAAGTGAAATAAGTCACACAGAAAAAGACACTTATCATAAGATATCACTTACAGAGAGAATGTAAAAACCGCTACCCTTGAACTGAATTACAAAACAGAACAGAGTCGCACGTTTAGAAAACACACTATGGCTGCTTAACGGGAAAGGTGAGGTGGGGTGATGCATAAAACAAGGGTTTCAAATTAGCTCAGATACCGTTCCATAAACCCAATATGTAATAGACAAGACCTACTCCTTGCTCAGTGAACTGGACTCAACGCCCCCTATTCACCGCCCAAGAATATATCTGACTAGTAAGAATCTTAAAACCTATGTATTGATATCTCTCTGTAAGTGAGTCAAGTGGGTGAAAAGCGGCATAAACACAGCAGTGCAAAGCAGCTAAACCCTATTATAAAAATCAATTACTTTTAAAAACCCGTGAAACAAAGACAGTGAAATAGAGAGAAATTCTTACAAAATTCATTCAGGGGCTGCGATGCCACCTGGATTGACCATATCTAGACCCACAGCTGATTGAGACATAAGGGTGGACACTCTTGGGGCTGAGAGGTTTGGTGAGGTTGGGTGAGCTAACGCAGACCCTGTAAAGTAATACGGCGTGGTACCCATCCCATGGGTCCCAAATCTCCAGGTTCAAGGGCATCTTCCTACGTCGAAAACATGCACGAGAAACCCAGAAGATGGTACACCGTGTGACCGGGAAAGGTTTCTAAAACGCACCTCATTTCTCATCTCCTTGTGCTCCGGTTCGCCATTCCAGCCGCTTTACTAGCAATCTCCCTCCTTGGAGAATCAGCACCTTTAACCTCCTGTTCCGAACACGTTGCAATTTGTCCTGAGGATGAACGGGAAGAGGGGGAACCAATGAGAGACTAGCTCTAGGTGTTGGGACAGGCACAGGTCACTCTATTTTCCCATCAGGAAGCAGAATTAACCACAGGCTCAGCCTGCCGCCCGGAGCCAGAATAGGGCCTGAAGCAATCCTGCGCTTTTGCGGCCAGCTCCCAAGAAAGCGAGTTGAAAAATGGAGCTCAGGGGCACTGCAATTCACAAACCTGCAGAGTTAGAAATGATAACTCTCGTCCACAAATATATGGAGGGAAGGCAACGAAGAGGATTTGAAAGCAAGGCAGAATTGCAGGAAACCGATTTCAGGAGGTAGATTCGAATCGCCTTTAAAGCACAGGAAAAGCGGCAAAACCTCGACAATGATGCCCTTGGCCAAAAAGGGCGTATGCGTTTTTTCCTGAATATATTCAGGAAAAAACGCATACGCCCTTTTTGGCTAACCAAGCAACCTGGAAAGGCAAATCAGCGCTACAAAGAAGTCTCGCTTCCCATCGGTCAAAAGGGCCATGCTGAATAAAGTGTCAAAACCAGAAATGCAGGACAGGCCATGGAGAAATGGGAGCCT
This sequence comes from Balaenoptera borealis, assembly GCF_965194805.1. Lineage (NCBI taxonomy): Eukaryota > Metazoa > Chordata > Mammalia > Artiodactyla > Balaenopteridae > Balaenoptera > Balaenoptera borealis. Next base: position 581,654 of record NW_028123832.1, read on the forward strand.
TGCTACGCTGATGGGCGGGCTGTAAATTGCCAACAGCCACTCTGGAGAAGTGTACGGTGTGTCCTGAAACATCTAAAAAACTCAGCTTAGAGAGCATAGGGCACTTCCACTCATGGGCGTATAAATTGGGAAAACTAAAAATCAGCAAGACACAGGCACCCCAAAGTTTAGGGCTGCTCTGTTGACAAGAACCTCCACTTCGTTACACCTTAAACATCCCAGGAAAGAGAAGAATGGATAAAGAAGTTGTGGTCCTTATGTACAATGGAATGTCACTCAGCCATGAAATCAACGTCATAAGGCTAGGAGCAGCATGATGAGTGGATTTAGGTACAACGATTCTAAGTGAAATAAGTCACACAGAAAAAGACACTTATCATAAGATATCACTTACAGAGAGAATGTAAAAACCGCTACCCTTGAACTGAATTACAAAACAGAACAGAGTCGCACGTTTAGAAAACACACTATGGCTGCTTAACGGGAAAGGTGAGGTGGGGTGATGCATAAAACAAGGGTTTCAAATTAGCTCAGATACCGTTCCATAAACCCAATATGTAATAGACCAGACCTACCCCTTGCTCAGTGAACTGGACTCAACGCCCCCTATTCACCGCCCAAGAATATATCTGACTAGTAAGAATCTTAAAACCTATGTATTGATATCTCTCTGTAAGTGAGTCAAGTGGGTGTAAAGCGGCATAAACACAGCAGTGCAAAGCAGCTAAACCCTATTATAAAAATCAATTACTTTTAAAAACCCGTGAAACAAAGACAGTGAAATAGAGAGAAATTCTTACAAAATTCGTTCAGGGGCTGCGATGCCACCTGGATTGACCATATCTAGACCCACAGCTGATTGAGACATAAGGGTGGACACTCTTGGGGCTGAGAGGTCTGGTGAGGTTGGGTGAGCTAACGCAGACCCTTTAAAGTAATTCGGCGTGGTACCCATCCCATGGGTCCCAAATCTCCAGGTTCAAGGGCATCTTCTTACGTCGAAAACATGCACGAGAAACCCAGAAGATGGTACACCGTGTGACCGGGAAAGGTTTCTAAAACGCACCTCATTTCTCATCTCCTTGTGCTCCGGTTCGCCATTCCAGCCGCTTTACTAGCAATCTCCCTCCTTGGAGAATCAGCACCTTTAACCTCCTGTTCCGTACACGTTGCAATTTGTCCTGAGGATGAACGGAAAGAGGGGGAACCAATGAGAGACTAGCTCTAGGTGTTGGGACAGGCACAGGTCACTCTATTTTCCCATCAGGAAGCAGAATTAACCACAGGCTCAGCCTGCCGCCCGGAGCCAGAATAGGGCCTGAAGCAATCCTGCGCTTTTGCGGCCAGCTCCCAAGAAAGCGAGTTGAAAAATGGAGCTCAGGGGCACTGCAATTCACAAACCTGCAGAGTTAGAAATGATAACTCTCGTCCACAAATATATGGAGGGAAGGCTACGAAGAGGATTTGAAAGCAAGGCAGAATTGCAGGAAACCGATTTCAGGAGGTAGATTCGAATCGCATTTAAAGCACAGGAAAAGCAGCAAAACCTCGACAATGATGCCCTTGGCCAAAAAGGGCGTATGCGTTTTTTCCTGAATATATTCAGGAAAAAACGCATACGCCCTTTTTGGCCAACCAAGCAACCTGGAAAGGCAAATCAGCGCTACAAAGAAGTCTCGCTTCCCATCGGTCAAAAGGGCCATGCTGAATAAAGTGTCAAAACCAGAAATGCAGGACAGGCCATGGAGAAATGGGAGCCTTGCTACGCTGATGGGCGGGCTGTAAATTGCCAACAGCCACTCTGGAGAAGTGTACGGTGTGTCCTGAAACATCTAAAAAACTCAGCTTAGAGAGCATAGGGCACTTCCACTCATGGGCGTATAAATTGGGAAAACTAAAAATCAGCAAGACACAGGCACCCCAAAGTTTAGGGCTGCTCTGTTGACAAGAACCTCCACTTCGTTACACCTTAAACATCCCAGGAAAGAGAAGAATGGATAAAGAAGTTGTGGTCCTTATGTACAATGGAATATCACTCAGCCATGAAATCAACGTCATAAGGCTAGGAGCAGCATGATGAGTGGATTTAGGTACGACGATTCTAAGTGAAATAAGTCACACAGAAAAAGACACTTATCATAAGATATCACTTACAGAGAGAATGTAAAAACCGCTACCCTTGAACTGAATTACAAAACAGAACAGAGTCGCACGTTTAGAAAACACACTATGGCTGCTTAACGGGAAAGGTGAGGTGGGGTGATGCATAAAACAAGGGTTTCAAATTAGCTCAGATACCGTTCCATAAACCCAATATGTAATAGACAAGACCTACTCCTTGCTCAGTGAACTGGACTCAACGCCCCCTATTCACCGCCCAAGAATATATCTGACTAGTAAGAATCTTAAAACCTATGTATTGATATATCTCTGTAAGTGAGTCAAGTGGGTGTAAAGCGGCATAAACACAGCAGTGCAAAGCAGCTAAACCCTATTATAAAAATCAATTACTTTTAAAAACCCGTGAAACAAAGACAGTGAAAGAGAGAGAAATTCTTACAAAATTCGTTCAGGGGCTGCGATGCCACCTGGATTGACCATATCTAGACCCACAGCTGATTGAGACATAAGGGTGGACACTCTTGGGGCTGAGAGGTTTGGTGAGGTTGGGTGAGCTAACGCAGACCCTTTAAAGTAATTCGGCGTGGTACCCATCCCATGGGTCCCAAATCTCCAGGTTCAAGGGCATCTTCCTACGTCGAAAACATGCACGAGAAACCCAGAAGATGGTACACCGTGTGACCGGGAAAGGTTTCTAAAACGCACCTCATTTCTCATCTCCTTGTGCTCCGGTTCGCCATTCCAGCTGCTTTACTAGCAATCTCCCTCCTTGGAGAATCAGCACCTTTAACCTCCTGTTCCGTACACGTTGCAATTTGTCCTGAGGATGAACGGGAAGAGGGGGAACCAATGAGAGACTAGCTCTAGGTGTTGGGACAGGCACAGGTCACTCTATTTTCCCATCAGGAAGCAGAATTAACCACAGGCTCAGCCTGCCGCCCGGAGCCAGAATAGGGCCTGAAGCAATCCTGCGCTTTTGCGGCCAGCTCCCAAGAAAGCGAGTTGAAAAATGGAGCTCAGGGGCACTGCAATTCACAAACATGCAGAGTTAGAAATGATAACTCTCGTCCACAAATATATGGAGGGAAGGCTACGAAGAGGATTTGAAAGCAAGGCAGAATTGCAGGAAACCGATTTCAGGAGGTAGATTCGAATCGCATTTAAAGCACAGGAAAAGCGGCAAAACCTCGACAATGATGCCCTTGGCCAAAAAGGGCGTATGCGTTTTTTCCTGAATATATTCAGGAAAAAACGCATACGCCCTTTTTGGCCAACCAAGCAACCTGGAAAGGCAAATCAGCGCTACAAAGAAGTCTCGCTTCCCATCGGTCAAAAGGGCCATGCTGAATAAAGTGTCAAAACCAGAAATGCAGGACAGGCCATGGAGAAATGGGAGCCTTGCTACACTGATGGGCGGGCTGTAAATTGCCAACAGCCACTCTGGAGAAGTGTACGGTGTGTCCTGAAACATCTAAAAAACTCAGCTTAGAGAGCATAGGGCACTTCCACTCATGGGCGTATAAATTGGGAAAACTAAAAATCAGCAAGACACAGGCACCCCAAAGTTTAGGGCTGCTCTGTTGACAAGAACCTCCACTTCGTTACACCTTAAACATCCCAGGAAAGAGAAGAATGGATAAAGAAGTTGTGGTCCTTATGTACAATGGAATATCACTCAGCCATGAAATCAACATCATAAGGCTAGGAGCAGCATGATGAGTGGATTTAGGTACGACGATTCTAAGTGAAATAAGTCACACAGAAAAAGACACTTATCATAAGATATCACTTACAGAGAGAATGTAAAAACCGCTACCCTTGAACTGAATTACAAAACAGAACAGAGTCGCACGTTTAGAAAACACACTATGGCTGCTTAACGGGAAAGGTGAGGTGGGGTGATGCATAAAACAAGGGTTTCAAATTAGCTCAGATACCGTTCCATAAACCCAATATGTAATAGACAAGACCTACTCCTTGCTCAGTGAACTGGACTCAACGCCCCCTATTCACCGCCCAAGAATATATCTGACTAGTAAGAATCTTAAAACCTATGTATTGATATCTCTCTGTAAGTGAGTCAAGTGGGTGAAAAGCGGCATAAACACAGCAGTGCAAAGCAGCTAAACCCTATTATAAAAATCAATTACTTTTAAAAACCCGTGAAACAAAGACAGTGAAATAGAGAGAAATTCTTACAAAATTCATTCAGGGGCTGCGATGCCACCTGGATTGACCATATCTAGACCCACAGCTGATTGAGACATAAGGGTGGACACTCTTGGGGCTGAGAGGTTTGGTGAGGTTGGGTGAGCTAACGCAGACCCTGTAAAGTAATACGGCGTGGTACCCATCCCATGGGTCCCAAATCTCCAGGTTCAAGGGCATCTTCCTACGTCGAAAACATGCACGAGAAACCCAGAAGATGGTACACCGTGTGACCGGGAAAGGTTTCTAAAACGCACCTCATTTCTCATCTCCTTGTGCTCCGGTTCGCCATTCCAGCCGCTTTACTAGCAATCTCCCTCCTTGGAGAATCAGCACCTTTAACCTCCTGTTCCGAACACGTTGCAATTTGTCCTGAGGATGAACGGGAAGAGGGGGAACCAATGAGAGACTAGCTCTCGGTGTTGGGACAGGCACAGGTCACTCTATTTTCCCATCAGGAAGCAGAATTAACCACAGGCTCAGCCTGCCGCCTGGAGCCAGAATAGGGCCTGAAGCAATCCTGCGCTTTTGCGGCCAGCTCCCAAGAAAGCGAGTTGAAAAATGGAGCTCAGGGGCACTGCAATTCACAAACCTGCAGAGTTAGAAATGATAACTCTCGTCCACAAATATATGGAGGGAAGGCAACGAAGAGGATTTGAAAGCAAGGCAGAATTGCAGGAAACCGATTTCAGGAGGTAGATTCGAATCGCCTTTAAAGCACAGGAAAAGCGGCAAAACCTCGACAATGATGCCCTTGGCCAAAAAGGGCGTATGCGTTTTTTCCTGAATATATTCAGGAAAAAACGCATACGCCCTTTTTGGCCAACCAAGCAACCTGGAAAGGCAAATCAGCGCTACAAAGAAGTCTCGCTTCCCATCGGTCAAAAGGGCCATGCTGAATAAAGTGTCAAAACCAGAAATGCAGGACAGGCCATGGAGAAATGGGAGCCTTGCTACGCTGATGGGCGGGCTGTAAATTGCCAACAGCCACTCTGGAGAAGTGTACGGTGTGTCCTGAAACATCTAAAAAACTCAGCTTAGAGAGCATAGGGCACTTCCACTCATGGGCGTATAAATTGGGAAAACTAAAAATCAGCAAGACACAGGCACCCCAAAGTTTAGGGCTGCTCTGTTGACAAGAACCTCCACTTCGTTACACCTTAAACATCCCAGGAAAGAGAAGAATGGATAAAGAAGTTGTGGTCCTTATGTACAATGGAATATCACTCAGCCATGAAATCAACGTCATAAGGCTAGGAGCAGCATGATGAGTGGATTTAGGTACGACGATTCTAAGTGAAATAAGTCACACAGAAAAAGACACTTATCATAAGATATCACTTACAGAGGGAATGTAAAAACCGCTACCCTTGAACTGAATTACAAAACAGAACAGAGTCGCACGTTTAGAAAACACACTATGGCTGCTTAACGGGAAAGGTGAGGTGGGGTGATGCATAAAACAAGGGTTTCAAATTAGCTCAGATACCGTTCCATAAACCCAATATGTAATAGACAAGACCTACTCCTTGCTCAGTGAACTGGACTCAACAACCCCTATTCACCGCCCAAGAATATATCTGACTAGTAAGAATCTTAAAACCTATGTATTGATATCTCTCTGTAAGTGAGTCAAGTGGGTGTAAAGCGGCATAAACACAGCAGTGCAAAGCAGCTAAACCCTATTATAAAAATCAATTACTTTTAAAAACCCGTGAAACAAAGACAGTGAAAGAGAGAGAAATTCTTACAAAATTCGTTCAGGGGCTGCGATGCCACCTGGATTGACCATATCTAGACCCACAGCTGATTGAGACATAAGGGTGGACACTCTTGGGGCTGAGAGGTTTGGTGAGGTTGGGTGAGCTAACGCAGACCCTTTAAAGTAATTCGGCGTGGTACCCATCCCATGGGTCCCAAATCTCCAGGTTCAAGGGCATCTTCCTACGTCGAAAACATGCACGAGAAACCCAGAAGATGGTACACCGTGTGACCGGGAAAGGTTTCTAAAACGCACCTCATTTCTCATCTCCTTGTGCTCCGGTTCGCCATTCCAGCTGCTTTACTAGCAATCTCCCTCCTTGGAGAATCAGCACCTTTAACCTCCTGTTCCGTACACGTTGCAATTTGTCCTGAGGATGAACGGGAAGAGGGGTAACCAATGAGAGACTAGCTCTAGGTGTTGGGACAGGCACAGGTCACTCTATTTTCCCATCAGGAAGCAGAATTAACCACAGGCTCAGCCTGCCGCCCGGAGCCAGAATAGGGCCTGAAGCAATCCTGCGCTTTTGCGGCCAGCTCCCAAGAAAGCGAGTTGAAAAATGGAGCTCAGGGGCACTGCAATTCACAAACCTGCAGAGTTAGAAATGATAACTCTCGTCCACAAATATATGGAGGGAAGGCTACGAAGAGGATTTGAAAGCAAGGCAGAATTGCAGGAAACCGATTTCAGGAGGTAGATTCGAATCGCATTTAAAGCACAGGAAAAGCGGCAAAACCTCGACAATGATGCCCTTGGCCAAAAAGGGCGTATGCGTTTTTTCCTGAATATATTCAGGAAAAAACGCATACGCCCTTTTTGGCCAACCAAGCAACCTGGAAAGGCAAATCAGCGCTACAAAGAAGTCTCGCTTCCCATCGGTCAAAAGGGCCATGCTGAATAAAGTGTCAAAACCAGAAATGCAGGACAGGCCATGGAGAAATGGGAGCCTTGCTACACTGATGGGCGGGCTGTAAATTGCCAACAGCCACTCTGGAGAAGTGTACGGTGTGTCCTGAAACATCTAAAAAACTCAGCTTAGAGAGCATAGGGCACTTCCACTCATGGGCGTATAAATTGGGAAAACTAAAAATCAGCAAGACACAGGCACCCCAAAGTTTAGGGCTGCTCTGTTGACAAGAACCTCCACTTCGTTACACCTTAAACATCCCAGGAAAGAGAAGAATGGATAAAGAAGTTGTGGTCCTTATGTACAATGGAATATCACTCAGCCATGAAATCAACATCATAAGGCTAGGAGCAGCATGATGAGTGGATTTAGGTACGACGATTCTAAGTGAAATAAGTCACACAGAAAAAGACACTTATCATAAGATATCACTTACAGAGAGAATGTAAAAACCGCTACCCTTGAACTGAATTACAAAACAGAACAGAGTCGCACGTTTAGAAAACACACTATGGCTGCTTAACGGGAAAGGTGAGGTGGGGTGATGCATAAAACAAGGGTTTCAAATTAGCTCAGATACCGTTCCATAAACCCAATATGTAATAGACAAGACCTACTCCTTGCTCAGTGAACTGGACTCAACGCCCCCTATTCACCGCCCAAGAATATATCTGACTAGTAAGAATCTTAAAACCTATGTATTGATATCTCTCTGTAAGTGAGTCAAGTGGGTGAAAAGCGGCATAAACACAGCAGTGCAAAGCAGCTAAACCCTATTATAAAAATCAATTACTTTTAAAAACCCGTGAAACAAAGACAGTGAAAGAGAGAGAAATTCTTACAAAATTCGTTCAGGGGCTGCGATGCCACCTGGATTGACCATATCTAGACCCACAGCTGATTGAGACATAAGGGTGGACACTCTTGGGGCTGAGAGGTTTGGTGAGGTTGGGTGAGCTAACGCAGACCCTGTAAAGTAATACGGCGTGGTACCCATCCCATGGGTCCCAAATCTCCAGGTTCAAGGGCATCTTCCTACGTCGAAAACATGCACGAGAAACCCAGAAGATGGTACACCGTGTGACCGGGAAAGGTTTCTAAAACGCACCTCATTTCTCATCTCCTTGTGCTCCGGTTCGCCATTCCAGCCGCTTTACTAGCAATCTCCCTCCTTGGAGAATCAGCACCTTTAACCTCCTGTTCCGAACACGTTGCAATTTGTCCTGAGGATGAACGGGAAGAGGGGGAACCAATGAGAGACTAGCTCTCGGTGTTGGGACAGGCACAGGTCACTCTATTTTCCCATCAGGAAGCAGAATTAACCACAGGCTCAGCCTGCCGCCTGGAGCCAGAATAGGGCCTGAAGCAATCCTGCGCTTTTGCGGCCAGCTCCCAAGAAAGCGAGTTGAAAAATGGAGCTCAGGGGCACTGCAATTCACAAACCTGCAGAGTTAGAAATGATAACTCTCGTCCACAAATATATGGAGGGAAGGCAACGAAGAGGATTTGAAAGCAAGGCAGAATTGCAGGAAACCGATTTCAGGAGGTAGATTCGAATCGCCTTTAAAGCACAGGAAAAGCGGCAAAACCTCGACAATGATGCCCTTGGCCAAAAAGGGCGTATGCGTTTTTTCCTGAATATATTCAGGAAAAAACGCATACGCCCTTTTTGGCCAACCAAGCAACCTGGAAAGGCAAATCAGCGCTACAAAGAAGTCTCGCTTCCCATCGGTCAAAAGGGCCATGCTGAATAAAGTGTCAAAACCAGAAATGCAGGACAGGCCATGGAGAAATGGGAGCCTTGCTACGCTGATGGGCGGGCTGTAAATTGCCAACAGCCACTCTGGAGAAGTGTACGGTGTGTCCTGAAACATCTAAAAAACTCAGCTTAGAGAGCATAGGGCACTTCCACTCATGGGCGTATAAATTGGGAAAACTAAAAATCAGCAAGACACAGGCACCCCAAAGTTTAGGGCTGCTCTGTTGACAAGAACCTCCACTTCGTTACACCTTAAACATCCCAGGAAAGAGAAGAATGGATAAAGAAGTTGTGGTCCTTATGTACAATGGAATATCACTCAGCCATGAAATCAACGTCATAAGGCTAGGAGCAGCATGATGAGTGGATTTAGGTACGACGATTCTAAGTGAAATAAGTCACACAGAAAAAGACACTTATCATAAGATATCACTTACAGAGGGAATGTAAAAACCGCTACCCTTGAACTGAATTACAAAACAGAACAGAGTCGCACGTTTAGAAAACACACTATGGCTGCTTAACGGGAAAGGTGAGGTGGGGTGATGCATAAAACAAGGGTTTCAAATTAGCTCAGATACCGTTCCATAAACCCAATATGTAATAGACAAGACCTACTCCTTGCTCAGTGAACTGGACTCAACAACCCCTATTCACCGCCAAAGAATATATCTGACTAGTAAGAATCTTAAAACCTATGTATTGATATCTCTCTGTAAGTGAGTCAAGTGGGTGTAAAGCGGCATAAACACAGCAGTGCAAAGCAGCTAAACCCTATTATAAAAATCAATTACTTTTAAAAACCCGTGAAACAAAGACAGTGAAAGAGAGAGAAATTCTTACAAAATTCGTTCAGGGGCTGCGATGCCACCTGGATTGACCATATCTAGACCCACAGCTGATTGAGACATAAGGGTGGACACTCTTGGGGCTGAGAGGTTTGGTGAGGTTGGGTGAGCTAACGCAGACCCTGTAATGTAATACGGCGTGGTACCCATCCCATGGGTCCCAAATCTCCAGGTTCAAGGGCATCTTCCTACGTCGAAAACATGCACGAGAAACCCAGAAGATGGTACACCGTGTGACCGGGAAAGGTTTCTAAAACGCACCTCATTTCTCATCTCCTTGTGCTCCGGTTCGCCATTCCAGCCGTTTTACTAGCAATCTCCCTCCTTGGAGAATCAGCACCTTTAACCTCCTGTTCCAAACACGTTGCAATTTGTCCTGAGGATGAACGGGAAGAGGGGGAACCAATGAGAGACTAGCTCTAGGTGTTGGGACAGGCACAGGTCACTCTATTTTCCCATCAGGAAGCAGAATTAACCACAGGCTCAGCCTGCCGCCCGGAGCCAGAATAGGGCCTGAAGCAATCCTGCGCTTTTGCGGCCAGCTCCCAAGAAAGCGAGTTGAAAAATGGAGCTCAGGGGCACTGCAATTCACAAACCTGCAGAGTTAGAAATGATAACTCTCGTCCACAAATATATGGAGGGAAGGCAACGAAGAGGATTTGAAAGCAAGGCAGAATTGCAGGAAACCGATTTCAGGAGGTAGATTCGAATCGCCTTTAAAGCACAGGAAAAGCGGCAAAACCTCGACAATGATGCCCTTGGCCAAAAAGGGCGTATGCGTTTTTTCCTGAATATATTCAGGAAAAAACGCATACGCCCTTTTTGGCCAACCAAGCAACCTGGAAAGGCAAATCAGCGCTACAAAGAAGTCTCGCTTCCCATCGGTCAAAAGGGCCATGCTGAATAAAGTGTCAAAACCAGAAATGCAGGACAGGCCATGGAGAAATGGGAGCCTTGCTACGCTGATGGGCGGGCTGTAAATTGCCAACAGCCACTCTGGAGAAGTGTACGGTGTGTCCTGAAACATCTAAAAAACTCAGCTTAGAGAGCATAGGGCACTTCCACTCATGGGCGTATAAATTGGGAAAACTAAAAATCAGCAAGACACAGGCACCCCAAAGTTTAGGGCTGCTCTGTTGACAAGAACCTCCACTTCGTTACACCTTAAACATCCCAGGAAAGAGAAGAATGGATAAAGAAGTTGTGGTCCTTATGTACAATGGAATATCACTCAGCCATGAAATCAACGTCATAAGGCTAGGAGCAGCATGATGAGTGGATTTAGGTACGACGATTCTAAGTGAAATAAGTCACACAGAAAAAGACACTTATCATAAGATATCACTTACAGAGAGAATGTAAAAACCGCTACCCTTGAACTGAATTACAAAACAGAACAGAGTCGCACGTTTAGAAAACACACTATGGCTGCTTAACGGGAAAGGTGAGGTGGGGTGATGCATAAAACAAGGGTTTCAAATTAGCTCAGATACCGTTCCATAAACCCAATATGTAATAGACAAGACCTACTCCTTGCTCAGTGAACTGGACTCAATGCCCCCTATTCACCGCCCAAGAATATATCTGACTAGTAAGAATCTTAAAACCTATGTATTGATATCTCTCTGTAAGTGAGTCAAGTGGGTGTAAAGCGGCATAAACACAGCAGTGCAAAGCAGCTAAACCCTATTATAAAAATCAATTACTTTTAAAAACCCGTGAAACAAAGACAGTGAAAGAGAGAGAAATTCTTACAAAATTCGTTCAGGGGCTGCGATGCCACCTGGATTGACCATATCTAGACCCACAGCTGATTGAGACATAAGGGAGGACACTCTTGGGGCTGAGAGGTTTGGTGAGGTTGGGTGAGCTAACGCAGACCCTGTAAAGTAATACGGCGTGGTACCCATCCCATGGGTCCCAAATCTCCAGGTTCAAGGGCATCGTCCTACGTCAAAAACATGCACGAGAAACCCAGAAGATGGTACACCGTGTGACCGGGAAAGGTTTCTAAAACGCACCTCATTTCTCATCTCCTTGTGCCCCGGTTCGCCATTCCAGCCGCTTTACTAGCAATCTCCCTCCTTGGAGAATCAGCACCTTTAACCTCCTGTTCCGAACACGTTGCAATTTGTCCTGAGGATGAACGGGAAGAGGGGGAACCAATGAGAGACTAGCTCTAGGTGTTGGGACAGGCACAGGTCACTCTATTTTCCCATCAGGAAGCAGAATTAACCACAGGCTCAGCCTGCCGCCCGGAGCCAGAATAGGGCCTGAAGCAATCCTGCGCTTTAGCGGCCAGCTCCCAAGAAAGCGAGTTGAAAAATGGAGCTCAGGGGCACTGCAATTCACAAACCTGCAGAGTTAGAAATGATAACTCTCGTCCACAAATATATGGAGGGAAGGCAACGAAGAGGATTTGAAAGCAAGGCAGAATTGCAGGAAACCGATTTCAGGAGGTAGATTCGAATCGCCTTTAAAGCACAGGAAAAGCGGCAAAACCTCGACAATGATGCCCTTGGCCAAAAAGGGCGTATGCGTTTTTTCCTGAATATATTCAGGAAAAAACGCATACGCCCTTTTTGGCCAACCAAGCAACCTGTAAAGGCAAATCAGCGCTACAAAGAAGTCTCACTTCCCATCGGTCAAAAGGGCCATGCTGAATAAAGTGTCAAAACCAGAAATGCAGGACAGGCCATGGAGAAATGGGAGCCTTGCTACGCTGATGGGCGGGCTGTAAATTGCCAACAGCCACTCTGGAGAAGTGTACGGTGTGTCCTGAAACATCTAAAAAACTCAGCTTAGAGAGCATAGGGCACTTCCACTCATGGGCGTATAAATTGGGAAAACTAAAAATCAGCAAGACACAGGCACCCCAAAGTTTAGGGCTGCTCTGTTGACAAGAACCTCCACTTCGTTACACCTTAAACATCCCAGGAAAGAGAAGAATGGATAAAGAAGTTGTGGTCCTTATGTACAATGGAATATCACTCAGCCATGAAATCAACGTCATAAGGCTAGGAGCAGCATGATGAGTGGATTTAGGTACGACGATTCTAAGTGAAATAAGTCACACAGAAAAAGACACTTATCATAAGATATCACTTACAGAGAGAATGTAAAAACCGCTACCCTTGAACTGAATTACAAAACAGAACAGAGTCGCACGTTTAGAAAACACACTATGGCTGCTTAACGGGAAAGGTGAGGTGGGGTGATGCATAAAACAAGGGTTTCAAATTAGCTCAGATACCGTTCCATAAACCCAATATGTAATAGACAAGACCTACTCCTTGCTCAGTGAACTGGACTCAACAACCCCTATTCACCGCCCAAGAATATATCTGACTAGTAAGAATCTTAAAACCTATGTAGTGATATCTCTCTGTAAGTGAGTCAAGTAGGTGTAAAGCGGCATAAACACAGCAGTGCAAAGCAGCTAAACCCCATTATAAAAATCAATTACTTTTAAAAACCCGTGAAACAAAGACAGTGAAAGAGAGAGAAATTCTTACAAAATTCGTTCAGGGGCTGCGATGCCACCTGGATTGACCATATCTAGACCCACAGCTGATTGAGACATAAGGGTGGACACTCTTGGGGCTGAGAGGTTTGGTGAGGTTGGGTGAGCTAACGCAGACCCTTTAAAGTAATACGGCGTGGTACCCATCCCATGGGTCCCAAATCTCCAGGTTCAAGGGCATCTTCCTACATAGAAAACATGCATGAGAAACCCAGATAATGGTACACCGTGTGATCGGGAAAGGTTTCTAAAACGCACCTCATTTCTCATCTCCTTGTGCTCCGGTTCGCCATTCCAGCCGCTTTACTAGCAATCTCCCTCCTTGGAGAATCAGCACCTTTAACCTCCTGTTCCGTACACGTTGCAATTTGTCCTGAGGATGAACGGAAAGAGGGGGAACCAATGAGAGACTAGCTCTAGGTGTTGGGACAGGCACAGGTCACTCTATTTTCCCATCAGGAAGCAGAATTAACCACAGGCTCAGCCTGCCGCCCGGAGCCAGAATAGGGCCTGAAGCAATCCTGCGCTTTTGCGGCCAGCTCCCAAGAAAGCGAGTTGAAAAATGGAGCTCAGGGGCACTGCAATTCACAAACCTGCAGAGTTAGAAATGATAACTCTCGTCCACAAATATATGGAGGGAAGGCTACGAAGAGGATTTGAAAGCAAGGCAGAATTGCAGGAAACCGATTTCAGGAGGTAGATTCGAATCGCATTTAAAGCACAGGAAAAGCAGCAAAACCTCGACAATGATGCCCTTGGCCAAAAAGGGCGTATGCGTTTTTTCCTGAATATATTCAGGAAAAAACGCATACGCCCTTTTTGGCCAACCAAGCAACCTGGAAAGGCAAATCAGCGCTACAAAGAAGTCTTGCTTCCCATCGGTCAAAAGGGCCATGCTGAATAAAGTGTCAAAACCAGAAATGCAGGACAGGCCATGGAGAAATGGGAGCCTTGCTACGCTGATGGGCGGGCTGTAAATTGCCAACAGCCACTCTGGAGAAGTGTACGGTGTGTCCTGAAACATCTAAAAAACTCAGCTTAGAGAGCATAGGGCACTTCCACTCATGGGCGTATAAATTGGGAAAACTAAAAATCAGCAAGACACAGGCACCCCAAAGTTTAGGGCTGCTCTGTTGACAAGAACCTCCACTTCGTTACACCTTAAACATCCCAGGAAAGAGAAGAATGGATAAAGAAGTTGTGGTCCTTATGTACAATGGAATATCACTCAGCCATGAAATCAACGTCATAAGGCTAGGAGCAGCATGATGAGTGGATTTAGGTACGACGATTCTAAGTGAAATAAGTCACACAGAAAAAGACACTTATCATAAGATATCACTTACAGAGGGAATGTAAAAACCGCTACCCTTGAACTGAATTACAAAACAGAACAGAGTCGCACGTTTAGAAAACACACTATGGCTGCTTAACGGGAAAGGTGAGGTGGGGTGATGCATAAAACAAGGGTTTCAAATTAGCTCAGATACCGTTCCATAAACCCAATATGTAATAGACAAGACCTACTCCTTGCTCAGTGAACTGGACTCAACGCCCCCTATTCACCGCCCAAGAATATATCTGACTAGTAAGAATCTTAAAACCTATGTATTGATATATCTCTGTAAGTGAGTCAAGTGGGTGTAAAGCGGCATAAACACAGCAGTGCAAAGCAGCTAAACCCTATTATAAAAATCAATTACTTTTAAAAACCCGTGAAACAAAGACAGTGAAAGAGAGAGAAATTCTTACAAAATTCGTTCAGGGGCTGCGATGCCACCTGGATTGACCATATCTAGACCCACAGCTGATTGAGACATAAGGGTGGACACTCTTGGGGCTGAGAGGTTTGGTGAGGTTGGGTGAGCTAACGCAGACCCTTTAAAGTAATTCGGCGTGGTACCCATCCCATGGGTCCCAAATCTCCAGGTTCAAGGGCATCTTCCTACGTCGAAAACATGCACGAGAAACCCAGAAGATGGTACACCGTGTGACCGGGAAAGGTTTCTAAAACGCACCTCATTTCTCATCTCCTTGTGCTCCGGTTCGCCATTCCAGCTGCTTTACTAGCAATCTCCCTCCTTGGAGAATCAGCACCTTTAACCTCCTGTTCCGTACACGTTGCAATTTGTCCTGAGGATGAACGGGAAGAGGGGGAACCAATGAGAGACTAGCTCTAGGTGTTGGGACAGGCACAGGTCACTCTATTTTCCCATCAGGAAGCAGAATTAACCACAGGCTCAGCCTGCCGCCCGGAGCCAGAATAGGGCCTGAAGCAATCCTGCGCTTTTGCGGCCAGCTCCCAAGAAAGCGAGTTGAAAAATGGAGCTCAGGGGCACTGCAATTCACAAACATGCAGAGTTAGAAATGATAACTCTCGTCCACAAATATATGGAGGGAAGGCTACGAAGAGGATTTGAAAGCAAGGCAGAATTGCAGGAAACCGATTTCAGGAGGTAGATTCGAATCGCATTTAAAGCACAGGAAAAGCGGCAAAACCTCGACAATGATGCCCTTGGCCAAAAAGGGCGTATGCGTTTTTTCCTGAATATATTCAGGAAAAAACACATACGCCCTTTTTGGCCAACCAAGCAACCTGGAAAGGCAAATCAGCGCTACAAAGAAGTCTCGCTTCCCATCGGTCAAAAGGGCCATGCTGAATAAAGTGTCAAAACCAGAAATGCAGGACAGGCCATGGAGAAATGGGAGCCTTGCTACACTGATGGGCGGGCTGTAAATTGCCAACAGCCACTCTGGAGAAGTGTACGGTGTGTCCTGAAACATCTAAAAAACTCAGCTTAGAGAGCATAGGGCACTTCCACTCATGGGCGTATAAATTGGGAAAACTAAAAATCAGCAAGACACAGGCACCCCAAAGTTTAGGGCTGCTCTGTTGACAAGAACCTCCACTTCGTTACACCTTAAACATCCCAGGAAAGAGAAGAATGGATAAAGAAGTTGTGGTCCTTATGTACAATGGAATATCTCTCAGCCATGAAATCAACATCATAAGGCTAGGAGCAGCATGATGAGTGGATTTAGGTACGACGATTCTAAGTGAAATAAGTCACACAGAAAAAGACACTTATCATAAGATATCACTTACAGAGAGAATGTAAAAACCGCTACCCTTGAACTGAATTACAAAACAGAACAGAGTCGCACGTTTAGAAAACACACTATGGCTGCTTAACGGGAAAGGTGAGGTGGGGTGATGCATAAAACAAGGGTTTCAAATTAGCTCAGATACCGTTCCATAAACCCAATATGTAATAGACAAGACCTACTCCTTGCTCAGTGAACTGGACTCAACAACCCCTAT
This sequence comes from Balaenoptera borealis, assembly GCF_965194805.1. Lineage (NCBI taxonomy): Eukaryota > Metazoa > Chordata > Mammalia > Artiodactyla > Balaenopteridae > Balaenoptera > Balaenoptera borealis. The sequence goes on from NW_028123832.1 coordinate 598,104, forward strand.
TCACCGCCCAAGAATATATCTGACTAGTAAGAATCTTAAAACCTATGTATTGATATCTCTCTGTAAGTGAGTCAAGTGGGTGTAAAGCGGCATAAACACAGCAGTGCAAAGCAGCTAAACCCTATTATAAAAATCAATTACTTTTAAAAACCCGTGAAACAAAGACAGTGAAAGAGAGAGAAATTCTTACAAAATTCGTTCAGGGGCTGCGATGCCACCTGGATTGACCATATCTAGACCCACAGCTGATTGAGACATAAGGGTGGACACTCTTGGGGCTGAGAGGTTTGGTGAGGTTGGGTGAGCTAACGCAGACCCTGTAAAGTAATACGGCGTGGTACCCATCCCATGGGTCCCAAATCTCCAGGTTCAAGGGCATCTTCCTACGTCGAAAACATGCACGAGAAACCCAGAAGATGGTACACCGTGTGACCGGGAAAGGTTTCTAAAACGCACCTCATTTCTCATCTCCTTGTGCTCCGGTTCGCCATTCCAGCCGCTTTACTAGCAATCTCCCTCCTTGGAGAATCAGCACCTTTAACCTCCTGTTCCGAACACGTTGCAATTTGTCCTGAGGATGAACGGGAAGAGGGGGAACCAATGAGAGACTAGCTCTAGGTGTTGGGACAGGCACAGGTCACTCTATTTTCCCATCAGGAAGCAGAATTAACCACAGGCTCAGCCTACCGCCTGGAGCCAGAATAGGGCCTGAAGCAATCCTGCGCTTTTGCGGCCAGCTCCCAAGAAAGCGAGTTGAAAAATGGAGCTCAGGGGCACTGCAATTCACAAACCTGCAGAGTTAGAAATGATAACTCTCGTCCACAAATATATGGAGGGAAGGCAACGAAGAGGATTTGAAAGCAAGGCAGAATTGCAGGAAACCGATTTCAGGAGGTAGATTCGAATCGCCTTTAAAGCACAGGAAAAGCGGCAAAACCTCGACAATGATGCCCTTGGCCAAAAAGGGCGTATGCGTTTTTTCCTGAATATATTCAGGAAAAAACGCATACGCCCTTTTTGGCCAACCAAGCAACCTGGAAAGGCAAATCAGCGCTACAAAGAAGTCTCGCTTCCCATCGGTCAAAAGGGCCATGCTGAATAAAGTGTCAAAACCAGAAATGCAGGACAGGCCATGGAGAAATGGGAGCCTTGCTACGCTGATGGGCGGGCTGTAAATTGCCAACAGCCACTCTGGAGAAGTGTACGGTGTGTCCTGAAACATCTAAAAAACTCAGCTTAGAGAGCATAGGGCACTTCCACTCATGGGCGTATAAATTGGGAAAACTAAAAATCAGCAAGACACAGGCACCCCAAAGTTTAGGGCTGCTCTGTTGACAAGAACCTCCACTTCGTTACACCTTAAACATCCCAGGAAAGAGAAGAATGGATAAAGAAGTTGTGGTCCTTATGTACAATGGAATATCACTCAGCCATGAAATCAACGTCATAAGGCTAGGAGCAGCATGATGAGTGGATTTAGGTACGACGATTCTAAGTGAAATAAGTCACACAGAAAAAGACACTTATCATAAGATATCACTTACAGAGGGAATGTAAAAACCGCTACCCTTGAACTGAATTACAAAACAGAACAGAGTCGCACGTTTAGAAAACACACTATGGCTGCTTAACGGGAAAGGTGAGGTGGGGTGATGCATAAAACAAGGGTTTCAAATTAGCTCAGATACCGTTCCATAAACCCAATATGTAATAGACAAGACCTACTCCTTGCTCAGTGAACTGGACTCAACAACCCTTATTCACCGCCAAAGAATATATCTGACTAGTAAGAATCTTAAAACCTATGTATTGATATCTCTCTGTAAGTGAGTCAAGTGGGTGTAAAGCGGCATAAACACAGCAGTGCAAAGCAGCTAAACCCTATTATAAAAATCAATTACTTTTAAAAACCCGTGAAACAAAGACAGTGAAAGAGAGAGAAATTCTTACAAAATTCGTTCAGGGGCTGCGATGCCACCTGGATTGACCATATCTAGACCCACAGCTGATTGAGACATAAGGGTGGACACTCTTGGGGCTGAGAGGTTTGGTGAGGTTGGGTGAGCTAACGCAGACCCTGTAATGTAATACGGCGTGGTACCCATCCCATGGGTCCCAAATCTCCAGGTTCAAGGGCATCTTCCTACGTCGAAAACATGCACGAGAAACCCAGAAGATGGTACACCGTGTGACCGGGAAAGGTTTCTAAAACGCACCTCATTTCTCATCTCCTTGTGCTCCGGTTCGCCATTCCAGCCGTTTTACTAGCAATCTCCCTCCTTGGAGAATCAGCACCTTTAACCTCCTGTTCCGAACACGTTGCAATTTGTCCTGAGGATGAACGGGAAGAGGGGGAACCAATGAGAGACTAGCTCTAGGTGTTGGGACAGGCACAGGTCACTCTATTTTCCCATCAGGAAGCAGAATTAACCACAGGCTCAGCCTGCCGCCCGGAGCCAGAATAGGGCCTGAAGCAATCCTGCGCTTTTGCGGCCAGCTCCCAAGAAAGCGAGTTGAAAAATGGAGCTCAGGGGCACTGCAATTCACAAACCTGCAGAGTTAGAAATGATAACTCTCGTCCACAAATATATGGAGGGAAGGCAACGAAGAGGATTTGAAAGCAAGGCAGAATTGCAGGAAACCGATTTCAGGAGGTAGATTCGAATCGCCTTTAAAGCACAGGAAAAGCGGCAAAACCTCGACAATGATGCCCTTGGCCAAAAAGGGCGTATGCGTTTTTTCCTGAATATATTCAGGAAAAAACGCATACGCCCTTTTTGGCCAACCAAGCAACCTGGAAAGGCAAATCAGCGCTACAAAGAAGTCTCGCTTCCCATCGGTCAAAAGGGCCATGCTGAATAAAGTGTCAAAACCAGAAATGCAGGACAGGCCATGGAGAAATGGGAGCCTTGCTACGCTGATGGGCGGGCTGTAAATTGCCAACAGCCACTCTGGAGAAGTGTACGGTGTGTCCTGAAACATCTAAAAAACTCAGCTTAGAGAGCATAGGGCACTTCCACTCATGGGCGTATAAATTGGGAAAACTAAAAATCAGCAAGACACAGGCACCCCAAAGTTTAGGGCTGCTCTGTTGACAAGAACCTCCACTTCGTTACACCTTAAACATCCCAGGAAAGAGAAGAATGGATAAAGAAGTTGTGGTCCTTATGTACAATGGAATATCACTCAGCCATGAAATCAACGTCATAAGGCTAGGAGCAGCATGATGAGTGGATTTAGGTACGACGATTCTAAGTGAAATAAGTCACACAGAAAAAGACACTTATTATAAGATATCACTTACAGAGAGAATGTAAAAACCGCTACCCTTGAACTGAATTACAAAACAGAACAGAGTCGCACGTTTAGAAAACACACTATGGCTGCTTAACGGGAAAGGTGAGGTGGGGTGATGCATAAAACAAGGGTTTCAAATTAGCTCAGATACCGTTCCATAAACCCAATATGTAATAGACCAGACCTACTCCTTGCTCAGTGAACTGGACTCAACGCCCCCTATTCACCGCCCAAGAATATATCTGACTAGTAAGAATCTTAAAACCTATGTATTGATATCTCTCTGTAAGTGAGTCAAGTGGGTGTAAAGCGGCATAAACACAGCAGTGCAAAGCAGCTAAACCCTATTATAAAAATCAATTACTTTTAAAAACCCGTGAAACAAAGACAGTGAAAGAGAGAGAAATTCTTACAAAATTCGTTCAGGGGCTGCGATGCCACCTGGATTGACCATATCTAGACCCACAGCTGATTGAGACATAAGGGTGGACACTCTTGGGGCTGAGAGGTTTGGTGAGGTTGGGTGAGCTAACGTAGACCCTGTAAAGGAATACGGCGTGGTACCCATCCCATGGGTCCCAAATCTCCAGGTTCAAGGGCATCGTCCTACGTCGAAAACATGCACGAGAAACCCAGAAGATGGTACACCGTGTGACCGGGAAAGGTTTCTAAAACGCACCTCATTTCTCATCTCCTTGTGCTCCGGTTCGCCATTCCAGCCGCTTTACTAGCAATCTCCCTCCTTGGAGAATCAGCACCTTTAACCTCCTGTTCCGAACACGTTGCAATTTGTCCTGAGGATGAACGGGAAGAGGGGGAACCAATGAGAGACTAGCTTTAGGTGTTGGGACAGGCAGAGGTCACTCTATTTTCCCATCAGGAAGCAGAATTAACCACAGGCTCAGCCTGCCGCCCGGAGCCAGAATAGGGCCTGAAGCAATCCTGCGCTTTTGCGGCCAGCTCCCAAGAAAGCGAGTTAAAAAATGGAGCTCAGGGGCACTGCAATTCACAAACCTGCAGAGTTAGAAATGATAACTCTCGTCCACAAATATATGGAGGGAAGGCTACGAAGAGGATTTGAAAGCAAGGCAGAATTGCAGGAAACCGATTTCAGGAGGTAGATTCGAATCGCCTTTAAAGCACAGGAAAAGCGGCAAAACCTCGACAATGATGCCCTTGGCCAAAAAGGGCGTATGCGTTTTTTCCTGAATATATTCAGGAAAAAACGCATACGCCCTTTTTGGCCAACCAAGCAACCTGGAAAGGCAAATCAGCGCTACAAAGAAGTCTCGCTTCCCATCGGTCAAAAGGGCCATGCTGAATAAAGTGTCAAAACCAGAAATGCAGGACAGGCCATGGAGAAATGGGAGCCTTGCTACGCTGATGGGCGGGCTGTAAATTGCCAACAGCCACTCTGGAGAAGTGTACGGTGTGTCCTGAAACATCTAAAAAACTCAGCTTAGAGAGCATAGGGCACTTCCACTCATGGGCGTATAAATTGGGAAAACTAAAAATCAGCAAGACACAGGCACCCCAAAGTTTAGGGCTGCTCTGTTGACAAGAACCTCCACTTCGTTACACCTTAAACATCCCAGGAAAGAGAAGAATGGATAAAGAAGTTGTGGTCCTTATGTACAATGGAATATCACTCAGCCATGAAATCAACGTCATAAGGCTAGGAGCAGCATGATGAGTGGATTTAGGTACGACGATTCTAAGTGAAATAAGTCACACAGAAAAAGACACTTATCATAAGATATCACTTACAGAGGGAATGTAAAAACCGCTACCCTTGAACTGAATTACAAAACAGAACAGAGTCGCACGTTTAGAAAACACACTATGGCTGCTTAACGGGAAAGGTGAGGTGGGGTGATGCATAAAACAAGGGTTTCAAATTAGCTCAGATACCGTTCCATAAACCCAATATGTAATAGACCAGACCTACTCCTTGCTCAGTGAACTGGACTCAACGCCCCCTATTCACCGCCCAAGAATATATCTGACTAGTAAGAATCTTAAAACCTATGTATTGATATCTCTCTGTAAGTGAGTCAAGTGGGTGTAAAGTGGCATAAACACAGCAGTGCAAAGCAGCTAAACCCTATTATAAAAATCAATTACTTTTAAAAACCCGTGAAACAAAGACAGTGAAAGAGAGAGAAATTCTTACAAAATTCGTTCAGGGGCTGCGATGCCACCTGGATTGACCATATCTAGACCCACAGCTGATTGAGACATAAGGGTGGACACTCTTGGGGCTGAGAGGTTTGGTGAGGTTGGGTGAGCTAACGCAGACCCTGTAATGTAATACGGCGTGGTACCCATCCCATGGGTCCCAAATCTCCAGGTTCAAGGGCATCTTCCTACGTCGAAAACATGCACGAGAAACCCAGAAGATGGTACACCGTGTGACCGGGAAAGGTTTCTAAAACGCACCTCATTTCTCATCTCCTTGTGCTCCGGTTCGCCATTCCAGCCGTTTTACTAGCAATCTCCCTCCTTGGAGAATCAGCACCTTTAACCTCCTGTTCCGAACACGTTGCAATTTGTCCTGAGGATGAACGGGAAGAGGGGGAACCAATGAGAGACTAGCTCTAGGTGTTGGGACAGGCAGAGGTCACTCTATTTTCCCATCAGGAAGCAGAATTAACCACAGGCTCAGCCTGCCGCCCGGAGCCAGAATAGGGCCTGAAGCAATCCTGCGCTTTTGCGGCCAGCTCCCAAGAAAGTGAGTTGAAAAATGGAGCTCAGGGGCACTGCAATTCACAAACCTGCAGAGTTAGAAATGATAACTCTCGTCCACAAATATATGGAGGGAAGGCAACGAAGAGGATTTGAAAGCAAGGCAGAATTGCAGGAAACCGATTTCAGGAGGTAGATTCGAATCGCCTTTAAAGCACAGGAAAAGCGGCAAAACCTCGACAATGATGCCCTTGGCCAAAAAGGGCGTATGCGTTTTTTCCTGAATATATTCAGGAAAAAACGCATACGCCCTTTTTGGCCAACCAAGCAACCTGGAAAGGCAAATCAGCGCTACAAAGAAGTCTCGCTTCCCATCGGTCAAAAGGGCCATGCTGAATAAAGTGTCAAAACCAGAAATGCAGGACAGGCCATGGAGAAATGGGAGCCTTGTTACGCTGATGGGCGGGCTGTAAATTGCCAACAGCCACTCTGGAGAAGTGTACGGTGTGTCCTGAAACATCTAAAAAACTCAGCTTAGAGAGCATAGGGCACTTCCACTCATGGGCGTATAAATTGGGAAAACTAAAAATCAGCAAGACACAGGCACCCCAAAGTTTAGGGCTGCTCTGTTGACAAGAACCTCCACTTCGTTACACCTTAAACATCCCAGGAAAGAGAAGAATGGATAAAGAAGTTGTGGTCCTTATGTACAATGGAATATCACTCAGCCATGAAATCAACGTCATAAGGCTAGGAGCAGCATGATGAGTGGATTTAGGTACGACGATTCTAAGTGAAATAAGTCACACAGAAAAAGACACTTATCATAAGATATCACTTACAGAGAGAATGTAAAAACCGCTACCTTTGAACTGAATTACAAAACAGAACAGAGTCGCACGTTTAGAAAACACACTATGGCTGCTTAACGGGAAAGGTGAGGTGGGGTGATGCATAAAACAAGGGTTTCAAATTAGCTCAGATACCGTTCCATAAACCCAATATGTAATAGACAAGACCTACTCCTTGCTCAGTGAACTGGACTCAACAACCCCTATTCACCCCCCAAGAATATATCTGACTAGTAAGAATCTTAAAACCTATGTATTGATATCTCTCTGTAAGTGAGTCAAGTAGGTGTAAAGCGGCATAAACACAGCAGTGCAAAGCAGCTAAACCCCATTATAAAAATCAATTACTTTTAAAAACCCGTGAAACAAAGACAGTGAAAGAGAGAGAAATTCTTACAAAATTCGTTCAGGTGCTGCGATGCCAGCTGGATTGACCATATCTAGACCCACAGATGACTGAGACATAAGGGTGGACACTCTTGGGGCTGAGAGGTTTGGTGAGGTTGGGTGAGCAAACGCAGACCCTGTAAAGTAATACGGCGTGGTACCCATCCCATGGGTCCCAAATCTCCAGGGTCAAGGGCATCTTCCTACGTCGAAAACATGCACGAGAAACCCAGAAGATGGTACACCGTGTGACCGGGAAAGGTTTCTAAAACGCACCTCATTTCTCATCTCCTTGTGCTCCGGTTCGCAATTCCAGCCGCTTTACTAGCAATCTCCCTCCTTGGAGAATCAGCACCTTTAACCTCCTGTTCCGTACACGTTGCAATTTGTCCTGAGGATGAACGGGAAGAGGGGGAACCAATGAGAGACTAGCTCTAGGTGTTGGGACAGGCACAGGTCACTCTATTTTCCCATCAGGTAGCAGAATTAACCACAGGCTCAGCCTGCCGCCCGGAGCCAGAATAGGGCCTGAAGCAATCCTGCGCTTTTGCGGCCAGCTCCCAAGAAAGCGAGTTGAAAAATGGAGCTCAGGGGCACTGCAATTCACAAACCTGCAGAGTTAGAAATGATAACTCTCGTCCACAAATATATGGAGGGAAGGCTACGAAGAGGATTTGAAAGCAAGGCAGAATTGCAGGAAACCGATTTCAGGAGGTAGATTCGAATCGCCTTTAAAGCACAGGAAAAGCGGCAAAACCTCGACAATGATGCCCTTGGCCAAAAAGGGCGTATGCGTTTTTTCCTGAATATATTCAGGAAAAAACGCATACGCCCTTTTTGGCCAACCAAGCAACCTGGAAAGGCAAATCAGCGCTACAAAGAAGTCTCGCTTCCCATCGGTCAAAAGGGCCATGCTGAATAAAGTGTCAAAACCAGAAATGCAGGACAGGCCATGGAGAAATGGGAGCCTTGCTACGCTGATGGGCGGGCTGTAAATTGCCAACAGCCACTCTGGAGAAGTGTACGGTGTGTCCTGAAACATCTAAAAAACTCAGCTTAGAGAGCATAGGGCACTTCCACTCATGGGCGTATAAATTGGGAAAACTAAAAATCAGCAAGACACAGGCACCCCAAAGTTTAGGGCTGCTCTGTTGACAAGAACCTCCACTTCGTTACACCTTAAACATCCCAGGAAAGAGAAGAATGGATAAAGAAGTTGTGGTCCTTATGTACAATGGAATATCACTCAGCCATGAAATCAACGTCATAAGGCTAGGAGCAGCATGATGAGTGGATTTAGGTACAACGATTCTAAGTGAAATAAGTCACACAGAAAAAGACACTTATCATAAGATATCACTTACAGAGGGAATGTAAAAACCGCTACCCTTGAACTGAATTACAAAACAGAACAGAGTCGCACGTTTAGAAAACACACTATGGCTGCTTAACGGGAAAGGTGAGGTGGGGTGATGCATAAAACAAGGGTTTCAAATTAGCTCAGATACCGTTCCATAAACCCAATATGTAATAGACAAGACCTACTCCTTGCTCAGTGAACTGGACTCAACGCCCCCTATTCACCGCCCAAGAATATATCTGACTAGTAAGAATCTTAAAACCTATGTATTGATATCTCTCTGTAAGTGAGTCAAGTGGGTGAAAAGCGGCATAAACACAGCAGTGCAAAGCAGCTAAACCCTATTATAAAAATCAATTACTTTTAAAAACCCGTGAAACAAAGACAGTGAAATAGAGAGAAATTCTTACAAAATTCATTCAGGGGCTGCGATGCCACCTGGATTGACCATATCTAGACCCACAGCTGATTGAGACATAAGGGTGGACACTCTTGGGGCTGAGAGGTTTGGTGAGGTTGGGTGAGCTAACGCAGACCCTGTAAAGTAATACGGCGTGGTACCCATCCCATGGGTCCCAAATCTCCAGGTTCAAGGGCATCTTCCTACGTCGAAAACATGCACGAGAAACCCAGAAGATGGTACACCGTGTGACCGGGAAAGGTTTCTAAAACGCACCTCATTTCTCATCTCCTTGTGCTCCGGTTCGCCATTCCAGCCGCTTTACTAGCAATCTCCCTCCTTGGAGAATCAGCACCTTTAACCTCCTGTTCCGAACACGTTGCAATTTGTCCTGAGGATGAACGGGAAGAGGGGGAACCAATGAGAGACTAGCTCTAGGTGTTGGGACAGGCACAGGTCACTCTATTTTCCCATCAGGAAGCAGAATTAACCACAGGCTCAGCCTGCCGCCCGGAGCCAGAATAGGGCCTGAAGCAATCCTGCGCTTTTGCGGCCAGCTCCCAAGAAAGCGAGTTGAAAAATGGAGCTCAGGGGCACTGCAATTCACAAACCTGCAGAGTTAGAAATGATAACTCTCGTCCACAAATATATGGAGGGAAGGCAACGAAGAGGATTTGAAAGCAAGGCAGAATTGCAGGAAACCGATTTCAGGAGGTAGATTCGAATCGCCTTTAAAGCACAGGAAAAGCGGCAAAACCTCGACAATGATGCCCTTGGCCAAAAAGGGCGTATGCGTTTTTTCCTGAATATATTCAGGAAAAAACGCATACGCCCTTTTTGGCCAACCAAGCAACCTGTAAAGGCAAATCAGCGCTACAAAGAAGTCTCACTTCCCATCGGTCAAAAGGGCCATGCTGAATAAAGTGTCAAAACCAGAAATGCAGGACAGGCCATGGAGAAATGGGAGCCTTGCTACGCTGATGGGCGGGCTGTAAATTGCCAACAGCCACTCTGGAGAAGTGTACGGTGTGTCCTGAAACATCTAAAAAACTCAGCTTAGAGAGCATAGGGCACTTCCACTCATGGGCGTATAAATTGGGAAAACTAAAAATCAGCAAGACACAGGCACCCCAAAGTTTAGGGCTGCTCTGTTGACAAGAACCTCCACTTCGTTACACCTTAAACATCCCAGGAAAGAGAAGAATGGATAAAGAAGTTGTGGTCCTTATGTACAATGGAATATCACTCAGCCATGAAATCAACGTCATAAGGCTAGGAGCAGCATGATGAGTGGATTTAGGTACGACGATTCTAAGTGAAATAAGTCACACAGAAAAAGACACTTATCATAAGATATCACTTACAGAGAGAATGTAAAAACCGCTACCCTTGAACTGAATTACAAAACAGAACAGAGTCGCACGTTTAGAAAACACACTATGGCTGCTTAACGGGAAAGGTGAGGTGGGGTGATGCATAAAACAAGGGTTTCAAATTAGCTCAGATACCGTTCCATAAACCCAATATGTAATAGACAAGACCTACTCCTTGCTCAGTGAACTGGACTCAACAACCCCTATTCACTGCCCAAGAATATATCTGACTAGTAAGAATCTTAAAACCTATGTAGTGATATCTCTCTGTAAGTGAGTCAAGTAGGTGTAAAGCGGCATAAACACAGCAGTGCAAAGCAGCTAAACCCCATTATAAAAATCAATTACTTTTAAAAACCCGTGAAACAAAGACAGTGAAAGAGAGAGAAATTCTTACAAAATTCGTTCAGGGGCTGCGATGCCACCTGGATTGACCATATCTAGACCCACAGCTGATTGAGACATAAGGGTGGACACTCTTGGGGCTGAGAGGTTTGGTGAGGTTGGGTGAGCTAACGCAGACCCTGTAAAGTAATACGGCGTGGTACCCATCCCATGGGTCCCAAATCTCCAGGTTCAAGGGCATCGTCCTACATCGAAAACATGCACGAGAAACCCAGAAGATGGTACACCGTGTGACCGGGAAAGGTTTCTAAAACGCACCTCATTTCTCATCTCCTTGTGCTCCGGTTCGCCATTCCAGCCGCTTTACTAGCAATCTCCCTCCTTGGAGAATCAGCACCTTTAACCTCCTGTTCCGAACACGTTGCAATTTGTCCTGAGGATGAACGGGAAGAGGGGGAACCAATGAGAGACTAGCTTTAGGTGTTGGGACAGGCAGAGGTCACTCTATTTTCCCATCAGGAAGCAGAATTAACCACAGGCTCAGCCTGCCGCCCGGAGCCAGAATAGGGCCTGAAGCAATCCTGCGCTTTTGCGGCCAGCTCCCAAGAAAGCGAGTTAAAAAATGGAGCTCAGGGGCACTGCAATTCACAAACCTGCAGAGTTAGAAATGATAACTCTCGTCCACAAATATATGGAGGGAAGGCTACGAAGAGGATTTGAAAGCAAGGCATAATTGCAGGAAACCGATTTCAGGAGGTAGATTCGAATCGCCTTTAAAGCACAGGAAAAGCGGCAAAACCTCGACAATGATGCCCTTGGCCAAAAAGGGCGTATGCGTTTTTTCCTGAATATATTCAGGAAAAAACGCATACGCCCTTTTTGGCCAACCAAGCAACCTGGAAAGGCAAATCAGCGCTACAAAGAAGTCTCGCTTCCCATCGGTCAAAAGGGCCATGCTGAATAAAGTGTCAAAACCAGAAATGCAGGACAGGCCATGGAGAAATGGGAGCCTTGCTACGCTGATGGGCGGGCTGTAAATTGCCAACAGCCACTCTGGAGAAGTGTACGGTGTGTCCTGAAACATCTAAAAAACTCAGCTTAGAGAGCATAGGGCACTTCCACTCATGGGCGTATAAATTGGGAAAACTAAAAATCAGCAAGACACAGGCACCCCAAAGTTTAGGGCTGCTCTGTTGACAAGAACCTCCACTTCGTTACACCTTAAACATCCCAGGAAAGAGAAGAATGGATAAAGAAGTTGTGGTCCTTATGTACAATGGAATATCACTCAGCCATGAAATCAACGTCATAAGGCTAGGAGCAGCATGATGAGTGGATTTAGGTACGACGATTCTAAGTGAAATAAGTCACACAGAAAAAGACACTTATCATAAGATATCACTTACAGAGGGAATGTAAAAACCGCTACCCTTGAACTGAATTACAAAACAGAACAGAGTCGCACGTTTAGAAAACACACTATGGCTGCTTAACGGGAAAGGTGAGGTGGGGTGATGCATAAAACAAGGGTTTCAAATTAGCTCAGATACCATTCCATAAACCCAATATGTAATAGACAAGACCTACTCCTTGCTCAGTGAACTGGACTCAACGCCCCCTATTCACCGCCCAAGAATATATCTGACTAGTAAGAATCTTAAAACCTATGTATTGATATCTCTCTGTAAGTGAGTCAAGTGGGTGTAAAGTGGCATAAACACAGCAGTGCAAAGCAGCTAAACCCTATTATAAAAATCAATTACTTTTAAAAACCCGTGAAACAAAGACAGTGAAAGAGAGAGAAATTCTTACAAAATTCGTTCAGGGGCTGCGATGCCACCTGGATTGACCATATCTAGACCCACAGCTGATTGAGACATAAGGGTGGACACTCTTGGGGCTGAGAGGTTTGGTGAGGTTGGGTGAGCTAACGCAGACCCTGTAAAGTAATACGGCGTGGTACCCATCCCATGGGTCCCAAATCTCCAGGTTCAAGGGCATCTTCCTACGTCGAAAACATGCACGAGAAACCCAGAAGATGGTACACCGTGTGACCGGGAAAGGTTTCTAAAACGCACCTCATTTCTCATCTCCTTGTGCTCCGGTTCGCCATTCCAGCCATTTTACTAGCAATCTCCCTCCTTGGAGAATCAGCACCTTTAACCTCCTGTTCCGAACACGTTGCAATTTGTCCTGAGGATGAACGGGAAGAGGGGGAACCAATGAGAGACTAGCTCTAGGTGTTGGGACAGGCACAGGTCACTCTATTTTCCCATCAGGAAGCAGAATTAACCACAGGCTCAGCCTGCCGCCCGGAGCCAGAATAGGGCCTGAAGCAATCCTGCGCTTTTGCGGCCAGCTCCCAAGAAAGCGAGTTGAAAAATGGAGCTCAGGGGCACTGCAATTCACAAACCTGCAGAGTTAGAAATGATAACTCTCGTCCACAAATATATGGAGGGAAGGCAACGAAGAGGATTTGAAAGCAAGGCAGAATTGCAGGAAACCGATTTCAGGAGGTAGATTCGAATCGCCTTTAAAGCACAGGAAAAGCGGCAAAACCTCGACAATGATGCCCTTGGCCAAAAAGGGCGTATGCGTTTTTTCCTGAATATATTCAGGAAAAAACGCATACGCCCTTTTTGGCCAACCAAGCAACCTGGAAAGGCAAATCAGCGCTACAAAGAAGTCTCGCTTCCCATCGGTCAAAAGGGCCATGCTGAATAAAGTGTCAAAACCAGAAATGCAGGACAGGCCATGGAGAAATGGGAGCCTTGCTACGCTGATGGGCGGGCTGTAAATTGCCAACAGCCACTCTGGAGAAGTGTACGGTGTGTCCTGAAACATCTAAAAAACTCAGCTTAGAGAGCATAGGGCACTTCCACTCATGGGCGTATAAATTGGGAAAACTAAAAATCAGCAAGACACAGGCACCCCAAAGTTTAGGGCTGCTCTGTTGACAAGAACCTCCACTTCGTTACACCTTAAACATCCCAGGAAAGAGAAGAATGGATAAAGAAGTTGTGGTCCTTATGTACAATGGAATATCACTCAGCCATGAAATCAACGTCATAAGGCTAGGAGCAGCATGATGAGTGGATTTAGGTACGACGATTCTAAGTGAAATAAGTCACACAGAAAAAGACACTTATCATAAGATATCACTTACAGAGAGAATGTAAAAACCGCTACCCTTGAACTGAATTACAAAACAGAACAGAGTCGCACGTTTAGAAAACACACTATGGCTGCTTAACGGGAAAGGTGAGGTGGGGTGATGCATAAAACAAGGGTTTCAAATTAGCTCAGATACCGTTCCATAAACCCAATATGTAATAGACCAGACCTACTCCTTGCTCAGTGAACTGGACTCAACGCCCCCTATTCACCGCCCAAGAATATATCTGACTAGTAAGAATCTTAAAACCTATGTATTGATATCTCTCTGTAAGTGAGTCAAGTGGGTGTAAAGCGGCATAAACACAGCAGTGCAAAGCAGCTAAACCCTATTATAAAAATCAATTACTTTTAAAAACCCGTGAAACAAAGACAGTGAAAGAGAGAGAAATTCTTACAAAATTCGTTCAGGGGCTGCGATGCCACCTGGATTGACCATATCTAGACCCACAGCTGATTGAGACATAAGGGTGGACACTCTTGGGGCTGAGAGGTTTGGTGAGGTTGGGTGAGCTAACGCAGACCCTGTAAAGTAATACGGCGTGGTACCCATCCCATGGGTCCCAAATCTCCAGGTTCAAGGGCATCGTCCTACGTCGAAAACATGCACGAGAAACCCAGAAGATGGTACACCGTGTGACCGGGAAAGGTTTCTAAAACGCACCTCATTTCTCATCTCCTTGTGCTCCGGTTCGCCATTCCAGCCGCTTTACTAGCAATCTCCCTCCTTGGAGAATCAGCACCTTTAACCTCCTGTTCCGAACACGTTGCAATTTGTCCTGAGGATGAACGGGAAGAGGGGGAACCAATGAGAGACTAGCTTTAGGTGTTGGGACAGGCAGAGGTCACTCTATTTTCCCATCAGGAAGCAGAATTAACCACAGGCTCAGCCTGCCGCCCGGAGCCAGAATAGGGCCTGAAGCAATCCTACGCTTTTGCGGCCAGCTCCCAAGAAAGCGAGTTAAAAAATGGAGCTCAGGGGCACTGCAATTCACAAACCTGCAGAGTTAGAAATGATAACTCTCGTCCACAAATATATGGAGGGAAGGCTACGAAGAGGATTTGAAAGCAAGGCAGAATTGCAGGAAACCGATTTCAGGAGGTAGATTCGAATCGCCTTTAAAGCACAGGAAAAGCGGCAAAACCTCGACAATGATGCCCTTGGCCAAAAAGGGCGTATGCGTTTTTTCCTGAATATATTCAGGAAAAAACGCATACGCCCTTTTTGGCCAACCAAGCAACCTGGAAAGGCAAATCAGCGCTACAAAGAAGTCTCGCTTCCCATCGGTCAAAAGGGCCATGCTGAATAAAGTGTCAAAACCAGAAATGCAGGACAGGCCATGGAGAAATGGGAGCCTTGCTACGCTGATGGGCGGGCTGTAAATTGCCAACAGCCACTCTGGAGAAGTGTACGGTGTGTCCTGAAACATCTAAAAAACTCAGCTTAGAGAGCATAGGGCACTTCCACTCATGGGCGTATAAATTGGGAAAACTAAAAATCAGCAAGACACAGGCACCCCAAAGTTTAGGGCTGCTCTGTTGACAAGAACCTCCACTTCGTTACACCTTAAACATCCCAGGAAAGAGAAGAATGGATAAAGAAGTTGTGGTCCTTATGTACAATGGAATATCACTCAGCCATGAAATCAACGTCATAAGGCTAGGAGCAGCATGATGAGTGGATTTAGGTACGACGATTCTAAGTGAAATAAGTCACACAGAAAAAGACACTTATCATAAGATATCACTTACAGAGGGAATGTAAAAACCGCTACCCTTGAACTGAATTACAAAACAGAACAGAGTCGCACGTTTAGAAAACACACTATGGCTGCTTAACGGGAAAGGTGAGGTGGGGTGATGCATAAAACAAGGGTTTCAAATTAGCTCAGATACCGTTCCATAAACCCAATATGTAATAGACAAGACCTACTCCTTGCTCAGTGAACTGGACTCAACGCCCCCTATTCACCGCCCAAGAATATATCTGACTAGTAAGAATCTTAAAACCTATGTATTGATATCTCTCTGTAAGTGAGTCAAGTGGGTGTAAAGTGGCATAAACACAGCAGTGCAAAGCAGCTAAACCCTATTATAAAAATCAATTACTTTTAAAAACCCGTGAAACAAAGACAGTGAAAGAGAGAGAAATTCTTACAAAATTCGTTCAGGGGCTGCGATGCCACCTGGATTGACCATATCTAGACCCACAGCTGATTGAGACATAAGGGTGGACACTCTTGGGGCTGAGAGGTTTGGTGAGGTTGGGTGAGCTAACGCAGACCCTGTAATGTAATACGGCGTGGTACCCATCCCATGGGTCCCAAATCTCCAGGTTCAAGGGCATCTTCCTACGTCGAAAACATGCACGAGAAACCCAGAAGATGGTACACCGTGTGACCGGGAAAGGTTTCTAAAACGCACCTCATTTCTCATCTCCTTGTGCTCCGGTTCGCCATTCCAGCCGTTTTACTAGCAATCTCCCTCCTTGGAGAATCAGCACCTTTAACCTCCTGTTCCGAACACGTTGCAATTTGTCCTGAGGATGAACGGGAAGAGGGGGAACCAATGAGAGACTAGCTCTAGGTGTTGGGACAGGCACAGGTCACTCTATTTTCCCATCAGGAAGCAGAATTAACCACAGGCTCAGCCTGCCGCCCGGAGCCAGAATAGGGCCTGAAGCAATCCTGCGCTTTTGCGGCCAGCTCCCAAGAAAGCGAGTTGAAAAATGGAGCTCAGGGGCACTGCAATTCACAAACCTGCAGAGTTAGAAATGATAACTCTCGTCCACAAATATATGGAGGGAAGGCAACGAAGAGGATTTGAAAGCAAGGCAGAATTGCAGGAAACCGATTTCAGGAGGTAGATTCGAATCGCCTTTAAAGCACAGGAAAAGCGGCAAAACCTCGACAATGATGCCCTTGGCCAAAAAGGGCGTATGCGTTTTTTCCTGAATATATTCAGGAAAAAACGCATACGCCCTTTTTGGCCAACCAAGCAACCTGGAAAGGCAAATCAGCGCTACAAAGAAGTCTCGCTTCCCATCGGTCAAAAGGGCCATGCTGAATAAAGTGTCAAAACCAGAAATGCAGGACAGGCCATGGAGAAATGGGAGCCTTGCTACGCTGATGGGCGGGCTGTAAATTGCCAACAGCCACTCTGGAGAAGTGTACGGTGTGTCCTGAAACATCTAAAAAACTCAGCTTAGAGAGCATAGGGCACTTCCACTCATGGGCGTATAAATTGGGAAAACTAAAAATCAGCAAGACACAGGCACCCCAAAGTTTAGGGCTGCTCTGTTGACAAGAACCTCCACTTCGTTACACCTTAAACATCCCAGGAAAGAGAAGAATGGATAAAGAAGTTGTGGTCCTTATGTACAATGGAATATCACTCAGCCATGAAATCAACGTCATAAGGCTAGGAGCAGCATGATGAGTGGATTTAGGTACGACGATTCTAAGTGAAATAAGTCACACAGAAAAAGACACTTATCATGAGATATCACTTACAGAGGGAATGTAAAAACCGCTACCCTTGAACTGAATTACAAAACAGAACAGAGTCGCACGTTTAGAAAACACACTATGGCTGCTTAATGGGAAAGGTGAGGTGGGGTGATGCATAAAACAAGGATTTCAAATTAGCTCAGATACCGTTCCATAAACCCAATATGTAATAGACAAGACCTACTCCTTGCTCAGTGAACTGGACTCAACAACCCCTATTCACCGCCCAAGAATATATCTGACTAGTAAGAATCTTAAAACCTATGTATTGATATCTCTCTGTAAGTGAGTCAAGTAGGTGTAAAGCGGCATAAACACAGCAGTGCAAAGCAGCTAAACCCCATTATAAAAATCAATTACTTTTAAAAACCCGTGAAACAAAGACAGTGAAAGAGAGAGAAATTCTTACAAAATTCGTTCAGGGGCTGCGATGCCACCTGGATTGACCATATCTAGACCCACAGATGACTGAGACATAAGGGTGGACACTCTTGGGGCTGAGAGGTTTGGTGAGGTTGGGTGAGCAAACGCAGACCCTTTAAAGTAATACGGCGTGGTACCCATCCCATGGGTCCCAAATCTCCAGGGTCAAGGGCATCTTCCTACGTCGAAAACATGCACGAGAAACCCAGAAGATGGTACACCGTGTGACCGGGAAAGGTTTCTAAAACGCACCTCATTTCTCATCTCCTTGTGCTCCGGTTCGCCATTCCAGCCGCTTTACTAGCAATCTCCCTCCTTGGAGAATCAGCACCTTTAACCTCCTGTTCCGTACACGTTGCAATTTGTCCTGAGGATGAACGGGAAGAGGGGGAACCAATGAGAGACTAGCTCTAGGTGTTGGGACAGGCACAGGTCACTCTATTTTCCCATCAGGTAGCAGAATTAACCACAGGCTCAGCCTGCCGCCCGGAGCCAGAATAGGGCCTGAAGCAATCCTGCACTTTTGCGGCCAGCTCCCAAGAAAGCGAGTTGAAAAATGGAGCTCAGGGGCACTGCAATTCACAAACCTGCAGAGTTAGAAATGATAACTCTCGTCCACAAATATATGGAGGGAAGGCTACGAAGAGGATTTGAAAGCAAGGCAGAATTGCAGGAAACCGATTTCAGGAGGTAGATTCGAATCGCCTTTAAAGCACAGGAAAAGCGGCAAAACCTCGACAATGATGCCCTTGGCCAAAAAGGGCGTATGCGTTTTTTCCTGAATATATTCAGGAAAAAACGCATACGCCCTTTTTGGCCAACCAAGCAACCTGGAAAGGCAAATCAGCGCTACAAAGAAGTCTCGCTTCCCATCGGTCAAAAGGGCCATGCTGAATAAAGTGTCAAAACCAGAAATGCAGGACAGGCCATGGAGAAATGGGAGCCTTGCTACGCTGATGGGCGGGCTGTAAATTGCCAACAGCCACTCTGGAGAAGTGTACGGTGTGTCCTGAAACATCTAAAAAACTCAGCTTAGAGAGCATAGGGCACTTCCACTCATGGGCGTATAAATTGGGAAAACTAAAAATCAGCAAGACACAGGCACCCCAAAGTTTAGGGCTGCTCTGTTGACAAGAACCTCCACTTCGTTACACCTTAAACATCCCAGGAAAGAGAAGAATGGATAAATAAGTTGTGGTCCTTATGTACAATGGAATATCACTCAGCCATGAAATCAACGTCATAAGGCTAGGAGCAGCATGATGAGTGGATTTAGGTACAACGATTCTAAGTGAAATAAGTCACACAGAAAAAGACACTTATCATAAGATATCACTTACAGAGGGAATATAAAAACCGCTACCCTTGAACTGAATTACAAAACAGAACAGAGTCGCACGTTTAGAAAACACACTATGGCTGCTTAACGGGAAAGGTGAGGTGGGGTGATGCATAAAACAAGGGTTTCAAATTAGCTCAGATACCGTTCCATAAACCCAATATGTAATAGACCAGACCTACTCCTTGCTCAGTGAACTGGACTCAACGCCCCCTATTCACCGCCCAAGAATATATCTGACTAGTAAGAATCTTAAAACCTATGTATTGATATCTCTCTGTAAGTGAGTCAAGTGGGTGTAAAGCGGCATAAACACAGCAGTGCAAAGCAGCTAAACCCTATTATAAAAATCAATTACTTTTAAAAACCCGTGAAACAAAGACAGTGAAATAGAGAGAAATTCTTACAAAATTCGTTCAGGGGCTGCGATGCCACCTGGATTGACCATATCTAGACCCACAGCTGATTGAGACATAAGGGTGGACACTCTTGGGGCTGAGAGGTCTGGTGAGGTTGGGTGAGCTAACGCAGACCCTTTAAAGTAATTCGGCGTGGTACCCATCCCATGGGTCCCAAATCTCCAGGTTCAAGGGCATCTTCCTACGTCGAAAACATGCACGAGAAACCCAGAAGATGGTACACCGTGTGACCGGGAAAGGTTTCTAAAACGCACCTCATTTCTCATCTCCTTGTGCTCCGGTTCGCCATTCCAGCCGCTTTACTAGCAATCTCCCTCCTTGGAGAATCAGCACCTTTAACCTCCTGTTCCGTACACGTTGCAATTTGTCCTGAGGATGAACGGAAAGAGGGGGAACCAATGAGAGACTAGCTCTAGGTGTTGGGACAGGCACAGGTCACTCTATTTTCCCATCAGGAAGCAGAATTAACCACAGGCTCAGCCTGCCGCCCGGAGCCAGAATAGGGCCTGAAGCAATCCTGCGCTTTTGCGGCCAGCTCCCAAGAAAGCGAGTTGAAAAATGGAGCTCAGGGGCACTGCAATTCACAAACCTGCAGAGTTAGAAATGATAACTCTCGTCCAAAAATATATGGAGGGAAGGCTACGAAGAGGATTTGAAAGCAAGGCAGAATTGCAGGAAACCGATTTCAGGAGGTAGATTCGAATCGCATTTAAAGCACAGGAAAAGCAGCAAAACCTCGACAATGATGCCCTTGGCCAAAAAGGGCGTATGCGTTTTTTCCTGAATATATTCAGGAAAAAACGCATACGCCCTTTTTGGCCAACCAAGCAACCTGGAAAGGCAAATCAGCGCTACAAAGAAGTCTCGCTTCCCATCGGTCAAAAGGGCCATGCTGAATAAAGTGTCAAAACCAGAAATGCAGGACAGGCCATGGAGAAATGGGAGCCTTGCTACGCTGATGGGCGGGCTGTAAATTGCCAACAGCCACTCTGGAGAAGTGTACGGTGTGTCCTGAAACATCTAAAAAACTCAGCTTAGAGAGCATAGGGCACTTCCACTCATGGGCGTATAAATTGGGAAAACTAAAAATCAGCAAGACACAGGCACCCCAAAGTTTAGGGCTGCTCTGTTGACAAGAACCTCCACTTCGTTACACCTTAAACATCCCAGGAAAGAGAAGAATGGATAAAGAAGTTGTGGTCCTTATGTACAATGGAATATCACTCAGCCATGAAATCAACGTCATAAGGCTAGGAGCAGCATGATGAGTGGATTTAGGTACGACGATTCTAAGTGAAATAAGTCACACAGAAAAAGACACTTATCATAAGATATCACTTACAGAGAGAATGTAAAAACCGCTACCCTTGAACTGAATTACAAAACAGAACAGAGTCGCACGTTTAGAAAACACACTATGGCTGCTTAACGGGAAAGGTGAGGTGGGGTGATGCATAAAACAAGGGTTTCAAATTAGCTCAGATACCGTTCCATAAACCCAATATGTAATAGACAAGACCTACTCCTTGCTCAGTGAACTGGACTCAACGCCCCCTATTCACTGCCCAAGAATATATCTGACTAGTAAGAATCTTAAAACCTATGTATTGATATATCTCTGTAAGTGAGTCAAGTGGGTGTAAAGCGGCATAAACACAGCAGTGCAAAGCAGCTAAACCCTATTATAAAAATCAATTACTTTTAAAAACCCGTGAAACAAAGACAGTGAAAGAGAGAGAAATTCTTACAAAATTCGTTCAGGGGCTGCGATGCCACCTGGATTGACCATATCTAGACCCACAGCTGATTGAGACATAAGGGTGGACACTCTTGGGGCTGAGAGGTTTGGTGAGGTTGGGTGAGCTAACGCAGACCCTTTAAAGTAATTCGGCGTGGTACCCATCCCATGGGTCCCAAATCTCCAGGTTCAAGGGCATCTTCCTACGTCGAAAACATGCACGAGAAACCCAGAAGATGGTACACCGTGTGACCGGGAAAGGTTTCTAAAACGCACCTCATTTCTCATCTCCTTGTGCTCCGGTTCGCCATTCCAGCTGCTTTACTAGCAATCTCCCTCCTTGGAGAATCAGCACCTTTAACCTCCTGTTCCGTACACGTTGCAATTTGTCCTGAGGATGAACGGGAAGAGGGGGAACCAATGAGAGACTAGCTCTAGGTGTTGGGACAGGCACAGGTCACTCTATTTTCCCATCAGGAAGCAGAATTAACCACAGGCTCAGCCTGCCGCCCGGAGCCAGAATAGGGCCTGAAGCAATCCTGCGCTTTTGCGGCCAGCTCCCAAGAAAGCGAGTTGAAAAATGGAGCTCAGGGGCACTGCAATTCACAAACCTGCAGAGTTAGAAATGATAACTCTCGTCCACAAATATATGGAGGGAAGGCTACGAAGAGGATTTGAAAGCAAGGCAGAATTGCAGGAAACCGATTTCAGGAGGTAGATTCGAATCGCATTTAAAGCACAGGAAAAGCGGCAAAACCTCGACAATGATGCCCTTGGCCAAAAAGGGCGTATGCGTTTTTTCCTGAATATATTCAGGAAAAAACGCATACGCCCTTTTTGGCCAACCAAGCAACCTGGAAAGGCAAATCAGCGCTACAAAGAAGTCTCGCTTCCCATCGGTCAAAAGGGCCATGCTGAATAAAGTGTCAAAACCAGAAATGCAGGACAGGCCATGGAGAAATGGGAGCCTTGCTACACTGATGGGCGGGCTGTAAATTGCCAACAGCCACTCTGGAGAAGTGTACGGTGTGTCCTGAAACATCTAAAAAACTCAGCTTAGAGAGCATAGGGCACTTCCACTCATGGGCGTATAAATTGGGAAAACTAAAAATCAGCAAGACACAGGCACCCCAAAGTTTAGGGCTGCTCTGTTGACAAGAACCTCCACTTCGTTACACCTTAAACATCCCAGGAAAGAGAAGAATGGATAAAGAAGTTGTGGTCCTTATGTACAATGGAATATCACTCAGCCATGAAATCAACATCATAAGGCTAGGAGCAGCATGATGAGTGGATTTAGGTACGACGATTCTAAGTGAAATAAGTCACACAGAAAAAGACACTTATCATAAGATATCACTTACAGAGAGAATGTAAAAACCGCTACCCTTGAACTGAATTACAAAACAGAACAGAGTCGCACGTTTAGAAAACACACTATGGCTGCTTAACGGGAAAGGTGAGGTGGGGTGATGCATAAAACAAGGGTTTCAAATTAGCTCAGATACCGTTCCATAAACCCAATATGTAATAGACAAGACCTACTCCTTGCTCAGTGAACTGGACTCAACAACCCCTATTCACCGCCCAAGAATATATCTGACTAGTAAGAATCTTAAAACCTATGTATTGATATCTCTCTGTAAGTGAGTCAAGTAGGTGTAAAGCGGCATAAACACAGCAGTGCAAAGCAGCTAAACCCCATTATAAAAATCAATTACTTTTAAAAACCCGTGAAACAAAGACAGTGAAAGAGAGAGAAATTCTTACAAAATTCGTTCAGGGGCTGCGATGCCACCTGGATTGACCATATCTAGACCCACAGATGACTGAGACATAAGGGTGGACACTCTTGGGGCTGAGAGGTTTGGTGAGGTTGGGTGAGCAAACGCAGACCCTTTAAAGTAATACGGCGTGGTACCCATCCCATGGGTCCCAAATCTCCAGGGTCAAGGGCATCTTCCTACGTCGAAAACATGCACGAGAAACCCAGAAGATGGTACACCGTGTGACCGGGAAAGGTTTCTAAAACGCACCTCATTTCTCATCTCCTTGTGCTCCGGTTCGCCATTCCAGCCGCTTTACTAGCAATCTCCCTCCTTGGAGAATCAGCACCTTTAACCTCCTGTTCCGTACACGTTGCAATTTGTCCTGAGGATGAACGGGAAGAGGGGGAACCAATGAGAGACTAGCTCTAGGTGTTGGGACAGGCACAGGTCACTCTATTTTCCCATCAGGTAGCAGAATTAACCACAGGCTCAGCCTGCCGCCCGGAGCCAGAATAGGGCCTGAAGCAATCCTGCGCTTTTGCGGCCAGCTCCCAAGAAAGCGAGTTGAAAAATGGAGCTCAGGGGCACTGCAATTCACAAACCTGCAGAGTTAGAAATGATAACTCTCGTCCACAAATATATGGAGGGAAGGCTACGAAGAGGATTTGAAAGCAAGGCAGAATTGCAGGAAACCGATTTCAGGAGGTAGATTCGAATCGCCTTTAAAGCACAGGAAAAGCGGCAAAACCTCGACAATGATGCCCTTGGCCAAAAAGGGCGTATGCGTTTTTTCCTGAATATATTCAGGAAAAAACGCATACGCCCTTTTTGGCCAACCAAGCAACCTGGAAAGGCAAATCAGCGCTACAAAGAAGTCTTGCTTCCCATCGGTCAAAAGGGCGATGCTGAATAAAGTGTCAAAACCAGAAATGCAGGACAGGCCATGGAGAAATGGGAGCCTTGCTACGCTGATGGGCGGGCTGTAAATTGCCAACAGCCACTCTGGAGAAGTGTACGGTGTGTCCTGAAACATCTAAAAAACTCAGCTTAGAGAGCATAGGGCACTTCCACTCATGGGCGTATAAATTGGGAAAACTAAAAATCAGCAAGACACAGGCACCCCAAAGTTTAGGGCTGCTCTGTTGACAAGAACCTCCACTTCGTTACACCTTAAACATCCCAGGAAAGAGAAGAATGGATAAAGAAGTTGTGGTCCTTATGTACAATGGAATATCACTCAGCCATGAAATCAACGTCATAAGGCTAGGAGCAGCATGATGAGTGGATTTAGGTACAACGATTCTAAGTGAAATAAGTCACACAGAAAAAGACACTTATCATAAGATATCACTTACAGAGGGAATATAAAAACCGCTACCCTTGAACTGAATTACAAAACAGAACAGAGTCGCACGTTTAGAAAACACACTATGGCTGCTTAACGGGAAAGGTGAGGTGGGGTGATGCATAAAACAAGGGTTTCAAATTAGCTCAGATACCGTTCCATAAACCCAATATGTAATAGACCAGACCTACTCCTTGCTCAGTGAACTGGACTCAACGCCCCCTATTCACCGCCCAAGAATATATCTGACTAGTAAGAATCTTAAAACCTATGTATTGATATCTCTCTGTAAGTGAGTCAAGTGGGTGTAAAGCGGCATAAACACAGCAGTGCAAAGCAGCTAAACCCTATTATAAAAATCAATTACTTTTAAAAACCCGTGAAACAAAGACAGTGAAATAGAGAGAAATTCTTACAAAATTCGTTCAGGGGCTGCGATGCCACCTGGATTGACCATATCTAGACCCACAGCTGATTGAGACATAAGGGTGGACACTCTTGGGGCTGAGAGGTCTGGTGAGGTTGGGTGAGCTAACGCAGACCCTTTAAAGTAATTCGGCGTGGTACCCATCCCATGGGTCCCAAATCTCCAGGTTCAAGGGCATCTTCCTACGTCGAAAACATGCACGAGAAACCCAGAAGATGGTACACCGTGTGACCGGGAAAGGTTTCTAAAACGCACCTCATTTCTCATCTCCTTGTGCTCCGGTTCGCCATTCCAGCCGCTTTACTAGCAATCTCCCTCCTTGGAGAATCAGCACCTTTAACCTCCTGTTCCGTACACGTTGCAATTTGTCCTGAGGATGAACGGAAAGAGGGGGAACCAATGAGAGACTAGCTCTAGGTGTTGGGACAGGCACAGGTCACTCTATTTTCCCATCAGGAAGCAGAATTAACCACAGGCTCAGCCTGCCGCCCGGAGCCAGAATAGGGCCTGAAGCAATCCTGCGCTTTTGCGGCCAGCTCCCAAGAAAGCGAGTTGAAAAATGGAGCTCAGGGGCACTGCAATTCACAAACCTGCAGAGTTAGAAATGATAACTCTCGTCCACAAATATATGGAGGGAAGGCTACGAAGAGGATTTGAAAGCAAGGCAGAATTGCAGGAAACCGATTTCAGGAGGTAGATTCGAATCGCATTTAAAGCACAGGAAAAGCAGCAAAACCTCGACAATGATGCCCTTGGCCAAAAAGGGCGTATGCGTTTTTTCCTGAATATATTCAGGAAAAAACGCATACGCCCTTTTTGGCCAACCAAGCAACCTGGAAAGGCAAATCAGCGCTACAAAGAAGTCTCGCTTCCCATCGGTCAAAAGGGCCATGCTGAATAAAGTGTCAAAACCAGAAATGCAGGACAGGCCATGGAGAAATGGGAGCCTTGCTACGCTGATGGGCGGGCTGTAAATTGCCAACAGCCACTCTGGAGAAGTGTACGGTGTGTCCTGAAACATCTAAAAAACTCAGCTTAGAGAGCATAGGGCACTTCCACTCATGGGCGTATAAATTGGGAAAACTAAAAATCAGCAAGACACAGGCACCCCAAAGTTTAGGGCTGCTCTGTTGACAAGAACCTCCACTTCGTTACACCTTAAACATCCCAGGAAAGAGAAGAATGGATAAAGAAGTTGTGGTCCTTATGTACAATGGAATATCACTCAGCCATGAAATCAACGTCATAAGGCTAGGAGCAGCATGATGAGTGGATTTAGGTACGACGATTCTAAGTGAAATAAGTCACACAGAAAAAGACACTTATCATAAGATATCACTTACAGAGAGAATGTAAAAACCGCTACCCTTGAACTGAATTACAAAACAGAACAGAGTCGCACGTTTAGAAAACACACTATGGCTGCTTAACGGGAAAGGTGAGGTGGGGTGATGCATAAAACAAGGGTTTCAAATTAGCTCAGATACCGTTCCATAAACCCAATATGTAATAGACAAGACCTACTCCTTGCTCAGTGAACTGGACTCAACGCCCCCTATTCACTGCCCAAGAATATATCTGACTAGTAAGAATCTTAAAACCTATGTATTGATATATCTCTGTAAGTGAGTCAAGTGGGTGTAAAGCGGCATAAACACAGCAGTGCAAAGCAGCTAAACCCTATTATAAAAATCAATTACTTTTAAAAACCCGTGAAACAAAGACAGTGAAAGAGAGAGAAATTCTTACAAAATTCGTTCAGGGGCTGCGATGCCACCTGGATTGACCATATCTAGACCCACAGCTGATTGAGACATAAGGGTGGACACTCTTGGGGCTGAGAGGTTTGGTGAGGTTGGGTGAGCTAACGCAGACCCTTTAAAGTAATTCGGCGTGGTACCCATCCCATGGGTCCCAAATCTCCAGGTTCAAGGGCATCTTCCTACGTCGAAAACATGCACGAGAAACCCAGAAGATGGTACACCGTGTGACCGGGAAAGGTTTCTAAAACGCACCTCATTTCTCATCTCCTTGTGCTCCGGTTCGCCATTCCAGCTGCTTTACTAGCAATCTCCCTCCTTGGAGAATCAGCACCTTTAACCTCCTGTTCCGTACACGTTGCAATTTGTCCTGAGGATGAACGGGAAGAGGGGGAACCAATGAGAGACTAGCTCTAGGTGTTGGGACAGGCACAGGTCACTCTATTTTCCCATCAGGAAGCAGAATTAACCACAGGCTCAGCCTGCCGCCCGGAGCCAGAATAGGGCCTGAAGCAATCCTGCGCTTTTGCGGCCAGCTCCCAAGAAAGCGAGTTGAAAAATGGAGCTCAGGGGCACTGCAATTCACAAACCTGCAGAGTTAGAAATGATAACTCTCGTCCACAAATATATGGAGGGAAGGCTACGAAGAGGATTTGAAAGCAAGGCAGAATTGCAGGAAACCGATTTCAGGAGGTAGATTCGAATCGCATTTAAAGCACAGGAAAAGCGGCAAAACCTCGACAATGATGCCCTTGGCCAAAAAGGGCGTATGCGTTTTTTCCTGAATATATTCAGGAAAAAACGCATACGCCCTTTTTGGCCAACCAAGCAACCTGGAAAGGCAAATCAGCGCTACAAAGAAGTCTCGCTTCCCATCGGTCAAAAGGGCCATGCTGAATAAAGTGTCAAAACCAGAAATGCAGGACAGGCCATGGAGAAATGGGAGCCTTGCTACACTGATGGGCGGGCTGTAAATTGCCAACAGCCACTCTGGAGAAGTGTACGGTGTGTCCTGAAACATCTAAAAAACTCAGCTTAGAGAGCATAGGGCACTTCCACTCATGGGCGTATAAATTGGGAAAACTAAAAATCAGCAAGACACAGGCACCCCAAAGTTTAGGGCTGCTCTGTTGACAAGAACCTCCACTTCGTTACACCTTAAACATCCCAGGAAAGAGAAGAATGGATAAAGAAGTTGTGGTCCTTATGTACAATGGAATATCACTCAGCCATGAAATCAACGTCATAAGGCTAGGAGCAGCATGATGAGTGGATTTAGGTACGACGATTCTAAGT
The DNA here is from genome assembly GCF_965194805.1 of Balaenoptera borealis. Taxonomy (NCBI): domain Eukaryota; kingdom Metazoa; phylum Chordata; class Mammalia; order Artiodactyla; family Balaenopteridae; genus Balaenoptera; species Balaenoptera borealis. The sequence continues at coordinate 626,001 of NW_028123832.1, forward strand.
GAAATAAGTCACACAGAAAAAGACACTTATCATAAGATATCACTTACAGAGAGAATGTAAAAACCGCTACCCTTGAACTGAATTACAAAACAGAACAGAGTCGCACGTTTAGAAAACACACTATGGCTGCTTAACGGGAAAGGTGAGGTGGGGTGATGCATAAAACAAGGGTTTCAAATTAGCTCAGATACCGTTCCATAAACCCAATATGTAATAGACAAGACCTACTCCTTGCTCAGTGAACTGGACTCAACGCCCCCTATTCACCGCCCAAGAATATATCTGACTAGTAAGAATCTTAAAACCTATGTATTGATATCTCTCTGTAAGTGAGTCAAGTGGGTGAAAAGCGGCATAAACACAGCAGTGCAAAGCAGCTAAACCCTATTATAAAAATCAATTACTTTTAAAAACCCGTGAAACAAAGACAGTGAAATAGAGAGAAATTCTTACAAAATTCATTCAGGGGCTGCGATGCCACCTGGATTGACCATATCTAGACCCACAGCTGATTGAGACATAAGGGTGGACACTCTTGGGGCTGAGAGGTTTGGTGAGGTTGGGTGAGCTAATGCAGACCCTGTAAAGTAATACGGCGTGGTACCCATCCCATGGGTCCCAAATCTCCAGGGTCAAGGGCATCTTCCTACGTCGAAAACATGCACGAGAAACCCAGAAGATGGTACACCGTGTGACCGGGAAAGGTTTCTAAAACGCACCTCATTTCTCATCTCCTTGTGCTCCGGTTCGCCATTCCAGCCGTTTTACTAGCAATCTCCCTCCTTGGAGAATCAGCACCTTTAAGCTCCTGTTCCGAACACGTTGCAATTTGTCCTGAGGATGAACGGGAAGAGGGGGAACCAATGAGAGACTAGCTCTAGGTGTTGGGACAGGCACAGGTCACTCTATTTTCCCATCAGGAAGCAGAATTAACCACAGGCTCAGCCTGCCGCCTGGAGCCAGAATAGGGCCTGAAGCAATCCTGCGCTTTTGCGGCCACCTCCCAAGAAAGCGAGTTGAAAAATGGAGCTCAGGGGCACTGCAATTCACAAACCTGCAGAGTTAGAAATGATAACTCTCGTCCACAAATATATGGAGGGAAGGCAACGTAGAGGATTTGAAAGCAAGGCAGAATTGCAGGAAACCGATTCCAGGAGGTAGATTCGAATCGCCTTTAAAGCACAGGAAAAGCGGCAAAACCTCGACAATGATGCCCTTGGCCAAAAAGGGCGTATGCGTTTTTTCCTGAATATATTCAGGAAAAAACGCATACGCCCTTTTTGGCCAACCAAGCAACCTGGAAAGGCAAATCAGCGCTACAAAGAAGTCTCGCTTCCCATCGGTCAAAAGGGCAATGCTGAATAAAGTGTCAAAACCAGAAATGCAGGACAGGCCATGGAGAAATGGGAGCCTTGCTACGCTGATGGGCGGGCTGTAAATTGCCAACAGCCACTCTGGAGAAGTGTACGGTGTGTCCTAAAACATCTAAAAAACTCAGCTTAGAGAGCATAGGGCACTTCCACTCATGGGCGTATAAATTGGGAAAACTAAAAATCAGCAAGACACAGGCACCCCAAAGTTTAGGGCTGCTCTGTTGACAAGAACCTCCACTTCGTTACACCTTAAACATCCCAGGAAAGAGAAGAATGGATAAAGAAGTTGTGGTCCTTATGTACAATGGAATATCACTCAGCCATGAAATCAACGTCATAAGGCTAGGAGCAGCATGATGAGTGGATTTAGGTACGACGATTCTAAGTGAAATAAGTCACACAGAAAAAGACACTTATCATAAGATATCACTTACAGAGGGAATGTAAAAACCGCTACCCTTGAACTGAATTACAAAACAGAACAGAGTCGCACGTTTAGAAAACACACTATGGCTGCTTAACGGGAAAGGTGAGGTGGGGTGATGCATAAAACAAGGGTTTCAAATTAGCTCAGATACCGTTCCATAAACCCAATATGTAATAGACAAGACCTACTCCTTGCTCAGTGAACTGGACTCAACGCCCCCTATTCACCGCCCAAGAATATATCTGACTAGTAAGAATCTTAAAACCTATGTATTGATATCTCTCTGTAAGTGAGTCAAGTGGGTGTAAAGCGGCATAAACACAGCAGTGCAAAGCAGCTAAACCCTATTATAAAAATCAATTACTTTTAAAAACCCGTGAAACAAAGACAGTGAAAGAGAGAGAAATTCTTACAAAATTCGTTCAGGGGCTGCGATGCCACCTGGATTGACCATATCTAGACCCACAGCTGATTGAGACATAAGGGTGGACACTCTTGGGGCTGAGAGGTTTGGTGAGGTTGGGTGAGCTAACGCAGACCCTGTAATGTAATACGGCGTGGTACCCATCCCATGGGTCCCAAATCTCCAGGTTCAAGGGCATCTTCCTACGTCGAAAACATGCACGAGAAACCCAGAAGATGGTACACCGTGTGACCGGGAAAGGTTTCTAAAACGCACCTCATTTCTCATCTCCTTGTGCTCCGGTTCGCCATTCCAGCCGTTTTACTAGCAATCTCCCTCCTTGGAGAATCAGCACCTTTAACCTCCTGTTCCGAACACGTTGCAATTTGTCCTGAGGATGAACGGGAAGAGGGGGAACCAATGAGAGACTAGCTCTAGGTGTTGGGACAGGCACAGGTCACTCTATTTTCCCATCAGGAAGCAGAATTAACCACAGGCTCAGCCTGCCGCCCGGAGCCAGAATAGGGCCTGAAGCAATCCTGCGCTTTTGCGGCCAGCTCCCAAGAAAGCGAGTTGAAAAATGGAGCTCAGGGGCACTGCAATTCACAAACCTGCAGAGTTAGAAATGATAACTCTCGTCCACAAATATATGGAGGGAAGGCAACGAAGAGGATTTGAAAGCAAGGCAGAATTGCAGGAAACCGATTTCAGGAGGTAGATTCGAATCGCCTTTAAAGCACAGGAAAAGCGGCAAAACCTCGACAATGATGCCCTTGGCCAAAAAGGGCGTATGCGTTTTTTCCTGAATATATTCAGGAAAAAACGCATACGCCCTTTTTGGCCAACCAAGCAACCTGGAAAGGCAAATCAGCGCTACAAAGAAGTCTCGCTTCCCATCGGTCAAAAGGGCCATGCTGAATAAAGTGTCAAAACCAGAAATGCAGGACAGGCCATGGAGAAATGGGAGCCTTGCTACGCTGATGGGCGGGCTGTAAATTGCCAACAGCCACTCTGGAGAAGTGTACGGTGTGTCCTGAAACATCTAAAAAACTCAGCTTAGAGAGCATAGGGCACTTCCACTCATGGGCGTATAAATTGGGAAAACTAAAAATCAGCAAGACACAGGCACCCCAAAGTTTAGGGCTGCTCTGTTGACAAGAACCTCCACTTCGTTACACCTTAAACATCCCAGGAAAGAGAAGAATGGATAAAGAAGTTGTGGTCCTTATGTACAATGGAATATCACTCAGCCATGAAATCAACGTCATAAGGCTAGGAGCAGCATGATGAGTGGATTTAGGTACAACGATTCTAAGTGAAATAAGTCACACAGAAAAAGACACTTATCATAAGATATCACTTACAGAGGGAATATAAAAACCGCTACCCTTGAACTGAATTACAAAACAGAACAGAGTCGCACGTTTAGAAAACACACTATGGCTGCTTAACGGGAAAGGTGAGGTGGGGTGATGCATAAAACAAGGGTTTCAAATTAGCTCAGATACCGTTCCATAAACCCAATATGTAATAGACCAGACCTACTCCTTGCTCAGTGAACTGGACTCAACGCCCCCTATTCACCGCCCAAGAATATATCTGACTAGTAAGAATCTTAAAACCTATGTATTGATATCTCTCTGTAAGTGAGTCAAGTGGGTGTAAAGCGGCATAAACACAGCAGTGCAAAGCAGCTAAACCCTATTATAAAAATCAATTACTTTTAAAAACCCGTGAAACAAAGACAGTGAAATAGAGAGAAATTCTTACAAAATTCGTTCAGGGGCTGCGATGCCACCTGGATTGACCATATCTAGACCCACAGCTGATTGAGACATAAGGGTGGACACTCTTGGGGCTGAGAGGTCTGGTGAGGTTGGGTGAGCTAACGCAGACCCTTTAAAGTAATTCGGCGTGGTACCCATCCCATGGGTCCCAAATCTCCAGGTTCAAGGGCATCTTCCTACGTCGAAAACATGCACGAGAAACCCAGAAGATGGTACACCGTGTGACCGGGAAAGGTTTCTAAAACGCACCTCATTTCTCATCTCCTTGTGCTCCGGTTCGCCATTCCAGCCGCTTTACTAGCAATCTCCCTCCTTGGAGAATCAGCACCTTTAACCTCCTGTTCCGTACACGTTGCAATTTGTCCTGAGGATGAACGGAAAGAGGGGGAACCAATGAGAGACTAGCTCTAGGTGTTGGGACAGGCACAGGTCACTCTATTTTCCCATCAGGAAGCAGAATTAACCACAGGCTCAGCCTGCCGCCCGGAGCCAGAATAGGGCCTGAAGCAATCCTGCGCTTTTGCGGCCAGCTCCCAAGAAAGCGAGTTGAAAAATGGAGCTCAGGGGCACTGCAATTCACAAACCTGCAGAGTTAGAAATGATAACTCTCGTCCACAAATATATGGAGGGAAGGCTACGAAGAGGATTTGAAAGCAAGGCAGAATTGCAGGAAACCGATTTCAGGAGGTAGATTCGAATCGCATTTAAAGCACAGGAAAAGCAGCAAAACCTCGACAATGATGCCCTTGGCCAAAAAGGGCGTATGCGTTTTTTCCTGAATATATTCAGGAAAAAACGCATACGCCCTTTTTGGCCAACCAAGCAACCTGGAAAGGCAAATCAGCGCTACAAAGAAGTCTCGCTTCCCATCGGTCAAAAGGGCCATGCTGAATAAAGTGTCAAAACCAGAAATGCAGGACAGGCCATGGAGAAATGGGAGCCTTGCTACGCTGATGGGCGGGCTGTAAATTGCCAACAGCCACTCTGGAGAAGTGTACGGTGTGTCCTGAAACATCTAAAAAACTCAGCTTAGAGAGCATAGGGCACTTCCACTCATGGGCGTATAAATTGGGAAAACTAAAAATCAGCAAGACACAGGCACCCCAAAGTTTAGGGCTGCTCTGTTGACAAGAACCTCCACTTCGTTACACCTTAAACATCCCAGGAAAGAGAAGAATGGATAAAGAAGTTGTGGTCCTTATGTACAATGGAATATCACTCAGCCATGAAATCAACGTCATAAGGCTAGGAGCAGCATGATGAGTGGATTTAGGTACGACGATTCTAAGTGAAATAAGTCACACAGAAAAAGACACTTATCATAAGATATCACTTACAGAGAGAATGTAAAAACCGCTACCCTTGAACTGAATTACAAAACAGAACAGAGTCGCACGTTTAGAAAACACACTATGGCTGCTTAACGGGAAAGGTGAGGTGGGGTGATGCATAAAACAAGGGTTTCAAATTAGCTCAGATACCGTTCCATAAACCCAATATGTAATAGACAAGACCTACTCCTTGCTCAGTGAACTGGACTCAACGCCCCCTATTCACTGCCCAAGAATATATCTGACTAGTAAGAATCTTAAAACCTATGTATTGATATATCTCTGTAAGTGAGTCAAGTGGGTGTAAAGCGGCATAAACACAGCAGTGCAAAGCAGCTAAACCCTATTATAAAAATCAATTACTTTTAAAAACCCGTGAAACAAAGACAGTGAAAGAGAGAGAAATTCTTACAAAATTCGTTCAGGGGCTGCGATGCCACCTGGATTGACCATATCTAGACCCACAGCTGATTGAGACATAAGGGTGGACACTCTTGGGGCTGAGAGGTTTGGTGAGGTTGGGTGAGCTAACGCAGACCCTTTAAAGTAATTCGGCGTGGTACCCATCCCATGGGTCCCAAATCTCCAGGTTCAAGGGCATCTTCCTACGTCGAAAACATGCACGAGAAACCCAGAAGATGGTACACCGTGTGACCGGGAAAGGTTTCTAAAACGCACCTCATTTCTCATCTCCTTGTGCTCCGGTTCGCCATTCCAGCTGCTTTACTAGCAATCTCCCTCCTTGGAGAATCAGCACCTTTAACCTCCTGTTCCGTACACGTTGCAATTTGTCCTGAGGATGAACGGGAAGAGGGGGAACCAATGAGAGACTAGCTCTAGGTGTTGGGACAGGCACAGGTCACTCTATTTTCCCATCAGGAAGCAGAATTAACCACAGGCTCAGCCTGCCGCCCGGAGCCAGAATAGGGCCTGAAGCAATCCTGCGCTTTTGCGGCCAGCTCCCAAGAAAGCGAGTTGAAAAATGGAGCTCAGGGGCACTGCAATTCACAAACCTGCAGAGTTAGAAATGATAACTCTCGTCCACAAATATATGGAGGGAAGGCTACGAAGAGGATTTGAAAGCAAGGCAGAATTGCAGGAAACCGATTTCAGGAGGTAGATTCGAATCGCATTTAAAGCACAGGAAAAGCGGCAAAACCTCGACAATGATGCCCTTGGCCAAAAAGGGCGTATGCGTTTTTTCCTGAATATATTCAGGAAAAAACGCATACGCCCTTTTTGGCCAACCAAGCAACCTGGAAAGGCAAATCAGCGCTACAAAGAAGTCTCGCTTCCCATCGGTCAAAAGGGCCATGCTGAATAAAGTGTCAAAACCAGAAATGCAGGACAGGCCATGGAGAAATGGGAGCCTTGCTACACTGATGGGCGGGCTGTAAATTGCCAACAGCCACTCTGGAGAAGTGTACGGTGTGTCCTGAAACATCTAAAAAACTCAGCTTAGAGAGCATAGGGCACTTCCACTCATGGGCGTATAAATTGGGAAAACTAAAAATCAGCAAGACACAGGCACCCCAAAGTTTAGGGCTGCTCTGTTGACAAGAACCTCCACTTCGTTACACCTTAAACATCCCAGGAAAGAGAAGAATGGATAAAGAAGTTGTGGTCCTTATGTACAATGGAATATCACTCAGCCATGAAATCAACGTCATAAGGCTAGGAGCAGCATGATGAGTGGATTTAGGTACGACGATTCTAAGTGAAATAAGTCACACAGAAAAAGACACTTATCATAAGATATCACTTACAGAGAGAATGTAAAAACCGCTACCCTTGAACTGAATTACAAAACAGAACAGAGTCGCACGTTTAGAAAACACACTATGGCTGCTTAACGGGAAAGGTGAGGTGGGGTGATGCATAAAACAAGGGTTTCAAATTAGCTCAGATACCGTTCCATAAACCCAATATGTAATAGACAAGACCTACTCCTTGCTCAGTGAACTGGACTCAACGCCCCCTATTCACCGCCCAAGAATATATCTGACTAGTAAGAATCTTAAAACCTATGTATTGATATCTCTCTGTAAGTGAGTCAAGTGGGTGAAAAGCGGCATAAACACAGCAGTGCAAAGCAGCTAAACCCTATTATAAAAATCAATTACTTTTAAAAACCCGTGAAACAAAGACAGTGAAATAGAGAGAAATTCTTACAAAATTCATTCAGGGGCTGCGATGCCACCTGGATTGACCATATCTAGACCCACAGCTGATTGAGACATAAGGGTGGACACTCTTGGGGCTGAGAGGTTTGGTGAGGTTGGGTGAGCTAATGCAGACCCTGTAAAGTAATACGGCGTGGTACCCATCCCATGGGTCCCAAATCTCCAGGTTCAAGGGCATCTTCCTACGTCGAAAACATGCACGAGAAACCCAGAAGATGGTACACCGTGTGACCGGGAAAGGTTTCTAAAACGCACCTCATTTCTCATCTCCTTGTGCTCCGGTTCGCCATTCCAGCCGTTTTACTAGCAATCTCCCTCCTTGGAGAATCAGCACCTTTAAGCTCCTGTTCCGAACACGTTGCAATTTGTCCTGAGGATGAACGGGAAGAGGGGGAACCAATGAGAGACTAGCTCTAGGTGTTGGGACAGGCACAGGTCACTCTATTTTCCCATCAGGAAGCAGAATTAACCACAGGCTCAGCCTGCCGCCTGGAGCCAGAATAGGGCCTGAAGCAATCCTGCGCTTTTGCGGCCACCTCCCAAGAAAGCGAGTTGAAAAATGGAGCTCAGGGGCACTGCAATTCACAAACCTGCAGAGTTAGAAATGATAACTCTCGTCCACAAATATATGGAGGGAAGGCAACGTAGAGGATTTGAAAGCAAGGCAGAATTGCAGGAAACCGATTCCAGGAGGTAGATTCGAATCGCCTTTAAAGCACAGGAAAAGCGGCAAAACCTCGACAATGATGCCCTTGGCCAAAAAGGGCGTATGCGTTTTTTCCTGAATATATTCAGGAAAAAACGCATACGCCCTTTTTGGCCAACCAAGCAACCTGGAAAGGCAAATCAGCGCTACAAAGAAGTCTCGCTTCCCATCGGTCAAAAGGGCAATGCTGAATAAAGTGTCAAAACCAGAAATGCAGGACAGGCCATGGAGAAATGGGAGCCTTGCTACGCTGATGGGCGGGCTGTAAATTGCCAACAGCCACTCTGGAGAAGTGTACGGTGTGTCCTAAAACATCTAAAAAACTCAGCTTAGAGAGCATAGGGCACTTCCACTCATGGGCGTATAAATTGGGAAAACTAAAAATCAGCAAGACACAGGCACCCCAAAGTTTAGGGCTGCTCTGTTGACAAGAACCTCCACTTCGTTACACCTTAAACATCCCAGGAAAGAGAAGAATGGATAAAGAAGTTGTGGTCCTTATGTACAATGGAATATCACTCAGCCATGAAATCAACGTCATAAGGCTAGGAGCAGCATGATGAGTGGATTTAGGTACGACGATTCTAAGTGAAATAAGTCACACAGAAAAAGACACTTATCATAAGATATCACTTACAGAGGGAATGTAAAAACCGCTACCCTTGAACTGAATTACAAAACAGAACAGAGTCGCACGTTTAGAAAACACACTATGGCTGCTTAACGGGAAAGGTGAGGTGGGGTGATGCATAAAACAAGGGTTTCAAATTAGCTCAGATACCGTTCCATAAACCCAATATGTAATAGACAAGACCTACTCCTTGCTCAGTGAACTGGACTCAACGCCCCCTATTCACCGCCCAAGAATATATCTGACTAGTAAGAATCTTAAAACCTATGTATTGATATCTCTCTGTAAGTGAGTCAAGTGGGTGTAAAGCGGCATAAACACAGCAGTGCAAAGCAGCTAAACCCTATTATAAAAATCAATTACTTTTAAAAACCCGTGAAACAAAGACAGTGAAAGAGAGAGAAATTCTTACAAAATTCGTTCAGGGGCTGCGATGCCACCTGGATTGACCATATCTAGACCCACAGCTGATTGAGACATAAGGGTGGACACTCTTGGGGCTGAGAGGTTTGGTGAGGTTGGGTGAGCTAACGCAGACCCTGTAATGTAATACGGCGTGGTACCCATCCCATGGGTCCCAAATCTCCAGGTTCAAGGGCATCTTCCTACGTCGAAAACATGCACGAGAAACCCAGAAGATGGTACACCGTGTGACCGGGAAAGGTTTCTAAAACGCACCTCATTTCTCATCTCCTTGTGCTCCGGTTCGCCATTCCAGCCGTTTTACTAGCAATCTCCCTCCTTGGAGAATCAGCACCTTTAACCTCCTGTTCCGAACACGTTGCAATTTGTCCTGAGGATGAACGGGAAGAGGGGGAACCAATGAGAGACTAGCTCTAGGTGTTGGGACAGGCACAGGTCACTCTATTTTCCCATCAGGAAGCAGAATTAACCACAGGCTCAGCCTGCCGCCCGGAGCCAGAATAGGGCCTGAAGCAATCCTGCGCTTTTGCGGCCAGCTCCCAAGAAAGCGAGTTGAAAAATGGAGCTCAGGGGCACTGCAATTCACAAACCTGCAGAGTTAGAAATGATAACTCTCGTCCACAAATATATGGAGGGAAGGCAACGAAGAGGATTTGAAAGCAAGGCAGAATTGCAGGAAACCGATTTCAGGAGGTAGATTCGAATCGCCTTTAAAGCACAGGAAAAGCGGCAAAACCTCGACAATGATGCCCTTGGCCAAAAAGGGCGTATGCGTTTTTTCCTGAATATATTCAGGAAAAAACGCATACGCCCTTTTTGGCCAACCAAGCAACCTGGAAAGGCAAATCAGCGCTACAAAGAAGTCTCGCTTCCCATCGGTCAAAAGGGCCATGCTGAATAAAGTGTCAAAACCAGAAATGCAGGACAGGCCATGGAGAAATGGGAGCCTTGCTACGCTGATGGGCGGGCTGTAAATTGCCAACAGCCACTCTGGAGAAGTGTACGGTGTGTCCTGAAACATCTAAAAAACTCAGCTTAGAGAGCATAGGGCACTTCCACTCATGGGCGTATAAATTGGGAAAACTAAAAATCAGCAAGACACAGGCACCCCAAAGTTTAGGGCTGCTCTGTTGACAAGAACCTCCACTTCGTTACACCTTAAACATCCCAGGAAAGAGAAGAATGGATAAAGAAGTTGTGGTCCTTATGTACAATGGAATATCACTCAGCCATGAAATCAACGTCATAAGGCTAGGAGCAGCATGATGAGTGGATTTAGGTACGACGATTCTAAGTGAAATAAGTCACACAGAAAAAGACACTTATCATAAGATATCACTTACAGAGAGAATGTAAAAACCGCTACCCTTGAACTGAATTACAAAACAGAACAGAGTCGCACGTTTAGAAAACACACTATGGCTGCTTAACGGGAAAGGTGAGGTGGGGTGATGCATAAAACAAGGGTTTCAAATTAGCTCAGATACCGTTCCATAAACCCAATATGTAATAGACAAGACCTACTCCTTGCTCAGTGAACTGGACTCAACAACCCCTATTCACCGCCCAAGAATATATCTGACTAGTAAGAATCTTAAAACCTATGTAGTGATATCTCTCTGTAAGTGAGTCAAGTAGGTGTAAAGCGGCATAAACACAGCAGTGCAAAGCAGCTAAACCCCATTATAAAAATCAATTACTTTTAAAAACCCGTGAAACAAAGACAGTGAAAGAGAGAGAAATTCTTACAAAATTCGTTCAGGGGCTGCGATGCCACCTGGATTGACCATATCTAGACCCACAGCTGATTGAGACATAAGGGTGGACACTCTTGGGGCTGAGAGGTTTGGTGAGGTTGGGTGAGCTAACGCAGACCCTGTAATGTAATACGGCGTGGTACCCATCCCATGGGTCCCAAATCTCCAGGTTCAAGGGCATCGTCCTACGTCGAAAACATGCACGAGAAACCCAGAAGATGGTACACCGTGTGACCGGGAAAGGTTTCTAAAACGCACCTCATTTCTCATCTCCTTGTGCTCCGGTTCGCCATTCCAGCCGTTTTACTAGCAATCTCCCTCCTTGGAGAATCAGCACCTTTAACCTCCTGTTCCGAACACGTTGCAATTTGTCCTGAGGATGAACGGGAAGAGGGGGAACCAATGAGAGACTAGCTCTAGGTGTTGGGACAGGCACAGGTCACTCTATTTTCCCATCAGGAAGCAGAATTAACCACAGGCTCAGCCTGCCGCCCGGAGCCAGAATAGGGCCTGAAGCAATCCTGCGCTTTTGCGGCCAGCTCCCAAGAAAGCGAGTTGAAAAATGGAGCTCAGGGGCACTGCAATTCACAAACTTGCAGAGTTAGAAATGATAACTCTCGTCCACAAATATATGGAGGGAAGGCAATGAAGAGGATTTGAAAGCAAGGCAGAATTGCAGGAAACCGATTTCAGGAGGTAGATTCGAATCGCCTTTAAAGCACAGGAAAAGCGGCAAAACCTCGACAATGATGCCCTTGGCCAAAAAGGGCGTATGCGTTTTTTCCTGAATATATTCAGGAAAAAACGCATACGCCCTTTTTGGCCAACCAAGCAACCTGGAAAGGCAAATCAGCGCTACAAAGAAGTCTCGCTTCCCATCGGTCAAAAGGGCCATGCTGAATAAAGTGTCAAAACCAGAAATGCAGGACAGGCCATGGAGAAATGGGAGCCTTGCTACGCTGATGGGCGGGCTGTAAATTGCCAACAGCCACTCTGGAGAAGTGTACGGTGTGTCCTGAAACATCTAAAAAACTCAGCTTAGAGAGCATAGGGCACTTCCACTCATGGGCGTATAAATTGGGAAAACTAAAAATCAGCAAGACACAGGCACCCCAAAGTTTAGGGCTGCTCTGTTGACAAGAACCTCCACTTCGTTACACCTTAAACATCCCAGGAAAGAGAAGAATGGATAAAGAAGTTGTGGTCCTTATGTACAATGGAATATCACTCAGCCATGAAATCAACGTCATAAGGCTAGGAGCAGCATGATGAGTGGATTTAGGTACGACAATTCTAAGTGAAATAAGTCACACAGAAAAAGACACTTATCATAAGATATCACTTACAGAGAGAATGTAAAAACCGCTACCCTTGAACTGAATTACAAAACAGAACAGAGTCGCACGTTTAGAAAACACACTATGGCTGCTTAACGGGAAAGGTGAGGTGGGGTGATGCATAAAACAAGGGTTTCAAATTAGCTCAGATACCGTTCCATAAACCCAATATGTAATAGACAAGACCTACTCCTTGCTCAGTGAACTGGACTCAATGCCCCCTATTCACCGCCCAAGAATATATCTGACTAGTAAGAATCTTAAAACCTATGTATTGATATCTCTCTGTAAGTGAGTCAAGTGGGTGTAAAGCGGCATAAACACAGCAGTGCAAAGCAGCTAAACCCTATTATAAAAATCAATTACTTTTAAAAACCCGTGAAACAAAGACAGTGAAAGAGAGAGAAATTCTTACAAAATTCGTTCAGGGGCTGCGATGCCACCTGGATTGACCATATCTAGACCCACAGCTGATTGAGACATAAGGGAGGACACTCTTGGGGCTGAGAGGTTTGGTGAGGTTGGGTGAGCTAACGCAGACCCTGTAAAGTAATACGGCGTGGTACCCATCCCATGGGTCCCAAATCTCCAGGTTCAAGGGCATCGTCCTACGTCGAAAACATGCACGAGAAACCCAGAAGATGGTACACCGTGTGACCGGGAAAGGTTTCTAAAACGCACCTCATTTCTCATCTCCTTGTGCTCCGGTTCGCCATTCCAGCTGCTTTACTAGCAATCTCCCTCCTTGGAGAATCAGCACCTTTAACCTCCTGTTCCGTACACGTTGCAATTTGTCCTGAGGATGAACGGGAAGAGGGGGAACCAATGAGAGACTAGCTCTAGGTGTTGGGACAGGCACAGGTCACTCTATTTTCCCATCAGGAAGCAGAATTAACCACAGGCTCAGCCTGCCGCCCGGAGCCAGAATAGGGCCTGAAGCAATCCTGCGCTTTTGCGGCCAGCTCCCAAGAAAGCGAGTTGAAAAATGGAGCTCAGGGGCACTGCAATTCACAAACCTGCAGAGTTAGAAATGATAACTCTCGTCCACAAATATATGGAGGGAAGGCTACGAAGAGGATTTGAAAGCAAGGCAGAATTGCAGGAAACCGATTTCAGGAGGTAGATTCGAATCGCATTTAAAGCACAGGAAAAGCGGCAAAACCTCGACAATGATGCCCTTGGCCAAAAAGGGCGTATGCGTTTTTTCCTGAATATATTCAGGAAAAAACGCATACGCCCTTTTTGGCCAACCAAGCAACCTGGAAAGGCAAATCAGCGCTACAAAGAAGTCTCGCTTCCCATCGGTCAAAAGGGCCATGCTGAATAAAGTGTCAAAACCAGAAATGCAGGACAGGCCATGGAGAAATGGGAGCCTTGCTACACTGATGGGCGGGCTGTAAATTGCCAACAGCCACTCTGGAGAAGTGTACGGTGTGTCCTGAAACATCTAAAAAACTCAGCTTAGAGAGCATAGGGCACTTCCACTCATGGGCGTATAAATTGGGAAAACTAAAAATCAGCAAGACACAGGCACCCCAAAGTTTAGGGCTGCTCTGTTGACAAGAACCTCCACTTCGTTACACCTTAAACATCCCAGGAAAGAGAAGAATGGATAAAGAAGTTGTGGTCCTTATGTACAATGGAATATCACTCAGCCATGAAATCAACATCATAAGGCTAGGAGCAGCATGATGAGTGGATTTAGGTACGACGATTCTAAGTGAAATAAGTCACACAGAAAAAGACACTTATCATAAGATATCACTTACAGAGAGAATGTAAAAACCGCTACCCTTGAACTGAATTACAAAACAGAACAGAGTCGCACGTTTAGAAAACACACTATGGCTGCTTAACGGGAAAGGTGAGGTGGGGTGATGCATAAAACAAGGGTTTCAAATTAGCTCAGATACCGTTCCATAAACCCAATATGTAATAGACAAGACCTACTCCTTGCTCAGTGAACTGGACTCAACAACCCCTATTCACCGCCCAAGAATATATCTGACTAGTAAGAATCTTAAAACCTATGTATTGATATCTCTCTGTAAGTGAGTCAAGTAGGTGTAAAGCGGCATAAACACAGCAGTGCAAAGCAGCTAAACCCCATTATAAAAATCAATTACTTTTAAAAACCCGTGAAACAAAGACAGTGAAAGAGAGAGAAATTCTTACAAAATTCGTTCAGGGGCTGCGATGCCACCTGGATTGACCATATCTAGACCCACAGATGACTGAGACATAAGGGTGGACACTCTTGGGGCTGAGAGGTTTGGTGAGGTTGGGTGAGCAAACGCAGACCCTTTAAAGTAATACGGCGTGGTACCCATCCCATGGGTCCCAAATCTCCAGGGTCAAGGGCATCTTCCTACGTCGAAAACATGCACGAGAAACCCAGAAGATGGTACACCGTGTGACCGGGAAAGGTTTCTAAAACGCACCTCATTTCTCATCTCCTTGTGCTCCGGTTCGCCATTCCAGCCGCTTTACTAGCAATCTCCCTCCTTGGAGAATCAGCACCTTTAACCTCCTGTTCCGTACACGTTGCAATTTGTCCTGAGGATGAACGGGAAGAGGGGGAACCAATGAGAGACTAGCTCTAGGTGTTGGGACAGGCACAGGTCACTCTATTTTCCCATCAGGTAGCAGAATTAACCACAGGCTCAGCCTGCCGCCCGGAGCCAGAATAGGGCCTGAAGCAATCCTGCGCTTTTGCGGCCAGCTCCCAAGAAAGCGAGTTGAAAAATGGAGCTCAGGGGCACTGCAATTCACAAACCTGCAGAGTTAGAAATGATAACTCTCGTCCACAAATATATGGAGGGAAGGCTACGAAGAGGATTTGAAAGCAAGGCAGAATTGCAGGAAACCGATTTCAGGAGGTAGATTCGAATCGCCTTTAAAGCACAGGAAAAGCGGCAAAACCTCGACAATGATGCCCTTGGCCAAAAAGGGCGTATGCGTTTTTTCCTGAATATATTCAGGAAAAAACGCATACGCCCTTTTTGGCCAACCAAGCAACCTGGAAAGGCAAATCAGCGCTACAAAGAAGTCTTGCTTCCCATCGGTCAAAAGGGCCATGCTGAATAAAGTGTCAAAACCAGAAATGCAGGACAGGCCATGGAGAAATGGGAGCCTTGCTACGCTGATGGGCGGGCTGTAAATTGCCAACAGCCACTCTGGAGAAGTGTACGGTGTGTCCTGAAACATCTAAAAAACTCAGCTTAGAGAGCATAGGGCACTTCCACTCATGGGCGTATAAATTGGGAAAACTAAAAATCAGCAAGACACAGGCACCCCAAAGTTTAGGGCTGCTCTGTTGACAAGAACCTCCACTTCGTTACACCTTAAACATCCCAGGAAAGAGAAGAATGGATAAAGAAGTTGTGGTCCTTATGTACAATGGAATATCACTCAGCCATGAAATCAACGTCATAAGGCTAGGAGCAGCATGATGAGTGGATTTAGGTACAACGATTCTAAGTGAAATAAGTCACACAGAAAAAGACACTTATCATAAGATATCACTTACAGAGGGAATATAAAAACCGCTACCCTTGAACTGAATTACAAAACAGAACAGAGTCGCACGTTTAGAAAACACACTATGGCTGCTTAACGGGAAAGGTGAGGTGGGGTGATGCATAAAACAAGGGTTTCAAATTAGCTCAGATACCGTTCCATAAACCCAATATGTAATAGACCAGACCTACTCCTTGCTCAGTGAACTGGACTCAACGCCCCCTATTCACCGCCCAAGAATATATCTGACTAGTAAGAATCTTAAAACCTATGTATTGATATCTCTCTGTAAGTGAGTCAAGTGGGTGTAAAGCGGCATAAACACAGCAGTGCAAAGCAGCTAAACCCTATTATAAAAATCAATTACTTTTAAAAACCCGTGAAACAAAGACAGTGAAATAGAGAGAAATTCTTACAAAATTCGTTCAGGGGCTGCGATGCCACCTGGATTGACCATATCTAGACCCACAGCTGATTGAGACATAAGGGTGGACACTCTTGGGGCTGAGAGGTCTGGTGAGGTTGGGTGAGCTAACGCAGACCCTTTAAAGTAATTCGGCGTGGTACCCATCCCATGGGTCCCAAATCTCCAGGTTCAAGGGCATCTTCCTACGTCGAAAACATGCACGAGAAACCCAGAAGATGGTACACCGTGTGACCGGGAAAGGTTTCTAAAACGCACCTCATTTCTCATCTCCTTGTGCTCCGGTTCGCCATTCCAGCCGCTTTACTAGCAATCTCCCTCCTTGGAGAATCAGCACCTTTAACCTCCTGTTCCGTACACGTTGCAATTTGTCCTGAGGATGAACGGAAAGAGGGGGAACCAATGAGAGACTAGCTCTAGGTGTTGGGACAGGCACAGGTCACTCTATTTTCCCATCAGGAAGCAGAATTAACCACAGGCTCAGCCTGCCGCCCGGAGCCAGAATAGGGCCTGAAGCAATCCTGCGCTTTTGCGGCCAGCTCCCAAGAAAGCGAGTTGAAAAATGGAGCTCAGGGGCACTGCAATTCACAAACCTGCAGAGTTAGAAATGATAACTCTCGTCCACAAATATATGGAGGGAAGGCTACGAAGAGGATTTGAAAGCAAGGCAGAATTGCAGGAAACCGATTTCAGGAGGTAGATTCGAATCGCATTTAAAGCACAGGAAAAGCAGCAAAACCTCGACAATGATGCCCTTGGCCAAAAAGGGCGTATGCGTTTTTTCCTGAATATATTCAGGAAAAAACGCATACGCCCTTTTTGGCCAACCAAGCAACCTGGAAAGGCAAATCAGCGCTACAAAGAAGTCTCGCTTCCCATCGGTCAAAAGGGCCATGCTGAATAAAGTGTCAAAACCAGAAATGCAGGACAGGCCATGGAGAAATGGGAGCCTTGCTACGCTGATGGGCGGGCTGTAAATTGCCAACAGCCACTCTGGAGAAGTGTACGGTGTGTCCTGAAACATCTAAAAAACTCAGCTTAGAGAGCATAGGGCACTTCCACTCATGGGCGTATAAATTGGGAAAACTAAAAATCAGCAAGACACAGGCACCCCAAAGTTTAGGGCTGCTCTGTTGACAAGAACCTCCACTTCGTTACACCTTAAACATCCCAGGAAAGAGAAGAATGGATAAAGAAGTTGTGGTCCTTATGTACAATGGAATATCACTCAGCCATGAAATCAACGTCATAAGGCTAGGAGCAGCATGATGAGTGGATTTAGGTACGACGATTCTAAGTGAAATAAGTCACACAGAAAAAGACACTTATCATAAGATATCACTTACAGAGAGAATGTAAAAACCGCTACCCTTGAACTGAATTACAAAACAGAACAGAGTCGCACGTTTAGAAAACACACTATGGCTGCTTAACGGGAAAGGTGAGGTGGGGTGATGCATAAAACAAGGGTTTCAAATTAGCTCAGATACCGTTCCATAAACCCAATATGTAATAGACAAGACCTACTCCTTGCTCAGTGAACTGGACTCAACGCCCCCTATTCACTGCCCAAGAATATATCTGACTAGTAAGAATCTTAAAACCTATGTATTGATATATCTCTGTAAGTGAGTCAAGTGGGTGTAAAGCGGCATAAACACAGCAGTGCAAAGCAGCTAAACCCTATTATAAAAATCAATTACTTTTAAAAACCCGTGAAACAAAGACAGTGAAAGAGAGAGAAATTCTTACAAAATTCGTTCAGGGGCTGCGATGCCACCTGGATTGACCATATCTAGACCCACAGCTGATTGAGACATAAGGGTGGACAGTCTTGGGGCTGAGAGGTTTGGTGAGGTTGGGTGAGCTAACGCAGACCCTTTAAAGTAATTCGGCGTGGTACCCATCCCATGGGTCCCAAATCTCCAGGTTCAAGGGCATCTTCCTACGTCGAAAACATGCACGAGAAACCCAGAAGATGGTACACCGTGTGACCGGGAAAGGTTTCTAAAACGCACCTCATTTCTCATCTCCTTGTGCTCCGGTTCGCCATTCCAGCTGCTTTACTAGCAATCTCCCTCCTTGGAGAATCAGCACCTTTAACCTCCTGTTCCGTACACGTTGCAATTTGTCCTGAGGATGAACGGGAAGAGGGGGAACCAATGAGAGACTAGCTCTAGGTGTTGGGACAGGCACAGGTCACTCTATTTTCCCATCAGGAAGCAGAATTAACCACAGGCTCAGCCTGCCGCCCGGAGCCAGAATAGGGCCTGAAGCAATCCTGCGCTTTTGCGGCCAGCTCCCAAGAAAGCGAGTTGAAAAATGGAGCTCAGGGGCACTGCAATTCACAAACCTGCAGAGTTAGAAATGATAACTCTCGTCCACAAATATATGGAGGGAAGGCTACGAAGAGGATTTGAAAGCAAGGCAGAATTGCAGGAAACCGATTTCAGGAGGTAGATTCGAATCGCATTTAAAGCACAGGAAAAGCGGCAAAACCTCGACAATGATGCCCTTGGCCAAAAAGGGCGTATGCGTTTTTTCCTGAATATATTCAGGAAAAAACGCATACGCCCTTTTTGGCCAACCAAGCAACCTGGAAAGGCAAATCAGCGCTACAAAGAAGTCTCGCTTCCCATCGGTCAAAAGGGCCATGCTGAATAAAGTGTCAAAACCAGAAATGCAGGACAGGCCATGGAGAAATGGGAGCCTTGCTACACTGATGGGCGGGCTGTAAATTGCCAACAGCCACTCTGGAGAAGTGTACGGTGTGTCCTGAAACATCTAAAAAACTCAGCTTAGAGAGCATAGGGCACTTCCACTCATGGGCGTATAAATTGGGAAAACTAAAAATCAGCAAGACACAGGCACCCCAAAGTTTAGGGCTGCTCTGTTGACAAGAACCTCCACTTCGTTACACCTTAAACATCCCAGGAAAGAGAAGAATGGATAAAGAAGTTGTGGTCCTTATGTACAATGGAATATCACTCAGCCATGAAATCAACGTCATAAGGCTAGGAGCAGCATGATGAGTGGATTTAGGTACGACGATTCTAAGTGAAATAAGTCACACAGAAAAAGACACTTATCATAAGATATCACTTACAGAGAGAATGTAAAAACCGCTACCCTTGAACTGAATTACAAAACAGAACAGAGTCGCACGTTTAGAAAACACACTATGGCTGCTTAACGGGAAAGGTGAGGTGGGGTGATGCATAAAACAAGGGTTTCAAATTAGCTCAGATACCGTTCCATAAACCCAATATGTAATAGACAAGACCTACTCCTTGCTCAGTGAACTGGACTCAACGCCCCCTATTCACCGCCCAAGAATATATCTGACTAGTAAGAATCTTAAAACCTATGTATTGATATCTCTCTGTAAGTGAGTCAAGTGGGTGAAAAGCGGCATAAACACAGCAGTGCAAAGCAGCTAAACCCTATTATAAAAATCAATTACTTTTAAAAACCCGTGAAACAAAGACAGTGAAATAGAGAGAAATTCTTACAAAATTCATTCAGGGGCTGCGATGCCACCTGGATTGACCATATCTAGACCCACAGCTGATTGAGACATAAGGGTGGACACTCTTGGGGCTGAGAGGTTTGGTGAGGTTGGGTGAGCTAATGCAGACCCTGTAAAGTAATACGGCGTGGTACCCATCCCATGGGTCCCAAATCTCCAGGTTCAAGGGCATCTTCCTACGTCGAAAACATGCACGAGAAACCCAGAAGATGGTACACCGTGTGACCGGGAAAGGTTTCTAAAACGCACCTCATTTCTCATCTCCTTGTGCTCCGGTTCGCCATTCCAGCCGTTTTACTAGCAATCTCCCTCCTTGGAGAATCAGCACCTTTAAGCTCCTGTTCCGAACACGTTGCAATTTGTCCTGAGGATGAACGGGAAGAGGGGGAACCAATGAGAGACTAGCTCTAGGTGTTGGGACAGGCACAGGTCACTCTATTTTCCCATCAGGAAGCAGAATTAACCACAGGCTCAGCCTGCCGCCTGGAGCCAGAATAGGGCCTGAAGCAATCCTGCGCTTTTGCGGCCACCTCCCAAGAAAGCGAGTTGAAAAATGGAGCTCAGGGGCACTGCAATTCACAAACCTGCAGAGTTAGAAATGATAACTCTCGTCCACAAATATATGGAGGGAAGGCAACGTAGAGGATTTGAAAGCAAGGCAGAATTGCAGGAAACCGATTCCAGGAGGTAGATTCGAATCGCCTTTAAAGCACAGGAAAAGCGGCAAAACCTCGACAATGATGCCCTTGGCCAAAAAGGGCGTATGCGTTTTTTCCTGAATATATTCAGGAAAAAACGCATACGCCCTTTTTGGCCAACCAAGCAACCTGGAAAGGCAAATCAGCGCTACAAAGAAGTCTCGCTTCCCATCGGTCAAAAGGGCAATGCTGAATAAAGTGTCAAAACCAGAAATGCAGGACAGGCCATGGAGAAATGGGAGCCTTGCTACGCTGATGGGCGGGCTGTAAATTGCCAACAGCCACTCTGGAGAAGTGTACGGTGTGTCCTAAAACATCTAAAAAACTCAGCTTAGAGAGCATAGGGCACTTCCACTCATGGGCGTATAAATTGGGAAAACTAAAAATCAGCAAGACACAGGCACCCCAAAGTTTAGGGCTGCTCTGTTGACAAGAACCTCCACTTCGTTACACCTTAAACATCCCAGGAAAGAGAAGAATGGATAAAGAAGTTGTGGTCCTTATGTACAATGGAATATCACTCAGCCATGAAATCAACGTCATAAGGCTAGGAGCAGCATGATGAGTGGATTTAGGTACGACGATTCTAAGTGAAATAAGTCACACAGAAAAAGACACTTATCATAAGATATCACTTACAGAGGGAATGTAAAAACCGCTACCCTTGAACTGAATTACAAAACAGAACAGAGTCGCACGTTTAGAAAACACACTATGGCTGCTTAACGGGAAAGGTGAGGTGGGGTGATGCATAAAACAAGGGTTTCAAATTAGCTCAGATACCGTTCCATAAACCCAATATGTAATAGACAAGACCTACTCCTTGCTCAGTGAACTGGACTCAACGCCCCCTATTCACCGCCCAAGAATATATCTGACTAGTAAGAATCTTAAAACCTATGTATTGATATCTCTCTGTAAGTGAGTCAAGTGGGTGTAAAGCGGCATAAACACAGCAGTGCAAAGCAGCTAAACCCTATTATAAAAATCAATTACTTTTAAAAACCCGTGAAACAAAGACAGTGAAAGAGAGAGAAATTCTTACAAAATTCGTTCAGGGGCTGCGATGCCACCTGGATTGACCATATCTAGACCCACAGCTGATTGAGACATAAGGGTGGACACTCTTGGGGCTGAGAGGTTTGGTGAGGTTGGGTGAGCTAACGCAGACCCTGTAATGTAATACGGCGTGGTACCCATCCCATGGGTCCCAAATCTCCAGGTTCAAGGGCATCGTCCTACGTCGAAAACATGCACGAGAAACCCAGAAGATGGTACACCGTGTGACCGGGAAAGGTTTCTAAAACGCACCTCATTTCTCATCTCCTTGTGCTCCGGTTCGCCATTCCAGCCGTTTTACTAGCAATCTCCCTCCTTGGAGAATCAGCACCTTTAACCTCCTGTTCCGAACACGTTGCAATTTGTCCTGAGGATGAACGGGAAGAGGGGGAACCAATGAGAGACTAGCTCTAGGTGTTGGGACAGGCACAGGTCACTCTATTTTCCCATCAGGAAGCAGAATTAACCACAGGCTCAGCCTGCCGCCCGGAGCCAGAATAGGGCCTGAAGCAATCCTGCGCTTTTGCGGCCAGCTCCCAAGAAAGCGAGTTGAAAAATGGAGCTCAGGGGCACTGCAATTCACAAACTTGCAGAGTTAGAAATGATAACTCTCGTCCACAAATATATGGAGGGAAGGCAATGAAGAGGATTTGAAAGCAAGGCAGAATTGCAGGAAACCGATTTCAGGAGGTAGATTCGAATCGCCTTTAAAGCACAGGAAAAGCGGCAAAACCTCGACAATGATGCCCTTGGCCAAAAAGGGCGTATGCGTTTTTTCCTGAATATATTCAGGAAAAAACGCATACGCCCTTTTTGGCCAACCAAGCAACCTGGAAAGGCAAATCAGCGCTACAAAGAAGTCTCGCTTCCCATCGGTCAAAAGGGCCATGCTGAATAAAGTGTCAAAACCAGAAATGCAGGACAGGCCATGGAGAAATGGGAGCCTTGCTACGCTGATGGGCGGGCTGTAAATTGCCAACAGCCACTCTGGAGAAGTGTACGGTGTGTCCTGAAACATCTAAAAAACTCAGCTTAGAGAGCATAGGGCACTTCCACTCATGGGCGTATAAATTGGGAAAACTAAAAATCAGCAAGACACAGGCACCCCAAAGTTTAGGGCTGCTCTGTTGACAAGAACCTCCACTTCGTTACACCTTAAACATCCCAGGAAAGAGAAGAATGGATAAAGAAGTTGTGGTCCTTATGTACAATGGAATATCACTCAGCCATGAAATCAACGTCATAAGGCTAGGAGCAGCATGATGAGTGGATTTAGGTACGACGATTCTAAGTGAAATAAGTCACACAGAAAAAGACACTTATCATAAGATATCACTTACAGAGAGAATGTAAAAACCGCTACCCTTGAACTGAATTACAAAACAGAACAGAGTCGCACGTTTAGAAAACACACTATGGCTGCTTAACGGGAAAGGTGAGGTGGGGTGATGCATAAAACAAGGGTTTCAAATTAGCTCAGATACCGTTCCATAAACCCAATATGTAATAGACAAGACCTACTCCTTGCTCAGTGAACTGGACTCAATGCCCCCTATTCACCGCCCAAGAATATATCTGACTAGTAAGAATCTTAAAACCTATGTATTGATATCTCTCTGTAAGTGAGTCAAGTGGGTGTAAAGCGGCATAAACACAGCAGTGCAAAGCAGCTAAACCCTATTATAAAAATCAATTACTTTTAAAAACCCGTGAAACAAAGACAGTGAAAGAGAGAGAAATTCTTACAAAATTCGTTCAGGGGCTGCGATGCCACCTGGATTGACCATATCTAGACCCACAGCTGATTGAGACATAAGGGAGGACACTCTTGGGGCTGAGAGGTTTGGTGAGGTTGGGTGAGCTAACGCAGACCCTGTAAAGTAATACGGCGTGGTACCCATCCCATGGGTCCCAAATCTCCAGGTTCAAGGGCATCGTCCTACGTCGAAAACATGCACGAGAAACCCAGAAGATGGTACACCGTGTGACCGGGAAAGGTTTCTAAAACGCACCTCATTTCTCATCTCCTTGTGCTCCGGTTCGCCATTCCAGCCGCTTTACTAGCAATCTCCCTCCTTGGAGAATCAGCACCTTTAACCTCCTGTTCCGAACACGTTGCAATTTGTCCTGAGGATGAACGGGAAGAGGGGGAACCAATGAGAGACTAGCTCTAGGTGTTGGGACAGGCACAGGTCACTCTATTTTCCCATCAGGAAGCAGAATTAACCACAGGCTCAGCCTGCCGCCTGGAGCCAGAATAGGGCCTGAAGCAATCCTGCGCTTTTGCGGCCAGCTCCCAAGAAAGCGAGTTGAAAAATGGAGCTCAGGGGCACTGCAATTCACAAACCTGCAGAGTTAGAAATGATAACTCTCGTCCACAAATATATGGAGGGAAGGCAACGTAGAGGATTTGAAAGCAAGGCAGAATTGCAGGAAACCGATTTCAGGAGGTAGATTCGAATCGCCTTTAAAGCACAGGAAAAGCGGCAAAACCTCGACAATGATGCCCTTGGCCAAAAAGGGCGTATGCGTTTTTTCCTGAATATATTCAGGAAAAAACGCATACGCCCTTTTTGGCCAACCAAGCAACCTGGAAAGGCAAATCAGCGCTACAAAGAAGTCTCGCTTCCCATCGGTCAAAAGGGCCATGCTGAATAAAGTGTCAAAACCAGAAATGCAGGACAGGCCATGGAGAAATGGGAGCCTTGCTACGCTGATGGGCGGGCTGTAAATTGCCAACAGCCACTCTGGAGAAGTGTACGGTGTGTCCTGAAACATCTAAAAAACTCAGCTTAGAGAGCATAGGGCACTTCCACTCATGGGCGTATAAATTGGGAAAACTAAAAATCAGCAAGACACAGGCACCCCAAAGTTTAGGGCTGCTCTGTTGACAAGAACCTCCACTTCGTTACACCTTAAACATCCCAGGAAAGAGAAGAATGGATAAAGAAGTTGTGGTCCTTATGTACAATGGAATATCACTCAGCCATGAAATCAACGTCATAAGGCTAGGAGCAGCATGATGAGTGGATTTAGGTACGACGATTCTAAGTGAAATAAGTCACACAGAAAAAGACACTTATCATAAGATATCACTTACAGAGGGAATGTAAAAACCGCTACCCTTGAACTGAATTACAAAACAGAACAGAGTCGCACGTTTAGAAAACACACTATGGCTGCTTAACGGGAAAGGTGAGGTGGGGTGATGCATAAAACAAGGGTTTCAAATTAGCTCAGATACCGTTCCATAAACCCAATATGTAATAGACAAGACCTACTCCTTGCTCAGTGAACTGGACTCAACGCCCCCTATTCACCGCCCAAGAATATATCTGACTAGTAAGAATCTTAAAACCTATGTATTGATATCTCTCTGTAAGTGAGTCAAGTGGGTGTAAAGCGGCGTAAACACAGCAGTGCAAAGCAGCTAAACCCTATTATAAAAATCAATTACTTTTAAAAACCCGTGAAACAAAGACAGTGAAAGAGAGAGAAATTCTTACAAAATTCGTTCAGGGGCTGCGATGCCACCTGGATTGACCATATCTAGACCCACAGCTGATTGAGACATAAGGGTGGACACTCTTGGGGCTGAGAGGTTTGGTGAGGTTGGGTGAGCTAACGCAGACCCTGTAATGTAATACGGCGTGGTACCCATCCCATGGGTCCCAAATCTCCAGGTTCAAGGGCATCTTCCTACGTCGAAAACATGCACGAGAAACCCAGAAGATGGTACACCGTGTGACCGGGAAAGGTTTCTAAAACGCACCTCATTTCTCATCTCCTTGTGCTCCGGTTCGCCATTCCAGCCGCTTTACTAGCAATCTCCCTCCTTGGAGAATCAGCACCTTTAACCTCCTGTTCCGAACACGTTGCAATTTGTCCTGAGGATGAACGGGAAGAGGGGGAACCAATGAGAGACTAGCTCTAGGTGTTGGGACAGGCACAGGTCACTCTATTTTCCCATCAGGAAGCAGAATTAACCACAGGCTCAGCCTGCCGCCCGGAGCCAGAATAGGGCCTGAAGCAATCCTGCGCTTTTGCGGCCAGCTCCCAAGAAAGCGAGTTGAAAAATGGAGCTCAGGGGCACTGCAATTCACAAACCTGCAGAGTTAGAAATGATAACTCTCGTCCACAAATATATGGAGGGAAGGCAACGAAGAGGATTTGAAAGCAAGGCAGAATTGCAGGAAACCGATTTCAGGAGGTAGATTCGAATCGCCTTTAAAGCACAGGAAAAGCGGCAAAACCTCGACAATGATGCCCTTGGCCAAAAAGGGCGTATGCGTTTTTTCCTGAATATATTCAGGAAAAAACGCATACGCCCTTTTTGGCCAACCAAGCAACCTGGAAAGGCAAATCAGCGCTACAAAGAAGTCTCGCTTCCCATCGGTCAAAAGGGCCATGCTGAATAAAGTGTCAAAACCAGAAATGCAGGACAGGCCATGGAGAAATGGGAGCCTTGCTACGCTGATGGGCGGGCTGTAAATTGCCAACAGCCACTCTGGAGAAGTGTACGGTGTGTCCTGAAACATCTAAAAAACTCAGCTTAGAGAGCATAGGGCACTTCCACTCATGGGCGTATAAATTGGGAAAACTAAAAATCAGCAAGACACAGGCACCCCAAAGTTTAGGGCTGCTCTGTTGACAAGAACCTCCACTTCGTTACACCTTAAACATCCCAGGAAAGAGAAGAATGGATAAAGAAGTTGTGGTCCTTATGTACAATGGAATATCACTCAGCCATGAAATCAACGTCATAAGGCTAGGAGCAGCATGATGAGTGGATTTAGGTACGACGATTCTAAGTGAAATAAGTCACACAGAAAAAGACACTTATCATAAGATATCACTTACAGAGAGAATGTAAAAACCGCTACCCTTGAACTGAATTACAAAACAGAACAGAGTCGCACGTTTAGAAAACACACTATGGCTGCTTAACGGGAAAGGTGAGGTGGGGTGATGCATAAAACAAGGGTTTCAAATTAGCTCAGATACCATTCCATAAACCCAATATGTAATAGACAAGACCTACTCCTTGCTCAGTGAACTGGACTCAACAACCCCTATTCACCGCCCAAGAATATATCTGACTAGTAAGAATCTTAAAACCTATGTAGTGATATCTCTCTGTAAGTGAGTCAAGTAGGTGTAAAGCGGCATAAACACAGCAGTGCAAAGCAGCTAAACCCCATTATAAAAATCAATTACTTTTAAAAACCCGTGAAACAAAGACAGTGAAAGAGAGAGAAATTCTTACAAAATTCGTTCAGGGGCTGCGATGCCACCTGGATTGACCATATCTAGACCCACAGCTGATTGAGACATAAGGGTGGACACTCTTGGGGCTGAGAGGTTTGGTGAGGTTGGGTGAGCTAACGCAGACCCTGTAATGTAATACGGCGTGGTACCCATCCCATGGGTCCCAAATCTCCAGGTTCAAGGGCATCGTCCTACGTCGAAAACATGCACGAGAAACCCAGAAGATGGTACACCGTGTGACCGGGAAAGGTTTCTAAAACGCACCTCATTTCTCATCTCCTTGTGCTCCGGTTCGCCATTCCAGCCGTTTTACTAGCAATCTCCCTCCTTGGAGAATCAGCACCTTTAACCTCCTGTTCCGAACACGTTGCAATTTGTCCTGAGGATGAACGGGAAGAGGGGGAACCAATGAGAGACTAGCTCTAGGTGTTGGGACAGGCACAGGTCACTCTATTTTCCCATCAGGAAGCAGAATTAACCACAGGCTCAGCCTGCCGCCCGGAGCCAGAATAGGGCCTGAAGCAATCCTGCGCTTTTGCGGCCAGCTCCCAAGAAAGCGAGTTGAAAAATGGAGCTCAGGGGCACTGCAATTCACAAACATGCAGAGTTAGAAATGATAACTCTCGTCCACAAATATATGGAGGGAAGGCAACGAAGAGGATTTGAAAGCAAGGCAGAATTGCAGGAAACCGATTTCAGGAGGTAGATTCGAATCGCCTTTAAAGCACAGGAAAAGCGGCAAAACCTCGACAATGATGCCCTTTTTGGCCAACCAAGCAACCTGGAAAGGCAAATCAGCGCTACAAAGAAGTCTCGCTTCCCATCGGTCAAAAGGGCCATGCTGAATAAAGTGTCAAAACCAGAAATGCAGGACAGGCCATGGAGAAATGGGAGCCTTGCTACGCTGATGGGCGGGCTGTAAATTGCCAACAGCCACTCTGGAGAAGTGTACAGTGTGTCCTGAAACATCTAAAAAACTCAGCTTAGAGAGCATAGGGCACTTCCACTCATGGGCGTATAAATTGGGAAAACTAAAAATCAGCAAGACACAGGCACCCCAAAGTTTAGGGCTGCTCTGTTGACAAGAACCTCCACTTCGTTACACCTTAAACATCCCAGGAAAGAGAAGAATGGATAAAGAAGTTGTGGTCCTTATGTACAATGGAATATCACTCAGCCATGAAATCAACGTCATAAGGCTAGGAGCAGCATGATGAGTGGATTTAGGTACGACGATTCTAAGTGAAATAAGTCACACAGAAAAAGACACTTATCATAAGATATCACTTACAGAGGGAATGTAAAAACCGCTACCCTTGAACTGAATTACAAAACAGAACAGAGTCGCACGTTTAGAAAACACACTATGGCTGCTTAACGGGAAAGGTGAGGTGGGGTGATGCATAAAACAAGGGTTTCAAATTAGCTCAGATACCGTTCCATAAACCCAATATGTAATAGACAAGACCTACTCCTTGCTCAGTGAACTGGACTCAACGCCCCCTATTCACCGCCCAAGAATATATCTGACTAGTAAGAATCTTAAAACCTATGTATTGATATCTCTCTGTAAGTGAGTCAAGTGGGTGTAAAGCGGCATAAACACAGCAGTGCAAAGCAGCTAAACCCTATTATAAAAATCAATTACTTTTAAAAACCCGTGAAACAAAGACAGTGAAAGAGAGAGAAATTCTTACAAAATTCGTTCAGGGGCTGCGATGCCACCTGGATTGACCATATCTAGACCCACAGCTGATTGAGACATAAGGGAGGACACTCTTGGGGCTGAGAGGTTTGGTGAGGTTGGGTGAGCTAACGCAGACCCTGTAATGTAATACGGCGTGGTACCCATCCCATGGGTCCCAAATCTCCAGGTTCAAGGGCATCTTCCTACGTCGAAAACATGCACGAGAAACCCAGAAGATGGTACACCGTGTGACCGGGAAAGGTTTCTAAAACGCACCTCATTTCTCATCTCCTTGTGCTCCGGTTCGCCATTCCAGCCGCTTTACTAGCAATCTCCCTCCTTGGAGAATCAGCACCTTTAACCTCCTGTTCCGAACACGTTGCAATTTGTCCTGAGGATGAACGGGAAGAGGGGGAACCAATGAGAGACTAGCTCTAGGTGTTGGGACAGGCACAGGTCACTCTATTTTCCCATCAGGAAGCAGAATTAACCACAGGCTCAGCCTGCCGCCCGGAGCCAGAATAGGGCCTGAAGCAATCCTGCGCTTTTGCGGCCAGCTCCCAAGAAAGCGAGTTGAAAAATGGAGCTCAGGGGCACTGCAATTCACAAACCTGCAGAGTTAGAAATGATAACTCTCGTCCACAAATATATGGAGGGAAGGCAACGAAGAGGATTTGAAAGCAAGGCAGAATTGCAGGAAACCGATTTCAGGAGGTAGATTCGAATCGCCTTTAAAGCACAGGAAAAGCGGCAAAACCTCGACAATGATGCCCTTGGCCAAAAAGGGCGTATGCGTTTTTTCCTGAATATATTCAGGAAAAAACGCATACGCCCTTTTTGGCCAACCAAGCAACCTGGAAAGGCAAATCAGCGCTACAAAGAAGTCTCGCTTCCCATCGGTCAAAAGGGCCATGCTGAATAAAGTGTCAAAACCAGAAATGCAGGACAGGCCATGGAGAAATGGGAGCCTTGCTACGCTGATGGGCGGGCTGTAAATTGCCAACAGCCACTCTGGAGAAGTGTACGGTGTGTCCTGAAACATCTAAAAAACTCAGCTTAGAGAGCATAGGGCACTTCCACTCATGGGCGTATAAATTGGGAAAACTAAAAATCAGCAAGACACAGGCACCCCAAAGTTTAGGGCTGCTCTGTTGACAAGAACCTCCACTTCGTTACACCTTAAACATCCCAGGAAAGAGAAGAATGGATAAAGAAGTTGTGGTCCTTATGTACAATGGAATATCACTCAGCCATGAAATCAACGTCATAAGGCTAGGAGCAGCATGATGAGTGGATTTAGGTACGACGATTCTAAGTGAAATAAGTCACACAGAAAAAGACACTTATCATAAGATATCACTTACAGAGAGAATGTAAAAACCGCTACCCTTGAACTGAATTACAAAACAGAACAGAGTCGCACGTTTAGAAAACACACTATGGCTGCTTAACGGGAAAGGTGAGGTGGGGTGATGCATAAAACAAGGGTTTCAAATTAGCTCAGATACCATTCCATAAACCCAATATGTAATAGACAAGACCTACTCCTTGCTCAGTGAACTGGACTCAACAACCCCTATTCACCGCCCAAGAATATATCTGACTAGTAAGAATCTTAAAACCTATGTAGTGATATCTCTCTGTAAGTGAGTCAAGTAGGTGTAAAGCGGCATAAACACAGCAGTGCAAAGCAGCTAAACCCCATTATAAAAATCAATTACTTTTAAAAACCCGTGAAACAAAGACAGTGAAAGAGAGAGAAATTCTTACAAAATTCGTTCAGGGGCTGCGATGCCACCTGGATTGACCATATCTAGACCCACAGCTGATTGAGACATAAGGGTGGACACTCTTGGGGCTGAGAGGTTTGGTGAGGTTGGGTGAGCTAACGCAGACCCTGTAATGTAATACGGCGTGGTACCCATCCCATGGGTCCCAAATCTCCAGGTTCAAGGGCATCGTCCTACGTCGAAAACATGCACGAGAAACCCAGAAGATGGTACACCGTGTGACCGGGAAAGGTTTCTAAAACGCACCTCATTTCTCATCTCCTTGTGCTCCGGTTCGCCATTCCAGCCGTTTTACTAGCAATCTCCCTCCTTGGAGAATCAGCACCTTTAACCTCCTGTTCCGAACACGTTGCAATTTGTCCTGAGGATGAACGGGAAGAGGGGGAACCAATGAGAGACTAGCTCTAGGTGTTGGGACAGGCACAGGTCACTCTATTTTCCCATCAGGAAGCAGAATTAACCACAGGCTCAGCCTGCCGCCCGGAGCCAGAATAGGGCCTGAAGCAATCCTGCGCTTTTGCGGCCAGCTCCCAAGAAAGCGAGTTGAAAAATGGAGCTCAGGGGCACTGCAATTCACAAACATGCAGAGTTAGAAATGATAACTCTCGTCCACAAATATATGGAGGGAAGGCAACGAAGAGGATTTGAAAGCAAGGCAGAATTGCAGGAAACCGATTTCAGGAGGTAGATTCGAATCGCCTTTAAAGCACAGGAAAAGCGGCAAAACCTCGACAATGATGCCCTTTTTGGCCAACCAAGCAACCTGGAAAGGCAAATCAGCGCTACAAAGAAGTCTCGCTTCCCATCGGTCAAAAGGGCCATGCTGAATAAAGTGTCAAAACCAGAAATGCAGGACAGGCCATGGAGAAATGGGAGCCTTGCTACGCTGATGGGCGGGCTGTAAATTGCCAACAGCCACTCTGGAGAAGTGTACAGTGTGTCCTGAAACATCTAAAAAACTCAGCTTAGAGAGCATAGGGCACTTCCACTCATGGGCGTATAAATTGGGAAAACTAAAAATCAGCAAGACACAGGCACCCCAAAGTTTAGGGCTGCTCTGTTGACAAGAACCTCCACTTCGTTACACCTTAAACATCCCAGGAAAGAGAAGAATGGATAAAGAAGTTGTGGTCCTTATGTACAATGGAATATCACTCAGCCATGAAATCAACGTCATAAGGCTAGGAGCAGCATGATGAGTGGATTTAGGTACGACGATTCTAAGTGAAATAAGTCACACAGAAAAAGACACTTATCATAAGATATCACTTACAGAGGGAATGTAAAAACCGCTACCCTTGAACTGAATTACAAAACAGAACAGAGTCGCACGTTTAGAAAACACACTATGGCTGCTTAACGGGAAAGGTGAGGTGGGGTGATGCATAAAACAAGGGTTTCAAATTAGCTCAGATACCGTTCCATAAACCCAATATGTAATAGACAAGACCTACTCCTTGCTCAGTGAACTGGACTCAACGCCCCCTATTCACCGCCCAAGAATATATCTGACTAGTAAGAATCTTAAAACCTATGTATTGATATCTCTCTGTAAGTGAGTCAAGTGGGTGTAAAGCGGCATAAACACAGCAGTGCAAAGCAGCTAAACCCTATTATAAAAATCAATTACTTTTAAAAACCCGTGAAACAAAGACAGTGAAAGAGAGAGAAATTCTTACAAAATTCGTTCAGGGGCTGCGATGCCACCTGGATTGACCATATCTAGACCCACAGCTGATTGAGACATAAGGGAGGACACTCTTGGGGCTGAGAGGTTTGGTGAGGTTGGGTGAGCTAACGCAGACCCTGTAAAGTAATACGGCGTGGTACCCATCCCATGGGTCCCAAATCTCCAGGTTCAAGGTCATCGTCCTACGTCGAAAACATGCACGAGAAACCCAGAAGATGGTACACCGTGTGACCGGGAAAGGTTTCTAAAACGCACCTCATTTCTCATCTCCTTGTGCTCCGGTTCGCCATTCCAGCCGCTTTACTAGCAATCTCCCTCCTTGGAGAATCAGCACCTTTAAGCTCCTGTTCCGAACACGTTGCAATTTGTCCTGAGGATGAACGGGAAGAGGGGGAACCAATGAGAGACTAGCTCTAGGTGTTGGGACAGGCACAGGTCACTCTATTTTCCCATCAGGAAGCAGAATTAACCACAGGCTCAGCCTGCCGCCCGGAGCCAGAATAGGGCCTGAAGCAATCCTGCGCTTTTGCGGCCAGCTCCCAAGAAAGCGAGTTGAAAAATGGAGCTCAGGGGCACTGCAATTCACAAACCTGCAGAGTTAGAAATGATAACTCTCGTCCACAAATATATGGAGGGAAGGCTACGAAGAGGATTTGAAAGCAAGGCAGAATTGCAGGAAACCGATTTCAGGAGGTAGATTCGAATCGCCTTTAAAGCACAGGAAAAGCGGCAAAACCTCGACAATGATGCCCTTGGCCAAAAAGGGCGTATGCGTTTTTTCCTGAATATATTCAGGAAAAAACGCATACGCCCTTTTTGGCCAACCAAGCAACCTGGAAAGGCAAATCAGCGCTACAAAGAAGTCTCGCTTCCCATCGGTCAAAAGGGCCATGCTGAATAAAGTGTCAAAACCAGAAATGCAGGACAGGCCATGGAGAAATGGGAGCCTTGCTACGCTGATGGGCGGGCTGTAAATTGCCAACAGCCACTCTGGAGAAGTGTACGGTGTGTCCTGAAACATCTAAAAAACTCAGCTTAGAGAGCATAGGGCACTTCCACTCATGGGCGTATAAATTGGGAAAACTAAAAATCAGCAAGACACAGGCACCCCAAAGTTTAGGGCTGCTCTGTTGACAAGAACCTCCACTTCGTTACACCTTAAACATCCCAGGAAAGAGAAGAATGGATAAAGAAGTTGTGGTCCTTATGTACAATGGAATATCACTCAGCCATGAAATCAACGTCATAAGGCTAGGAGCAGCATGATGAGTGGATTTAGGTACGACGATTCTAAGTGAAATAAGTCACACAGAAAAA
This sequence comes from Balaenoptera borealis, assembly GCF_965194805.1. Lineage (NCBI taxonomy): Eukaryota > Metazoa > Chordata > Mammalia > Artiodactyla > Balaenopteridae > Balaenoptera > Balaenoptera borealis. The sequence continues at coordinate 659,340 of NW_028123832.1, forward strand.
GACACTTATCATAAGATATCACTTACAGAGAGAATGTAAAAACCGCTACCCTTGAACTGAATTACAAAACAGAACAGAGTCGCACGTTTAGAAAACACACTATGGCTGCTTAACGGGAAAGGTGAGGTGGGGTGATGCATAAAACAAGGGTTTCAAATTAGCTCAGATACCGTTCCATAAACCCAATATGTAATAGACAAGACCTACTCCTTGCTCAGTGAACTGGACTCAACGCCCCCTATTCACCGCCCAAGAATATATCTGACTAGTAAGAATCTTAAAACCTATGTATTGATATCTCTCTGTAAGTGAGTCAAGTGGGTGTAAAGCGGCATAAACACAGCAGTGCAAAGCAGCTAAACCCTATTATAAAGATCAATTACTTTTAAAAACCCGTGAAACAAAGACAGTGAAAGAGAGAGAAATTCTTACAAAATTCGTTCAGGGGCTGCGATGCCACCTGGATTGACCATATCTAGACCCACAGCTGATTGAGACATAAGGGTGGACACTCTTGGGGCTGAGAGGTTTGGTGAGGTTGGGTGAGCTAACGCAGACCCTGTAATGTAATACGGCGTGGTACCCATCCCATGGGTCCCAAATCTCCAGGTTCAAGGGCATCGTCCTACGTCGAAAACATGCACGAGAAACCCAGAAGATGGTACACCGTGTGACCGGGAAAGGTTTCTAAAACGCACCTCATTTCTCATCTCCTTGTGCTCCGGTTCGCCATTCCAGCCGTTTTACTAGCAATCTCCCTCCTTGGAGAATCAGCACCTTTAACCTCCTGTTCCGAACACGTTGCAATTTGTCCTGAGGATGAACGGGAAGAGGGGGAACCAATGAGAGACTAGCTCTAGGTGTTGGGACAGGCACAGGTCACTCTATTTTCCCATCAGGAAGCAGAATTAACCACAGGCTCAGCCTGCCGCCCGGAGCCAGAATAGGGCCTGAAGCAATCCTGCGCTTTTGCGGCCAGCTCCCAAGAAAGCGAGTTGAAAAATGGAGCTCAGGGGCACTGCAATTCACAAACCTGCAGAGTTAGAAATGATAACTCTCGTCCACAAATATATGGAGGGAAGGCAACGAAGAGGATTTGAAAGCAAGGCAGAATTGCAGGAAACCGATTTCAGGAGGTAGATTCGAATCGCCTTTAAAGCACAGGAAAAGCGGCAAAACCTCGACAATGATGCCCTTGGCCAAAAAGGGCGTATGCGTTTTTTCCTGAATATATTCAGGAAAAAACGCATACGCCCTTTTTGGCCAACCAAGCAACCTGGAAAGGCAAATCAGCGCTACAAAGAAGTCTCGCTTCCCATCGGTCAAAAGGGCCATGCTGAATAAAGTGTCAAAACCAGAAATGCAGGACAGGCCATGGAGAAATGGGAGCCTTGCTACGCTGATGGGCGGGCTGTAAATTGCCAACAGCCACTCTGGAGAAGTGTACGGTGTGTCCTGAAACATCTAAAAAACTCAGCTTAGAGAGCATAGGGCACTTCCACTCATGGGCGTATAAATTGGGAAAACTAAAAATCAGCAAGACACAGGCACCCCAAAGTTTAGGGCTGCTCTGTTGACAAGAACCTCCACTTCGTTACACCTTAAACATCCCAGGAAAGAGAAGAATGGATAAAGAAGTTGTGGTCCTTATGTACAATGGAATATCACTCAGCCATGAAATCAACGTCATAAGGCTAGGAGCAGCATGATGAGTGGATTTAGGTACGACGATTCTAAGTGAAATAAGTCACACAGAAAAAGACACTTATCATAAGATATCACTTACAGAGAGAATGTAAAAACCGCTACCCTTGAACTGAATTACAAAACAGAACAGAGTCGCACGTTTAGAAAACACACTATGGCTGCTTAACGGGAAAGGTGAGGTGGGGTGATGCATAAAACAAGGGTTTCAAATTAGCTCAGATACCGTTCCATAAACCCAATATGTAATAGACAAGACCTACTCCTTGCTCAGTGAACTGGACTCAACGCCCCCTATTCACCGCCCAAGAATATATCTGACTAGTAAGAATCTTAAAACCTATGTATTGATATCTCTCTGTAAGTGAGTCAAGTGGGTGTAAAGCGGCATAAACACAGCAGTGCAAAGCAGCTAAACCCCATTATAAAGATCAATTACTTTTAAAAACCCGTGAAACAAAGACAGTGAAAGAGAGAGAAATTCTTACAAAATTCGTTCAGGGGCTGCGATGCCACCTGGATTGACCATATCTAGACCCACAGCTGATTGAGACATAAGGGTGGACACTCTTGGGGCTGAGAGGTTTGGTGAGGTTGGGTGAGCTAACGCAGACCCTGTAATGTAATACGGCGTGGTACCCATCCCATGGGTCCCAAATCTCCAGGTTCAAGGGCATCGTCCTACGTCGAAAACATGCACGAGAAACCCAGAAGATGGTACACCGTGTGACCGGGAAAGGTTTCTAAAACGCACCTCATTTCTCATCTCCTTGTGCTCCGGTTCGCCATTCCAGCCGTTTTACTAGCAATCTCCCTCCTTGGAGAATCAGCACCTTTAACCTCCTGTTCCGAACACGTTGCAATTTGTCCTGAGGATGAACGGGAAGAGGGGGAACCAATGAGAGACTAGCTCTAGGTGTTGGGACAGGCACAGGTCACTCTATTTTCCCATCAGGAAGCAGAATTAACCACAGGCTCAGCCTGCCGCCCGGAGCCAGAATAGGGCCTGAAGCAATCCTGCGCTTTTGCGGCCAGCTCCCAAGAAAGCGAGTTGAAAAATGGAGCTCAGGGGCACTGCAATTCACAAACCTGCAGAGTTAGAAATGATAACTCTCGTCCACAAATATATGGAGGGAAGGCAACGAAGAGGATTTGAAAGCAAGGCAGAATTGCAGGAAACCGATTTCAGGAGGTAGATTCGAATCGCCTTTAAAGCACAGGAAAAGCGGCAAAACCTCGACAATGATGCCCTTGGCCAAAAAGGGCGTATGCGTTTTTTCCTGAATATATTCAGGAAAAAACGCATACGCCCTTTTTGGCCAACCAAGCAACCTGGAAAGGCAAATCAGCGCTACAAAGAAGTCTCGCTTCCCATCGGTCAAAAGGGCCATGCTGAATAAAGTGTCAAAACCAGAAATGCAGGACAGGCCATGGAGAAATGGGAGCCTTGCTACGCTGATGGGCGGGCTGTAAATTGCCAACAGCCACTCTGGAGAAGTGTACGGTGTGTCCTGAAACATCTAAAAAACTCAGCTTAGAGAGCATAGGGCACTTCCACTCATGGGCGTATAAATTGGGAAAACTAAAAATCAGCAAGACACAGGCACCCCAAAGTTTAGGGCTGCTCTGTTGACAAGAACCTCCACTTCGTTACACCTTAAACATCCCAGGAAAGAGAAGAATGGATAAAGAAGTTGTGGTCCTTATGTACAATGGAATATCACTCAGCCATGAAATCAACGTCATAAGGCTAGGAGCAGCATGATGAGTGGATTTAGGTACGACGATTCTAAGTGAAATAAGTCACACAGAAAAAGACACTTATCATAAGATATCACTTACAGAGAGAATGTAAAAACCGCTACCCTTGAACTGAATTACAAAACAGAACAGAGTCGCACGTTTAGAAAACACACTATGGCTGCTTAACGGGAAAGGTGAGGTGGGGTGATGCATAAAACAAGGGTTTCAAATTAGCTCAGATACCGTTCCATAAACCCAATATGTAATAGACAAGACCTACTCCTTGCTCAGTGAACTGGACTCAACGCCCCCTATTCACCGCCCAAGAATATATCTGACTAGTAAGAATCTTAAAACCTATGTATTGATATCTCTCTGTAAGTGAGTCAAGTGGGTGTAAAGCGGCATAAACACAGCAGTGCAAAGCAGCTAAACCCTATTATAAAAATCAATTACTTTTAAAAACCCGTGAAACAAAGACAGTGAAAGAGAGAGAAATTCTTACAAAATTCGTTCAGGGGCTGCGATGCCACCTGGATTGACCATATCTAGACCCACAGCTGATTGAGACATAAGGGTGGACACTCTTGGGGCTGAGAGGTTTGGTGAGGTTGGGTGAGCTAACGCAGACCCTGTAAAGTAATACGGCGTGGTACCCATCCCATGGGTCCCAAATCTCCAGGTTCAAGGGCATCTTCCTACGTCGAAAACATGCACGAGAAACCCAGAAGATGGTACACCGTGTGACCGGGAAAGGTTTCTAAAACGCACCTCATTTCTCATCTCCTTGTGCTCCGGTTCGCCATTCCAGCCGCTTTACTAGCAATCTCCCTCCTTGGAGAATCAGCACCTTTAACCTCCTGTTCCGAACACGTTGCAATTTGTCCTGAGGATGAACGGGAAGAGGGGGAACCAATGAGAGACTAGCTCTAGGTGTTGGGACAGGCACAGGTCACTCTATTTTCCCATCAGGAAGCAGAATTAACCACAGGCTCAGCCTGCCGCCCGGAGCCAGAATAGGGCCTGAAGCAATCCTGCGCTTTTGCGGCCAGCTCCCAAGAAAGCGAGTTGAAAAATGGAGCTCAGGGGCACTGCAATTCACAAACCTGCAGAGTTAGAAATGATAACTCTCGTCCACAAATATATGGAGGGAAGGCAACGAAGAGGATTTGAAAGCAAGGCAGAATTGCAGGAAACCGATTTCAGGAGGTAGATTCGAATCGCCTTTAAAGCACAGGAAAAGCGGCAAAACCTCGACAATGATGCCCTTGGCCAAAAAGGGCGTATGCGTTTTTTCCTGAATATATTCAGGAAAAAACGCATACGCCCTTTTTGGCCAACCAAGCAACCTGGAAAGGCAAATCAGCGCTACAAAGAAGTCTCGCTTCCCATCGGTCAAAAGGGCCATGCTGAATAAAGTGTCAAAACCAGAAATGCAGGACAGGCCATGGAGAAATGGGAGCCTTGCTACGCTGATGGGCGGGCTGTAAATTGCCAACAGCCACTCTGGAGAAGTGTACGGTGTGTCCTGAAACATCTAAAAAACTCAGCTTAGAGAGCATAGGGCACTTCCACTCATGGGCGTATAAATTGGGAAAACTAAAAATCAGCAAGACACAGGCACCCCAAAGTTTAGGGCTGCTCTGTTGACAAGAACCTCCACTTCGTTACACCTTAAACATCCCAGGAAAGAGAAGAATGGATAAAGAAGTTGTGGTCCTTATGTACAATGGAATATCACTCAGCCATGAAATCAACGTCATAAGGCTAGGAGCAGCATGATGAGTGGATTTAGGTACGACGATTCTAAGTGAAATAAGTCACACAGAAAAAGACACTTATCATAAGATATCACTTACAGAGAGAATGTAAAAACCGCTACCCTTGAACTGAATTACAAAACAGAACAGAGTCGCACGTTTAGAAAACACACTATGGCTGCTTAACGGGAAAGGTGAGGTGGGGTGATGCATAAAACAAGGGTTTCAAATTAGCTCAGATACCGTTCCATAAACCCAATATGTAATAGACAAGACCTACTCCTTGCTCAGTGAACTGGACTCAACGCCCCCTATTCACCGCCCAAGAATATATCTGACTAGTAAGAATCTTAAAACCTATGTATTGATATCTCTCTGTAAGTGAGTCAAGTGGGTGTAAAGCGGCATAAACACAGCAGTGCAAAGCAGCTAAACCCTATTATAAAGATCAATTACTTTTAAAAACCCGTGAAACAAAGACAGTGAAAGAGAGAGAAATTCTTACAAAATTCGTTCAGGGGCTGCGATGCCACCTGGATTGACCATATCTAGACCCACAGCTGATTGAGACATAAGGGTGGACACTCTTGGGGCTGAGAGGTTTGGTGAGGTTGGGTGAGCTAACGCAGACCCTGTAATGTAATACGGCGTGGTACCCATCCCATGGGTCCCAAATCTCCAGGTTCAAGGGCATCGTCCTACGTCGAAAACATGCACGAGAAACCCAGAAGATGGTACACCGTGTGACCGGGAAAGGTTTCTAAAACGCACCTCATTTCTCATCTCCTTGTGCTCCGGTTCGCCATTCCAGCCGTTTTACTAGCAATCTCCCTCCTTGGAGAATCAGCACCTTTAACCTCCTGTTCCGAACACGTTGCAATTTGTCCTGAGGATGAACGGGAAGAGGGGGAACCAATGAGAGACTAGCTCTAGGTGTTGGGACAGGCACAGGTCACTCTATTTTCCCATCAGGAAGCAGAATTAACCACAGGCTCAGCCTGCCGCCCGGAGCCAGAATAGGGCCTGAAGCAATCCTGCGCTTTTGCGGCCAGCTCCCAAGAAAGCGAGTTGAAAAATGGAGCTCAGGGGCACTGCAATTCACAAACCTGCAGAGTTAGAAATGATAACTCTCGTCCACAAATATATGGAGGGAAGGCAACGAAGAGGATTTGAAAGCAAGGCAGAATTGCAGGAAACCGATTTCAGGAGGTAGATTCGAATCGCCTTTAAAGCACAGGAAAAGCGGCAAAACCTCGACAATGATGCCCTTGGCCAAAAAGGGCGTATGCGTTTTTTCCTGAATATATTCAGGAAAAAACGCATACGCCCTTTTTGGCCAACCAAGCAACCTGGAAAGGCAAATCAGCGCTACAAAGAAGTCTCGCTTCCCATCGGTCAAAAGGGCCATGCTGAATAAAGTGTCAAAACCAGAAATGCAGGACAGGCCATGGAGAAATGGGAGCCTTGCTACGCTGATGGGCGGGCTGTAAATTGCCAACAGCCACTCTGGAGAAGTGTACGGTGTGTCCTGAAACATCTAAAAAACTCAGCTTAGAGAGCATAGGGCACTTCCACTCATGGGCGTATAAATTGGGAAAACTAAAAATCAGCAAGACACAGGCACCCCAAAGTTTAGGGCTGCTCTGTTGACAAGAACCTCCACTTCGTTACACCTTAAACATCCCAGGAAAGAGAAGAATGGATAAAGAAGTTGTGGTCCTTATGTACAATGGAATATCACTCAGCCATGAAATCAACGTCATAAGGCTAGGAGCAGCATGATGAGTGGATTTAGGTACGACGATTCTAAGTGAAATAAGTCACACAGAAAAAGACACTTATCATAAGATATCACTTACAGAGAGAATGTAAAAACCGCTACCCTTGAACTGAATTACAAAACAGAACAGAGTCGCACGTTTAGAAAACACACTATGGCTGCTTAACGGGAAAGGTGAGGTGGGGTGATGCATAAAACAAGGGTTTCAAATTAGCTCAGATACCGTTCCATAAACCCAATATGTAATAGACAAGACCTACTCCTTGCTCAGTGAACTGGACTCAACGCCCCCTATTCACCGCCCAAGAATATATCTGACTAGTAAGAATCTTAAAACCTATGTATTGATATCTCTCTGTAAGTGAGTCAAGTGGGTGTAAAGCGGCATAAACACAGCAGTGCAAAGCAGCTAAACCCCATTATAAAGATCAATTACTTTTAAAAACCCGTGAAACAAAGACAGTGAAAGAGAGAGAAATTCTTACAAAATTCGTTCAGGGGCTGCGATGCCACCTGGATTGACCATATCTAGACCCACAGCTGATTGAGACATAAGGGTGGACACTCTTGGGGCTGAGAGGTTTGGTGAGGTTGGGTGAGCTAACGCAGACCCTGTAATGTAATACGGCGTGGTACCCATCCCATGGGTCCCAAATCTCCAGGTTCAAGGGCATCGTCCTACGTCGAAAACATGCACGAGAAACCCAGAAGATGGTACACCGTGTGACCGGGAAAGGTTTCTAAAACGCACCTCATTTCTCATCTCCTTGTGCTCCGGTTCGCCATTCCAGCCGTTTTACTAGCAATCTCCCTCCTTGGAGAATCAGCACCTTTAACCTCCTGTTCCGAACACGTTGCAATTTGTCCTGAGGATGAACGGGAAGAGGGGGAACCAATGAGAGACTAGCTCTAGGTGTTGGGACAGGCACAGGTCACTCTATTTTCCCATCAGGAAGCAGAATTAACCACAGGCTCAGCCTGCCGCCCGGAGCCAGAATAGGGCCTGAAGCAATCCTGCGCTTTTGCGGCCAGCTCCCAAGAAAGCGAGTTGAAAAATGGAGCTCAGGGGCACTGCAATTCACAAACCTGCAGAGTTAGAAATGATAACTCTCGTCCACAAATATATGGAGGGAAGGCAACGAAGAGGATTTGAAAGCAAGGCAGAATTGCAGGAAACCGATTTCAGGAGGTAGATTCGAATCGCCTTTAAAGCACAGGAAAAGCGGCAAAACCTCGACAATGATGCCCTTGGCCAAAAAGGGCGTATGCGTTTTTTCCTGAATATATTCAGGAAAAAACGCATACGCCCTTTTTGGCCAACCAAGCAACCTGGAAAGGCAAATCAGCGCTACAAAGAAGTCTCGCTTCCCATCGGTCAAAAGGGCCATGCTGAATAAAGTGTCAAAACCAGAAATGCAGGACAGGCCATGGAGAAATGGGAGCCTTGCTACGCTGATGGGCGGGCTGTAAATTGCCAACAGCCACTCTGGAGAAGTGTACGGTGTGTCCTGAAACATCTAAAAAACTCAGCTTAGAGAGCATAGGGCACTTCCACTCATGGGCGTATAAATTGGGAAAACTAAAAATCAGCAAGACACAGGCACCCCAAAGTTTAGGGCTGCTCTGTTGACAAGAACCTCCACTTCGTTACACCTTAAACATCCCAGGAAAGAGAAGAATGGATAAAGAAGTTGTGGTCCTTATGTACAATGGAATATCACTCAGCCATGAAATCAACGTCATAAGGCTAGGAGCAGCATGATGAGTGGATTTAGGTACGACGATTCTAAGTGAAATAAGTCACACAGAAAAAGACACTTATCATAAGATATCACTTACAGAGAGAATGTAAAAACCGCTACCCTTGAACTGAATTACAAAACAGAACAGAGTCGCACGTTTAGAAAACACACTATGGCTGCTTAACGGGAAAGGTGAGGTGGGGTGATGCATAAAACAAGGGTTTCAAATTAGCTCAGATACCGTTCCATAAACCCAATATGTAATAGACAAGACCTACTCCTTGCTCAGTGAACTGGACTCAACGCCCCCTATTCACCGCCCAAGAATATATCTGACTAGTAAGAATCTTAAAACCTATGTATTGATATCTCTCTGTAAGTGAGTCAAGTGGGTGTAAAGCGGCATAAACACAGCAGTGCAAAGCAGCTAAACCCTATTATAAAAATCAATTACTTTTAAAAACCCGTGAAACAAAGACAGTGAAAGAGAGAGAAATTCTTACAAAATTCGTTCAGGGGCTGCGATGCCACCTGGATTGACCATATCTAGACCCACAGCTGATTGAGACATAAGGGTGGACACTCTTGGGGCTGAGAGGTTTGGTGAGGTTGGGTGAGCTAACGCAGACCCTGTAAAGTAATACGGCGTGGTACCCATCCCATGGGTCCCAAATCTCCAGGTTCAAGGGCATCTTCCTACGTCGAAAACATGCACGAGAAACCCAGAAGATGGTACACCGTGTGACCGGGAAAGGTTTCTAAAACGCACCTCATTTCTCATCTCCTTGTGCTCCGGTTCGCCATTCCAGCCGCTTTACTAGCAATCTCCCTCCTTGGAGAATCAGCACCTTTAACCTCCTGTTCCGAACACGTTGCAATTTGTCCTGAGGATGAACGGGAAGAGGGGGAACCAATGAGAGACTAGCTCTAGGTGTTGGGACAGGCACAGGTCACTCTATTTTCCCATCAGGAAGCAGAATTAACCACAGGCTCAGCCTGCCGCCCGGAGCCAGAATAGGGCCTGAAGCAATCCTGCGCTTTTGCGGCCAGCTCCCAAGAAAGCGAGTTGAAAAATGGAGCTCAGGGGCACTGCAATTCACAAACCTGCAGAGTTAGAAATGATAACTCTCGTCCACAAATATATGGAGGGAAGGCAACGAAGAGGATTTGAAAGCAAGGCAGAATTGCAGGAAACCGATTTCAGGAGGTAGATTCGAATCGCCTTTAAAGCACAGGAAAAGCGGCAAAACCTCGACAATGATGCCCTTGGCCAAAAAGGGCGTATGCGTTTTTTCCTGAATATATTCAGGAAAAAACGCATACGCCCTTTTTGGCCAACCAAGCAACCTGGAAAGGCAAATCAGCGCTACAAAGAAGTCTCGCTTCCCATCGGTCAAAAGGGCCATGCTGAATAAAGTGTCAAAACCAGAAATGCAGGACAGGCCATGGAGAAATGGGAGCCTTGCTACGCTGATGGGCGGGCTGTAAATTGCCAACAGCCACTCTGGAGAAGTGTACGGTGTGTCCTGAAACATCTAAAAAACTCAGCTTAGAGAGCATAGGGCACTTCCACTCATGGGCGTATAAATTGGGAAAACTAAAAATCAGCAAGACACAGGCACCCCAAAGTTTAGGGCTGCTCTGTTGACAAGAACCTCCACTTCGTTACACCTTAAACATCCCAGGAAAGAGAAGAATGGATAAAGAAGTTGTGGTCCTTATGTACAATGGAATATCACTCAGCCATGAAATCAACGTCATAAGGCTAGGAGCAGCATGATGAGTGGATTTAGGTACGACGATTCTAAGTGAAATAAGTCACACAGAAAAAGACACTTATCATAAGATATCACTTACAGAGGGAATGTAAAAACCGCTACCCTTGAACTGAATTACAAAACAGAACAGAGTCGCACGTTTAGAAAACACACTATGGCTGCTTAACGGGAAAGGTGAGGTGGGGTGATGCATAAAACAAGGGTTTCAAATTAGCTCAGATACCGTTCCATAAACCCAATATGTAATAGACAAGACCTACTCCTTGCTCAGTGAACTGGACTCAACGCCCCCTATTCACCGCCCAAGAATATATCTGACTAGTAAGAATCTTAAAACCTATGTATTGATATCTCTCTGTAAGTGAGTCAAGTGGGTGTAAAGCGGCATAAACACAGCAGTGCAAAGCAGCTAAACCCTATTATAAAAATCAATTACTTTTAAAAACCCGTGAAACAAAGACAGTGAAAGAGAGAGAAATTCTTACAAAATTCGTTCAGGGGCTGCGATGCCACCTGGATTGACCATATCTAGACCCACAGCTGATTGAGACATAAGGGTGGACACTCTTGGGGCTGAGAGGTTTGGTGAGGTTGGGTGAGCTAACGCAGACCCTGTAAAGTAATACGGCGTGGTACCCATCCCATGGGTCCCAAATCTCCAGGTTCAAGGGCATCTTCCTACGTCGAAAACATGCACGAGAAACCCAGAAGATGGTACACCGTGTGACCGGGAAAGGTTTCTAAAACGCACCTCATTTCTCATCTCCTTGTGCTCCGGTTCGCCATTCCAGCCGCTTTACTAGCAATCTCCCTCCTTGGAGAATCAGCACCTTTAACCTCCTGTTCCGAACACGTTGCAATTTGTCCTGAGGATGAACGGGAAGAGGGGGAACCAATGAGAGACTAGCTCTAGGTGTTGGGACAGGCACAGGTCACTCTATTTTCCCATCAGGAAGCAGAATTAACCACAGGCTCAGCCTGCCGCCCGGAGCCAGAATAGGGCCTGAAGCAATCCTGCGCTTTTGCGGCCAGCTCCCAAGAAAGCGAGTTGAAAAATGGAGCTCAGGGGCACTGCAATTCACAAACCTGCAGAGTTAGAAATGATAACTCTCGTCCACAAATATATGGAGGGAAGGCAACGAAGAGGATTTGAAAGCAAGGCAGAATTGCAGGAAACCGATTTCAGGAGGTAGATTCGAATCGCCTTTAAAGCACAGGAAAAGCGGCAAAACCTCGACAATGATGCCCTTGGCCAAAAAGGGCGTATGCGTTTTTTCCTGAATATATTCAGGAAAAAACGCATACGCCCTTTTTGGCCAACCAAGCAACCTGGAAAGGCAAATCAGCGCTACAAAGAAGTCTCGCTTCCCATCGGTCAAAAGGGCCATGCTGAATAAAGTGTCAAAACCAGAAATGCAGGACAGGCCATGGAGAAATGGGAGCCTTGCTACGCTGATGGGCGGGCTGTAAATTGCCAACAGCCACTCTGGAGAAGTGTACGGTGTGTCCTGAAACATCTAAAAAACTCAGCTTAGAGAGCATAGGGCACTTCCACTCATGGGCGTATAAATTGGGAAAACTAAAAATCAGCAAGACACAGGCACCCCAAAGTTTAGGGCTGCTCTGTTGACAAGAACCTCCACTTCGTTACACCTTAAACATCCCAGGAAAGAGAAGAATGGATAAAGAAGTTGTGGTCCTTATGTACAATGGAATATCACTCAGCCATGAAATCAACGTCATAAGGCTAGGAGCAGCATGATGAGTGGATTTAGGTACGACGATTCTAAGTGAAATAAGTCACACAGAAAAAGACACTTATCATAAGATATCACTTACAGAGGGAATGTAAAAACCGCTACCCTTGAACTGAATTACAAAACAGAACAGAGTCGCACGTTTAGAAAACACACTATGGCTGCTTAACGGGAAAGGTGAGGTGGGGTGATGCATAAAACAAGGGTTTCAAATTAGCTCAGATACCGTTCCATAAACCCAATATGTAATAGACCAGACCTACTCCTTGCTCAGTGAACTGGACTCAACGCCCCCTATTCACCGCCCAAGAATATATCTGACTAGTAAGAATCTTAAAACCTATGTATTGATATCTCTCTGTAAGTGAGTCAAGTGGGTGTAAAGCGGCATAAACACAGCAGTGCAAAGCAGCTAAACCCTATTATAAAAATCAATTACTTTTAAAAACCCGTGAAACAAAGACAGTGAAAGAGAGAGAAATTCTTACAAAATTCGTTCAGGGGCTGCGATGCCACCTGGATTGACCATATCTAGACCCACAGCTGATTGAGACATAAGGGTGGACACTCTTGGGGCTGAGAGGTTTGGTGAGGTTGGGTGAGCTAACGCAGACCCTGTAAAGTAATACGGCGTGGTACCCATCCCATGGGTCCCAAATCTCCAGGTTCAAGGGCATCTTCCTACGTCGAAAACATGCACGAGAAACCCAGAAGATGGTACACCGTGTGACCGGGAAAGGTTTCTAAAACGCACCTCATTTCTCATCTCCTTGTGCTCCGGTTCGCCATTCCAGCCGCTTTACTAGCAATCTCCCTCCTTGGAGAATCAGCACCTTTAACCTCCTGTTCCGAACACGTTGCAATTTGTCCTGAGGATGAACGGGAAGAGGGGGAACCAATGAGAGACTAGCTCTAGGTGTTGGGACAGGCACAGGTCACTCTATTTTCCCATCAGGAAGCAGAATTAACCACAGGCTCAGCCTGCCGCCCGGAGCCAGAATAGGGCCTGAAGCAATCCTGCGCTTTTGCGGCCAGCTCCCAAGAAAGCGAGTTGAAAAATGGAGCTCAGGGGCACTGCAATTCACAAACCTGCAGAGTTAGAAATGATAACTCTCGTCCACAAATATATGGAGGGAAGGCAACGAAGAGGATTTGAAAGCAAGGCAGAATTGCAGGAAACCGATTTCAGGAGGTAGATTCGAATCGCCTTTAAAGCACAGGAAAAGCGGCAAAACCTCGACAATGATGCCCTTGGCCAAAAAGGGCGTATGCGTTTTTTCCTGAATATATTCAGGAAAAAACGCATACGCCCTTTTTGGCCAACCAAGCAACCTGGAAAGGCAAATCAGCGCTACAAAGAAGTCTCGCTTCCCATCGGTCAAAAGGTCCATGCTGAATAAAGTGTCAAAACCAGAAATGCAGGACAGGCCATGGAGAAATGGGAGCCTTGCTACGCTGATGGGCGGGCTGTAAATTGCCAACAGCCACTCTGGAGAAGTGTACGGTGTGTCCTGAAACATCTAAAAAACTCAGCTTAGAGAGCATAGGGCACTTCCACTCATGGGCGTATAAATTGGGAAAACTAAAAATCAGCAAGACACAGGCACCCCAAAGTTTAGGGCTGCTCTGTTGACAAGAACCTCCACTTCGTTACACCTTAAACATCCCAGGAAAGAGAAGAATGGATAAAGAAGTTGTGGTCCTTATGTACAATGGAATATCACTCAGCCATGAAATCAACGTCATAAGGCTAGGAGCAGCATGATGAGTGGATTTAGGTACGACGATTCTAAGTGAAATAAGTCACACAGAAAAAGACACTTATCATAAGATATCACTTACAGAGGGAATGTAAAAACCGCTACCCTTGAACTGAATTACAAAACAGAACAGAGTCGCACGTTTAGAAAACACACTATGGCTGCTTAACGGGAAAGGTGAGGTGGGGTGATGCATAAAACAAGGGTTTCAAATTAGCTCAGATACCGTTCCATAAACCCAATATGTAATAGACAAGACCTACTCCTTGCTCAGTGAACTGGACTCAACGCCCCCTATTCACCGCCCAAGAATATATCTGACTAGTAAGAATCTTAAAACCTATGTATTGATATCTCTCTGTAAGTGAGTCAAGTGGGTGTAAAGCGGCATAAACACAGCAGTGCAAAGCAGCTAAACCCTATTATAAAAATCAATTACTTTTAAAAACCCGTGAAACAAAGACAGTGAAAGAGAGAGAAATTCTTACAAAATTCGTTCAGGGGCTGCGATGCCACCTGGATTGACCATATCTAGACCCACAGCTGATTGAGACATAAGGGAGGACACTCTTGGGGCTGAGAGGTTTGGTGAGGTTGGGTGAGCTAACGCAGACCCTGTAAAGTAATACGGCGTGGTACCCATCCCATGGGTCCCAAATCTCCAGGGTCAAGGGCATCTTCCTACGTCGAAAACATGCACGAGAAACCCAGAAGATGGTACACCGTGTGACCGGGAAAGGTTTCTAAAACGCACCTCATTTCTCATCTCCTTGTGCTCCGGTTCGCCATTCCAGCCGCTTTACTAGCAATCTCCCTCCTTGGAGAATCAGCACCTTTAACCTCCTGTTCCGAACACGTTGCAATTTGTCCTGAGGATGAACGGGAAGAGGGGGAACCAATGAGAGACTAGCTCTAGGTGTTGGGACAGGCACAGGTCACTCTATTTTCCCATCAGGAAGCAGAATTAACCACAGGCTCAGCCTGCCGCCCGGAGCCAGAATAGGGCCTGAAGCAATCCTGCGCTTTTGCGGCCAGCTCCCAAGAAAGCGAGTTGAAAAATGGAGCTCAGGGGCACTGCAATTCACAAACCTGCAGAGTTAGAAATGATAACTCTCGTCCACAAATATATGGAGGGAAGGCAACGAAGAGGATTTGAAAGCAAGGCAGAATTGCAGGAAACCGATTCCAGGAGGTAGATTCGAATCGCCTTTAAAGCACAGGAAAAGCGGCAAAACCTCGACAATGATGCCCTTGGCCAAAAAGGGCGTATGCGTTTTTTCCTGAATATATTCAGGAAAAAACGCATACGCCCTTTTTGGCCAACCAAGCAACCTGGAAAGGCAAATCAGCGCTACAAAGAAGTCTCGCTTCCCATCGGTCAAAAGGGCCATGCTGAATAAAGTGTCAAAACCAGAAATGCAGGACAGGCCATGGAGAAATGGGAGCCTTGCTACGCTGATGGGCGGGCTGTAAATTGCCAACAGCCACTCTGGAGAAGTGTACGGTGTGTCCTGAAACATCTAAAAAACTCAGCTTAGAGAGCATAGGGCACTTCCACTCATGGGCGTATAAATTGGGAAAACTAAAAATCAGCAAGACACAGGCACCCCAAAGTTTAGGGCTGCTCTGTTGACAAGAACCTCCACTTCGTTACACCTTAAACATCCCAGGAAAGAGAAGAATGGATAAAGAAGTTGTGGTCCTTATGTACAATGGAATATCACTCAGCCATGAAATCAACGTCATAAGGCTAGGAGCAGCATGATGAGTGGATTTAGGTACGACGATTCTAAGTGAAATAAGTCACACAGAAAAAGACACTTATCATAAGATATCACTTACAGAGGGAATGTAAAAACCGCTACCCTTGAACTGAATTACAAAACAGAACAGAGTCGCACGTTTAGAAAACACACTATGGCTGCTTAACGGGAAAGGTGAGGTGGGGTGATGCATAAAACAAGGGTTTCAAATTAGCTCAGATACCGTTCCATAAACCCAATATGTAATAGACAAGACCTACTCCTTGCTCAGTGAACTGGACTCAACGCCCCCTATTCACCGCCCAAGAATATATCTGACTAGTAAGAATCTTAAAACCTATGTATTGATATCTCTCTGTAAGTGAGTCAAGTGGGTGTAAAGCGGCATAAACACAGCAGTGCAAAGCAGCTAAACCCTATTATAAAAATCAATTACTTTTAAAAACCCGTGAAACAAAGACAGTGAAAGAGAGAGAAATTCTTACAAAATTCGTTCAGGGGCTGCGATGCCACCTGGATTGACCATATCTAGACCCACAGCTGATTGAGACATAAGGGAGGACACTCTTGGGGCTGAGAGGTTTGGTGAGGTTGGGTGAGCTAACGCAGACCCTGTAAAGTAATACGGCGTGGTACCCATCCCATGGGTCCCAAATCTCCAGGGTCAAGGGCATCTTCCTACGTCGAAAACATGCACGAGAAACCCAGAAGATGGTACACCGTGTGACCGGGAAAGGTTTCTAAAACGCACCTCATTTCTCATCTCCTTGTGCTCCGGTTCGCCATTCCAGCCGCTTTACTAGCAATCTCCCTCCTTGGAGAATCAGCACCTTTAACCTCCTGTTCCGAACACGTTGCAATTTGTCCTGAGGATGAACGGGAAGAGGGGGAACCAATGAGAGACTAGCTCTAGGTGTTGGGACAGGCACAGGTCACTCTATTTTCCCATCAGGAAGCAGAATTAACCACAGGCTCAGCCTGCCGCCCGGAGCCAGAATAGGGCCTGAAGCAATCCTGCGCTTTTGCGGCCAGCTCCCAAGAAAGCGAGTTGAAAAATGGAGCTCAGGGGCACTGCAATTCACAAACCTGCAGAGTTAGAAATGATAACTCTCGTCCACAAATATATGGAGGGAAGGCAACGAAGAGGATTTGAAAGCAAGGCAGAATTGCAGGAAACCGATTCCAGGAGGTAGATTCGAATCGCCTTTAAAGCACAGGAAAAGCGGCAAAACCTCGACAATGATGCCCTTGGCCAAAAAGGGCGTATGCGTTTTTTCCTGAATATATTCAGGAAAAAACGCATACGCCCTTTTTGGCCAACCAAGCAACCTGGAAAGGCAAATCAGCGCTACAAAGAAGTCTCGCTTCCCATCGGTCAAAAGGGCCATGCTGAATAAAGTGTCAAAACCAGAAATGCAGGACAGGCCATGGAGAAATGGGAGCCTTGCTACGCTGATGGGCGGGCTGTAAATTGCCAACAGCCACTCTGGAGAAGTGTACGGTGTGTCCTGAAACATCTAAAAAACTCAGCTTAGAGAGCATAGGGCACTTCCACTCATGGGCGTATAAATTGGGAAAACTAAAAATCAGCAAGACACAGGCACCCCAAAGTTTAGGGCTGCTCTGTTGACAAGAACCTCCACTTCGTTACACCTGAAACATCCCAGGAAAGAGAAGAATGGATAAAGAAGTTGTGGTCCTTATGTACAATGGAATATCACTCAGCCATGAAATCAACGTCATAAGGCTAGGAGCAGCATGATGAGTGGATTTAGGTACGACGATTCTAAGTGAAATAAGTCACACAGAAAAAGACACTTATCATAAGATATCACTTACAGAGAGAATGTAAAAACCGCTACCCTTGAACTGAATTACAAAACAGAACAGAGTCGCACGTTTAGAAAACACACTATGGCTGCTTAACGGGAAAGGTGAGGTGGGGTGATGCATAAAACAAGGGTTTCAAATTAGCTCAGATACCGTTCCATAAACCCAATATGTAATAGACAAGACCTACTCCTTGCTCAGTGAACTGGACTCAACGCCCCCTATTCACTGCCCAAGAATATATCTGACTAGTAAGAATCTTAAAACCTATGTATTGATATCTCTCTGTAAGTGAGTCAAGTGGGTGTAAAGCGGCATAAACACAGCAGTGCAAAGCAGCTAAACCCTATTATAAAAATCAATTACTTTTAAAAACCCGTGAAACAAAGACAGTGAAAGAGAGAGAAATTCTTACAAAATTCGTTCAGGGGCTGCGATGCCACCTGGATTGACCATATCTAGACCCACAGCTGATTGAGACATAAGGGTGGACACTCTTGGGGCTGAGAGGTTTGGTGAGGTTGGGTGAGCTAACGCAGACCCTGTAAAGTAATACGGCGTGGTACCCATCCCATGGGTCCCAAATCTCCAGGGTCAAGGGCATCGTCCTACGTCGAAAACATGCACGAGAAACCCAGAAGATGGTACACCGTGTGACCGGGAAAGGTTTCTAAAACGCACCTCATTTCTCATCTCCTTGTGCTCCGGTTCGCCATTCCAGCCGCTTTACTAGCAATCTCCCTCCTTGGAGAATCAGCACCTTTAACCTCCTGTTCCGAACACGTTGCAATTTGTCCTGAGGATGAACGGGAAGAGGGGGAACCAATGAGAGACTAGCTCTAGGTGTTGGGACAGGCACAGGTCACTCTATTTTCCCATCAGGAAGCAGAATTAACCACAGGCTCAGCCTGCCGCCCGGAGCCAGAATAGGGCCTGAAGCAATCCTGCGCTTTTGCGGCCAGCTCCCAAGAAAGCGAGTTGAAAAATGGAGCTCAGGGGCACTGCAATTCACAAACCTGCAGAGTTAGAAATGATAACTCTCGTCCACAAATATATGGAGGGAAGGCAACGAAGAGGATTTGAAAGCAAGGCAGAATTGCAGGAAACCGATTCCAGGAGGTAGATTCGAATCGCCTTTAAAGCACAGGAAAAGCGGCAACACCTCGACAATGATGCCCTTGGCCAAAAAGGGCGTATGCGTTTTTTCCTGAATATATTCAGGAAAAAACGCATACGCCCTTTTTGGCCAACCAAGCAACCTGGAAAGGCAAATCAGCGCTACAAAGAAGTCTCGCTTCCCATCGGTCAAAAGGGCCATGCTGAATAAAGTGTCAAAACCAGAAATGCAGGACAGGCCATGGAGAAATGGGAGCCTTGCTACGCTGATGGGCGGGCTGTAAATTGCCAACAGCCACTCTGGAGAAGTGTACGGTGTGTCCTGAAACATCTAAAAAACTCAGCTTAGAGAGCATAGGGCACTTCCACTCATGGGCGTATAAATTGGGAAAACTAAAAATCAGCAAGACACAGGCACCCCAAAGTTTAGGGCTGCTCTGTTGACAAGAACCTCCACTTCGTTACACCTTAAACATCCCAGGAAAGAGAAGAATGGATAAAGAAGTTGTGGTCCTTATGTACAATGGAATATCACTCAGCCATGAAATCAACGTCATAAGGCTAGGAGCAGCATGATGAGTGGATTTAGGTACGACGATTCTAAGTGAAATAAGTCACACAGAAAAAGACACTTATCATAAGATATCACTTACAGAGAGAATGTAAAAACCGCTACCCTTGAACTGAATTACAAAACAGAACAGAGTCGCACGTTTAGAAAACACACTATGGCTGCTTAACGGGAAAGGTGAGGTGGGGTGATGCATAAAACAAGGGTTTCAAATTAGCTCAGATACCGTTCCATAAACCCAATATGTAATAGACAAGACCTACTCCTTGCTCAGTGAACTGGACTCAACGCCCCCTATTCACCGCCCAAGAATATATCTGACTAGTAAGAATCTTAAAACCTATGTATTGATATCTCTCTGTAAGTGAGTCAAGTGGGTGTAAAGCGGCATAAACACAGCAGTGCAAAGCAGCTAAACCCTATTATAAAAATCAATTACTTTTAAAAACCCGTGAAACAAAGACAGTGAAAGAGAGAGAAATTCTTACAAAATTCGTTCAGGGGCTGCGATGCCACCTGGATTGACCATATCTAGACCCACAGCTGATTGAGACATAAGGGTGGACACTCTTGGGGCTGAGAGGTTTGGTGAGGTTGGGTGAGCTAACGC
The DNA here is from genome assembly GCF_965194805.1 of Balaenoptera borealis. Taxonomy (NCBI): domain Eukaryota; kingdom Metazoa; phylum Chordata; class Mammalia; order Artiodactyla; family Balaenopteridae; genus Balaenoptera; species Balaenoptera borealis. Next base: position 679,254 of record NW_028123832.1, read on the forward strand.
AGACCCTGTAAAGTAATACGGCGTGGTACCCATCCCATGGGTCCCAAATCTCCAGGGTCAAGGGCATCGTCCTACGTCGAAAACATGCACGAGAAACCCAGAAGATGGTACACCGTGTGACCGGGAAAGGTTTCTAAAACGCACCTCATTTCTCATCTCCTTGTGCTCCGGTTCGCCATTCCAGCCGCTTTACTAGCAATCTCCCTCCTTGGAGAATCAGCACCTTTAACCTCCTGTTCCGAACACGTTGCAATTTGTCCTGAGGATGAACGGGAAGAGGGGGAACCAATGAGAGACTAGCTCTAGGTGTTGGGACAGGCACAGGTCACTCTATTTTCCCATCAGGAAGCAGAATTAACCACAGGCTCAGCCTGCCGCCCGGAGCCAGAATAGGGCCTGAAGCAATCCTGCGCTTTTGCGGCCAGCTCCCAAGAAAGCGAGTTGAAAAATGGAGCTCAGGGGCACTGCAATTCACAAACCTGCAGAGTTAGAAATGATAACTCTCGTCCACAAATATATGGAGGGAAGGCAACGAAGAGGATTTGAAAGCAAGGCAGAATTGCAGGAAACCGATTCCAGGAGGTAGATTCGAATCGCCTTTAAAGCACAGGAAAAGCGGCAAAACCTCGACAATGATGCCCTTGGCCAAAAAGGGCGTATGCGTTTTTTCCTGAATATATTCAGGAAAAAACGCATACGCCCTTTTTGGCCAACCAAGCAACCTGGAAAGGCAAATCAGCGCTACAAAGAAGTCTCGCTTCCCATCGGTCAAAAGGGCCATGCTGAATAAAGTGTCAAAACCAGAAATGCAGGACAGGCCATGGAGAAATGGGAGCCTTGCTACGCTGATGGGCGGGCTGTAAATTGCCAACAGCCACTCTGGAGAAGTGTACGGTGTGTCCTGAAACATCTAAAAAACTCAGCTTAGAGAGCATAGGGCACTTCCACTCATGGGCGTATAAATTGGGAAAACTAAAAATCAGCAAGACACAGGCACCCCAAAGTTTAGGGCTGCTCTGTTGACAAGAACCTCCACTTCGTTACACCTGAAACATCCCAGGAAAGAGAAGAATGGATAAAGAAGTTGTGGTCCTTATGTACAATGGAATATCACTCAGCCATGAAATCAACGTCATAAGGCTAGGAGCAGCATGATGAGTGGATTTAGGTACGACGATTCTAAGTGAAATAAGTCACACAGAAAAAGACACTTATCATAAGATATCACTTACAGAGAGAATGTAAAAACCGCTACCCTTGAACTGAATTACAAAACAGAACAGAGTCGCACGTTTAGAAAACACACTATGGCTGCTTAACGGGAAAGGTGAGGTGGGGTGATGCATAAAACAAGGGTTTCAAATTAGCTCAGATACCGTTCCATAAACCCAATATGTAATAGACAAGACCTACTCCTTGCTCAGTGAACTGGACTCAACGCCCCCTATTCACCGCCCAAGAATATATCTGACTAGTAAGAATCTTAAAACCTATGTATTGATATCTCTCTGTAAGTGAGTCAAGTGGGTGTAAAGCGGCATAAACACAGCAGTGCAAAGCAGCTAAACCCTATTATAAAAATCAATTACTTTTAAAAACCCGTGAAACAAAGACAGTGAAAGAGAGAGAAATTCTTACAAAATTCGTTCAGGGGCTGCGATGCCACCTGGATTGACCATATCTAGACCCACAGCTGATTGAGACATAAGGGAGGACACTCTTGGGGCTGAGAGGTTTGGTGAGGTTGGGTGAGCTAACGCAGACCCTGTAAAGTAATACGGCGTGGTACCCATCCCATGGGTCCCAAATCTCCAGGGTCAAGGGCATCTTCCTACGTCGAAAACATGCACGAGAAACCCAGAAGATGGTACACCGTGTGACCGGGAAAGGTTTCTAAAACGCACCTCATTTCTCATCTCCTTGTGCTCCGGTTCGCCATTCCAGCTGCTTTACTAGCAATCTCCCTCCTTGGAGAATCAGCACCTTTAACCTCCTGTTCCAAACACGTTGCAATTTGTCCTGAGGATGAACGGGAAGAGGGGGAACCAATGAGAGACTAGCTCTAGGTGTTGGGACAGGCACAGGTCACTCTATTTTCCCATCAGGAAGCAGAATTAACCACAGGCTCAGCCTGCCGCCCGGAGCCAGAATAGGGCCTGAAGCAATCCTGCGCTTTTGCGGCCAGCTCCCAAGAAAGCGAGTTGAAAAATGGAGCTCAGGGGCACTGCAATTCACAAACCTGCAGAGTTAGAAATGATAACTCTCGTCCACAAATATATGGAGGGAAGGCAACGAAGAGGATTTGAAAGCAAGGCAGAATTGCAGGAAACCGATTCCAGGAGGTAGATTCGAATCGCCTTTAAAGCACAGGAAAAGCGGCAAAACCTCGACAATGATGCCCTTGGCCAAAAAGGGCGTATGCGTTTTTTCCTGAATATATTCAGGAAAAAACGCATACGCCCTTTTTGGCCAACCAAGCAACCTGGAAAGGCAAATCAGCGCTACAAAGAAGTCTCGCTTCCCATCGGTCAAAAGGGCCATGCTGAATAAAGTGTCAAAACCAGAAATGCAGGACAGGCCATGGAGAAATGGGAGCCTTGCTACGCTGATGGGCGGGCTGTAAATTGCCAACAGCCACTCTGGAGAAGTGTACGGTGTGTCCTGAAACATCTAAAAAACTCAGCTTAGAGAGCATAGGGCACTTCCACTCATGGGCGTATAAATTGGGAAAACTAAAAATCAGCAAGACACAGGCACCCCAAAGTTTAGGGCTGCTCTGTTGACAAGAACCTCCACTTCGTTACACCTGAAACATCCCAGGAAAGAGAAGAATGGATAAAGAAGTTGTGGTCCTTATGTACAATGGAATATCACTCAGCCATGAAATCAACGTCATAAGGCTAGGAGCAGCATGATGAGTGGATTTAGGTACGACGATTCTAAGTGAAATAAGTCACACAGAAAAAGACACTTATCATAAGATATCACTTACAGAGAGAATGTAAAAACCGCTACCCTTGAACTGAATTACAAAACAGAACAGAGTCGCACGTTTAGAAAACACACTATGGCTGCTTAACGGGAAAGGTGAGGTGGGGTGATGCATAAAACAAGGGTTTCAAATTAGCTCAGATACCGTTCCATAAACCCAATATGTAATAGACAAGACCTACTCCTTGCTCAGTGAACTGGACTCAACGCCCCCTATTCACCGCCCAAGAATATATCTGACTAGTAAGAATCTTAAAACCTATGTATTGATATCTCTCTGTAAGTGAGTCAAGTGGGTGTAAAGCGGCATAAACACAGCAGTGCAAAGCAGCTAAACCCTATTATAAAAATCAATTACTTTTAAAAACCCGTGAAACAAAGACAGTGAAAGAGAGAGAAATTCTTACAAAATTCGTTCAGGGGCTGCGATGCCACCTGGATTGACCATATCTAGACCCACAGCTGATTGAGACATAAGGGTGGACACTCTTGGGGCTGAGAGGTTTGGTGAGGTTGGGTGAGCTAACGCAGACCCTGTAATGTAATACGGCGTGGTACCCATCCCATGGGTCCCAAATCTCCAGGTTCAAGGGCATCTTCCTACGTCGAAAACATGCACGAGAAACCCAGAAGATGGTACACCGTGTGACCGGGAAAGGTTTCTAAAACGCACCTCATTTCTCATCTCCTTGTGCTCCGGTTCGCCATTCCAGCCGCTTTACTAGCAATCTCCCTCCTTGGAGAATCAGCACCTTTAACCTCCTGTTCCGAACACGTTGCAATTTGTCCTGAGGATGAACGGGAAGAGGGGGAACCAATGAGAGACTAGCTCTAGGTGTTGGGACAGGCACAGGTCACTCTATTTTCCCATCAGGAAGCAGAATTAACCACAGGCTCAGCCTGCCGCCCGGAGCCAGAATAGGGCCTGAAGCAATCCTGCGCTTTTGCGGCCAGCTCCCAAGAAAGCGAGTTGAAAAATGGAGCTCAGGGGCACTGCAATTCACAAACCTGCAGAGTTAGAAATGATAACTCTCGTCCACAAATATATGGAGGGAAGGCAACGAAGAGGATTTGAAAGCAAGGCAGAATTGCAGGAAACCGATTCCAGGAGGTAGATTCGAATCGCCTTTAAAGCACAGGAAAAGCGGCAAAACCTCGACAATGATGCCCTTGGCCAAAAAGGGCGTATGCGTTTTTTCCTGAATATATTCAGGAAAAAACGCATACGCCCTTTTTGGCCAACCAAGCAACCTGGAAAGGCAAATCAGCGCTACAAAGAAGTCTCGCTTCCCATCGGTCAAAAGGGCCATGCTGAATAAAGTGTCAAAACCAGAAATGCAGGACAGGCCATGGAGAAATGGGAGCCTTGCTACGCTGATGGGCGGGCTGTAAATTGCCAACAGCCACTCTGGAGAAGTGTACGGTGTGTCCTGAAACATCTAAAAAACTCAGCTTAGAGAGCATAGGGCACTTCCACTCATGGGCGTATAAATTGGGAAAACTAAAAATCAGCAAGACACAGGCACCCCAAAGTTTAGGGCTGCTCTGTTGACAAGAACCTCCACTTCGTTACACCTGAAACATCCCAGGAAAGAGAAGAATGGATAAAGAAGTTGTGGTCCTTATGTACAATGGAATATCACTCAGCCATGAAATCAACGTCATAAGGCTAGGAGCAGCATGATGAGTGGATTTAGGTACGACGATTCTAAGTGAAATAAGTCACACAGAAAAAGACACTTATCATAAGATATCACTTACAGAGGGAATGTAAAAACCGCTACCCTTGAACTGAATTACAAAACAGAACAGAGTCGCACGTTTAGAAAACACACTATGGCTGCTTAACGGGAAAGGTGAGGTGGGGTGATGCATAAAACAAGGGTTTCAAATTAGCTCAGATACCGTTCCATAAACCCAATATGTAATAGACAAGACCTACTCCTTGCTCAGTGAACTGGACTCAACGCCCCCTATTCACCGCCCAAGAATATATCTGACTAGTAAGAATCTTAAAACCTATGTATTGATATCTCTCTGTAAGTGAGTCAAGTGGGTGTAAAGCGGCATAAACACAGCAGTGCAAAGCAGCTAAACCCTATTATAAAAATCAATTACTTTTAAAAACCCGTGAAACAAAGACAGTGAAAGAGAGAGAAATTCTTACAAAATTCGTTCAGGGGCTGCGATGCCACCTGGATTGACCATATCTAGACCCACAGCTGATTGAGACATAAGGGAGGACACTCTTGGGGCTGAGAGGTTTGGTGAGGTTGGGTGAGCTAACGCAGACCCTGTAAAGTAATACGGCGTGGTACCCATCCCATGGGTCCCAAATCTCCAGGGTCAAGGGCATCTTCCTACGTCGAAAACATGCACGAGAAACCCAGAAGATGGTACACCGTGTGACCGGGAAAGGTTTCTAAAACGCACCTCATTTCTCATCTCCTTGTGCTCCGGTTCGCCATTCCAGCCGCTTTACTAGCAATCTCCCTCCTTGGAGAATCAGCACCTTTAACCTCCTGTTCCGAACACGTTGCAATTTGTCCTGAGGATGAACGGGAAGAGGGGGAACCAATGAGAGACTAGCTCTAGGTGTTGGGACAGGCACAGGTCACTCTATTTTCCCATCAGGAAGCAGAATTAACCACAGGCTCAGCCTGCCGCCCGGAGCCAGAATAGGGCCTGAAGCAATCCTGCGCTTTTGCGGCCAGCTCCCAAGAAAGCGAGTTGAAAAATGGAGCTCAGGGGCACTGCAATTCACAAACCTGCAGAGTTAGAAATGATAACTCTCGTCCACAAATATATGGAGGGAAGGCAACGAAGAGGATTTGAAAGCAAGGCAGAATTGCAGGAAACCGATTCCAGGAGGTAGATTCGAATCGCCTTTAAAGCACAGGAAAAGCGGCAAAACCTCGACAATGATGCCCTTGGCCAAAAAGGGCGTATGCGTTTTTTCCTGAATATATTCAGGAAAAAACGCATACGCCCTTTTTGGCCAACCAAGCAACCTGGAAAGGCAAATCAGCGCTACAAAGAAGTCTCGCTTCCCATCGGTCAAAAGGGCCATGCTGAATAAAGTGTCAAAACCAGAAATGCAGGACAGGCCATGGAGAAATGGGAGCCTTGCTACGCTGATGGGCGGGCTGTAAATTGCCAACAGCCACTCTGGAGAAGTGTACGGTGTGTCCTGAAACATCTAAAAAACTCAGCTTAGAGAGCATAGGGCACTTCCACTCATGGGCGTATAAATTGGGAAAACTAAAAATCAGCAAGACACAGGCACCCCAAAGTTTAGGGCTGCTCTGTTGACAAGAACCTCCACTTCGTTACACCTTAAACATCCCAGGAAAGAGAAGAATGGATAAAGAAGTTGTGGTCCTTATGTACAATGGAATATCACTCAGCCATGAAATCAACGTCATAAGGCTAGGAGCAGCATGATGAGTGGATTTAGGTACGACGATTCTAAGTGAAATAAGTCACACAGAAAAAGACACTTATCATAAGATATCACTTACAGAGAGAATGTAAAAACCGCTACCCTTGAACTGAATTACAAAACAGAACAGAGTCGCACGTTTAGAAAACACACTATGGCTGCTTAACGGGAAAGGTGAGGTGGGGTGATGCATAAAACAAGGGTTTCAAATTAGCTCAGATACCGTTCCATAAACCCAATATGTAATAGACAAGACCTACTCCTTGCTCAGTGAACTGGACTCAACGCCCCCTATTCACCGCCCAAGAATATATCTGACTAGTAAGAATCTTAAAACCTATGTATTGATATCTCTCTGTAAGTGAGTCAAGTGGGTGTAAAGCGGCATAAACACAGCAGTGCAAAGCAGCTAAACCCTATTATAAAAATCAATTACTTTTAAAAACCCGTGAAACAAAGACAGTGAAAGAGAGAGAAATTCTTACAAAATTCGTTCAGGGGCTGCGATGCCACCTGGATTGACCATATCTAGACCCACAGCTGATTGAGACATAAGGGTGGACACTCTTGGGGCTGAGAGGTTTGGTGAGGTTGGGTGAGCTAACGCAGACCCTGTAATGTAATACGGCGTGGTACCCATCCCATGGGTCCCAAATCTCCAGGTTCAAGGGCATCTTCCTACGTCGAAAACATGCACGAGAAACCCAGAAGATGGTACACCGTGTGACCGGGAAAGGTTTCTAAAACGCACCTCATTTCTCATCTCCTTGTGCTCCGGTTCGCCATTCCAGCCGCTTTACTAGCAATCTCCCTCCTTGGAGAATCAGCACCTTTAACCTCCTGTTCCGAACACGTTGCAATTTGTCCTGAGGATGAACGGGAAGAGGGGGAACCAATGAGAGACTAGCTCTAGGTGTTGGGACAGGCACAGGTCACTCTATTTTCCCATCAGGAAGCAGAATTAACCACAGGCTCAGCCTGCCGCCCGGAGCCAGAATAGGGCCTGAAGCAATCCTGCGCTTTTGCGGCCAGCTCCCAAGAAAGCGAGTTGAAAAATGGAGCTCAGGGGCACTGCAATTCACAAACCTGCAGAGTTAGAAATGATAACTCTCGTCCACAAATATATGGAGGGAAGGCAACGAAGAGGATTTGAAAGCAAGGCAGAATTGCAGGAAACCGATTCCAGGAGGTAGATTCGAATCGCCTTTAAAGCACAGGAAAAGCGGCAAAACCTCGACAATGATGCCCTTGGCCAAAAAGGGCGTATGCGTTTTTTCCTGAATATATTCAGGAAAAAACGCATACGCCCTTTTTGGCCAACCAAGCAACCTGGAAAGGCAAATCAGCGCTACAAAGAAGTCTCGCTTCCCATCGGTCAAAAGGGCCATGCTGAATAAAGTGTCAAAACCAGAAATGCAGGACAGGCCATGGAGAAATGGGAGCCTTGCTACGCTGATGGGCGGGCTGTAAATTGCCAACAGCCACTCTGGAGAAGTGTACGGTGTGTCCTGAAACATCTAAAAAACTCAGCTTAGAGAGCATAGGGCACTTCCACTCATGGGCGTATAAATTGGGAAAACTAAAAATCAGCAAGACACAGGCACCCCAAAGTTTAGGGCTGCTCTGTTGACAAGAACCTCCACTTCGTTACACCTTAAACATCCCAGGAAAGAGAAGAATGGATAAAGAAGTTGTGGTCCTTATGTACAATGGAATATCACTCAGCCATGAAATCAACGTCATAAGGCTAGGAGCAGCATGATGAGTGGATTTAGGTACGACGATTCTAAGTGAAATAAGTCACACAGAAAAAGACACTTATCATAAGATATCACTTACAGAGAGAATGTAAAAACCGCTACCCTTGAACTGAATTACAAAACAGAACAGAGTCGCACGTTTAGAAAACACACTATGGCTGCTTAACGGGAAAGGTGAGGTGGGGTGATGCATAAAACAAGGGTTTCAAATTAGCTCAGATACCGTTCCATAAACCCAATATGTAATAGACAAGACCTACTCCTTGCTCAGTGAACTGGACTCAACGCCCCCTATTCACCGCCCAAGAATATATCTGACTAGTAAGAATCTTAAAACCTATGTATTGATATCTCTCTGTAAGTGAGTCAAGTGGGTGTAAAGCGGCATAAACACAGCAGTGCAAAGCAGCTAAACCCTATTATAAAAATCAATTACTTTTAAAAACCCGTGAAACAAAGACAGTGAAAGAGAGAGAAATTCTTACAAAATTCGTTCAGGGGCTGCGATGCCACCTGGATTGACCATATCTAGACCCACAGCTGATTGAGACATAAGGGTGGACACTCTTGGGGCTGAGAGGTTTGGTGAGGTTGGGTGAGCTAACGCAGACCCTGTAATGTAATACGGCGTGGTACCCATCCCATGGGTCCCAAATCTCCAGGTTCAAGGGCATCTTCCTACGTCGAAAACATGCACGAGAAACCCAGAAGATGGTACACCGTGTGACCGGGAAAGGTTTCTAAAACGCACCTCATTTCTCATCTCCTTGTGCTCCGGTTCGCCATTCCAGCCGTTTTACTAGCAATCTCCCTCCTTGGAGAATCAGCACCTTTAACCTCCTGTTCCGAACACGTTGCAATTTGTCCTGAGGATGAACGGGAAGAGGGGGAACCAATGAGAGACTAGCTCTAGGTGTTGGGACAGGCACAGGTCACTCTATTTTCCCATCAGGAAGCAGAATTAACCACAGGCTCAGCCTGCCGCCCGGAGCCAGAATAGGGCCTGAAGCAATCCTGCGCTTTTGCGGCCAGCTCCCAAGAAAGCGAGTTGAAAAATGGAGCTCAGGGGCACTGCAATTCACAAACCTGCAGAGTTAGAAATGATAACTCTCGTCCACAAATATATGGAGGGAAGGCAACGAAGAGGATTTGAAAGCAAGGCAGAATTGCAGGAAACCGATTTCAGGAGGTAGATACGAATCGCCTTTAAAGCACAGGAAAAGCGGCAAAACCTCGACAATGATGCCCTTGGCCAAAAAGGGCGTATGCGTTTTTTCCTGAATATATTCAGGAAAAAACGCATACGCCCTTTTTGGCCAACCAAGCAACCTGGAAAGGCAAATCAGCGCTACAAAGAAGTCTCGCTTCCCATCGGTCAAAAGGGCCATGCTGAATAAAGTGTCAAAACCAGAAATGCAGGACAGGCCATGGAGAAATGGGAGCCTTGCTACGCTGATGGGCGGGCTGTAAATTGCCAACAGCCACTCTGGAGAAGTGTACGGTGTGTCCTGAAACATCTAAAAAACTCAGCTTAGAGAGCATAGGGCACTTCCACTCATGGGCGTATAAATTGGGAAAACTAAAAATCAGCAAGACACAGGCACCCCAAAGTTTAGGGCTGCTCTGTTGACAAGAACCTCCACTTCGTTACACCTGAAACATCCCAGGAAAGAGAAGAATGGATAAAGAAGTTGTGGTCCTTATGTACAATGGAATATCACTCAGCCATGAAATCAACGTCATAAGGCTAGGAGCAGCATGATGAGTGGATTTAGGTACGACGATTCTAAGTGAAATAAGTCACACAGAAAAAGACACTTATCATAAGATATCACTTACAGAGGGAATGTAAAAACCGCTACCCTTGAACTGAATTACAAAACAGAACAGAGTCTCACGTTTAGAAAACACACTATGGCTGCTTAACGGGAAAGGTGAGGTGGGGTGATGCATAAAACAAGGGTTTCAAATTAGCTCAGATACCGTTCCATAAACCCAATATGTAATAGACAAGACCTACTCCTTGCTCAGTGAACTGGACTCAACGCCCCCTATTCACCGCCCAAGAATATATCTGACTAGTAAGAATCTTAAAACCTATGTATTGATATCTCTCTGTAAGTGAGTCAAGTGGGTGTAAAGCGGCATAAACACAGCAGTGCAAAGCAGCTAAACCCTATTATAAAAATCAATTACTTTTAAAAACCCGTGAAACAAAGACAGTGAAAGAGAGAGAAATTCTTACAAAATTCGTTCAGGGGCTGCGATGCCACCTGGATTGACCATATCTAGACCCACAGCTGATTGAGACATAAGGGAGGACACTCTTGGGGCTGAGAGGTTTGGTGAGGTTGGGTGAGCTAACGCAGACCCTGTAAAGTAATACGGCGTGGTACCCATCCCATGGGTCCCAAATCTCCAGGGTCAAGGGCATCTTCCTACGTCGAAAACATGCACGAGAAACCCAGAAGATGGTACACCGTGTGACCGGGAAAGGTTTCTAAAACGCACCTCATTTCTCATCTCCTTGTGCTCCGGTTCGCCATTCCAGCCGCTTTACTAGCAATCTCCCTCCTTGGAGAATCAGCACCTTTAACCTCCTGTTCCGAACACGTTGCAATTTGTCCTGAGGATGAACGGGAAGAGGGGGAACCAATGAGAGACTAGCTCTAGGTGTTGGGACAGGCACAGGTCACTCTATTTTCCCATCAGGAAGCAGAATTAACCACAGGCTCAGCCTGCCGCCCGGAGCCAGAATAGGGCCTGAAGCAATCCTGCGCTTTTGCGGCCAGCTCCCAAGAAAGCGAGTTGAAAAATGGAGCTCAGGGGCACTGCAATTCACAAACCTGCAGAGTTAGAAATGATAACTCTCGTCCACAAATATATGGAGGGAAGGCAACGAAGAGGATTTGAAAGCAAGGCAGAATTGCAGGAAACCGATTCCAGGAGGTAGATTCGAATCGCCTTTAAAGCACAGGAAAAGCGGCAAAACCTCGACAATGATGCCCTTGGCCAAAAAGGGCGTATGCGTTTTTTCCTGAATATATTCAGGAAAAAACGCATACGCCCTTTTTGGCCAACCAAGCAACCTGGAAAGGCAAATCAGCGCTACAAAGAAGTCTCGCTTCCCATCGGTCAAAAGGGCCATGCTGAATAAAGTGTCAAAACCAGAAATGCAGGACAGGCCATGGAGAAATGGGAGCCTTGCTACGCTGATGGGCGGGCTGTAAATTGCCAACAGCCACTCTGGAGAAGTGTACGGTGTGTCCTGAAACATCTAAAAAACTCAGCTTAGAGAGCATAGGGCACTTCCACTCATGGGCGTATAAATTGGGAAAACTAAAAATCAGCAAGACACAGGCACCCCAAAGTTTAGGGCTGCTCTGTTGACAAGAACCTCCACTTCGTTACACCTTAAACATCCCAGGAAAGAGAAGAATGGATAAAGAAGTTGTGGTCCTTATGTACAATGGAATATCACTCAGCCATGAAATCAACGTCATAAGGCTAGGAGCAGCATGATGAGTGGATTTAGGTACGACGATTCTAAGTGAAATAAGTCACACAGAAAAAGACACTTATCATAAGATATCACTTACAGAGAGAATGTAAAAACCGCTACCCTTGAACTGAATTACAAAACAGAACAGAGTCGCACGTTTAGAAAACACACTATGGCTGCTTAACGGGAAAGGTGAGGTGGGGTGATGCATAAAACAAGGGTTTCAAATTAGCTCAGATACCGTTCCATAAACCCAATATGTAATAGACAAGACCTACTCCTTGCTCAGTGAACTGGACTCAACGCCCCCTATTCACCGCCCAAGAATATATCTGACTAGTAAGAATCTTAAAACCTATGTATTGATATCTCTCTGTAAGTGAGTCAAGTGGGTGTAAAGCGGCATAAACACAGCAGTGCAAAGCAGCTAAACCCTATTATAAAAATCAATTACTTTTAAAAACCCGTGAAACAAAGACAGTGAAAGAGAGAGAAATTCTTACAAAATTCGTTCAGGGGCTGCGATGCCACCTGGATTGACCATATCTAGACCCACAGCTGATTGAGACATAAGGGTGGACACTCTTGGGGCTGAGAGGTTTGGTGAGGTTGGGTGAGCTAACGCAGACCCTGTAATGTAATACGGCGTGGTACCCATCCCATGGGTCCCAAATCTCCAGGTTCAAGGGCATCTTCCTACGTCGAAAACATGCACGAGAAACCCAGAAGATGGTACACCGTGTGACCGGGAAAGGTTTCTAAAACGCACCTCATTTCTCATCTCCTTGTGCTCCGGTTCGCCATTCCAGCCGCTTTACTAGCAATCTCCCTCCTTGGAGAATCAGCACCTTTAACCTCCTGTTCCGAACACGTTGCAATTTGTCCTGAGGATGAACGGGAAGAGGGGGAACCAATGAGAGACTAGCTCTAGGTGTTGGGACAGGCACAGGTCACTCTATTTTCCCATCAGGAAGCAGAATTAACCACAGGCTCAGCCTGCCGCCCGGAGCCAGAATAGGGCCTGAAGCAATCCTGCGCTTTTGCGGCCAGCTCCCAAGAAAGCGAGTTGAAAAATGGAGCTCAGGGGCACTGCAATTCACAAACCTGCAGAGTTAGAAATGATAACTCTCGTCCACAAATATATGGAGGGAAGGCAACGAAGAGGATTTGAAAGCAAGGCAGAATTGCAGGAAACCGATTCCAGGAGGTAGATTCGAATCGCCTTTAAAGCACAGGAAAAGCGGCAAAACCTCGACAATGATGCCCTTGGCCAAAAAGGGCGTATGCGTTTTTTCCTGAATATATTCAGGAAAAAACGCATACGCCCTTTTTGGCCAACCAAGCAACCTGGAAAGGCAAATCAGCGCTACAAAGAAGTCTCGCTTCCCATCGGTCAAAAGGGCCATGCTGAATAAAGTGTCAAAACCAGAAATGCAGGACAGGCCATGGAGAAATGGGAGCCTTGCTACGCTGATGGGCGGGCTGTAAATTGCCAACAGCCACTCTGGAGAAGTGTACGGTGTGTCCTGAAACATCTAAAAAACTCAGCTTAGAGAGCATAGGGCACTTCCACTCATGGGCGTATAAATTGGGAAAACTAAAAATCAGCAAGACACAGGCACCCCAAAGTTTAGGGCTGCTCTGTTGACAAGAACCTCCACTTCGTTACACCTTAAACATCCCAGGAAAGAGAAGAATGGATAAAGAAGTTGTGGTCCTTATGTACAATGGAATATCACTCAGCCATGAAATCAACGTCATAAGGCTAGGAGCAGCATGATGAGTGGATTTAGGTACGACGATTCTAAGTGAAATAAGTCACACAGAAAAAGACACTTATCATAAGATATCACTTACAGAGAGAATGTAAAAACCGCTACCCTTGAACTGAATTACAAAACAGAACAGAGTCGCACGTTTAGAAAACACACTATGGCTGCTTAACGGGAAAGGTGAGGTGGGGTGATGCATAAAACAAGGGTTTCAAATTAGCTCAGATACCGTTCCATAAACCCAATATGTAATAGACAAGACCTACTCCTTGCTCAGTGAACTGGACTCAACGCCCCCTATTCACCGCCCAAGAATATATCTGACTAGTAAGAATCTTAAAACCTATGTATTGATATCTCTCTGTAAGTGAGTCAAGTGGGTGTAAAGCGGCATAAACACAGCAGTGCAAAGCAGCTAAACCCTATTATAAAAATCAATTACTTTTAAAAACCCGTGAAACAAAGACAGTGAAAGAGAGAGAAATTCTTACAAAATTCGTTCAGGGGCTGCGATGCCACCTGGATTGACCATATCTAGACCCACAGCTGATTGAGACATAAGGGTGGACACTCTTGGGGCTGAGAGGTTTGGTGAGGTTGGGTGAGCTAACGCAGACCCTGTAATGTAATACGGCGTGGTACCCATCCCATGGGTCCCAAATCTCCAGGTTCAAGGGCATCTTCCTACGTCGAAAACATGCACGAGAAACCCAGAAGATGGTACACCGTGTGACCGGGAAAGGTTTCTAAAACGCACCTCATTTCTCATCTCCTTGTGCTCCGGTTCGCCATTCCAGCCGCTTTACTAGCAATCTCCCTCCTTGGAGAATCAGCACCTTTAACCTCCTGTTCCGAACACGTTGCAATTTGTCCTGAGGATGAACGGGAAGAGGGGGAACCAATGAGAGACTAGCTCTAGGTGTTGGGACAGGCACAGGTCACTCTATTTTCCCATCAGGAAGCAGAATTAACCACAGGCTCAGCCTGCCGCCCGGAGCCAGAATAGGGCCTGAAGCAATCCTGCGCTTTTGCGGCCAGCTCCCAAGAAAGCGAGTTGAAAAATGGAGCTCAGGGGCACTGCAATTCACAAACCTGCAGAGTTAGAAATGATAACTCTCGTCCACAAATATATGGAGGGAAGGCAACGAAGAGGATTTGAAAGCAAGGCAGAATTGCAGGAAACCGATTCCAGGAGGTAGATTCGAATCGCCTTTAAAGCACAGGAAAAGCGGCAAAACCTCGACAATGATGCCCTTGGCCAAAAAGGGCGTATGCGTTTTTTCCTGAATATATTCAGGAAAAAACGCATACGCCCTTTTTGGCCAACCAAGCAACCTGGAAAGGCAAATCAGCGCTACAAAGAAGTCTCGCTTCCCATCGGTCAAAAGGGCCATGCTGAATAAAGTGTCAAAACCAGAAATGCAGGACAGGCCATGGAGAAATGGGAGCCTTGCTACGCTGATGGGCGGGCTGTAAATTGCCAACAGCCACTCTGGAGAAGTGTACGGTGTGTCCTGAAACATCTAAAAAACTCAGCTTAGAGAGCATAGGGCACTTCCACTCATGGGCGTATAAATTGGGAAAACTAAAAATCAGCAAGACACAGGCACCCCAAAGTTTAGGGCTGCTCTGTTGACAAGAACCTCCACTTCGTTACACCTTAAACATCCCAGGAAAGAGAAGAATGGATAAAGAAGTTGTGGTCCTTATGTACAATGGAATATCACTCAGCCATGAAATCAACGTCATAAGGCTAGGAGCAGCATGATGAGTGGATTTAGGTACGACGATTCTAAGTGAAATAAGTCACACAGAAAAAGACACTTATCATAAGATATCACTTACAGAGAGAATGTAAAAACCGCTACCCTTGAACTGAATTACAAAACAGAACAGAGTCGCACGTTTAGAAAACACACTATGGCTGCTTAACGGGAAAGGTGAGGTGGGGTGATGCATAAAACAAGGGTTTCAAATTAGCTCAGATACCGTTCCATAAACCCAATATGTAATAGACAAGACCTACTCCTTGCTCAGTGAACTGGACTCAACGCCCCCTATTCACCGCCCAAGAATATATCTGACTAGTAAGAATCTTAAAACCTATGTATTGATATCTCTCTGTAAGTGAGTCAAGTGGGTGTAAAGCGGCATAAACACAGCAGTGCAAAGCAGCTAAACCCTATTATAAAAATCAATTACTTTTAAAAACCCGTGAAACAAAGACAGTGAAAGAGAGAGAAATTCTTACAAAATTCGTTCAGGGGCTGCGATGCCACCTGGATTGACCATATCTAGACCCACAGCTGATTGAGACATAAGGGTGGACACTCTTGGGGCTGAGAGGTTTGGTGAGGTTGGGTGAGCTAACGCAGACCCTGTAATGTAATACGGCGTGGTACCCATCCCATGGGTCCCAAATCTCCAGGTTCAAGGGCATCTTCCTACGTCGAAAACATGCACGAGAAACCCAGAAGATGGTACACCGTGTGACCGGGAAAGGTTTCTAAAACGCACCTCATTTCTCATCTCCTTGTGCTCCGGTTCGCCATTCCAGCCGTTTTACTAGCAATCTCCCTCCTTGGAGAATCAGCACCTTTAACCTCCTGTTCCATACACGTTGCAATTTGTCCTGAGGATGAACGGGAAGAGGGGGAACCAATGAGAGACTAGCTCTAGGTGTTGGGACAGGCACAGGTCACTCTATTTTCCCATCAGGAAGCAGAATTAACCACAGGCTCAGCCTGCCGCCCGGAGCCAGAATAGGGCCTGAAGCAATCCTGCGCTTTTGCGGCCAGCTCCCAAGAAAGCGAGTTGAGAAATGGAGCTCAGGGGCACTGCAATTCACAAACCTGCAGAGTTAGAAATGATAACTCTCGTCCACAAATATATGGAGGGAAGGCAACGAAGAGGATTTGAAAGCAAGGCAGAATTGCAGGAAACCGATTTCAGGAGGTAGATTCGAATCGCCTTTAAAGCACAGGAAAAGCGGCAAAACCTCGACAATGATGCCCTTGGCCAAAAAGGGCGTATGCGTTTTTTCCTGAATATATTCAGGAAAAAACGCATACGCCCTTTTTGGCCAACCAAGCAACCTGGAAAGGCAAATCAGCGCTACAAAGAAGTCTCGCTTCCCATCGGTCAAAAGGGCCATGCTGAATAAAGTGTCAAAACCAGAAATGCAGGACAGGCCATGGAGAAATGGGAGCCTTGCTACGCTGATGGGCGGGCTGTAAATTGCCAACAGCCACTCTGGAGAAGTGTACGGTGTGTCCTGAAACATCTAAAAAACTCAGCTTAGAGAGCATAGGGCACTTCCACTCATGGGCGTATAAATTGGGAAAACTAAAAATCAGCAAGACACAGGCACCCCAAAGTTTAGGGCTGCTCTGTTGACAAGAACCTCCACTTCGTTACACCTTAAACATCCCAGGAAAGAGAAGAATGGATAAAGAAGTTGTGGTCCTTATGTACAATGGAATATCACTCAGCCATGAAATCAACGTCATAAGGCTAGGAGCAGCATGATGAGTGGATTTAGGTACGACGATTCTAAGTGAAATAAGTCACACAGAAAAAGACACTTATCGTAAGATATCACTTACAGAGAGAATGTAAAAACCGCTACCCTTGAACTGAATTACAAAACAGAACAGAGTCGCACGTTTAGAAAACACACTATGGCTGCTTAACGGGAAAGGTGAGGTGGGGTGATGCATAAAACAAGGGTTTCAAATTAGCTCAGATACCGTTCCATAAACCCAATATGTAATAGACAAGACCTACTCCTTGCTCAGTGAACTGGACTCAACGCCCCCTATTCACCGCCCAAGAATATATCTGACTAGTAAGAATCTTAAAACCTATGTATTGATATCTCTCTGTAAGTGAGTCAAGTGGGTGTAAAGCGGCATAAACACAGCAGTGCAAAGCAGCTAAACCCTATTATAAAAATCAATTACTTTTAAAAACCCGTGAAACAAAGACAGTGAAAGAGAGAGAAATTCTTACAAAATTCGTTCAGGGGCTGCGATGCCACCTGGATTGACCATATCTAGACCCACAGCTGATTGAGACATAAGGGTGGACACTCTTGGGGCTGAGAGGTTTGGTGAGGTTGGGTGAGCTAACGCAGACCCTGTAATGTAATACGGCGTGGTACCCATCCCATGGGTCCCAAATCTCCAGGTTCAAGGGCATCTTCCTACGTCGAAAACATGCACGAGAAACCCAGAAGATGGTACACCGTGTGACCGGGAAAGGTTTCTAAAACGCACCTCATTTCTCATCTCCTTGTGCTCCGGTTCGCCATTCCAGCCGCTTTACTAGCAATCTCCCTCCTTGGAGAATCAGCACCTTTAACCTCCTGTTCCGAACACGTTGCAATTTGTCCTGAGGATGAACGGGAAGAGGGGGAACCAATGAGAGACTAGCTCTAGGTGTTGGGACAGGCACAGGTCACTCTATTTTCCCATCAGGAAGCAGAATTAACCACAGGCTCAGCCTGCCGCCCGGAGCCAGAATAGGGCCTGAAGCAATCCTGCGCTTTTGCGGCCAGCTCCCAAGAAAGCGAGTTGAAAAATGGAGCTCAGGGGCACTGCAATTCACAAACCTGCAGAGTTAGAAATGATAACTCTCGTCCACAAATATATGGAGGGAAGGCAACGAAGAGGATTTGAAAGCAAGGCAGAATTGCAGGAAACCGATTCCAGGAGGTAGATTCGAATCGCCTTTAAAGCACAGGAAAAGCGGCAAAACCTCGACAATGATGCCCTTGGCCAAAAAGGGCGTATGCGTTTTTTCCTGAATATATTCAGGAAAAAACGCATACGCCCTTTTTGGCCAACCAAGCAACCTGGAAAGGCAAATCAGCGCTACAAAGAAGTCTCGCTTCCCATCGGTCAAAAGGGCCATGCTGAATAAAGTGTCAAAACCAGAAATGCAGGACAGGCCATGGAGAAATGGGAGCCTTGCTACGCTGATGGGCGGGCTGTAAATTGCCAACAGCCACTCTGGAGAAGTGTACGGTGTGTCCTGAAACATCTAAAAAACTCAGCTTAGAGAGCATAGGGCACTTCCACTCATGGGCGTATAAATTGGGAAAACTAAAAATCAGCAAGACACAGGCACCCCAAAGTTTAGGGCTGCTCTGTTGACAAGAACCTCCACTTCGTTACACCTTAAACATCCCAGGAAAGAGAAGAATGGATAAAGAAGTTGTGGTCCTTATGTACAATGGAATATCACTCAGCCATGAAATCAACGTCATAAGGCTAGGAGCAGCATGATGAGTGGATTTAGGTACGACGATTCTAAGTGAAATAAGTCACACAGAAAAAGACACTTATCATAAGATATCACTTACAGAGAGAATGTAAAAACCGCTACCCTTGAACTGAATTACAAAACAGAACAGAGTCGCACGTTTAGAAAACACACTATGGCTGCTTAACGGGAAAGGTGAGGTGGGGTGATGCATAAAACAAGGGTTTCAAATTAGCTCAGATACCGTTCCATAAACCCAATATGTAATAGACAAGACCTACTCCTTGCTCAGTGAACTGGACTCAACGCCCCCTATTCACCGCCCAAGAATATATCTGACTAGTAAGAATCTTAAAACCTATGTATTGATATCTCTCTGTAAGTGAGTCAAGTGGGTGTAAAGCGGCATAAACACAGCAGTGCAAAGCAGCTAAACCCTATTATAAAAATCAATTACTTTTAAAAACCCGTGAAACAAAGACAGTGAAAGAGAGAGAAATTCTTACAAAATTCGTTCAGGGGCTGCGATGCCACCTGGATTGACCATATCTAGACCCACAGCTGATTGAGACATAAGGGTGGACACTCTTGGGGCTGAGAGGTTTGGTGAGGTTGGGTGAGCTAACGCAGACCCTGTAATGTAATACGGCGTGGTACCCATCCCATGGGTCCCAAATCTCCAGGTTCAAGGGCATCTTCCTACGTCGAAAACATGCACGAGAAACCCAGAAGATGGTACACCGTGTGACCGGGAAAGGTTTCTAAAACGCACCTCATTTCTCATCTCCTTGTGCTCCGGTTCGCCATTCCAGCCGTTTTACTAGCAATCTCCCTCCTTGGAGAATCAGCACCTTTAACCTCCTGTTCCGAACACGTTGCAATTTGTCCTGAGGATGAACGGGAAGAGGGGGAACCAATGAGAGACTAGCTCTAGGTGTTGGGACAGGCACAGGTCACTCTATTTTCCCATCAGGAAGCAGAATTAACCACAGGCTCAGCCTGCCGCCCGGAGCCAGAATAGGGCCTGAAGCAATCCTGCGCTTTTGCGGCCAGCTCCCAAGAAAGCGAGTTGAAAAATGGAGCTCAGGGGCACTGCAATTCACAAACCTGCAGAGTTAGAAATGATAACTCTCGTCCACAAATATATGGAGGGAAGGCAACGAAGAGGATTTGAAAGCAAGGCAGAATTGCAGGAAACCGATTTCAGGAGGTAGATACGAATCGCCTTTAAAGCACAGGAAAAGCGGCAAAACCTCGACAATGATGCCCTTGGCCAAAAAGGGCGTATGCGTTTTTTCCTGAATATATTCAGGAAAAAACGCATACGCCCTTTTTGGCCAACCAAGCAACCTGGAAAGGCAAATCAGCGCTACAAAGAAGTCTCGCTTCCCATCGGTCAAAAGGGCCATGCTGAATAAAGTGTCAAAACCAGAAATGCAGGACAGGCCATGGAGAAATGGGAGCCTTGCTACGCTGATGGGCGGGCTGTAAATTGCCAACAGCCACTCTGGAGAAGTGTACGGTGTGTCCTGAAACATCTAAAAAACTCAGCTTAGAGAGCATAGGGCACTTCCACTCATGGGCGTATAAATTGGGAAAACTAAAAATCAGCAAGACACAGGCACCCCAAAGTTTAGGGCTGCTCTGTTGACAAGAACCTCCACTTCGTTACACCTGAAACATCCCAGGAAAGAGAAGAATGGATAAAGAAGTTGTGGTCCTTATGTACAATGGAATATCACTCAGCCATGAAATCAACGTCATAAGGCTAGGAGCAGCATGATGAGTGGATTTAGGTACGACGATTCTAAGTGAAATAAGTCACACAGAAAAAGACACTTATCATAAGATATCACTTACAGAGGGAATGTAAAAACCGCTACCCTTGAACTGAATTACAAAACAGAACAGAGTCGCACGTTTAGAAAACACACTATGGCTGCTTAACGGGAAAGGTGAGGTGGGGTGATGCATAAAACAAGGGTTTCAAATTAGCTCAGATACCGTTCCATAAACCCAATATGTAATAGACAAGACCTACTCCTTGCTCAGTGAACTGGACTCAACGCCCCCTATTCACCGCCCAAGAATATATCTGACTAGTAAGAATCTTAAAACCTATGTATTGATATCTCTCTGTAAGTGAGTCAAGTGGGTGTAAAGCGGCATAAACACAGCAGTGCAAAGCAGCTAAACCCTATTATAAAAATCAATTACTTTTAAAAACCCGTGAAACAAAGACAGTGAAAGAGAGAGAAATTCTTACAAAATTCGTTCAGGGGCTGCGATGCCACCTGGATTGACCATATCTAGACCCACAGCTGATTGAGACATAAGGGAGGACACTCTTGGGGCTGAGAGGTTTGGTGAGGTTGGGTGAGCTAACGCAGACCCTGTAAAGTAATACGGCGTGGTACCCATCCCATGGGTCCCAAATCTCCAGGGTCAAGGGCATCTTCCTACGTCGAAAACATGCACGAGAAACCCAGAAGATGGTACACCGTGTGACCGGGAAAGGTTTCTAAAACGCACCTCATTTCTCATCTCCTTGTGCTCCGGTTCGCCATTCCAGCCGCTTTACTAGCAATCTCCCTCCTTGGAGAATCAGCACCTTTAACCTCCTGTTCCGAACACGTTGCAATTTGTCCTGAGGATGAACGGGAAGAGGGGGAACCAATGAGAGACTAGCTCTAGGTGTTGGGACAGGCACAGGTCACTCTATTTTCCCATCAGGAAGCAGAATTAACCACAGGCTCAGCCTGCCGCCCGGAGCCAGAATAGGGCCTGAAGCAATCCTGCGCTTTTGCGGCCAGCTCCCAAGAAAGCGAGTTGAAAAATGGAGCTCAGGGGCACTGCAATTCACAAACCTGCAGAGTTAGAAATGATAACTCTCGTCCACAAATATATGGAGGGAAGGCAACGAAGAGGATTTGAAAGCAAGGCAGAATTGCAGGAAACCGATTCCAGGAGGTAGATTCGAATCGCCTTTAAAGCACAGGAAAAGCGGCAAAACCTCGACAATGATGCCCTTGGCCAAAAAGGGCGTATGCGTTTTTTCCTGAATATATTCAGGAAAAAACGCATACGCCCTTTTTGGCCAACCAAGCAACCTGGAAAGGCAAATCAGCGCTACAAAGAAGTCTCGCTTCCCATCGGTCAAAAGGGCCATGCTGAATAAAGTGTCAAAACCAGAAATGCAGGACAGGCCATGGAGAAATGGGAGCCTTGCTACGCTGATGGGCGGGCTGTAAATTGCCAACAGCCACTCTGGAGAAGTGTACGGTGTGTCCTGAAACATCTAAAAAACTCAGCTTAGAGAGCATAGGGCACTTCCACTCATGGGCGTATAAATTGGGAAAACTAAAAATCAGCAAGACACAGGCACCCCAAAGTTTAGGGCTGCTCTGTTGACAAGAACCTCCACTTCGTTACACCTTAAACATCCCAGGAAAGAGAAGAATGGATAAAGAAGTTGTGGTCCTTATGTACAATGGAATATCACTCAGCCATGAAATCAACGTCATAAGGCTAGGAGCAGCATGATGAGTGGATTTAGGTACGACGATTCTAAGTGAAATAAGTCACACAGAAAAAGACACTTATCATAAGATATCACTTACAGAGAGAATGTAAAAACCGCTACCCTTGAACTGAATTACAAAACAGAACAGAGTCGCACGTTTAGAAAACACACTATGGCTGCTTAACGGGAAAGGTGAGGTGGGGTGATGCATAAAACAAGGGTTTCAAATTAGCTCAGATACCGTTCCATAAACCCAATATGTAATAGACAAGACCTACTCCTTGCTCAGTGAACTGGACTCAACGCCCCCTATTCACCGCCCAAGAATATATCTGACTAGTAAGAATCTTAAAACCTATGTATTGATATCTCTCTGTAAGTGAGTCAAGTGGGTGTAAAGCGGCATAAACACAGCAGTGCAAAGCAGCTAAACCCTATTATAAAAATCAATTACTTTTAAAAACCCGTGAAACAAAGACAGTGAAAGAGAGAGAAATTCTTACAAAATTCGTTCAGGGGCTGCGATGCCACCTGGATTGACCATATCTAGACCCACAGCTGATTGAGACATAAGGGTGGACACTCTTGGGGCTGAGAGGTTTGGTGAGGTTGGGTGAGCTAACGCAGACCCTGTAATGTAATACGGCGTGGTACCCATCCCATGGGTCCCAAATCTCCAGGTTCAAGGGCATCTTCCTACGTCGAAAACATGCACGAGAAACCCAGAAGATGGTACACCGTGTGACCGGGAAAGGTTTCTAAAACGCACCTCATTTCTCATCTCCTTGTGCTCCGGTTCGCCATTCCAGCCGCTTTACTAGCAATCTCCCTCCTTGGAGAATCAGCACCTTTAACCTCCTGTTCCGAACACGTTGCAATTTGTCCTGAGGATGAACGGGAAGAGGGGGAACCAATGAGAGACTAGCTCTAGGTGTTGGGACAGGCACAGGTCACTCTATTTTCCCATCAGGAAGCAGAATTAACCACAGGCTCAGCCTGCCGCCCGGAGCCAGAATAGGGCCTGAAGCAATCCTGCGCTTTTGCGGCCAGCTCCCAAGAAAGCGAGTTGAAAAATGGAGCTCAGGGGCACTGCAATTCACAAACCTGCAGAGTTAGAAATGATAACTCTCGTCCACAAATATATGGAGGGAAGGCAACGAAGAGGATTTGAAAGCAAGGCAGAATTGCAGGAAACCGATTCCAGGAGGTAGATTCGAATCGCCTTTAAAGCACAGGAAAAGCGGCAAAACCTCGACAATGATGCCCTTGGCCAAAAAGGGCGTATGCGTTTTTTCCTGAATATATTCAGGAAAAAACGCATACGCCCTTTTTGGCCAACCAAGCAACCTGGAAAGGCAAATCAGCGCTACAAAGAAGTCTCGCTTCCCATCGGTCAAAAGGGCCATGCTGAATAAAGTGTCAAAACCAGAAATGCAGGACAGGCCATGGAGAAATGGGAGCCTTGCTACGCTGATGGGCGGGCTGTAAATTGCCAACAGCCACTCTGGAGAAGTGTACGGTGTGTCCTGAAACATCTAAAAAACTCAGCTTAGAGAGCATAGGGCACTTCCACTCATGGGCGTATAAATTGGGAAAACTAAAAATCAGCAAGACACAGGCACCCCAAAGTTTAGGGCTGCTCTGTTGACAAGAACCTCCACTTCGTTACACCTTAAACATCCCAGGAAAGAGAAGAATGGATAAAGAAGTTGTGGTCCTTATGTACAATGGAATATCACTCAGCCATGAAATCAACGTCATAAGGCTAGGAGCAGCATGATGAGTGGATTTAGGTACGACGATTCTAAGTGAAATAAGTCACACAGAAAAAGACACTTATCATAAGATATCACTTACAGAGAGAATGTAAAAACCGCTACCCTTGAACTGAATTACAAAACAGAACAGAGTCGCACGTTTAGAAAACACACTATGGCTGCTTAACGGGAAAGGTGAGGTGGGGTGATGCATAAAACAAGGGTTTCAAATTAGCTCAGATACCGTTCCATAAACCCAATATGTAATAGACAAGACCTACTCCTTGCTCAGTGAACTGGACTCAACGCCCCCTATTCACCGCCCAAGAATATATCTGACTAGTAAGAATCTTAAAACCTATGTATTGATATCTCTCTGTAAGTGAGTCAAGTGGGTGTAAAGCGGCATAAACACAGCAGTGCAAAGCAGCTAAACCCTATTATAAAAATCAATTACTTTTAAAAACCCGTGAAACAAAGACAGTGAAAGAGAGAGAAATTCTTACAAAATTCGTTCAGGGGCTGCGATGCCACCTGGATTGACCATATCTAGACCCACAGCTGATTGAGACATAAGGGTGGACACTCTTGGGGCTGAGAGGTTTGGTGAGGTTGGGTGAGCTAACGCAGACCCTGTAATGTAATACGGCGTGGTACCCATCCCATGGGTCCCAAATCTCCAGGTTCAAGGGCATCTTCCTACGTCGAAAACATGCACGAGAAACCCAGAAGATGGTACACCGTGTGACCGGGAAAGGTTTCTAAAACGCACCTCATTTCTCATCTCCTTGTGCTCCGGTTCGCCATTCCAGCCGCTTTACTAGCAATCTCCCTCCTTGGAGAATCAGCACCTTTAACCTCCTGTTCCGAACACGTTGCAATTTGTCCTGAGGATGAACGGGAAGAGGGGGAACCAATGAGAGACTAGCTCTAGGTGTTGGGACAGGCACAGGTCACTCTATTTTCCCATCAGGAAGCAGAATTAACCACAGGCTCAGCCTGCCGCCCGGAGCCAGAATAGGGCCTGAAGCAATCCTGCGCTTTTGCGGCCAGCTCCCAAGAAAGCGAGTTGAAAAATGGAGCTCAGGGGCACTGCAATTCACAAACCTGCAGAGTTAGAAATGATAACTCTCGTCCACAAATATATGGAGGGAAGGCAACGAAGAGGATTTGAAAGCAAGGCAGAATTGCAGGAAACCGATTCCAGGAGGTAGATTCGAATCGCCTTTAAAGCACAGGAAAAGCGGCAAAACCTCGACAATGATGCCCTTGGCCAAAAAGGGCGTATGCGTTTTTTCCTGAATATATTCAGGAAAAAACGCATACGCCCTTTTTGGCCAACCAAGCAACCTGGAAAGGCAAATCAGCGCTACAAAGAAGTCTCGCTTCCCATCGGTCAAAAGGGCCATGCTGAATAAAGTGTCAAAACCAGAAATGCAGGACAGGCCATGGAGAAATGGGAGCCTTGCTACGCTGATGGGCGGGCTGTAAATTGCCAACAGCCACTCTGGAGAAGTGTACGGTGTGTCCTGAAACATCTAAAAAACTCAGCTTAGAGAGCATAGGGCACTTCCACTCATGGGCGTATAAATTGGGAAAACTAAAAATCAGCAAGACACAGGCACCCCAAAGTTTAGGGCTGCTCTGTTGACAAGAACCTCCACTTCGTTACACCTTAAACATCCCAGGAAAGAGAAGAATGGATAAAGAAGTTGTGGTCCTTATGTACAATGGAATATCACTCAGCCATGAAATCAACGTCATAAGGCTAGGAGCAGCATGATGAGTGGATTTAGGTACGACGATTCTAAGTGAAATAAGTCACACAGAAAAAGACACTTATCATAAGATATCACTTACAGAGAGAATGTAAAAACCGCTACCCTTGAACTGAATTACAAAACAGAACAGAGTCGCACGTTTAGAAAACACACTATGGCTGCTTAACGGGAAAGGTGAGGTGGGGTGATGCATAAAACAAGGGTTTCAAATTAGCTCAGATACCGTTCCATAAACCCAATATGTAATAGACAAGACCTACTCCTTGCTCAGTGAACTGGACTCAACGCCCCCTATTCACCGCCCAAGAATATATCTGACTAGTAAGAATCTTAAAACCTATGTATTGATATCTCTCTGTAAGTGAGTCAAGTGGGTGTAAAGCGGCATAAACACAGCAGTGCAAAGCAGCTAAACCCTATTATAAAAATCAATTACTTTTAAAAACCCGTGAAACAAAGACAGTGAAAGAGAGAGAAATTCTTACAAAATTCGTTCAGGGGCTGCGATGCCACCTGGATTGACCATATCTAGACCCACAGCTGATTGAGACATAAGGGTGGACACTCTTGGGGCTGAGAGGTTTGGTGAGGTTGGGTGAGCTAACGCAGACCCTGTAATGTAATACGGCGTGGTACCCATCCCATGGGTCCCAAATCTCCAGGTTCAAGGGCATCTTCCTACGTCGAAAACATGCACGAGAAACCCAGAAGATGGTACACCGTGTGACCGGGAAAGGTTTCTAAAACGCACCTCATTTCTCATCTCCTTGTGCTCCGGTTCGCCATTCCAGCCGTTTTACTAGCAATCTCCCTCCTTGGAGAATCAGCACCTTTAACCTCCTGTTCCATACACGTTGCAATTTGTCCTGAGGATGAACGGGAAGAGGGGGAACCAATGAGAGACTAGCTCTAGGTGTTGGGACAGGCACAGGTCACTCTATTTTCCCATCAGGAAGCAGAATTAACCACAGGCTCAGCCTGCCGCCCGGAGCCAGAATAGGGCCTGAAGCAATCCTGCGCTTTTGCGGCCAGCTCCCAAGAAAGCGAGTTGAGAAATGGAGCTCAGGGGCACTGCAATTCACAAACCTGCAGAGTTAGAAATGATAACTCTCGTCCACAAATATATGGAGGGAAGGCAACGAAGAGGATTTGAAAGCAAGGCAGAATTGCAGGAAACCGATTTCAGGAGGTAGATTCGAATCGCCTTTAAAGCACAGGAAAAGCGGCAAAACCTCGACAATGATGCCCTTGGCCAAAAAGGGCGTATGCGTTTTTTCCTGAATATATTCAGGAAAAAACGCATACGCCCTTTTTGGCCAACCAAGCAACCTGGAAAGGCAAATCAGCGCTACAAAGAAGTCTCGCTTCCCATCGGTCAAAAGGGCCATGCTGAATAAAGTGTCAAAACCAGAAATGCAGGACAGGCCATGGAGAAATGGGAGCCTTGCTACGCTGATGGGCGGGCTGTAAATTGCCAACAGCCACTCTGGAGAAGTGTACGGTGTGTCCTGAAACATCTAAAAAACTCAGCTTAGAGAGCATAGGGCACTTCCACTCATGGGCGTATAAATTGGGAAAACTAAAAATCAGCAAGACACAGGCACCCCAAAGTTTAGGGCTGCTCTGTTGACAAGAACCTCCACTTCGTTACACCTTAAACATCCCAGGAAAGAGAAGAATGGATAAAGAAGTTGTGGTCCTTATGTACAATGGAATATCACTCAGCCATGAAATCAACGTCATAAGGCTAGGAGCAGCATGATGAGTGGATTTAGGTACGACGATTCTAAGTGAAATAAGTCACACAGAAAAAGACACTTATCGTAAGATATCACTTACAGAGAGAATGTAAAAACCGCTACCCTTGAACTGAATTACAAAACAGAACAGAGTCGCACGTTTAGAAAACACACTATGGCTGCTTAACGGGAAAGGTGAGGTGGGGTGATGCATAAAACAAGGGTTTCAAATTAGCTCAGATACCGTTCCATAAACCCAATATGTAATAGACAAGACCTACTCCTTGCTCAGTGAACTGGACTCAACGCCCCCTATTCACCGCCCAAGAATATATCTGACTAGTAAGAATCTTAAAACCTATGTATTGATATCTCTCTGTAAGTGAGTCAAGTGGGTGTAAAGCGGCATAAACACAGCAGTGCAAAGCAGCTAAACCCTATTATAAAAATCAATTACTTTTAAAAACCCGTGAAACAAAGACAGTGAAAGAGAGAGAAATTCTTACAAAATTCGTTCAGGGGCTGCGATGCCACCTGGATTGACCATATCTAGACCCACAGCTGATTGAGACATAAGGGTGGACACTCTTGGGGCTGAGAGGTTTGGTGAGGTTGGGTGAGCTAACGCAGACCCTGTAATGTAATACGGCGTGGTACCCATCCCATGGGTCCCAAATCTCCAGGTTCAAGGGCATCTTCCTACGTCGAAAACATGCACGAGAAACCCAGAAGATGGTACACCGTGTGACCGGGAAAGGTTTCTAAAACGCACCTCATTTCTCATCTCCTTGTGCTCCGGTTCGCCATTCCAGCCGCTTTACTAGCAATCTCCCTCCTTGGAGAATCAGCACCTTTAACCTCCTGTTCCGAACACGTTGCAATTTGTCCTGAGGATGAACGGGAAGAGGGGGAACCAATGAGAGACTAGCTCTAGGTGTTGGGACAGGCACAGGTCACTCTATTTTCCCATCAGGAAGCAGAATTAACCACAGGCTCAGCCTGCCGCCCGGAGCCAGAATAGGGCCTGAAGCAATCCTGCGCTTTTGCGGCCAGCTCCCAAGAAAGCGAGTTGAAAAATGGAGCTCAGGGGCACTGCAATTCACAAACCTGCAGAGTTAGAAATGATAACTCTCGTCCACAAATATATGGAGGGAAGGCAACGAAGAGGATTTGAAAGCAAGGCAGAATTGCAGGAAACCGATTCCAGGAGGTAGATTCGAATCGCCTTTAAAGCACAGGAAAAGCGGCAAAACCTCGACAATGATGCCCTTGGCCAAAAAGGGCGTATGCGTTTTTTCCTGAATATATTCAGGAAAAAACGCATACGCCCTTTTTGGCCAACCAAGCAACCTGGAAAGGCAAATCAGCGCTACAAAGAAGTCTCGCTTCCCATCGGTCAAAAGGGCCATGCTGAATAAAGTGTCAAAACCAGAAATGCAGGACAGGCCATGGAGAAATGGGAGCCTTGCTACGCTGATGGGCGGGCTGTAAATTGCCAACAGCCACTCTGGAGAAGTGTACGGTGTGTCCTGAAACATCTAAAAAACTCAGCTTAGAGAGCATAGGGCACTTCCACTCATGGGCGTATAAATTGGGAAAACTAAAAATCAGCAAGACACAGGCACCCCAAAGTTTAGGGCTGCTCTGTTGACAAGAACCTCCACTTCGTTACACCTTAAACATCCCAGGAAAGAGAAGAATGGATAAAGAAGTTGTGGTCCTTATGTACAATGGAATATCACTCAGCCATGAAATCAACGTCATAAGGCTAGGAGCAGCATGATGAGTGGATTTAGGTACGACGATTCTAAGTGAAATAAGTCACACAGAAAAAGACACTTATCATAAGATATCACTTACAGAGAGAATGTAAAAACCGCTACCCTTGAACTGAATTACAAAACAGAACAGAGTCGCACGTTTAGAAAACACACTATGGCTGCTTAACGGGAAAGGTGAGGTGGGGTGATGCATAAAACAAGGGTTTCAAATTAGCTCAGATACCGTTCCATAAACCCAATATGTAATAGACAAGACCTACTCCTTGCTCAGTGAACTGGACTCAACGCCCCCTATTCACCGCCCAAGAATATATCTGACTAGTAAGAATCTTAAAACCTATGTATTGATATCTCTCTGTAAGTGAGTCAAGTGGGTGTAAAGCGGCATAAACACAGCAGTGCAAAGCAGCTAAACCCTATTATAAAAATCAATTACTTTTAAAAACCCGTGAAACAAAGACAGTGAAAGAGAGAGAAATTCTTACAAAATTCGTTCAGGGGCTGCGATGCCACCTGGATTGACCATATCTAGACCCACAGCTGATTGAGACATAAGGGTGGACACTCTTGGGGCTGAGAGGTTTGGTGAGGTTGGGTGAGCTAACGCAGACCCTGTAATGTAATACGGCGTGGTACCCATCCCATGGGTCCCAAATCTCCAGGTTCAAGGGCATCTTCCTACGTCGAAAACATGCACGAGAAACCCAGAAGATGGTACACCGTGTGACCGGGAAAGGTTTCTAAAACGCACCTCATTTCTCATCTCCTTGTGCTCCGGTTCGCCATTCCAGCCGTTTTACTAGCAATCTCCCTCCTTGGAGAATCAGCACCTTTAACCTCCTGTTCCGAACACGTTGCAATTTGTCCTGAGGATGAACGGGAAGAGGGGGAACCAATGAGAGACTAGCTCTAGGTGTTGGGACAGGCACAGGTCACTCTATTTTCCCATCAGGAAGCAGAATTAACCACAGGCTCAGCCTGCCGCCCGGAGCCAGAATAGGGCCTGAAGCAATCCTGCGCTTTTGCGGCCAGCTCCCAAGAAAGCGAGTTGAAAAATGGAGCTCAGGGGCACTGCAATTCACAAACCTGCAGAGTTAGAAATGATAACTCTCGTCCACAAATATATGGAGGGAAGGCAACGAAGAGGATTTGAAAGCAAGGCAGAATTGCAGGAAACCGATTTCAGGAGGTAGATACGAATCGCCTTTAAAGCACAGGAAAAGCGGCAAAACCTCGACAATGATGCCCTTGGCCAAAAAGGGCGTATGCGTTTTTTCCTGAATATATTCAGGAAAAAACGCATACGCCCTTTTTGGCCAACCAAGCAACCTGGAAAGGCAAATCAGCGCTACAAAGAAGTCTCGCTTCCCATCGGTCAAAAGGGCCATGCTGAATAAAGTGTCAAAACCAGAAATGCAGGACAGGCCATGGAGAAATGGGAGCCTTGCTACGCTGATGGGCGGGCTGTAAATTGCCAACAGCCACTCTGGAGAAGTGTACGGTGTGTCCTGAAACATCTAAAAAACTCAGCTTAGAGAGCATAGGGCACTTCCACTCATGGGCGTATAAATTGGGAAAACTAAAAATCAGCAAGACACAGGCACCCCAAAGTTTAGGGCTGCTCTGTTGACAAGAACCTCCACTTCGTTACACCTGAAACATCCCAGGAAAGAGAAGAATGGATAAAGAAGTTGTGGTCCTTATGTACAATGGAATATCACTCAGCCATGAAATCAACGTCATAAGGCTAGGAGCAGCATGATGAGTGGATTTAGGTACGACGATTCTAAGTGAAATAAGTCACACAGAAAAAGACACTTATCATAAGATATCACTTACAGAGGGAATGTAAAAACCGCTACCCTTGAACTGAATTACAAAACAGAACAGAGTCGCACGTTTAGAAAACACACTATGGCTGCTTAACGGGAAAGGTGAGGTGGGGTGATGCATAAAACAAGGGTTTCAAATTAGCTCAGATACCGTTCCATAAACCCAATATGTAATAGACAAGACCTACTCCTTGCTCAGTGAACTGGACTCAACGCCCCCTATTCACCGCCCAAGAATATATCTGACTAGTAAGAATCTTAAAACCTATGTATTGATATCTCTCTGTAAGTGAGTCAAGTGGGTGTAAAGCGGCATAAACACAGCAGTGCAAAGCAGCTAAACCCTATTATAAAAATCAATTACTTTTAAAAACCCGTGAAACAAAGACAGTGAAAGAGAGAGAAATTCTTACAAAATTCGTTCAGGGGCTGCGATGCCACCTGGATTGACCATATCTAGACCCACAGCTGATTGAGACATAAGGGAGGACACTCTTGGGGCTGAGAGGTTTGGTGAGGTTGGGTGAGCTAACGCAGACCCTGTAAAGTAATACGGCGTGGTACCCATCCCATGGGTCCCAAATCTCCAGGGTCAAGGGCATCTTCCTACGTCGAAAACATGCACGAGAAACCCAGAAGATGGTACACCGTGTGACCGGGAAAGGTTTCTAAAACGCACCTCATTTCTCATCTCCTTGTGCTCCGGTTCGCCATTCCAGCCGCTTTACTAGCAATCTCCCTCCTTGGAGAATCAGCACCTTTAACCTCCTGTTCCGAACACGTTGCAATTTGTCCTGAGGATGAACGGGAAGAGGGGGAACCAATGAGAGACTAGCTCTAGGTGTTGGGACAGGCACAGGTCACTCTATTTTCCCATCAGGAAGCAGAATTAACCACAGGCTCAGCCTGCCGCCCGGAGCCAGAATAGGGCCTGAAGCAATCCTGCGCTTTTGCGGCCAGCTCCCAAGAAAGCGAGTTGAAAAATGGAGCTCAGGGGCACTGCAATTCACAAACCTGCAGAGTTAGAAATGATAACTCTCGTCCACAAATATATGGAGGGAAGGCAACGAAGAGGATTTGAAAGCAAGGCAGAATTGCAGGAAACCGATTCCAGGAGGTAGATTCGAATCGCCTTTAAAGCACAGGAAAAGCGGCAAAACCTCGACAATGATGCCCTTGGCCAAAAAGGGCGTATGCGTTTTTTCCTGAATATATTCAGGAAAAAACGCATACGCCCTTTTTGGCCAACCAAGCAACCTGGAAAGGCAAATCAGCGCTACAAAGAAGTCTCGCTTCCCATCAGTCAAAAGGGCCATGCTGAATAAAGTGTCAAAACCAGAAATGCAGGACAGGCCATGGAGAAATGGGAGCCTTGCTACGCTGATGGGCGGGCTGTAAATTGCCAACAGCCACTCTGGAGAAGTGTACGGTGTGTCCTGAAACATCTAAAAAACTCAGCTTAGAGAGCATAGGGCACTTCCACTCATGGGCGTATAAATTGGGAAAACTAAAAATCAGCAAGACACAGGCACCCCAAAGTTTAGGGCTGCTCTGTTGACAAGAACCTCCACTTCGTTACACCTGAAACATCCCAGGAAAGAGAAGAATGGATAAAGAAGTTGTGGTCCTTATGTACAATGGAATATCACTCAGCCATGAAATCAACGTCATAAGGCTAGGAGCAGCATGATGAGTGGATTTAGGTACGACGATTCTAAGTGAAATAAGTCACACAGAAAAAGACACTTATCATAAGATATCACTTACAGAGAGAATGTAAAAACCGCTACCCTTGAACTGAATTACAAAACAGAACAGAGTCGCACGTTTAGAAAACACACTATGGCTGCTTAACGGGAAAGGTGAGGTGGGGTGATGCATAAAACAAGGGTTTCAAATTAGCTCAGATACCGTTCCATAAACCCAATATGTAATAGACAAGACCTACTCCTTGCTCAGTGAACTGGACTCAACGCCCCCTATTCACCGCCCAAGAATATATCTGACTAGTAAGAATCTTAAAACCTATGTATTGATATCTCTCTGTAAGTGAGTCAAGTGGGTGTAAAGCGGCATAAACACAGCAGTGCAAAGCAGCTAAACCCTATTATAAAAATCAATTACTTTTAAAAACCCGTGAAACAAAGACAGTGAAAGAGAGAGAAATTCTTACAAAATTCGTTCAGGGGCTGCGATGCCACCTGGATTGACCATATCTAGACCCACAGCTGATTGAGACATAAGGGTGGACACTCTTGGGGCTGAGAGGTTTGGTGAGGTTGGGTGAGCTAACGCAGACCCTGTAATGTAATACGGCGTGGTACCCATCCCATGGGTCCCAAATCTCCAGGTTCAAGGGCATCTTCCTACGTCGAAAACATGCACGAGAAACCCAGAAGATGGTACACCGTGTGACCGGGAAAGGTTTCTAAAACGCACCTCATTTCTCATCTCCTTGTGCTCCGGTTCGCCATTCCAGCCGCTTTACTAGCAATCTCCCTCCTTGGAGAATCAGCACCTTTAACCTCCTGTTCCGAACACGTTGCAATTTGTCCTGAGGATGAACGGGAAGAGGGGGAACCAATGAGAGACTAGCTCTAGGTGTTGGGACAGGCACAGGTCACTCTATTTTCCCATCAGGAAGCAGAATTAACCACAGGCTCAGCCTGCCGCCCGGAGCCAGAATAGGGCCTGAAGCAATCCTGCGCTTTTGCGGCCAGCTCCCAAGAAAGCGAGTTGAAAAATGGAGCTCAGGGGCACTGCAATTCACAAACCTGCAGAGTTAGAAATGATAACTCTCGTCCACAAATATATGGAGGGAAGGCAACGAAGAGGATTTGAAAGCAAGGCAGAATTGCAGGAAACCGATTCCAGGAGGTAGATTCGAATCGCCTTTAAAGCACAGGAAAAGCGGCAAAACCTCGACAATGATGCCCTTGGCCAAAAAGGGCGTATGCGTTTTTTCCTGAATATATTCAGGAAAAAACGCATACGCCCTTTTTGGCCAACCAAGCAACCTGGAAAGGCAAATCAGCGCTACAAAGAAGTCTCGCTTCCCATCGGTCAAAAGGGCCATGCTGAATAAAGTGTCAAAACCAGAAATGCAGGACAGGCCATGGAGAAATGGGAGCCTTGCTACGCTGATGGGCGGGCTGTAAATTGCCAACAGCCACTCTGGAGAAGTGTACGGTGTGTCCTGAAACATCTAAAAAACTCAGCTTAGAGAGCATAGGGCACTTCCACTCATGGGCGTATAAATTGGGAAAACTAAAAATCAGCAAGACACAGGCACCCCAAAGTTTAGGGCTGCTCTGTTGACAAGAACCTCCACTTCGTTACACCTTAAACATCCCAGGAAAGAGAAGAATGGATAAAGAAGTTGTGGTCCTTATGTACAATGGAATATCACTCAGCCATGAAATCAACGTCATAAGGCTAGGAGCAGCATGATGAGTGGATTTAGGTACGACGATTCTAAGTGAAATAAGTCACACAGAAAAAGACACTTATCATAAGATATCACTTACAGAGAGAATGTAAAAACCGCTACCCTTGAACTGAATTACAAAACAGAACAGAGTCGCACGTTTAGAAAACACACTATGGCTGCTTAACGGGAAAGGTGAGGTGGGGTGATGCATAAAACAAGGGTTTCAAATTAGCTCAGATACCGTTCCATAAACCCAATATGTAATAGACAAGACCTACTCCTTGCTCAGTGAACTGGACTCAACGCCCCCTATTCACCGCCCAAGAATATATCTGACTAGTAAGAATCTTAAAACCTATGTATTGATATCTCTCTGTAAGTGAGTCAAGTGGGTGTAAAGCGGCATAAACACAGCAGTGCAAAGCAGCTAAACCCTATTATAAAAATCAATTACTTTTAAAAACCCGTGAAACAAAGACAGTGAAAGAGAGAGAAATTCTTACAAAATTCGTTCAGGGGCTGCGATGCCACCTGGATTGACCATATCTAGACCCACAGCTGATTGAGACATAAGGGTGGACACTCTTGGGGCTGAGAGGTTTGGTGAGGTTGGGTGAGCTAACGCAGACCCTGTAATGTAATACGGCGTGGTACCCATCCCATGGGTCCCAAATCTCCAGGTTCAAGGGCATCTTCCTACGTCGAAAACATGCACGAGAAACCCAGAAGATGGTACACCGTGTGACCGGGAAAGGTTTCTAAAACGCACCTCATTTCTCATCTCCTTGTGCTCCGGTTCGCCATTCCAGCCGCTTTACTAGCAATCTCCCTCCTTGGAGAATCAGCACCTTTAACCTCCTGTTCCGAACACGTTGCAATTTGTCCTGAGGATGAACGGGAAGAGGGGGAACCAATGAGAGACTAGCTCTAGGTGTTGGGACAGGCACAGGTCACTCTATTTTCCCATCAGGAAGCAGAATTAACCACAGGCTCAGCCTGCCGCCCGGAGCCAGAATAGGGCCTGAAGCAATCCTGCGCTTTTGCGGCCAGCTCCCAAGAAAGCGAGTTGAAAAATGGAGCTCAGGGGCACTGCAATTCACAAACCTGCAGAGTTAGAAATGATAACTCTCGTCCACAAATATATGGAGGGAAGGCAACGAAGAGGATTTGAAAGCAAGGCAGAATTGCAGGAAACCGATTCCAGGAGGTAGATTCGAATCGCCTTTAAAGCACAGGAAAAGCGGCAAAACCTCGACAATGATGCCCTTGGCCAAAAAGGGCGTATGCGTTTTTTCCTGAATATATTCAGGAAAAAACGCATACGCCCTTTTTGGCCAACCAAGCAACCTGGAAAGGCAAATCAGCGCTACAAAGAAGTCTCGCTTCCCATCGGTCAAAAGGGCCATGCTGAATAAAGTGTCAAAACCAGAAATGCAGGACAGGCCATGGAGAAATGGGAGCCTTGCTACGCTGATGGGCGGGCTGTAAATTGCCAACAGCCACTCTGGAGAAGTGTACGGTGTGTCCTGAAACATCTAAAAAACTCAGCTTAGAGAGCATAGGGCACTTCCACTCATGGGCGTATAAATTGGGAAAACTAAAAATCAGCAAGACACAGGCACCCCAAAGTTTAGGGCTGCTCTGTTGACAAGAACCTCCACTTCGTTACACCTTAAACATCCCAGGAAAGAGAAGAATGGATAAAGAAGTTGTGGTCCTTATGTACAATGGAATATCACTCAGCCATGAAATCAACGTCATAAGGCTAGGAGCAGCATGATGAGTGGATTTAGGTACGACGATTCTAAGTGAAATAAGTCACACAGAAAAAGACACTTATCATAAGATATCACTTACAGAGAGAATGTAAAAACCGCTACCCTTGAACTGAATTACAAAACAGAACAGAGTCGCACGTTTAGAAAACACACTATGGCTGCTTAACGGGAAAGGTGAGGTGGGGTGATGCATAAAACAAGGGTTTCAAATTAGCTCAGATACCGTTCCATAAACCCAATATGTAATAGACAAGACCTACTCCTTGCTCAGTGAACTGGACTCAACGCCCCCTATTCACCGCCCAAGAATATATCTGACTAGTAAGAATCTTAAAACCTATGTATTGATATCTCTCTGTAAGTGAGTCAAGTGGGTGTAAAGCGGCATAAACACAGCAGTGCAAAGCAGCTAAACCCTATTATAAAAATCAATTACTTTTAAAAACCCGTGAAACAAAGACAGTGAAAGAGAGAGAAATTCTTACAAAATTCGTTCAGGGGCTGCGATGCCACCTGGATTGACCATATCTAGACCCACAGCTGATTGAGACATAAGGGTGGACACTCTTGGGGCTGAGAGGTTTGGTGAGGTTGGGTGAGCTAACGCAGACCCTGTAATGTAATACGGCGTGGTACCCATCCCATGGGTCCCAAATCTCCAGGTTCAAGGGCATCTTCCTACGTCGAAAACATGCACGAGAAACCCAGAAGATGGTACACCGTGTGACCGGGAAAGGTTTCTAAAACGCACCTCATTTCTCATCTCCTTGTGCTCCGGTTCGCCATTCCAGCCGTTTTACTAGCAATCTCCCTCCTTGGAGAATCAGCACCTTTAACCTCCTGTTCCGAACACGTTGCAATTTGTCCTGAGGATGAACGGGAAGAGGGGGAACCAATGAGAGACTAGCTCTAGGTGTTGGGACAGG
The DNA here is from genome assembly GCF_965194805.1 of Balaenoptera borealis. Taxonomy (NCBI): domain Eukaryota; kingdom Metazoa; phylum Chordata; class Mammalia; order Artiodactyla; family Balaenopteridae; genus Balaenoptera; species Balaenoptera borealis. Next base: position 716,533 of record NW_028123832.1, read on the forward strand.
CACAGGTCACTCTATTTTCCCATCAGGAAGCAGAATTAACCACAGGCTCAGCCTGCCGCCCGGAGCCAGAATAGGGCCTGAAGCAATCCTGCGCTTTTGCGGCCAGCTCCCAAGAAAGCGAGTTGAAAAATGGAGCTCAGGGGCACTGCAATTCACAAACCTGCAGAGTTAGAAATGATAACTCTCGTCCACAAATATATGGAGGGAAGGCAACGAAGAGGATTTGAAAGCAAGGCAGAATTGCAGGAAACCGATTTCAGGAGGTAGATACGAATCGCCTTTAAAGCACAGGAAAAGCGGCAAAACCTCGACAATGATGCCCTTGGCCAAAAAGGGCGTATGCGTTTTTTCCTGAATATATTCAGGAAAAAACGCATACGCCCTTTTTGGCCAACCAAGCAACCTGGAAAGGCAAATCAGCGCTACAAAGAAGTCTCGCTTCCCATCGGTCAAAAGGGCCATGCTGAATAAAGTGTCAAAACCAGAAATGCAGGACAGGCCATGGAGAAATGGGAGCCTTGCTACGCTGATGGGCGGGCTGTAAATTGCCAACAGCCACTCTGGAGAAGTGTACGGTGTGTCCTGAAACATCTAAAAAACTCAGCTTAGAGAGCATAGGGCACTTCCACTCATGGGCGTATAAATTGGGAAAACTAAAAATCAGCAAGACACAGGCACCCCAAAGTTTAGGGCTGCTCTGTTGACAAGAACCTCCACTTCGTTACACCTTAAACATCCCAGGAAAGAGAAGAATGGATAAAGAAGTTGTGGTCCTTATGTACAATGGAATATCACTCAGCCATGAAATCAACGTCATAAGGCTAGGAGCAGCATGATGAGTGGATTTAGGTACGACGATTCTAAGTGAAATAAGTCACACAGAAAAAGACACTTATCATAAGATATCACTTACAGAGAGAATGTAAAAACCGCTACCCTTGAACTGAATTACAAAACAGAACAGAGTCGCACGTTTAGAAAACACACTATGGCTGCTTAACGGGAAAGGTGAGGTGGGGTGATGCATAAAACAAGGGTTTCAAATTAGCTCAGATACCGTTCCATAAACCCAATATGTAATAGACAAGACCTACTCCTTGCTCAGTGAACTGGACTCAACGCCCCCTATTCACCGCCCAAGAATATATCTGACTAGTAAGAATCTTAAAACCTATGTATTGATATCTCTCTGTAAGTGAGTCAAGTGGGTGTAAAGCGGCATAAACACAGCAGTGCAAAGCAGCTAAACCCTATTATAAAAATCAATTACTTTTAAAAACCCGTGAAACAAAGACAGTGAAAGAGAGAGAAATTCTTACAAAATTCGTTCAGGGGCTGCGATGCCACCTGGATTGACCATATCTAGACCCACAGCTGATTGAGACATAAGGGTGGACACTCTTGGGGCTGAGAGGTTTGGTGAGGTTGGGTGAGCTAACGCAGACCCTGTAATGTAATACGGCGTGGTACCCATCCCATGGGTCCCAAATCTCCAGGTTCAAGGGCATCTTCCTACGTCGAAAACATGCACGAGAAACCCAGAAGATGGTACACCGTGTGACCGGGAAAGGTTTCTAAAACGCACCTCATTTCTCATCTCCTTGTGCTCCGGTTCGCCATTCCAGCCGCTTTACTAGCAATCTCCCTCCTTGGAGAATCAGCACCTTTAACCTCCTGTTCCGAACACGTTGCAATTTGTCCTGAGGATGAACGGGAAGAGGGGGAACCAATGAGAGACTAGCTCTAGGTGTTGGGACAGGCACAGGTCACTCTATTTTCCCATCAGGAAGCAGAATTAACCACAGGCTCAGCCTGCCGCCCGGAGCCAGAATAGGGCCTGAAGCAATCCTGCGCTTTTGCGGCCAGCTCCCAAGAAAGCGAGTTGAAAAATGGAGCTCAGGGGCACTGCAATTCACAAACCTGCAGAGTTAGAAATGATAACTCTCGTCCACAAATATATGGAGGGAAGGCAACGAAGAGGATTTGAAAGCAAGGCAGAATTGCAGGAAACCGATTTCAGGAGGTAGATACGAATCGCCTTTAAAGCACAGGAAAAGCGGCAAAACCTCGACAATGATGCCCTTGGCCAAAAAGGGCGTATGCGTTTTTTCCTGAATATATTCAGGAAAAAACGCATACGCCCTTTTTGGCCAACCAAGCAACCTGGAAAGGCAAATCAGCGCTACAAAGAAGTCTCGCTTCCCATCGGTCAAAAGGGCCATGCTGAATAAAGTGTCAAAACCAGAAATGCAGGACAGGCCATGGAGAAATGGGAGCCTTGCTACGCTGATGGGCGGGCTGTAAATTGCCAACAGCCACTCTGGAGAAGTGTACGGTGTGTCCTGAAACATCTAAAAAACTCAGCTTAGAGAGCATAGGGCACTTCCACTCATGGGCGTATAAATTGGGAAAACTAAAAATCAGCAAGACACAGGCACCCCAAAGTTTAGGGCTGCTCTGTTGACAAGAACATCCACTTCGTTACACCTGAAACATCCCAGGAAAGAGAAGAATGGATAAAGAAGTTGTGGTCCTTATGTACAATGGAATATCACTCAGCCATGAAATCAACGTCATAAGGCTAGGAGCAGCATGATGAGTGGATTTAGGTACGACGATTCTAAGTGAAATAAGTCACACAGAAAAAGACACTTATCATAAGATATCACTTACAGAGGGAATGTAAAAACCGCTACCCTTGAACTGAATTACAAAACAGAACAGAGTCGCACGTTTAGAAAACACACTATGGCTGCTTAACGGGAAAGGTGAGGTGGGGTGATGCATAAAACAAGGGTTTCAAATTAGCTCAGATACCGTTCCATAAACCCAATATGTAATAGACAAGACCTACTCCTTGCTCAGTGAACTGGACTCAACGCCCCCTATTCACCGCCCAAGAATATATCTGACTAGTAAGAATCTTAAAACCTATGTATTGATATCTCTCTGTAAGTGAGTCAAGTGGGTGTAAAGCGGCATAAACACAGCAGTGCAAAGCAGCTAAACCCTATTATAAAAATCAATTACTTTTAAAAACCCGTGAAACAAAGACAGTGAAAGAGAGAGAAATTCTTACAAAATTCGTTCAGGGGCTGCGATGCCACCTGGATTGACCATATCTAGACCCACAGCTGATTGAGACATAAGGGAGGACACTCTTGGGGCTGAGAGGTTTGGTGAGGTTGGGTGAGCTAACGCAGACCCTGTAAAGTAATACGGCGTGGTACCCATCCCATGGGTCCCAAATCTCCAGGGTCAAGGGCATCTTCCTACGTCGAAAACATGCACGAGAAACCCAGAAGATGGTACACCGTGTGACCGGGAAAGGTTTCTAAAACGCACCTCATTTCTCATCTCCTTGTGCTCCGGTTCGCCATTCCAGCCGCTTTACTAGCAATCTCCCTCCTTGGAGAATCAGCACCTTTAACCTCCTGTTCCGAACACGTTGCAATTTGTCCTGAGGATGAACGGGAAGAGGGGGAACCAATGAGAGACTAGCTCTAGGTGTTGGGACAGGCACAGGTCACTCTATTTTCCCATCAGGAAGCAGAATTAACCACAGGCTCAGCCTGCCGCCCGGAGCCAGAATAGGGCCTGAAGCAATCCTGCGCTTTTGCGGCCAGCTCCCAAGAAAGCGAGTTGAAAAATGGAGCTCAGGGGCACTGCAATTCACAAACCTGCAGAGTTAGAAATGATAACTCTCGTCCACAAATATATGGAGGGAAGGCAACGAAGAGGATTTGAAAGCAAGGCAGAATTGCAGGAAACCGATTCCAGGAGGTAGATTCGAATCGCCTTTAAAGCACAGGAAAAGCGGCAAAACCTCGACAATGATGCCCTTGGCCAAAAAGGGCGTATGCGTTTTTTCCTGAATATATTCAGGAAAAAACGCATACGCCCTTTTTGGCCAACCAAGCAACCTGGAAAGGCAAATCAGCGCTACAAAGAAGTCTCGCTTCCCATCGGTCAAAAGGGCCATGCTGAATAAAGTGTCAAAACCAGAAATGCAGGACAGGCCATGGAGAAATGGGAGCCTTGCTACGCTGATGGGCGGGCTGTAAATTGCCAACAGCCACTCTGGAGAAGTGTACGGTGTGTCCTGAAACATCTAAAAAACTCAGCTTAGAGAGCATAGGGCACTTCCACTCATGGGCGTATAAATTGGGAAAACTAAAAATCAGCAAGACACAGGCACCCCAAAGTTTAGGGCTGCTCTGTTGACAAGAACCTCCACTTCGTTACACCTTAAACATCCCAGGAAAGAGAAGAATGGATAAAGAAGTTGTGGTCCTTATGTACAATGGAATATCACTCAGCCATGAAATCAACGTCATAAGGCTAGGAGCAGCATGATGAGTGGATTTAGGTACGACGATTCTAAGTGAAATAAGTCACACAGAAAAAGACACTTATCATAAGATATCACTTACAGAGAGAATGTAAAAACCGCTACCCTTGAACTGAATTACAAAACAGAACAGAGTCGCACGTTTAGAAAACACACTATGGCTGCTTAACGGGAAAGGTGAGGTGGGGTGATGCATAAAACAAGGGTTTCAAATTAGCTCAGATACCGTTCCATAAACCCAATATGTAATAGACAAGACCTACTCCTTGCTCAGTGAACTGGACTCAACGCCCCCTATTCACCGCCCAAGAATATATCTGACTAGTAAGAATCTTAAAACCTATGTATTGATATCTCTCTGTAAGTGAGTCAAGTGGGTGTAAAGCGGCATAAACACAGCAGTGCAAAGCAGCTAAACCCTATTATAAAAATCAATTACTTTTAAAAACCCGTGAAACAAAGACAGTGAAAGAGAGAGAAATTCTTACAAAATTCGTTCAGGGGCTGCGATGCCACCTGGATTGACCATATCTAGACCCACAGCTGATTGAGACATAAGGGTGGACACTCTTGGGGCTGAGAGGTTTGGTGAGGTTGGGTGAGCTAACGCAGACCCTGTAATGTAATACGGCGTGGTACCCATCCCATGGGTCCCAAATCTCCAGGTTCAAGGGCATCTTCCTACGTCGAAAACATGCACGAGAAACCCAGAAGATGGTACACCGTGTGACCGGGAAAGGTTTCTAAAACGCACCTCATTTCTCATCTCCTTGTGCTCCGGTTCGCCATTCCAGCCGCTTTACTAGCAATCTCCCTCCTTGGAGAATCAGCACCTTTAACCTCCTGTTCCGAACACGTTGCAATTTGTCCTGAGGATGAACGGGAAGAGGGGGAACCAATGAGAGACTAGCTCTAGGTGTTGGGACAGGCACAGGTCACTCTATTTTCCCATCAGGAAGCAGAATTAACCACAGGCTCAGCCTGCCGCCCGGAGCCAGAATAGGGCCTGAAGCAATCCTGCGCTTTTGCGGCCAGCTCCCAAGAAAGCGAGTTGAAAAATGGAGCTCAGGGGCACTGCAATTCACAAACCTGCAGAGTTAGAAATGATAACTCTCGTCCACAAATATATGGAGGGAAGGCAACGAAGAGGATTTGAAAGCAAGGCAGAATTGCAGGAAACCGATTCCAGGAGGTAGATTCGAATCGCCTTTAAAGCACAGGAAAAGCGGCAAAACCTCGACAATGATGCCCTTGGCCAAAAAGGGCGTATGCGTTTTTTCCTGAATATATTCAGGAAAAAACGCATACGCCCTTTTTGGCCAACCAAGCAACCTGGAAAGGCAAATCAGCGCTACAAAGAAGTCTCGCTTCCCATCGGTCAAAAGGGCCATGCTGAATAAAGTGTCAAAACCAGAAATGCAGGACAGGCCATGGAGAAATGGGAGCCTTGCTACGCTGATGGGCGGGCTGTAAATTGCCAACAGCCACTCTGGAGAAGTGTACGGTGTGTCCTGAAACATCTAAAAAACTCAGCTTAGAGAGCATAGGGCACTTCCACTCATGGGCGTATAAATTGGGAAAACTAAAAATCAGCAAGACACAGGCACCCCAAAGTTTAGGGCTGCTCTGTTGACAAGAACCTCCACTTCGTTACACCTTAAACATCCCAGGAAAGAGAAGAATGGATAAAGAAGTTGTGGTCCTTATGTACAATGGAATATCACTCAGCCATGAAATCAACGTCATAAGGCTAGGAGCAGCATGATGAGTGGATTTAGGTACGACGATTCTAAGTGAAATAAGTCACACAGAAAAAGACACTTATCATAAGATATCACTTACAGAGAGAATGTAAAAACCGCTACCCTTGAACTGAATTACAAAACAGAACAGAGTCGCACGTTTAGAAAACACACTATGGCTGCTTAACGGGAAAGGTGAGGTGGGGTGATGCATAAAACAAGGGTTTCAAATTAGCTCAGATACCGTTCCATAAACCCAATATGTAATAGACAAGACCTACTCCTTGCTCAGTGAACTGGACTCAACGCCCCCTATTCACCGCCCAAGAATATATCTGACTAGTAAGAATCTTAAAACCTATGTATTGATATCTCTCTGTAAGTGAGTCAAGTGGGTGTAAAGCGGCATAAACACAGCAGTGCAAAGCAGCTAAACCCTATTATAAAAATCAATTACTTTTAAAAACCCGTGAAACAAAGACAGTGAAAGAGAGAGAAATTCTTACAAAATTCGTTCAGGGGCTGCGATGCCACCTGGATTGACCATATCTAGACCCACAGCTGATTGAGACATAAGGGTGGACACTCTTGGGGCTGAGAGGTTTGGTGAGGTTGGGTGAGCTAACGCAGACCCTGTAATGTAATACGGCGTGGTACCCATCCCATGGGTCCCAAATCTCCAGGTTCAAGGGCATCTTCCTACGTCGAAAACATGCACGAGAAACCCAGAAGATGGTACACCGTGTGACCGGGAAAGGTTTCTAAAACGCACCTCATTTCTCATCTCCTTGTGCTCCGGTTCGCCATTCCAGCCGCTTTACTAGCAATCTCCCTCCTTGGAGAATCAGCACCTTTAACCTCCTGTTCCGAACACGTTGCAATTTGTCCTGAGGATGAACGGGAAGAGGGGGAACCAATGAGAGACTAGCTCTAGGTGTTGGGACAGGCACAGGTCACTCTATTTTCCCATCAGGAAGCAGAATTAACCACAGGCTCAGCCTGCCGCCCGGAGCCAGAATAGGGCCTGAAGCAATCCTGCGCTTTTGCGGCCAGCTCCCAAGAAAGCGAGTTGAAAAATGGAGCTCAGGGGCACTGCAATTCACAAACCTGCAGAGTTAGAAATGATAACTCTCGTCCACAAATATATGGAGGGAAGGCAACGAAGAGGATTTGAAAGCAAGGCAGAATTGCAGGAAACCGATTCCAGGAGGTAGATTCGAATCGCCTTTAAAGCACAGGAAAAGCGGCAAAACCTCGACAATGATGCCCTTGGCCAAAAAGGGCGTATGCGTTTTTTCCTGAATATATTCAGGAAAAAACGCATACGCCCTTTTTGGCCAACCAAGCAACCTGGAAAGGCAAATCAGCGCTACAAAGAAGTCTCGCTTCCCATCGGTCAAAAGGGCCATGCTGAATAAAGTGTCAAAACCAGAAATGCAGGACAGGCCATGGAGAAATGGGAGCCTTGCTACGCTGATGGGCGGGCTGTAAATTGCCAACAGCCACTCTGGAGAAGTGTACGGTGTGTCCTGAAACATCTAAAAAACTCAGCTTAGAGAGCATAGGGCACTTCCACTCATGGGCGTATAAATTGGGAAAACTAAAAATCAGCAAGACACAGGCACCCCAAAGTTTAGGGCTGCTCTGTTGACAAGAACCTCCACTTCGTTACACCTTAAACATCCCAGGAAAGAGAAGAATGGATAAAGAAGTTGTGGTCCTTATGTACAATGGAATATCACTCAGCCATGAAATCAACGTCATAAGGCTAGGAGCAGCATGATGAGTGGATTTAGGTACGACGATTCTAAGTGAAATAAGTCACACAGAAAAAGACACTTATCATAAGATATCACTTACAGAGAGAATGTAAAAACCGCTACCCTTGAACTGAATTACAAAACAGAACAGAGTCGCACGTTTAGAAAACACACTATGGCTGCTTAACGGGAAAGGTGAGGTGGGGTGATGCATAAAACAAGGGTTTCAAATTAGCTCAGATACCGTTCCATAAACCCAATATGTAATAGACAAGACCTACTCCTTGCTCAGTGAACTGGACTCAACGCCCCCTATTCACCGCCCAAGAATATATCTGACTAGTAAGAATCTTAAAACCTATGTATTGATATCTCTCTGTAAGTGAGTCAAGTGGGTGTAAAGCGGCATAAACACAGCAGTGCAAAGCAGCTAAACCCTATTATAAAAATCAATTACTTTTAAAAACCCGTGAAACAAAGACAGTGAAAGAGAGAGAAATTCTTACAAAATTCGTTCAGGGGCTGCGATGCCACCTGGATTGACCATATCTAGACCCACAGCTGATTGAGACATAAGGGTGGACACTCTTGGGGCTGAGAGGTTTGGTGAGGTTGGGTGAGCTAACGCAGACCCTGTAATGTAATACGGCGTGGTACCCATCCCATGGGTCCCAAATCTCCAGGTTCAAGGGCATCTTCCTACGTCGAAAACATGCACGAGAAACCCAGAAGATGGTACACCGTGTGACCGGGAAAGGTTTCTAAAACGCACCTCATTTCTCATCTCCTTGTGCTCCGGTTCGCCATTCCAGCCGCTTTACTAGCAATCTCCCTCCTTGGAGAATCAGCACCTTTAACCTCCTGTTCCGAACACGTTGCAATTTGTCCTGAGGATGAACGGGAAGAGGGGGAACCAATGAGAGACTAGCTCTAGGTGTTGGGACAGGCACAGGTCACTCTATTTTCCCATCAGGAAGCAGAATTAACCACAGGCTCAGCCTGCCGCCCGGAGCCAGAATAGGGCCTGAAGCAATCCTGCGCTTTTGCGGCCAGCTCCCAAGAAAGCGAGTTGAAAAATGGAGCTCAGGGGCACTGCAATTCACAAACCTGCAGAGTTAGAAATGATAACTCTCGTCCACAAATATATGGAGGGAAGGCAACGAAGAGGATTTGAAAGCAAGGCAGAATTGCAGGAAACCGATTCCAGGAGGTAGATACGAATCGCCTTTAAAGCACAGGAAAAGCGGCAAAACCTCGACAATGATGCCCTTGGCCAAAAAGGGCGTATGCGTTTTTTCCTGAATATATTCAGGAAAAAACGCATACGCCCTTTTTGGCCAACCAAGCAACCTGGAAAGGCAAATCAGCGCTACAAAGAAGTCTCGCTTCCCATCGGTCAAAAGGGCCATGCTGAATAAAGTGTCAAAACCAGAAATGCAGGACAGGCCATGGAGAAATGGGAGCCTTGCTACGCTGATGGGCGGGCTGTAAATTGCCAACAGCCACTCTGGAGAAGTGTACGGTGTGTCCTGAAACATCTAAAAAACTCAGCTTAGAGAGCATAGGGCACTTCCACTCATGGGCGTATAAATTGGGAAAACTAAAAATCAGCAAGACACAGGCACCCCAAAGTTTAGGGCTGCTCTGTTGACAAGAACCTCCACTTCGTTACACCTTAAACATCCCAGGAAAGAGAAGAATGGATAAAGAAGTTGTGGTCCTTATGTACAATGGAATATCACTCAGCCATGAAATCAACGTCATAAGGCTAGGAGCAGCATGATGAGTGGATTTAGGTACGACGATTCTAAGTGAAATAAGTCACACAGAAAAAGACACTTATCATAAGATATCACTTACAGAGAGAATGTAAAAACCGCTACCCTTGAACTGAATTACAAAACAGAACAGAGTCGCACGTTTAGAAAACACACTATGGCTGCTTAACGGGAAAGGTGAGGTGGGGTGATGCATAAAACAAGGGTTTCAAATTAGCTCAGATACCGTTCCATAAACCCAATATGTAATAGACAAGACCTACTCCTTGCTCAGTGAACTGGACTCAACGCCCCCTATTCACCGCCCAAGAATATATCTGACTAGTAAGAATCTTAAAACCTATGTATTGATATCTCTCTGTAAGTGAGTCAAGTGGGTGTAAAGCGGCATAAACACAGCAGTGCAAAGCAGCTAAACCCTATTATAAAAATCAATTACTTTTAAAAACCCGTGAAACAAAGACAGTGAAAGAGAGAGAAATTCTTACAAAATTCGTTCAGGGGCTGCGATGCCACCTGGATTGACCATATCTAGACCCACAGCTGATTGAGACATAAGGGTGGACACTCTTGGGGCTGAGAGGTTTGGTGAGGTTGGGTGAGCTAACGCAGACCCTGTAATGTAATACGGCGTGGTACCCATCCCATGGGTCCCAAATCTCCAGGTTCAAGGGCATCTTCCTACGTCGAAAACATGCACGAGAAACCCAGAAGATGGTACACCGTGTGACCGGGAAAGGTTTCTAAAACGCACCTCATTTCTCATCTCCTTGTGCTCCGGTTCGCCATTCCAGCCGTTTTACTAGCAATCTCCCTCCTTGGAGAATCAGCACCTTTAACCTCCTGTTCCGAACACGTTGCAATTTGTCCTGAGGATGAACGGGAAGAGGGGGAACCAATGAGAGACTAGCTCTAGGTGTTGGGACAGGCACAGGTCACTCTATTTTCCCATCAGGAAGCAGAATTAACCACAGGCTCAGCCTGCCGCCCGGAGCCAGAATAGGGCCTGAAGCAATCCTGCGCTTTTGCGGCCAGCTCCCAAGAAAGCGAGTTGAAAAATGGAGCTCAGGGGCACTGCAATTCACAAACCTGCAGAGTTAGAAATGATAACTCTCGTCCACAAATATATGGAGGGAAGGCAACGAAGAGGATTTGAAAGCAAGGCAGAATTGCAGGAAACCGATTTCAGGAGGTAGATACGAATCGCCTTTAAAGCACAGGAAAAGCGGCAAAACCTCGACAATGATGCCCTTGGCCAAAAAGGGCGTATGCGTTTTTTCCTGAATATATTCAGGAAAAAACGCATACGCCCTTTTTGGCCAACCAAGCAACCTGGAAAGGCAAATCAGCGCTACAAAGAAGTCTCGCTTCCCATCGGTCAAAAGGGCCATGCTGAATAAAGTGTCAAAACCAGAAATGCAGGACAGGCCATGGAGAAATGGGAGCCTTGCTACGCTGATGGGCGGGCTGTAAATTGCCAACAGCCACTCTGGAGAAGTGTACGGTGTGTCCTGAAACATCTAAAAAACTCAGCTTAGAGAGCATAGGGCACTTCCACTCATGGGCGTATAAATTGGGAAAACTAAAAATCAGCAAGACACAGGCACCCCAAAGTTTAGGGCTGCTCTGTTGACAAGAACCTCCACTTCGTTACACCTTAAACATCCCAGGAAAGAGAAGAATGGATAAAGAAGTTGTGGTCCTTATGTACAATGGAATATCACTCAGCCATGAAATCAACGTCATAAGGCTAGGAGCAGCATGATGAGTGGATTTAGGTACGACGATTCTAAGTGAAATAAGTCACACAGAAAAAGACACTTATCATAAGATATCACTTACAGAGAGAATGTAAAAACCGCTACCCTTGAACTGAATTACAAAACAGAACAGAGTCGCACGTTTAGAAAACACACTATGGCTGCTTAACGGGAAAGGTGAGGTGGGGTGATGCATAAAACAAGGGTTTCAAATTAGCTCAGATACCGTTCCATAAACCCAATATGTAATAGACAAGACCTACTCCTTGCTCAGTGAACTGGACTCAACGCCCCCTATTCACCGCCCAAGAATATATCTGACTAGTAAGAATCTTAAAACCTATGTATTGATATCTCTCTGTAAGTGAGTCAAGTGGGTGTAAAGCGGCATAAACACAGCAGTGCAAAGCAGCTAAACCCTATTATAAAAATCAATTACTTTTAAAAACCCGTGAAACAAAGACAGTGAAAGAGAGAGAAATTCTTACAAAATTCGTTCAGGGGCTGCGATGCCACCTGGATTGACCATATCTAGACCCACAGCTGATTGAGACATAAGGGTGGACACTCTTGGGGCTGAGAGGTTTGGTGAGGTTGGGTGAGCTAACGCAGACCCTGTAATGTAATACGGCGTGGTACCCATCCCATGGGTCCCAAATCTCCAGGTTCAAGGGCATCTTCCTACGTCGAAAACATGCACGAGAAACCCAGAAGATGGTACACCGTGTGACCGGGAAAGGTTTCTAAAACGCACCTCATTTCTCATCTCCTTGTGCTCCGGTTCGCCATTCCAGCCGCTTTACTAGCAATCTCCCTCCTTGGAGAATCAGCACCTTTAACCTCCTGTTCCGAACACGTTGCAATTTGTCCTGAGGATGAACGGGAAGAGGGGGAACCAATGAGAGACTAGCTCTAGGTGTTGGGACAGGCACAGGTCACTCTATTTTCCCATCAGGAAGCAGAATTAACCACAGGCTCAGCCTGCCGCCCGGAGCCAGAATAGGGCCTGAAGCAATCCTGCGCTTTTGCGGCCAGCTCCCAAGAAAGCGAGTTGAAAAATGGAGCTCAGGGGCACTGCAATTCACAAACCTGCAGAGTTAGAAATGATAACTCTCGTCCACAAATATATGGAGGGAAGGCAACGAAGAGGATTTGAAAGCAAGGCAGAATTGCAGGAAACCGATTCCAGGAGGTAGATTCGAATCGCCTTTAAAGCACAGGAAAAGCGGCAAAACCTCGACAATGATGCCCTTGGCCAAAAAGGGCGTATGCGTTTTTTCCTGAATATATTCAGGAAAAAACGCATACGCCCTTTTTGGCCAACCAAGCAACCTGGAAAGGCAAATCAGCGCTACAAAGAAGTCTCGCTTCCCATCGGTCAAAAGGGCCATGCTGAATAAAGTGTCAAAACCAGAAATGCAGGACAGGCCATGGAGAAATGGGAGCCTTGCTACGCTGATGGGCGGGCTGTAAATTGCCAACAGCCACTCTGGAGAAGTGTACGGTGTGTCCTGAAACATCTAAAAAACTCAGCTTAGAGAGCATAGGGCACTTCCACTCATGGGCGTATAAATTGGGAAAACTAAAAATCAGCAAGACACAGGCACCCCAAAGTTTAGGGCTGCTCTGTTGACAAGAACATCCACTTCGTTACACCTGAAACATCCCAGGAAAGAGAAGAATGGATAAAGAAGTTGTGGTCCTTATGTACAATGGAATATCACTCAGCCATGAAATCAACGTCATAAGGCTAGGAGCAGCATGATGAGTGGATTTAGGTACGACGATTCTAAGTGAAATAAGTCACACAGAAAAAGACACTTATCATAAGATATCACTTACAGAGGGAATGTAAAAACCGCTACCCTTGAACTGAATTACAAAACAGAACAGAGTCGCACGTTTAGAAAACACACTATGGCTGCTTAACGGGAAAGGTGAGGTGGGGTGATGCATAAAACAAGGGTTTCAAATTAGCTCAGATACCGTTCCATAAACCCAATATGTAATAGACAAGACCTACTCCTTGCTCAGTGAACTGGACTCAACGCCCCCTATTCACCGCCCAAGAATATATCTGACTAGTAAGAATCTTAAAACCTATGTATTGATATCTCTCTGTAAGTGAGTCAAGTGGGTGTAAAGCGGCATAAACACAGCAGTGCAAAGCAGCTAAACCCTATTATAAAAATCAATTACTTTTAAAAACCCGTGAAACAAAGACAGTGAAAGAGAGAGAAATTCTTACAAAATTCGTTCAGGGGCTGCGATGCCACCTGGATTGACCATATCTAGACCCACAGCTGATTGAGACATAAGGGAGGACACTCTTGGGGCTGAGAGGTTTGGTGAGGTTGGGTGAGCTAACGCAGACCCTGTAAAGTAATACGGCGTGGTACCCATCCCATGGGTCCCAAATCTCCAGGGTCAAGGGCATCTTCCTACGTCGAAAACATGCACGAGAAACCCAGAAGATGGTACACCGTGTGACCGGGAAAGGTTTCTAAAACGCACCTCATTTCTCATCTCCTTGTGCTCCGGTTCGCCATTCCAGCCGCTTTACTAGCAATCTCCCTCCTTGGAGAATCAGCACCTTTAACCTCCTGTTCCGAACACGTTGCAATTTGTCCTGAGGATGAACGGGAAGAGGGGGAACCAATGAGAGACTAGCTCTAGGTGTTGGGACAGGCACAGGTCACTCTATTTTCCCATCAGGAAGCAGAATTAACCACAGGCTCAGCCTGCCGCCCGGAGCCAGAATAGGGCCTGAAGCAATCCTGCGCTTTTGCGGCCAGCTCCCAAGAAAGCGAGTTGAAAAATGGAGCTCAGGGGCACTGCAATTCACAAACCTGCAGAGTTAGAAATGATAACTCTCGTCCACAAATATATGGAGGGAAGGCAACGAAGAGGATTTGAAAGCAAGGCAGAATTGCAGGAAACCGATTCCAGGAGGTAGATTCGAATCGCCTTTAAAGCACAGGAAAAGCGGCAAAACCTCGACAATGATGCCCTTGGCCAAAAAGGGCGTATGCGTTTTTTCCTGAATATATTCAGGAAAAAACGCATACGCCCTTTTTGGCCAACCAAGCAACCTGGAAAGGCAAATCAGCGCTACAAAGAAGTCTCGCTTCCCATCGGTCAAAAGGGCCATGCTGAATAAAGTGTCAAAACCAGAAATGCAGGACAGGCCATGGAGAAATGGGAGCCTTGCTACGCTGATGGGCGGGCTGTAAATTGCCAACAGCCACTCTGGAGAAGTGTACGGTGTGTCCTGAAACATCTAAAAAACTCAGCTTAGAGAGCATAGGGCACTTCCACTCATGGGCGTATAAATTGGGAAAACTAAAAATCAGCAAGACACAGGCACCCCAAAGTTTAGGGCTGCTCTGTTGACAAGAACCTCCACTTCGTTACACCTTAAACATCCCAGGAAAGAGAAGAATGGATAAAGAAGTTGTGGTCCTTATGTACAATGGAATATCACTCAGCCATGAAATCAACGTCATAAGGCTAGGAGCAGCATGATGAGTGGATTTAGGTACGACGATTCTAAGTGAAATAAGTCACACAGAAAAAGACACTTATCATAAGATATCACTTACAGAGAGAATGTAAAAACCGCTACCCTTGAACTGAATTACAAAACAGAACAGAGTCGCACGTTTAGAAAACACACTATGGCTGCTTAACGGGAAAGGTGAGGTGGGGTGATGCATAAAACAAGGGTTTCAAATTAGCTCAGATACCGTTCCATAAACCCAATATGTAATAGACAAGACCTACTCCTTGCTCAGTGAACTGGACTCAACGCCCCCTATTCACCGCCCAAGAATATATCTGACTAGTAAGAATCTTAAAACCTATGTATTGATATCTCTCTGTAAGTGAGTCAAGTGGGTGTAAAGCGGCATAAACACAGCAGTGCAAAGCAGCTAAACCCTATTATAAAAATCAATTACTTTTAAAAACCCGTGAAACAAAGACAGTGAAAGAGAGAGAAATTCTTACAAAATTCGTTCAGGGGCTGCGATGCCACCTGGATTGACCATATCTAGACCCACAGCTGATTGAGACATAAGGGTGGACACTCTTGGGGCTGAGAGGTTTGGTGAGGTTGGGTGAGCTAACGCAGACCCTGTAATGTAATACGGCGTGGTACCCATCCCATGGGTCCCAAATCTCCAGGTTCAAGGGCATCTTCCTACGTCGAAAACATGCACGAGAAACCCAGAAGATGGTACACCGTGTGACCGGGAAAGGTTTCTAAAACGCACCTCATTTCTCATCTCCTTGTGCTCCGGTTCGCCATTCCAGCCGCTTTACTAGCAATCTCCCTCCTTGGAGAATCAGCACCTTTAACCTCCTGTTCCGAACACGTTGCAATTTGTCCTGAGGATGAACGGGAAGAGGGGGAACCAATGAGAGACTAGCTCTAGGTGTTGGGACAGGCACAGGTCACTCTATTTTCCCATCAGGAAGCAGAATTAACCACAGGCTCAGCCTGCCGCCCGGAGCCAGAATAGGGCCTGAAGCAATCCTGCGCTTTTGCGGCCAGCTCCCAAGAAAGCGAGTTGAAAAATGGAGCTCAGGGGCACTGCAATTCACAAACCTGCAGAGTTAGAAATGATAACTCTCGTCCACAAATATATGGAGGGAAGGCAACGAAGAGGATTTGAAAGCAAGGCAGAATTGCAGGAAACCGATTCCAGGAGGTAGATTCGAATCGCCTTTAAAGCACAGGAAAAGCGGCAAAACCTCGACAATGATGCCCTTGGCCAAAAAGGGCGTATGCGTTTTTTCCTGAATATATTCAGGAAAAAACGCATACGCCCTTTTTGGCCAACCAAGCAACCTGGAAAGGCAAATCAGCGCTACAAAGAAGTCTCGCTTCCCATCGGTCAAAAGGGCCATGCTGAATAAAGTGTCAAAACCAGAAATGCAGGACAGGCCATGGAGAAATGGGAGCCTTGCTACGCTGATGGGCGGGCTGTAAATTGCCAACAGCCACTCTGGAGAAGTGTACGGTGTGTCCTGAAACATCTAAAAAACTCAGCTTAGAGAGCATAGGGCACTTCCACTCATGGGCGTATAAATTGGGAAAACTAAAAATCAGCAAGACACAGGCACCCCAAAGTTTAGGGCTGCTCTGTTGACAAGAACCTCCACTTCGTTACACCTTAAACATCCCAGGAAAGAGAAGAATGGATAAAGAAGTTGTGGTCCTTATGTACAATGGAATATCACTCAGCCATGAAATCAACGTCATAAGGCTAGGAGCAGCATGATGAGTGGATTTAGGTACGACGATTCTAAGTGAAATAAGTCACACAGAAAAAGACACTTATCATAAGATATCACTTACAGAGAGAATGTAAAAACCGCTACCCTTGAACTGAATTACAAAACAGAACAGAGTCGCACGTTTAGAAAACACACTATGGCTGCTTAACGGGAAAGGTGAGGTGGGGTGATGCATAAAACAAGGGTTTCAAATTAGCTCAGATACCGTTCCATAAACCCAATATGTAATAGACAAGACCTACTCCTTGCTCAGTGAACTGGACTCAACGCCCCCTATTCACCGCCCAAGAATATATCTGACTAGTAAGAATCTTAAAACCTATGTATTGATATCTCTCTGTAAGTGAGTCAAGTGGGTGTAAAGCGGCATAAACACAGCAGTGCAA